>NC_090926.1:347185308-347828578 GCF_040938575.1 Ambystoma mexicanum
CTGCTTACCACCAGATATACTTGGTAGAAGAATCCAATTTACTTAATTCATCATGCCTATCAGTGCATATAGATTATGTAGAATGCAGTTCGGTTTGCCATCAGTTGGTTCAGTCTTCCAGTGGCTGATGACACACCTGCTCAAGAGAGTCAAAAGTGGGGTGTTTTCCAAGATGATATAAAGTTGTACAGTAAGGGCACAGTTGAACTTGATGAACAACTAAAATATCATTAATTGGACTACAGGTCAAAGGTTTCACCATAGAACAGCAGAAACGTAGGATGGCAGTATAGGAAGTTGAACATCTGGGTCATGTGGTGAGTGGTAAAGGTATCAACCCAAAGATGATTTAACTAAAGCCATTGTAAATGCACTGTCACCCAATAACTTGGAAGATCTAAAGTCATTCCTCTGGATGGCTGAATACTACAGTAAAATTGCATTCTCATATACTGGGGTAAGTCTCCCCCTGAAGAGTCGGCTCAAGAAGGATGTAATGTTCCAATGGGATGGGGATTGGGAGTGTGAAAGGCTGCAAACGAAATCCAGGTGATTATTTCTAATGCAGCCTCGCTGCGTGGATTTGATGTCAGTGAGGCATTGATTCCATGACAAGACTGGAGGCGAGCATTATGCCTCAACTTCTTTAATTCACTACTCTTCAGCAGTTTCAACAAAACTTCAAAAACCATAACAAAACACTGAAAACAGTCTGAACAGACTTTTCCTTTTTTCAGAACTACAATCCCCATAGTCTCTGTAGTCCATCAAACTCCATGCCCAGTAATAACCACTTCCTGTCTCTGGGCTCCTCCTTCTTTTACTGCTCTTCAAGCAGATAAGTACCATTTTGGTTCTCTCCCTACTTTATGCGGAGAAGTTGTAGTTCCAGCACATGTAGGGCTAGATATAGCAGGCTAGAGTAAGCAGTGAGGTTGATTCTATAGGATTTTAAATCAGCAGAGTTTTATGGCATGTGCAGGTGTGTTTTAACGCTGCGGTGCATTGCATTGTGTATCCGAGCGTTTTACATCCGGATTTGGTGAGCCCATGCGTTCGGGCAGCCCTTCCGTGGATCGCGCTCCCCGTGCCATATGACCGGCACATTAGGGGATCGATCGGGATCAAGAAAAAGTATTTGCGATCAGCAGGATCGCGCGTAGTACGGCCCGGCTCTCCCTCTCCTGACAGTGAGTGAGTTGCGCGCCGTATAGCGGCCGCCTCGCTCGGGGAGGCGGATACCTGAGCGGCTTCGCGAAGGGATTGAATCCACTCGGCCCCCACCTTTGCGGGGGCGGGGCCGACAGGTGCTTTCACTTCCGCGGTCTCATTCTCGTATGCGACGCGGAGCGAAGCACACACGAGGAGCCGGGCCCGGCGGTGATACGGCAGTAATAAGCCGGAGTAGTGAAGACGAGGCCCTGCCTCTTCAGGAGCAGTGTTACGTCGCAGGAGCAGCTTATAGGCACGCGACCAGAGAGCGAAATACACAGAGACAGCTACAGCTGTGGAAGAGCCTCACGAGGCTAATAGTGACGGAGCAAAGTCACTTGGATCGTGCCTCTTACAAGAGGTTTGACTGAATGCAGCCCATCCCAGGCTTTGATATCTAGATTGACTATCCCCCTTCCGGTGCAGCCACACAAAAAAAAAAAAAGAAGATAATAATCTTGTATATTACATTTTTTTTAAAAAAAGACATAATAAATAAATAAGAATAATAATAAAGAAGGGGCGCACATACAGCTCCAGAGCGTCTATAGCGAGAGGGCGTGCAGTGACACCCGTTTGGGGTACAGCAGGCACACAGCACGCACGCAAGATGTCCGAGTTCGAATGGAGCGAAGAGGAGCAGTCGTCAGAGCTGGCTGCCAGCTTCAAGCAAGTGCTGGGAAATTCGCTTATAGATGCGGTGGCTCAGGGGGTGAGACCCCTGCAAGACAGGCTGGAGTCCCTAGAGGCGATATTGCACCAGCCCTTAGACAGTACCGGACGGAGAGGAAGCACGGCCGCCGAACCCTCAGAAGCAGGGTCTATGGGGAGTACTAAGGCCCGAAAGAGGAAAGCCCCTCTTGACCCCCAGGGCCCTTCTGATGGGGCAGAAGGAAAGGTCCCAGAGTTCGTTGACGCCTTCGCAAAGCTGCGGCAAGCATTTTTGCAGCGTCAGACTGTGCCAGACCTCACGACCCCCTCTCCAGGGGACGAAGAATATGGAGAAGAAGGCCCAGGCTCTGAAGAAGAGCCGGAGGAAGGCGGATCTCTCTCCCAAGAGGAAGAGGAGGAAATAGAGACTAAGCCTAGTGGAGGAAAGAGAATCCGCAAAGAGAAGCACCTCAAGGAGGTGGAAGAGGACATGTCGATCCGGACAGCATCCGGAATCCGAGATCCTCGGACTGGCAACCCTCGCCAAGAGTGGCTCAATATATGACAAGAGGTAGTGGAAAGCACTGGACAAACGAGTCTGCCAGAGACTCCGAGCGGAATGCCCGAGACCAGATCTCCCAGGGAAGGTGGCCGAGACGCCTGAACTGGATCCTAAAATGTTGACCTTCATGTCGAAAACTAGCAAAGACCCTCGGAAGGGTATCGATAGGTCTTGGAGGAGTTGCCAGGAGAAGGTGTTAGACCTGGCCGGGCCTCTTGCGAAAATAGTGGACCTGGCCGAGTGAGCCAAAGATACAGGAGAGGAGGTGGACCCCGATGCCCTAGCAGGCTGGGCACAGAGAGCGGTGTGCCTCTTAGGCAACGCGAATTGCGCCATCGCATCAGAGCGCCGGAGAGGCCTCCTACTGAAGATAGATTCAAAGCTAAGTGACTTAGCGTCATACGAAGCCGGAGAAGCGGCGCAAGGTCTCCTCTTCGGGGAGACCTTCGGCAAAGAGATGGGGCACTTCGTGGACACCTATGCGTTCCTGGAGAAGGCGCAAGC
Organism: Ambystoma mexicanum; assembly: GCF_040938575.1. Taxonomy (NCBI): domain Eukaryota; kingdom Metazoa; phylum Chordata; class Amphibia; order Caudata; family Ambystomatidae; genus Ambystoma; species Ambystoma mexicanum. The sequence continues at coordinate 347,188,238 of NC_090926.1, forward strand.
TTCAATTCGAAAGATCTTCCCCAATCGAGTTTTTTGGAGGGACCAGTCGCCACAGAGGTCGCTTGGCTGGTCGCAACCAAGAGGGAAGAAGACCTCAGAATCCCAGGGCCCAATACTGGGAGAATAGGCAGCAGGACTCCTTCTTCCCGTCCAGAGGACGCTTCCCAAGAGGTTGTACAGGAAGAGGATCCGGGCGTGGACAAGGATTCACTGAAAGTGAGAGCAGCGTATTACCCTCCAGTGGGGGGGAGAATGAGCATGTTCTTGAGAAACTGGTGCAAGCTTTCCAGCGACGCCTGGGTGCTGCAGGCGGTCGGGGGCATGCGTCTAGAGTTTGTTCAGCCACCCGTGCAGGAGCGCAGGACCCATCAGCAGTGTTTAGAGCACGCAGAGCAGAGCCTGCTGGATCAGGAGCTTTGTCTGCTAGCGGCGAAGAACGCCATAGAAAGGTGCCCGAGAGAACCCGCGTTCATAAGCAACATGTTCCCGGTGCACAGAAAAGAGAAAGTGCGACCAGTTATAAACCTAAAGGAGTTGAACGGGTGGATAGTGTACCGCCATTTCAAGATGGAAGGCATCCGTCAGCTCCGAGACTCGCTCAGGGAAAAGGATTGGCTGACGAGGCTAGACCTGAAGGATACATGCCTGACTATCCCTATGGCAGAAGAGTTCAGAACTTTCCTAGCTTTTCGCTGGAAAGGACAGCTCTGGCGATTCAAGACTATTCCATTCGGGCTTGCGTCAGCACCTTGGGCCTTCACCAAGGTGATGAAGCTGGTAGCTGTGGCTATAAGGGAGAAAGGGATAAGGATGATCATTTATTTAGACGATCTCCTCCTTCTGGCCGAGGAGCGAGAAGCCCTCAGGTAACAGACGAAGTGGGTCCTGGACCTGCTAGCATCCCTAGGGTTCTTAGTGAACAAGGAGAAATCAGACATTGTACCAGCGCAGAGGCTAGACTTTCTGGGTTTCATCCTGGATACCAGAAAAGCAACGCTCGAGCTTCCGGCTCGGAAAATCCGTGACATCAAAAGGGAAATCAGAGGATGTCTGCGGAGCCAGACAGTGTCCCTCTGAACTCTAGCGAGGATCGTAGGGCTGTTAGTGGCTTCTATTCAGGCCATTTTCCCAGGACCTCTGCATTATCGAGCACTGCAAAGGCTAAAGATAAAGCATCTGCAGCAAGGCCTGAGATATCACCAATCGTATCCGCTAGATCAGGAATCCAAGACGGAACTGGAATGGTGGTTGCAGAATATGGACGCCTGGAATGGTCGTGCCATTTTCGGAGACAGACCGGATCTAGTCATACAGTCCGACGCCAGCCGGCTAGGCTGGGGCGCAAGATGTGGAGACCTTCAGACAGGAGAGAAATGGAGCGAGGAGGAGCTGCGCTTACATATAAATTGCCTAGAGTTGCTAGCAGGATCCTTTGCGATCAAAGCCTTCACGAAAGGGAGGATGAAATCGTGTGTACTGCTGAAAATGGACAACATATCAGCAGTATGGTACATAAACCACCTGGGCGGCACCAAATCCAGGATGCTAGCCGAACAAGCAAAGGACTTCTGGCATTTCTGCCTTCTGTCAGAGACGTCCGTCACAGCGGAATATCTCCCCGGGACGTTGAACGTCATAGCGGACTGGAACTCTCGGTACCTCACAGACTCCAGCGATTGGAGGCTGGAACCAGCAGCATTTCGGAGGATGACCGAGAGATGGGGACCAGTACACATAGACATCTTCGCATTGCGATGCAACTCACAAACAGCGGAGTACTTCAGCTGGAGGCTAGACCCGGGATCACTAGGGACAGATGCGTTCCTGCAGGAATGGGTTGGAGGTCCACACTACGCGTTTCCCCCGTTTATGATGCTGAGCAGAGTTCTAGCGAAGTGTCAGAGGGAGACGGCGGAATTGCTCTTAGTAGCGCCGTGTTGGAAGTCGCAAATGTGGTTCCCAGCTCTAATGGAGCTAGTAGTGGATTACCTGAGGATGCTCCCAGAAGGGGAGCACCTGCTCACAGACCCAGCTGGGTAATATCACCCTCTGAGAGTGAAGGGGGCTCTCCCGCTCGTCGCGTGCAGGATATAAGGAGACGATGGGCGTTGCCAGGCATTTCGTCTCAAGCTGTACAGCTCATCGCAGAGTCCTGGGCTCCATCCACTAGGAGGAGCTTCGACGCGGCTTGGGCCAAGTGGACGAGCCGGTGCAGAGGGAGAAGTGTTCATCCCGTTTCGGCACCTGTAGTGGCGATCTTGAACTTTCTAGCTCATCTGTTGCAAGACGGAAAAGCATTCCATACCATAGGAGTGTACAAGTCCGCCATGTCCGCGGGGCACCTCCCTATCGAGGGAGTACCAGCGGGCGAGCACCCAGCAGTAGTGCGGCTTATTTGAGGAGAAAAATTTAGAGTGCCTCCTGAACCTCGTTATAAGACCGTCTGGGATGTCCTATCAGTGCTTAAGCTGTTGGAGAGTTGGCCCAGCAACAAATATTTATCACTGAAGCAGCAATCAGGAAAGTTGGCAATGCTATTGTGCTTAGTGTCTTGCAAATGAGTGTCAGACGTAAGAGCGCTGGATATAGATAGGAGGTCATTTGGTCCAGAAGGGGTGACGTTCTCTATTGTGGGAAGGACTAAGACGGGAACTGCGTCAGTGCACTACCCATATTTCCCAAGCAGAGCTAAATGGTGCATAGCAAGCTACGTGAAGGAATACGAGAGTAGGACAGCGGAATTCAGAGCAGCGAGTACTAAGCAATTGCTAATAACGCGCAGAAAGCCCTTCAAGGGGGTTTCCACAGCCACGATAGCCAGATGGGTTAAAGAAATCATGCTTGCAGCAGAAATAGACGTGGAGAAGTATGGGGCACATTCAGTGCGAGGTGCAATGGCGTCTAAAGCCTTTACGACAGGAGTGTCTCTGAGAGATATTATGTTAACAGCAGACTGGTCAAATGATCGAACTTTTAAAGAATTTTATTTTAAGCCAACTGAGAATTTAGCAGTTAGTGTTGGGAAGCTTTGAACAAGCATAATCCTCGCCTCCAGTCTTGTCATTGAATGAAGATTACCCCTGCTATCTGCGCAGGGAGTATTAATTCTATTAAAGACTAGGAGGCAAGCATTAAATTCCCACCCAACCTATGTATTGCATAAGAGATTATGAGATTGCATATTCTAATGATATCATGATAATGTCAATACATGGACGCCACCCTGATTTTTCTGCTTTCTTTTATGTCCAGGAGAGGAGCAGAAGAACAACTGATGTAGGAGGGTAGCGACAGGAGTCGTCTGGAATCGAGGAAGTTCGATATTTGGTTGAAGTGTTTCGAGTCGTTGCCAGTTGCAAGGCTTAGCGTGATGTTCGCAATGAGACTTTCAGAGCGAATAAAAGAGAGGAGGAGCCCAGGGACAGGAAGTGGTTATTACTGGGCATGGAGTGTGATGGACTACAGAGACTATGGGAATTGTAGTTCTGAAAAAAGGAAAAGTCTGTTCAGACTGTTTTCAGTGTTTTGAAGTTTTGTTGAAACTGCTGAAGAGTAGTGAATTAAAGAAGTTGAAGCATAATGCTTGCCTCCTAGTCTTTAATAGAATTAATACTCCCTGCGCAGATAGCAGGGGTAATCTTCATTATCACTGTGGATTTCAATTGAAACTGGCTCTGGAAACTATGCTTTTGCAAAAGAAAGGCGAGAAGGTGTAACCTCTTTTGTATTGAAATCTGTGATGAAATGACTACTGCTCTGCAGGAATGTAGAGATGAGTAGTGGCTTATTTTATTTATTTATTTGTAACGCACCATAAATTCGCCGGCATCAGGGCGCACAGTAACACACCAAGACATACATTTAGTTCGACAGGACAAGGAAAGTAATGATGTGAAGGATATAGGTCATGCTAAGTACGTGTTTAGCTGAAGAGTAGCGTTTTTAGTGCAGACTGGAAAGAGTCCAGATTGCTGTTCATTCATAAAACTGGAGGCAGGGAGTGCCACTGCTCGGCAGCCGGGGCTTGAAAAGCCATTTCTAGTCCTTTTGCACGTCTCACTTTGGGTCTATTTACAAGTGCTGTAAACTACCTTTTCATCCCCAGGCTACCATTAGACAAGCAATGATCCCAATCAGAAGGGTGAAACAGGCACACACCGAAAGCTAATCCCCCTTTGCCTCTTTTGGAAATGTGGGCCCAGGGGAGGCTAGACCTTCAGAAGGGGTGTGAGCTGATAGCAATAGCAACCTAAACAACTTAAGTACAATAGTCCAAAATAAAAGAATGTCCAATGAAGGTTTTAGTAAGATATAGGGGGTCATTCCGAGTTTGGAGGCAGCCATGGTGCTACCAGCACCATGGCTGCCTCCAAACTCGGCTCTGGGTCCAGGTAGGCGGAATGGGGACTTATTGGGACATTCCGACCTATGCGTACCCGGTAAGTCCCCATGCCAAATACCATTCCCCATTCCCATTCGCGCTCCCATAGGGCTCAATGGGAATGGGGAAGGCGCTAATAACGGGCCCGCAATTTGCTCCAAGGTCCTTTAACAGGTCCCGCTAAGAACAGCTGGTCAGACCAGTCGTTCCTGGTGGGACCCGCTAAGGGACCTGTGAATAGGGCGGTAGGGGGTTAATGGCACCGGCATCCTTACCGGTTCCATTAAACCCTACCACCCAACTCGGAATGACCCCCATAGACTTTTAATCAAACTATAAAATGCAAACAAACTAATCAGAAAACACCAGGCAAACCCACCCCTGTCGAGAACACAGAGAATGTAGAATGTTATCAAAGGGTACTCTAGTTAGATGAACAGGAGTCTTCTATCACTGTTCAAATAAGCACAGGGTGCGCACGGGAGGGCTGAAAAGTCACTACACTCCTATAAAGTGGACCAGGGGATAAGGGCCCCTTCACAGTATCTTATGTTGATGTCCTGGCTCAGGCTTTTTGGCATTTAGCCGGGAGTTTGGGTGTTTTTCAGTAGTTTGCCAGTGTCTAGTCAGAGAGCAACGCCCCTGAGTCCCACGATGCAGGGCTATTCAGCAGAGGTGTAGGCATCTGGTTTAGGCAAGTGGTGCTTGTCCGGTCAAGCGGGCTCAGCTGGCTCGATACTGCACTGGGGTACTGCAGCAGCATTGGCTACAAGTCCAAAGAAGCTGGTAACCAGGCAGTGGTGTTGAGTTGGGGATGCTAGAGGATTAAGTAGGTTTCGGATGTGGAGATGGCAGAGCTTTGACATTGGTGTCGAGCGATCTTGATATGCGCTTTGGTGTAACGTGCTATAAAAAATGATAACATATGAAAAATACAAAAATGCGGTGGCAGTCAAGCATCGACATCATGGAGGACTCTGACGCTCCCCTTGTAGCAGCTTGTATGGTGTCAAAGGTACCCAAACTGGCATCAAGGCGGCTCAGAGAGGCAGACATCTGCAAAGAGTATATTCCTGTAAAAACAAACTGTATTGCAGCTTTTCTGTAAGTTTTTACTTGTTGAAGGAAACCGGACAGAGAATGGTGAAATTTGTGAGGAATAAATGGTAGCCAGTATGAGGATGACAGTAGAAATGGTTATCTACCTTGACGACTGGATAGGAGTCCTGTTTGAAGATAAATTGTTGGGCAAAGTTAAAGAATGCACCACCAAGTGTGAACTATAAATGTGAAGTATAGATGAGTTGTACCATTGATTTTGGGTAGTAAAAGATGGCAATTCCATTGAAGTGTGGTTCCTGTTAAGGGGCCACCACATCATTCTTCCAGCAAGGTGTAGAGACTGCAGAATCAAAGTAGCGCATAAAGGTCACCCTCGGGTTACACTCTTCAAGAGAAAGGTGTGAGGCTAGTAGCCAGTAAAAAAGTGCAAATAGAGCTATAAGGCAGTACTGGAAGTGCCTGAATGATGGGGTGATATGTGTCAGACTGTATAGAGCTTTTTGAGAAACCAACTAATTTGTGATAGAGCTTATTGGCCATTTTCTCAAGTGGCCAGAGAGTATGGTGGTGGAAAAAGTCACAGCTGAAAAACTAAAATAATTAATAGTGGACACCTTCCAGAAGGATGATTTAGAGTGGATCTTAGCGACAATGGCCCCCGTTTAAAGTGTTGGGCATCACCAACTATTGCAAAAGGAAGGGTTTTGATTGGAGATACTCATCAGTGTACCACCCAGAGACCAACGGGTTAATGGAGAGGTTGAATCCGGTGGCAACTGAAAACATTGCCATGTGGATATTTTGTGTGTAGCTGGAAATGAGAGGAAGAAAGGTGAACTGTAAACTAGAACATCCATGGGTGAATGGTGAACTGGCAAAGTTTACATAGAGGAGGACCAGAGAACATGAGACACAGAATAAGTACAAAGCACATTAGAGCACAAGAGTAGAGGGAAGGGAGGTAAACCTTTTTAGGTGAGGATGAGGAAGAGGGTTCAGGTGGAGAAAGGGTACTCTAAATACACAGATCCTTTTAGGTTGATTGCAGTATACAGTAATGCAGTGAAAATTGAAATATAATTGAGTGAGACACAGGAAGTTTAGTGAAGAGCAGCTGTTACCCCTTGACAGTATAACAACAGGGGAGAAAACCTTCAGACTTAGGCCTGGTACCTATGGTATGGAAAAATGTTCCAAATGTACAGCCGGAACAATAGAATTGAGTCTGAAGTCAACAAGCACTAATTTTAGGGTGAGCAACAAAGAGGCCCCTAGGTATACCACATGAAGGGCTAGCAGGGTGTTTTGCATTAAGGGGACTGACATTTCACACTACTTTTCTGACCTTTCTATGTAGTTCAATATTGTACATTGAATTAATTGATTTTGTTTTAGATTAGGAATTAATTGACATGAATTGATTAGGGCTTTACTTTTTTAGATTAGTTATTTATGATATGAATTGAATTATTGATATGTATGTTATGAAGTACAGATCTTATTTTTATACATGTATAATAAGTAAAGTTATTATGTAACTGTTATCAAACGATATTATAATTTAAAAGAAATAATGAAGCCTGAAGTCAACAATGACTACTTCTAATATGAACAACAATGGTTCCCCTAGGCAAACCACTGAAAGAGCTAGGAGGGTGTAATGCATTGAGGAGTCTGACATTTCACAGTACATCTCTGACCTTTCTACATCGCTCAATATTGTACATTTTTGTTGTGATCAAGGAGAGGATGTTTAGTGGTCTAGTTGTATGTTTAGTTGTTGTGGAAGATATACATTTCACCAATTGCATCATAGGCATCCTAAAATGTGAGGGTTGTGAGACCAGATATATTCCAACGTGGACAGTTACTGGTTGCTTGTTGATGTGCATGGATTTAAGGGCCCAAACAATGGATCCTGCCTGTTATCCTCGCCTCTGCCTACATTTCCAGCCAAGAAACCTTCCTTAAATTCACACAGAACTGTCTTTCCCACTTGGTTGAGGTTTAACTGTAAGTCCCTGTACACACATCCAAAGGACCCAGTCCCTTGGTATAAGGGCGGTTGGTCAGGTTCTTGGGTGGGTGAGAATCAAAGACTTTTTTGAATAATTTCATCTTCATGCTTGCTAGTGTACATTAGTTCTCAGCTCTGGATTGTTGCATTATATAAGGTGGTCACACTCAACTCAGGAAGTTCCTTTCCCCCCTCAAGCAATGTGGCGCGCACTCAAAGCACTTATACAGATTAAGCTTTAGTGAGACCTCCAACCAGACATGCACCACACCCAACAAATACCCTCTATGCCACCAATGGACTAGGAACTGGGCCAGTCTATAGTAAGATTATAGATATTTATTTAAGGTTTGACAACATTTAATAACAACCAGACATCAGCCACCTGCAGTGGCATTACACAATATCACAAATTCAAATTTCCTGCACCAATTGACTAAACAGGTTTAAAGGACTAATAGTTTTGATATGATACAGGTAACATTTCGAATTTGGCAGTCACAAGCTACATTAGATTTAATTGCAAATTAACCAATGGAAAACCTTCACAACACAATGGAAAAATCGTTTTGGCTTTATATTGAGAAAGGTAATGTTTGGAAAAGGAACTCAAATGGGGAAATCGTTTTTTTAGGCTTTTATTTGAAAGGCAAAGTGGGGAAAAGGAACTCAAAGGGAAAAATCGTTTTTTCGACACACATTCAAACGACATGCAGTGTTTTGGTGATTCTCGTTTTGGAGGTACAGGAATACATGGGAAATTCATTTTACCACACACCGGCTCTAACACAATGGGCAGGAAACTTTGTTAATTTCGAATTCTAACAGCACTCATCCCGTGATTTTCTATATTGGAATTAATTGATTTAACTTCAATTCAATGCGTTAAGGATCTACACAGCTTCCCCCTTCCCCAATATTTAATGGGAAGGATTAAGGTGGGGTGTTCCCAACACAATGGACCTCATTACAAGTGTGCCGGTCCGTTAACAACGGTGCCGGTAAACTTACCGGCACCATTGTTACCAGACCGGCACACTGCGAGTCTGCCTGCCAGAGTTGTTGTGCCTGGCAGATCTGATCCTGCTGGACACATTGGCCATGGTAGGCAGACTTACACGGAAGTACCGGCACCATTATTAACGGTGCTGGTGCTTTTGCATTCTCCATTGCCATAGAGTCCAATAGGACTCTATGGGAATGGGGAATTCCATTTTTTCCTGACTTTCCGGACCGATGGGGTTAGAATCCCCCACTTTTACCGGCAAGCCAGGTGCTGGAAGAATGTGCAAGTACGGCGGCAACCTGCTGCTTTTACCAGCATGGTTACCGCCGGGCTTGTAATGAGGCCCAATTAAATTTAAATGAATAGGGTGATTCGCTATAGGGGAATTAATTTTAATTGGATTTAATAAAATGTGCCAAGGGTCTTCCCAGTACCACCCACTACCTGCTATGAGAGATGGAGATTAAGGCTGGCAGTCCCCCCACACTTTTGATGGCTTTGGGATACCTCTACTTACATGGGAGACCATGGTTACATGGCATCCACGGAAACAGCAGTGCTCCTCTGAGGACATTACAGATCTGGTCAAGGGCTTCAGTCAAGGATTTTCTTCTGCACCCAGACTTCCTTTGGCTCCTTTGATGGGGTCCTAGCTAGCTTTTAGATTTCCCTGTCACTATCTCCAATGCAAGGATTGAGGCCTCTCTGCTAGTTGTTCCTCGCAAGAGTCCGGCAGTAGACTACCTCCAGGAATCAAGTGAAAAAGCCCTGTTCTGATGCAAACTTGACCTCTTATAGGGCTGATGACACTCCTACATTATCATAATTCCCACGGAAAGGATTAGCTAGCACTCTCCCTACACCTCCCACCAAGACCCCCACTGGCTGCTGATAGGACCAGAAGTTGGGAGGTATGGGTTATGGAAGCTGAAGGAGGAGGAAAAATACATAATCCTAAAATGACAGGTGGGTTTTACCTTTTTGGGTTCTGAAAATCTAGCAACATGGCAGCTATGCATATTTTTCAGATAACTACATAAATCTATATATTTCCGAATTCTACACTTTATGGCAAGTCGGAAAATACTAATTCTATTTCGGCACGCCCTTCCTTGGCAGAGGCACCATTTTTTGCACTTTGTGGATGCGCCATAATAGTTACAACTCTGAAACTACATATTTCCAACATTAATCTCACCATCTACCACTTTTCCAGTCTCCCAGACATATGAAAATGCCAGATTCATAATTCTGATCATAACTTGTACATCACAGAAATTTCATTTTTTTCTCATGGTCCTGACCTGCTCTTTAGAACCCTATAATATGAATCTGGGCTGGGCTCACTGGGATGTACAATTATCTTTTTATTAAGGAAAAAGGAGTCCAATGTTAAACATATGGCAATGCATTATATGAGAGGTAGTTTCATTTCTGGCCATCCCAAGCAGTTTAATTTCTCCTCTAAGTTTCACTTTCTCCTTAAACATGTGACCAGGCCCTCTGTTTGGGCCAATGTTTATTCTACCCTCTTCTCCTGAGCTTCAAAGGGCTTTGCTCATACCTAATGGACAATTAATGGGGGACCTGACCTTAAAGGTAATTTCTGTTGGTCATGTTATCTATATCACTGTAGTTCCAATATCTGTCTTTGTATTTTTAACATTTGGACTGATAACCAGACCTGTTTCTTTGGTGGGCCCAGCCCCAAAGGTCTTGGGGGTCAAGGTTTCAGCTCATAGAGAAAAACAAGTTGCAGTTCACAATTCTGAAAGAATAGCATTCTAGGTGGACAATGTGGGGACACAGGACCTTTTGTATTGCATCTTGGGCTGCTGGCAAGAAATAAACTCTTTCTTTACATCATGTTTGAACAGAAATAAGTTCCCTTTGGATAATAGTCCATAGTTACATAAGAACACCAGTGTTAATTTATGCAAAAACGAAATAGGCCTTTCTCCTTACAGGCTCTCATTTTAAATGATGGAAATGGAGTCTCTTTATTTCTGAAAACGCAGTCTGTCATTCATCTGTATTTCTTAAATGTAAGGCATCATTCCTCCTTTTTAGCTTCCAAATGTGCAGTGTTTAAAATGTATCTTTTCTTTCCATGCGCACTGTTGCAGTTTTGAATCTGCCAAAGTGGAATTTTCCCTTTTTACACGAAGTCAGCATCTGCAATGCCACATGTCTTTTTGGAATCCATTGGACAATGTTTGTAATATTTCACTTCTGAGTCACACGTTTATTCAGCTGAGTACCTGTACATTCTAACAAAATGGAGGGAGGCCCAATCTCGCTCATTCACTAGGCCTTATGTCGAAATCATTGTTTTGAACTGGCTTTTATATTTAAATGGAATGGCACACTTAGCCAGCTTCACTCTCACAATGGGGGCTAGCATTGGCCTCTCCATCTCTGTTGCTCTGGGGCTGTCATTTTACCTCACAAGTCCCCCCGTTGGGTCTTTTACTGAGTTGACACATAGAAATGAGCAAGGGAGAGTGGGGTTTTGTTTTCTTTTTGCTTTAGCTCATTCTATGAATGTCCTCGTTGGAGCACGTCCACTCTTTTCCTGTCTTGAGGGATTGGCGCTCTGTTCTGCACTCGACTCTTTTCGAATTTTGGGGTTTAGTCCTGGAACTTCTCCCTTTCTAGGCTCTTCTACCTCCAAGCTGTAAAAGGTAAGGAGTTATTGAATCTGCCGAGAGTAAAAAGAGATTAAGTATTTTGTATAGTACTTCTTTCCCCTGTAAATAGGCATACAAATTGACAACAAACAACTGTTTATACATTGCAACCAAATGTTAACATTGATTTTCCTTGACATACACAATTCGACAACATTATCTTTCTCTAATTTTGGTACATTCCTTATAAGCATGAATTGTTTTGCTCCCTGTAAATGTGTGATATTCTCCATCTGGGTTTCCCTTCTTTCCTTTCATTCTTCAGATGGTTCCTGTGCTCTACCCTCACTGGGTTCTTCAATCAGTCATAGAGCCTGTCTGGGGTCACAGCTCTTCAACTGATTGATATGGAGCCCTTTCCCACCATATGTTCTCCGTTAGGGATGCAAATCTTATATGCGACGGGTGAGATTTTATCTGAAATATCAAAGGCACCACTTTAAGAGGGTAGGAAATTCCACTCCTTGGTCTGGTTCCTTTGGAAATTGTACAGGTACACCCTGTCTCCTTCTTTGTACTCCTTCTTGGTAGTTTTTAAGTGGTAGTAGGCTTTCATTCTTTCTGCCGACATTTCTAAATTGTGCTGAGCGTAAGCAAAAGCATGCTGAAGGTGTTTCTGTACATTCTCAATGTACTCATGGGTAGTGGACGCATTGATCAGGGTCTGCTCTTGAGTTCTGTAGAGCAGATGCTGAGGTAGCACAATTTCTTTGTCCAGTCATGAGCCCAAATGGACAAATTTTGGTTGCAGAAGTCGGTGTGGACCTGATGGCCATCATGACAAGTGGTAATCCGATGTCCTAACTTGGTCCAGGGTCTGCCACAAACTTCTTCAAGATGCGCACAATTGTTTTATTGAAATTCTCAACTCCCCCGTTTGAGGTTAGGCAGGAGGCAATGTGCAGTTTTCTCTTTACCACTAGTATCTCCCACATCTTGGTCATCACCTCGCTGGTAAAATGACTTCCTGGGTCTGACTCAATCCTTTGTGGAAGGCCGAAACGCGAGAAGATGTGATTGATCATTAGTGCGGAAGCCATCTACACCTTACAATTCGGGGCCAGAAGACATTCTACCCACTTGGTAAACAAGCATGCCACGGTAAACATGTACTTGTTTCCTCTAGAGTAACGAATCACTGGCCTGATGAAATTGACTTTCAAATCCGACCAAGGCAGCAGCATTCCCCTTTTCTGTAGGGGAGCTCTTTGTGTGAGAGAACTTGGCTGAAACTGAGCACACACAAGGCACCCATTTAAGTAGATGTCGATATCCTGGCCCATGTGTGGCCAATATGCGTTCTTGCACAAGGTCTCTAATGTGGTGTGAAACCCCATATGACCGGCAGTGGCCACCTCCTGGGCGTGACTTAACATCAGGCTTCGGAATGAGGTAGGCACTACACACTAGTCACATCCAGATATGATCACTGTACCAACAAACCGTCTTGGATTCGGAACATTTTGGAAAACTTCCTCAACACCCAGAGATCCTTGTTCCCGGTTTAATCTGATTCGGTCAGAGGAAAATTCACAGGGTCTTCAATATTTTGATAACATTTCCCAATAATTAGGTCATCTTTTTGTGCAGTAATCAAATCTGCATCTGGGGTTTCTTTACTCGACTGGGCAGTTGAGAATTCATTATTGGCATGAGTTTGGGACCTGGTGACAGCCATGACCTGGATTTCCCCCAAAATGGATTTGGATTCTATGAGATCCCAGTGAATGGCTCTGATTTTGGCCAACTGGTCAGCCAAGACATTTCCAGTTTTGTCAGGTCCCTCTATTTTGGAGTGACCTCTGATCTTTTTCCAATAGATGGTCATCTCATTAGAGGTTACCAGATCAGCAATTGATTGGATACATTTCCTGTGCATGAGCGGTTGGTTATTCACACACAGCATGCCTCGATTTTTTCAATCAATTAGGTGTTCCACGAACCCATTCCTGACATAATCTGACACAGTGATTATGACCAGCTCTTTGAGTTGGTGTTGCACGGCAATGAGGATGGCTTGATGTACCGCCATCAACTCTGCCACCTGACTACTTTGGGGACCTATTTTGTACCCAGCAGAGGGTTCCGAGGCATCATTCACCCAGGCATTCCCAATGCCAGCCACTAATTATTTTTCCCTGTGATTGTCAACATGGTGGGAGCACTGTGAGAAACCTGAGGGTATTCTCCCCAGCAGACCTTGAGAATCCCTTATTTATGTGGCATGGGAAGGACTGGCGCTCTCAGATACTAACCCTGGGGGTGGACGAGCGAGGGAGGATCACCTGGGTAGGGGAGCCCAGGGTTGTACTCAGGGGAATGCCTCAGGTGAGACAGAGTATCATAACGGAGAAAGGGACAAGAAAGATGAGGTCCTCGAGGCTTTTATTGGCTGTATCAACCCAACCTACCTTCCACCCAATTAACATCCTTTAGGGAATCCACCATCCCCTTGTCATGATGCCTACCTCCAAGGAGCCAGGCCGGGCCCAGCAACCCCAGAGGCAGACATCATTTTCCCCAGGGAAGTCTCAGCGGGCCCAAGTCGGGGCCCTTTGGACTCAGTCCTGGCGCCTTAGGCGCCAGGCTCATAGCGGACCCCAGTCCTGGCGCCTTAGGCGCCAGGCTCATAGAAGAGGATATGTGTTTAAGTGCTTGGGTGCACACTTACCTGATGCAGACCTTGCTGCTTCATCCAGGCCCTCTTGAGGCCTGAATGGGACTACTTTACCTGTAGGACTACTTCACCACCCGGGTGTGGTCGGGGAAGGATACATACCTGATTGGTGGAAGGATACATACCAGGAACTTCTTCCAAGGCTATTTAAACCCCACCCGAACAGCCACACGTGCTTCGCGTTGTTCTGCACCTAGCAGCTGGACGCTCACCGTGTCAGCTCCTGCATCCTGACTTCAGCCACGCCTGCCAGCACCCTGGAACACCTGCAAGGGGAGAAAGGAAGAGAATAGGAGAAGAAAAGCCCTTACCTGCTAAATCTGCATCCCAGAGTCATTTCTCCAACGGCCCTGAAAAGGAAGACATCATTTTAAAGGCATTTTGTTTCGATCGCTGCAGCGCTGCATTTTACTCACCTTTGCAAGGCGCTTCCATCTTCAGCAGCGATCTTCCGGATTCAGCTACGCCCCGGCGCCTAGAGGAAAAAAGACAAGAACAAAGGTGAGAGGGAGAAAAGGAATAAGGAAAGCTCAGTTTCCTTTTAAGTCTTACCTGTTGGATTATTCCCACTGCATTTCGGGTCCTGCCGCTTCCTGGCATCTCCGGACCCCGTCCCCTATGGGGAAAAAAGACAAAGACATTGAATAAGCGAATGCAAAGACATTACCTGAGCGCTCATCCAGAACTGTTTCACTTCGGGTCGGCGCCATATCTCCGGCACTCCGAACCCCGGCCCCTAAGGGGAAAAAGACATAAGCATTAGCGCTTGCTGCAATTAGACAACGAACATTATTATTAAGCTTGAACTTTTGAACAGAATTTTTACAGCGCCTTACCTGAACAGTCAAGCTTACCTGAACTCCCATCAATCCTCAATCCAGTGAAGTAACTGGGTTTCAACGTGCCCCTGCATCAGAAGCAGGATGGAGAGCTCATCCTTCCAAACCCTAAGGTGAGGCTTCACGGGGAATCGTGGAGGAGGTATCGTGGAGGGTTGGAAGGGAGTGGGAGGCTTGAGCATTGTTCCACAGTTGGTAATACTCCCTTTTCACGCACAGGAGGGTATCCAACGAGCCAGGGAAGCCAGAATAGAGGGGCCCTTCCTGTCCATCTTCAGATTTCTGCGCCTTCGACGCCGCGCCTCCGTGGGAACCAGGTGAGCGTTACAGAACGCGAAGCCTTACCACAATTTCCCACCTGGGCGCTATGGAGACTTCCGAGACAGATCAGCTAGCCCATCTTTTAGGGGAATTACGGGCAGAAGTGCACTCAGCCCGCCAGGAGACTAATGCTCTCAGAAGGGAACTAATCCTATCCAAGGAAAGAACTGATGATCTGGCCAAAAGGTCATTGCAGGGCCAGGCAGAGCACACTCCTTTACCTGTTTCCGGAGATATTTCTACAACAATGGGTTCGAATAACCCGGTACAAATCAATCTACCTGGACACATGCCTTTGGCCCCGCCGGAACGTTTTGCGGGGGATCCCAAGAAATATGCCGTTTTTATGAACCAATGCCGTTTACACTTTTTATGCAGGCCCGGGGCCTTCCCCAACGACCAGACCAAAGTAGCCTTTGTACTATCTTACCTCAGTGGCTGTGCTGCCAATTGGTCTATTCCATTGGTAAATCAGGATGATCCCATTCTCCGGGATTTCCAGGGCTTCCAGGCCAGCATGGAAAGATTGTTCGCTCGACACTCGCAGGGACAGGCCCTTGACAACGAACTGCTATCCTTACGACAAGGTAATCAGGATCTTTTGTCCTATATCGCCACCTTTAATAGACTAGTTGTGGAAACCGGATGGCCTGAAAATAAAAGGATCACATTGTTTCATCGAGGCCTGCGCGGAGAGCTTAAAGACGTTATAGCTCAGATAGTAGATCCACCCCAGGCCTGCGCAGACTACATAGACTTAGTGGTTCAACTTGATCACAGACTTCAAAATAGAAAAGCAGATCGGCTCAAGTATGAAACCAGAGTACCTATCAAGACCCACATTAACTCCAAGAGTATTGACATTTCCGAACCTATGCAAATTGGCAGTGTTAAAGGACCATTAACGCAGAAGGAACGAGTGAGAAGGCGACAAATGCAACTTTGTCTGTATTGCGGAACTTCCGGTCACTTTCTTCAAAGTTGTCCAGTTAAACCACCCAAGAAGGTGGTTGGAGCCACTGATAACGAGTTATTGACACCTGGCTCGGGAAACGACCTAGCCCGACAAGCGTAGGGGTCCGCTTGCCGAGCTTGAAAACAAACTCTTTGACCTCGCATTTTGTCATGCCAATGGTGCTTGTGAACCCAAAACAACCTCAGCAGTTGCATGCTATAAAAGCATACATAGACAGTGGAGCTATTGGAAATTACATAGACCGTGAATTGGCTTCCAGGATTAAGCTTCCTCTCCGCCCGAAAGTAACCCAAGACGTAATTACTACAGTTGATGGAACCGAAATAGCCTCAGGGCCTGTAACGCATTCCACAGTTGAAATCACTCTGGTGGGTCAGGACGGACATCGGGAAGCAATCGTGTTTGATGTGATCAAGGCCCCACAATTTCAAGTACTTCTTGGTATCCCTTGGTTAGAAACACATAATCCGAGAATAGACTGGCGAGCAAAGAAGATAACTTTTCCTGATTGTGAACCAACCTGTTACCCAAGGAATCCAGCTATGGGTCTAGCCTCTGTAACTTCCACCCCTGTACAGCTACCATCTGAATACCAAGAATTCCAAGACGTTTTTCAGAAAGAGCAGGCTAACACCTTACCTCCCCATCGATCTTACGATTGCCAAATCGACTTGGTACCCAATGCACAACTACCTTGTAGTAGGATTTATGCTCTTACTGAACCTGAGAACCTGCATTTGCGCCAGTATTTGGATCAATACCTGGCCAATGGCTTCATTCGCCCATCAAAGTCACCAGTCTCTTCCGCTTTGTTCTTCGTACCTAAAAAGGAAGGAGACCTTAGGGCCTGTATTGACTACCGCGCCCTAAATCAGATAACGATTAAGAATCGTTACCCTTTGCCCCTGATACCTGAGCTTATCGACCAAGTAAAAGATGCTCGTGTGTACACCAAGCTAGATCTCCGAGGAGCTTACCACCTGGTACGTATAAAAGAGGGCGACGAGTGGAAGACTGCATTCCGCACCAAATTTGGGCTCTTCGAATATCAAGTAATGCCCTTCGGTTTGTGCAACGCACCTGCCGCCTTTCAGTACTTCATGAATGATGTTCTTCGGGAACTTATCGATGTTTGTGTCATCGTTTATATTGACGACATCCTGGTGTATTCCTCCTCAGAATCTGATCACAGAAACCATGTTAGGGCAGTTCTTGAAAAATTGCGCCGGCACAAATTATTTGCCAAGCTCGAAAAATGCGTTTTTCATACCACAGAAGTGGAGTTTCTCGGATTCATCCTGACACCTCAAGGAATCCGAATGGACTCGCGGAAAGTGGACGCCATTCTCAAATGGCCATCTCCTAGCTCTGTGAAGGGAGTGCAAAGCATGCTTGGCTTTGCCAATTTCTATCGAAGGTTCATCCCGGAATTTTCTCGAACTGTTCAACCCATCACAGCTCTCCTAAAGAAAAATAAACGCTTTGAATGGACTCTTGAGGCTGAACAAGCCTTTCAGGACCTGAAAACCAAATTCACCTCTGCGCCTGTATTGAAGCACCCGCGCCCAGATCTCCCTTACATCGTGGAAACCGATGCATCCAGTTCGGCCATGGGAGCTGTCCTGTCGCAAAGAGACCCAGAAACTAACCAACTACACCCTGTAGCCTTTTGGTCCAGAAAATTCTCTCCACCTGAACTCAATTACGCAATTACCGACAAAGAACTACTGGCTATTAAATCAGCTTTCAAGGCTTGGCATCACTATCTTCTCGGTGCAAGACACACCATCACCGTAATTACGGACCACAGAAATTTGCAGTATTTAAAGACGGCCAAAGCTCAATCTTCGCGACAACTCCGATGGGCTTTATTCTTTGCGGAATTTGATTTTGTAATTACCTATCGCCCTGGCTGCAAGAATGGTAAGGCAGATGCCTTATCCCGGATAGGCATGGAAGAACCCAATTCGAGTTTAGAACCTGTGCCAATCATACCGGAACAAAGAATTCTGGGCTTGACTTCATTGCAAACCATTGAGGACATCCAAGCTCAAGTAAAACAGCTTTTTGACTCTTCTGCCTTACTGGAATGGAGTCAAAAGGGTCCTCACTACACCGTTAAGGATGATTTACCCTACTTCCAAGAGCGGTTATTTCTGCCAAGTAAAGAATTGCAGGAACTTGTCATTACCCGTCATCATGAATCATTAATGGAAGGACACCCCGGTATCGCGAAAACAGAAGAAAAGATCAAACGCCACTTCTGGTGGCCTTCTTGGAGAAAAGACATAAAGTCATTTGTGTTGTCTTGCGGAATCTGTGCCCAAAATAAGAGTCAAAAGAAAAGGCCAGCTGGCCTACTTCAACCTTTGGACATTCCACCAGCACCTTGGCACACCTTGTCAATGGACTTTATAACTGACCTGCCTCCTTGTGGTGGTTACAACACGATTCTCGTAATAGTGGATCTATTCTCCAAAATGGCCCATTTTATCGCTTTAAAAGGATTGCCGTCAGCTTCCACCTTGGCCAAGGAATTTATGGAAAATATAGTGCGGTTACATGGTTTCCCTTCCATATTAGTCTCAGACCGTGGAAGTCAATTTATCTCCCACTTTTGGAAGAAATGTTGCCAACTAGCACAAATAGACGTGCGGTTATCCACCAGCCACCACCCCAGACCGACGGACAAACCGAGAGAACCAATCAGACTCTCGAGCAATATCTGCGATGCATGTTACACCAATCCGAGTTAAATTGGAAAGACATCCTTTGGATTGCAGAATATGCATACAACAATTCAGTGCATTCTGGAACCGGACAGACTCCTTTTTATACCCTGTATGGTCACCATCCTCGGACCTCTGACCTAGATCCACCTCTGACCCTGGAGATGCCTGCAGTAAATCACCTACATTCCACAATAACCCAAGCCTTCAAAGAAGCTACAACCCACTTACAGCAAGCCAAGAAAAAGTATAAAGAAAACGCTGATTTGCACCGAAGTAAAACTCCTCCTTACCAAGTAGGAGATCAGGTATGGCTAGCAACTAAACATCTACCCCTCAAGGGTCAGTGAACTTTTAATCCCAGATTCATTGGGCCTTACCCCATCAAAGCTATTATCAACCCAGTGGCCTTTAAACTCGATTTACCATCCAACATGCGGATTCATCCCGTTTTTCACGCATCTCTTCTAAAACCAGTACAACCTGGAACCAGACTGTCTGAGCCCCCAGGCCCTGTCCAAATTGATGGAGAATTAGAATTCGAGGTGAAAGACATTTTAGATTCCAAGATAGTTAAGTCGAAACTCTTCTATCTTGTTGATTGGAAAGGATATGGACCTCAGGAAAGATCTTGGGAACCCAGTAACTATGTTCACGCACCACGATTAATTCAACGATTCCATCGAAGATTCCCGCACAAACCAAAACCCCCGGAGGAAAAGACCTTGGGAGGGGCCTTGAGGGGGGGTACTGTCATGATGCCTACCTCCAAGGAGCCAGGCCGGGCCCAGCAACCCCAGAGGCAGACATCATTTTCCCCAGGGAAGTCTCAGCGGGCCCAAGTCGGGGCCCTTTGGACTCAGTCCTGGCGCCTTAGGCGCCAGGCTCATAGCGGACCCCAGTCCTGGCGCCTTAGGCGCCAGGCTCATAGAAGAGGATATGTGTTTAAGTGCTTGGGTGCACACTTACCTGATGCAGACCTTGCTGCTTCATCCAGGCCCTCTTGAGGCCTGAATGGGACTACTTTACCTGTAGGACTACTTCACCACCCGGGTGTGGTCGGGGAAGGATACATACCTGATTGGTGGAAGGATACATACCAGGAACTTCTTCCAAGGCTATTTAAACCCCACCCGAACAGCCACACGTGCTTCGCGTTGTTCTGCACCTAGCAGCTGGACGCTCACCGTGTCAGCTCCTGCATCCTGACTTCAGCCACGCCTGCCAGCACCCTGGAACACCTGCAAGGGGAGAAAGGAAGAGAATAGGAGAAGAAAAGCCCTTACCTGCTAAATCTGCATCCCAGAGTCATTTCTCCAACGGCCCTGAAAAGGAAGACATCATTTTAAAGGCATTGTGTTTCGATCGCTGCAGCGCTGCATTTTACTCACCTTTGCAAGGCGCTTCCATCTTCAGCAGCGATCTTCCGGATTCAGCTACGCCCTGGCGCCTAGAGGAAAAAAGACAAGAACAAAGGTGAGAGGGAGAAAAGGAATAAGGAAAGCTCAGTTTCCTTTTAAGTCTTACCTGTTGGATTATTCCCACTGCATTTCGGGTCCTGCCGCTTCCTGGCATCTCCGGACCCCGGCCCCTATGGGGAAAAAAGACAAAGACATTGAATAAGCGAATGCAAAGACATTACCTGAGCACTCATCCAGAACTGTTTCACTTCGGGTCGGCGCCATATCTCCGGCACTCCGAACCCCGGCCCCTAAGGGGAAAAAGACATAAGCATTAGCGCTTGCTGCAATTAGACAACGAACATTATTATTAAGCTTGAACTTTTGAACAGAATTTTTACAGCGCCTTACCTGAACAGTCAAGCTTACCTGAACTCCCATCAATCCTCAATCCAGTGAAGTAACTGGGTTTCAACGCGCCCCTGCATCAGAAGCAGGATGGAGAGCTCATCCTTCCAAACCCTAAGGTGAGGCTTCACGGGGAATCGTGGAGGAGGTATCGTGGAGGGTTGGAAGGGAGTGGGAGGCTTGAGCATTGTTCCACAGTTGGTAATACTCCCTTTTCACGCACAGGAGGGTATCCAACGAGCCAGGGAAGCCAGAATAGAGGGGCCCTTCCTGTCCATCTTCAGAGTTCTGCGCCTTCGACGCCGCGCCTCTGTGGGAACCAGGTGAGCGTTACACCCCTCTGCATTTGGTGAATCCATTAGACACTGTCTTGCACTTAGAAGCCACATTCCTCAGCATCCCTCTTTCCCTGTTTCCTACCTGAACACTCCAGTCATTCATCTTCCTGTCCCTTTGAGTATTCTTTCCTGAAACCCCAGTATACTGCATGAAAATACACTACCATTCCCACAATCCCCCCTGTTCAGGTCACGATAAACACTCTGGTCCTTTACGTTCATTCCACAACCCCTACCAATCTCACTCTTCCGTATTTACCCAAACCCTTACGACAAGAACTATAATTCCATATAACACCTTTTTGCCTTCCAACCCTGTAGGATACTTGGAGGCTCTACCACCTTCCTTTTCTAACACAAACACCTTTCCATACAGTGAAAAACAACGGACTAATTCAAAAACTGTTTACCTGACATGCCCCAACTCAAGGGTCAGGCAATTTACCAGAATCACACACACCTGACAGCGCTTTCCTTGCCTCACAGGGATAAAGCAAGGCAGACCACACAACGTGAGAGCTAACTCAGCACAGCAGTTCAAGAGCAGGAGAAAGACGTTGCATACCGGGAGGGTGACAAGGAGAGAAGCAACCTTGCCCTTTCCGACCAAGGCCTGTGAAACCTCAGCAGAAGGAATCATAAAACTGCGAACAATGGCCAGCATGTGTTGCAGCAGATGTCAATGGTACATGAGACCCTCCTCTGCTGATTACCAAGCCGGGGAGAGGCGCTTGTCTCCGCGGGACCAATCTTGACTCCAAGGAGAAAGAAAGCCAAGTGGTTCATCACAGCCGGTGATTCGAGGGGAGAGCCGATAAGAAACTGAAATATGTTGAATGAAAAGTAGCAAACGGCTAATTTGAACTGTGAAAGGCTTAAAGAGCTATTGATGAAACGGGGAAAACCAGCAACAGAGGAGTCCGGCACCACATGGGTGCTCACTCAGGAAACTCTGGGTGAAACTACTGTAACCATAAGGACTTGGGAAAAGGCGAAAGGGGGTCAAAGTGGTCATACATGGGTCTTGTAAAATCCTCTGTACCGTCGAAAGTATTTGGCCAAAAGCTGATTGTGAAGTTAAGGGAAGTGAGTCCCGCATGACAAGAAATGAATGAGAAAGATACAAATGACAAGATTGGCAAGAGTGAACCCGAAGGAAGGATGTTGACAAAAGGGGGCGAAGCCTAAAGTCCCGAAATACAGTATGTTGACAAGAGTGAACCCAACCGAGGGATGCTACAGTGAACTGTTTAGTACAAGTTGGCAAGAGTGAACCCCGCAGAGGGATGCTAACAAAAAGAGGCGAGTTCTGAAGTCCCTATGAACAGTGTGTTGACAGGAGTGAACCCGACCAAAGGATGTTCACAATGAACCATTTTGCAAAAGTTGGCCAGAGTGGAACCGGCAGAGGGAGGGCGACAAAAAGGGGCAAAGCCCAAGGAGCTGTTTAAAAAGACATTAACATTTGTGAATGCAAGAAGTATTATAAGACCAGGGGAAGTGGATTGTCTCCCTTGGCATATGGATCTGAGTCCGGCAAAGGAAGATCCGGAAAGAAAGGCCTGAGCCTGATCGAGGGAAGCCTAAGGGTCCGAGCCCGACCAAGGGAGATCCTGGTGTGGAAAGTCATCACGCAAAGTCCATTTTGAAAGGAACTGTCTATTTGTTTGTTTTTTTGTTGAATGCATCAGGCCCTCGAAGGCAAGAGACTTTTTATCGAAAAAGAGACTTAACCATCGAAGAACCTTTTAGCTGGTCTGGAACCGTTGGCTCGTGCTGAGAAAGCTTGAGCATGTACTGTGCTCAGAAGATCCACTTTTTCCTGTGCTCAAAACATGGGCCAGGGAGACCCCTGGCAATCACATACTGACTTATTCTTTGGGAACACTTCTTTCTTTATTGAAAACCCTATCCCACACTCTTTCTGTAATTAGTTGTAAGGATTTGGCAATAGTTTCTTTTAGTATAGGCCTTTTTACTTTGACAAGACTCCCCAAGGACTGCCTTACTTTTCATTTGATGGTCGAATCTAGCTCCCATCTTAGATTTAGGTTGGGTGTTTTTCCACCCTGCATATACATTTTAATAAACACCCTTGAACTGTGATCACTTGTCTGTCTTTACTGTTGCCACCATGAGTTCCTTACAGCACCCATCCACATAAACTGTGGGTATCCCCTGACACGTGTCTTCGTCATAGACTTTGTGCAGGGAAGTAAGGCACACCTCCATATTGTCATTGGTCTTTAGACTTTCATCCTCGAGACAGTTTTCTTGAGCACAGTCATGCAAGTCAGCCAATCCCTGCATTAGAGGACTCTTCTTGTTTTGGCCATATCGGACCTCCACAGAAAAATCTTGCATGGACAGAATCTAGGAAGTAATTCTGGAATTACTCACGTTCCCTGTTCAGATTCGGTCGCTTTGAATGTATTGCAAGGGTTGGTGAGGAGTCTCCACTATGATGTGCTCCCCCTGGATGAATGGGCGGTAATTCTTCAATGCCCACCCTGTTGCCAGGAGTGCCTTTTCGCAATCATTGAATGTCTCCTCCACAGAGGCCAAAGTCTTGCTCGCGTATGAGATTACTTTGTTAACCTTGTCGTGCTTTTGGTATAATACCGCTTTTAAGCAAGTATCTGAGAAACCTGTCTCCAAGAAGAACTCCTTGTTCTTCATGGGTTAAACCAAACAAGGGACTTGGAAAGGCTTCGCTTTAGTTATTTTACTGCCTCGGATTGTTCCAGACCCCACTCCCACTTGACTCAGGCGTTTAATAAATGGACCAAGGGTTGAGTGGCCACTACGTAGTCTTCAATGAACTTCCGACTATAAATAGTGAGTCCAAGAAGGTTTCTTAGGTCTCGCCGAGTAGTAGGGTCTTTCTATTTCAATAAGGCTTCCACCTTTTTTACCTGGGGACTGAGATCGTTAGGGGTGATTTCGTGCCCTAAGAAGATCAAGCCGGTCTTACACCACTGTGCCTTCTGAAAGGACAGTTTTGCTCTGGCTTTCTGCAACTGAGTCAGAACATAGCAGATTCCAGCTATGTGTTGCTCCACAGTTGAGCTCTTAATTAAGACATCATCTACATAGGCCAGGTTTCTCCTTTTGCCCAAATCGGGCATGGCCTTATGTGGGAAGATATTAAATTAATTGCCGGAGTTTTTGTATCCAAAGGTGGTGTGGGCCCATGTATATTGCTGCTCCCCAAAGGTAAAGCAAGCTTATACTGGTCTTCCCTACTCAAGGGTACTGTCCAGTAACCGTTGGTGAGGTAAATGGTGTTATACACCTTTGACCCTTGGATCTGGGCCAGTCCCTGACAGATGTATGGAAGGGGCCATCTTGACATGTGGAGCCATTTATTTAAATCCCTTAGGTCTGCACAAAGTCTCCATTGGGCATTGGGTTTGAGTATCCCTAGTTTCGGCTTGTTAAAGGTACTGTGGATTGGACAAATTATCCCACGGGATTCTACGTTTTTAATAATCTCTGTGAGTGACTCCATAGATGCGAGAGGCAACAGGTATTGCTTCACAAATACTGGAGCCATCTCGGGGTCCGTGGATATGGTGGTTGAATGTATCTTTCTGCGTCCACAATCACATGAATGCACTGCAAAGATATTCTGAAAATCCAGAAACACCTGTTTCAGCTTCTGTTTTTTACTCCTCAGTATAACAGGCATCAGCAAGATTGATTTGTTCTTCGACCATCTGCTTAAAGTCTGGAAATATCTCTGGCTTGCAATTACGGCAGTATGCTCTAGTTGGGTGGAGAGATCTCTTGTTATGGTGTTGATCTGGACATAAGGTTCCAAGGATGAGAGGTAGTCACTTTTGACTCAGAATACCACCTCATTCTTCCTGATGTCACAGGTCACCTCTTCCACACCATAAGGGCAGGAAGAGTACACCAAGATATCCCCCCTTGCCGGAGGGATACAGTCATTTGGAATTGGTCCAATGATCTCATTACTTAAATCAATAGAATAATGTTGGGTATCAACCACCATTCCAATTAAGGTATCTGCGCCTGAAGTGATACTTCGAGGGTCTCTGTTATCCATCAATATTCGAATGGTATCGTGTTCTAGGTCAACTACAGTTGTCGGATGTAAATACAAACCTTGTTGTTGGAGATGATAATTCAAATTTATATAGACGTCCTGGTTTTTGAGGTTCTGTCCTCCCTTAATTTTTAGGGGAATTGTAAATTGTTGCACCTGTCCTGGGATGGAAACCTCTTCTCTCACATGAACTTCAACCGCATACGGCAGCAATTGAGCTGACAGAAATGCTTTCTCAGTGTTGTCAAAGCCCATGGGGTTACCCCCAGTCGGGTCCAGGCCTTGTTATTAATTAGGTCCAAATTAATTGACAATCGATTGAGAATGCCACTACCTAAGTAAAAAGTGGAGGGGACACTCACAACCCAACAATTATGTTCTATGCTTTTGTCGCCAATGGACATTTTTAGCATACACCTGCTAGGCAGGAGATGTTTGGGATTTGAGCTTCATGGCCTTTTCCCACATATCAATCAATTTAAATGTGGGAATGGCCTGAACCTTTGGGAGTTTCAGGAATAATGCTTCATTGATGAAGCTTGTTGTGTTATTCAGGCATACTCTGGCGAGAACAGCCGTCTCCCCTCATTTATCTGAATGTGGAAAAACAGCTGTTCACCCTTTATCTGGATGTCGGTCAAGCTTTGAGCTGGTTTTTCATCATCATTGGTCATGGGATTTGGGTTTTCCAATGATTGTGGATTGGTATAAACCTTCAGAGTATTTCCGTCCAGTGCGGAATGGCACTTTAAACCGGGAGGGAGGTTGATTTTCAAAAATGGTGAAGGGTTCCCATCACCAGTTTGTTCTCCTACAGAGATGACGGTGATGTCTGGGACTTGATTGTTCGTAAAATGGAATTCTATTTTGTCGGACCATTGTTCAATCATGTGGCATGTGCTATTCAAACTCGCATAATTTGTACTTTGTTTTCATTTGATTGGCCGGTTAGTCTGAGTCCAGAGGAACTTGTTCACGCAGTCAATCAGGGGTGATAACTTCCAAAGGAGGTCATTCCCCAGTAGAAAAGGTGTGCCCTCTGGAGTGACGACTATCACTGGGTATTTTACCCTATGTCACCCAATTTTGATCTCCAGATCTGCTGTCCCTTGGACGGAAATATCATTCCCATCGAAGTTTTGGAGTTATCCGGGAAGAGGTTTGAGGGGAATTTGATGACTCTTCCCCTTCCTGAATTTAGTTGGTTGACAGCCTTTTTTGGACAGGAGGGTGGCTTGGGATCCAGTGTCCATCAGCGCTGATAATGCACACTGACCCTGTACCTTGATAGAACCATACAATCTTCCTTCTCTCTCCTCAAGGGGGCAAAGTAAAGGTGCATTCTGTGCCAGTTTGGTGGCAAACTTTTTTACATTGAACTCTGACACTGTGATATTGGACAGTTTGTTGTGTCGGAGTACAGGACTCTGTCAAAAAGAATTTGCACCCAGAAACAGTTGGGATGGGCAAGTACCCTTTCCCCCAGCTTTTTGGGGGTAGAAGATTCATGTTCAGGTTCAGAGGTTTCCAGGGGTTTTGTTCCGGTGGGAAAGGAAGTTTCCTCTAGGGCCTCACATCTCTCTTCCACCTAGACCCCCTCCTCCATATCCTGTTGGTTATCGGAGGTTTCTTCCTGTCATTGTTCCGGGGCACCAGACCCGGGTGTCAAGTTATCCTGGGCAGCAGTTTTCAGTTGAGGGTTCTGCTGAGCCATTCAACATGCGATCCAGGTCTTGGGTTAGTTGTTAGACTTATTACACCAGTTGTGACATTTTTTCTGGTTGGTAGGGAGGCTCTTGGTTCATACCTTTGCTGTTCCCGGAAAGGGTAGCTGTCCCTTCTCCCAGGGTAGATCAGGTATTGGGAGTTTCCCTGATCAACTTCCACCCTAGGTCTCCCTTCTCCCTGATTCGGGAATCTATTGTTCTGAAAGTGGGGAGAGAGAGGAGGATTGTTCTGGAAATTGGGGTTTGAAGGGTTGGGGGTGGAGTATTTCTTCCCTCCTGAGCAAGGTTTGGGGGGATGTTTTGAGGGAGGTTTCCTGTGGCAGTTATTACCTGATTTGACCCCTCCCTTGTGCCGGGGGAGTCCATACATACCCCAGGATGGGTCTACTACCCTCATATCTTGGACTGATACAGGTGACAGGGTGAGATGGAGCGTTGGTCTGGTACCCTGCCTGGCTAGCACCCGATCGGGTTGGATCTGAGGGTCTCCTCTGCCTCTCATTCTGCTTGTTGGTGGGAGGAGTATTTTTAGGCCCCCCCCATCTCCAAGTCCAACACAGGAGTATTTTTCACCTCTGCTACCTTTGCAGCGGTGGGTGTGTTTGATGGTTTGGGGTTTTCAGGGTTGTTTTTGTTTTCAGAGGTATTTTGGACTTCATAAATCCAGGTGGCCTTTTCTATCACCCAATACAGCAGTGGTCTTCAAACTTTTTGACCCCGAGCCCCCCCTAAGAAAAATTTCTCCGGCCCAGGCCCCCCCTATACACATGTACTCCAAAATGTTACTCGGTTGCGAACGGTTATCGCGCGCTGGAGTATAATGGTGCCCCCAACGAAGGAGTGCATGCCACACACCACGTTGTTTCAAAATCATTGCTTGCAATGATTCAAATCAGATGAGGACAAATATTTGTGAACAAAGCATTCCGATTATTTTGCTATAATACAGAGGACTCGACTAAAAATAGTGTTGGGTATTTATTTCACCCAAACGAAAACACCCAATATTGCTGTCCTGTAGTAACATTTGCTATGCAAGTGCTGTAACAATTTGTTTCTGAAGTACAACAACGTACTGTCAATGCTGTCACTTGCAAGTTGGACAGTGGCATACTGGAGAACTAGTGTGAAGGGTGGGCCTGCCTTTCACCAGCCAGCCTGTCAATATTCCGCTTTACGTTTCAGATCCCTACCATCTTTGGGCACTAGAAAACCATCCATCGAGAAAAGGAGCCTGAACCTGTCGAAACATTTCAAACGGTTTTAAAAAAGTAGAAATGCACCCCAAAAAAAGCATAAACATGGCAAACACCACTTGCAAAGAGTTGAACTGAGCCATGTGAAAATGTTGGGGTTGGTGGGAAACACCCCATGCAAAAAAGGGTCAGAAATATGGGGTGGGGAAAAAAGGAGGGGAGATTTTAAAAAAGCAAAAATTCAACAAAAAACGTTCTGAAAAGCTTGGGAGTGGGGGAGGGAAACCCCACACAAAAATGGGTCCGAAACACTGGTTGGATAAAATACATTGGTACAAGTCTCAGAAGAATTACTATTCAGATCATGCAGGCCCAGTTCTAATTTCTTTTTGCAGTGTGGCCCCGGACTAGGTTGCAGGTGATAATGTGCCCCCCCCTGGGTTGCCCTTGATGATGCGTATGTCCCGTCCCCCCGGTCACCCGTGATGTGGCATCAAGCAATGCAGCGCTATACAGTGATAGAAATCAGATGGGCAGTTAGTAGTGCAAGAGGACAGCTTTGTGGGGAGGTCAGGCAACTAAAAGAAGATTGGAGCTTTACCCACAAATACAGGATATGAGAATCCAAAGGAGATGGGTTTGCAGTGAGAGGTGGCATACGGCATGAAGAAAATGGGGCCTTGTGAAATCCATACCGGCAAGGGGTGGTGGTGGTGGATGGCGGAGCTCTCAGTTTTGGGAAAAATGGAACGGTAGCGCAATCTGAGCAGGAACGAGGAGGGCAAGCATTGACTAGGGGTCCATAGATAGCTTGCGTTTAGGGGAGGAGAAAGGAAATGAGCTTAGTGTAGTAGTTGAATTTGCAGTAGTGACAGATGTGGTATTACATACCATTTGGGGATTTTCCCTAGAGCCAAGAACCTTAGTTATGGCCAAGTGCCATCAGTTTGTAGGAGAGGCTTTGCCGAAAGGAGTATCAACCTCAGAATTGGGAAAGAAAAAAGGTACCACCAAAAGTTGAAAAACATTCTCCAAAAGTCAGTAAATCATCTGTCAAACAGGACCAACACTGAAAACGAACCTGACTTCATATCCAGAGAAATAAATTTCAAGCTGCAAGTTACTACCAGGCATGAGAAGTCACTCACCACTTCAATTCGCCAAATGCACACCATATATATACTCCCCATGATCACTCGCTATTGGCGGGTGAAGGTTGAGAGCCCTGGTTTAACCAACACATTTTTTCCAGAACGAGGAGCATTGCGCAAGCTAGGGATCCAATGGATGACTGGAAACACAGCCATGGCAAATGAAGCAGGACCGGTGCTGCATTAACAACGCGGCTCCCCCATGGCAGATTGCTGGGCTCCAGCAATCTGCCATGGGGGAGCCGCGTTGTAAAAAAAAACACCAGCAGAGCAGTTCCGGTCCCCCGCTCGCCTCCTCTCCTCCATGCATGCCCCCCAATGTGGGGGATGCAGGGAGAGAGGGGCGCAGGGGGACCGGTGCTGCATTAACAACGCGGCTCCCCCATGGCAGATTGCTGGGCTCCAGCAATCTGCCATGGGGGAGCCCCGTTGTAAAAAAAAAACACCAACAGAGCAGTTCCGGTCCCCCGCTCGCCTCCTCTCCCCCATGCATGCCCCCCAATGTGGGGGATGCAGGGAGAGAGGGGCGCAGGGGGACCGGTGCTGCATTAATAACGCGGCTCCCCCATGGCAGATTGCCACGGGGGAGCCGTGTTAAACATAAAGCGGAACGAGTCACTTACCTCGGACTCGTCGGCGGCGGCGGCAGCAGCAGCAACAACAACAGGGAACACAGGACACCACAACGCAGCCTGGACGCGCGATCCAAATGCAGGAAAGCGCGCGTCCAGGCTGCGTTTATTTCCTGTTTCCATGGCCACGCCCCCACCACATCGCACTGGCTGAGCATGTGCATGGGAGCCAGTGGCTCCCCATTGCACATGCTCAGTTCAGTGCGGCCAAAAAAAAAAAAAAAAAAAGCGTTACTCGTTTTCTTTTCTTTTGGAAGGCATCACGCGCCCCCCCAGGCATGGTGGCGCGCCCCCCAAGGGGGGCGCGCCCCACAGATTGAAGACCTCTGCAATACAGGGTCCTACGCTCATAGAAATCCCTTACTAGTTGGGTCATCATGTATTTCGGGAGCGCATTGAAGTATGTGTTGGTGAACTCCCGGCTATTGGTGTTCACCCGCATACAGGTCTGTGCAAATGCTCATTTCAGCTCCTGCACAAACTCTCTAGGCGCTTGGTCTTCCCCACACTGCAGGTTGTATGCCACCTTGCAGGTCTCCTGAGGGTTTCTATGAATGGAGAAGTATTTTAAAATGGCCGTCTTGTACGTGGACCATTTTTGGTGATCTTGGTCCTCCAGCCCTACAAAGAAGCCGGAGTATTCAGGGCGAAATGTCCATTTGACAAATTACTATCACTCTTAATACCAAATGAAGTTATCATTTGGTCATAAAGCTCTAGATGCTCCTATACTGAATATTTGGGGTTCCTATGGTAGGGAGTCATAATGCTCTTTATGGCCTTTATCTGCCAAATTGGGTCTGTCACCGAACCTCTCTTCTGTTTGGTCGACTTTCTTTTTCGTTGCACCTGAGTCCACTCACCCTCTGTCCCAGAGCTGCTGCTATTGGTGGTCCATTCCCTGTCCTGTATGTGTCCCCTAACTCTATGAGACTGGGAAATCCTCCCAGAATGCCATGGTCTGGACTCTTCTCTACTGTGGTGTTTTGGGCTTCAGGGTCATTTCCCTTGCACGCCCCTTTTCGCACGTGGAAGTACTCATCCTCATAATCCCTCCTGCTAGGGACAGTGGCGAATTCCTGAATGTGTGGAGGTTTTTAAAATAATCTTTTGAGGCCTAAACTCTGGTCCTTCTCTTTCTGCAGAGCGGACAAGGTGGTCCCGTTATTACTTCATTTTCTGCTAAACCAACTCCCTGATCTTTTTATCATAGGATCCCTCCTAGTCAGAAGTAAATGCCAGGGTAATTTTAAACTCCCAGAGGCCACCAGTCTGGCCACCTTCCCTTCTGCTTGGTAGAGATGAATATTCATCAATATCTGATAAGGACTGGCCTTCTGGCTCAATTTGGCTATGCCTGTGTGAGTCCAGCTGCCTCATGGTTCCCTGTTCTTGAGAAGCGGTAGGTATGAAGTCACCTGCACTCTGCACATATGAGGCGGTGAGTTGACTTTAGGTTCCTGATAAGGAGGTCATCATTCCGTAATCGGAGGGCGCTTTTCCATACCCTGACTGGTCGGGGGTGCCTCAAAGCCTGTTTGTACTTGGCGATTTCACTCTCCAACCTCTCACATTTGTTTTTCTCAGTCCCTATCTCTTGGTGATATGCAGAGGCCGGAGTCTTCAATTCTGAAACCAGTGCTTGAGTGGATTCCAGCACTTTAGTTTGTGCCATTAATCTGTCTGTTAGTCCTCCCTTGTTCTCTTCATAATGGGACTCATATTCCTTCCGTGAGGCTTGTATCGTCTGCACATATTCAAATCATTTATTTTTCAGGAGACTAATCTCCTCCCCATGTGCAATTTTGGCCGGTGTTACCTGCTCTATGTCAACCTCTGCTTGCCTCACATGTTCCATTCATTTTGCATTTTCTAGCCTCATGTCAGCCAACATAACTCACTTTTCTCCACATCCACCCTTAACTGATTTACTTCCTGAAACAGGACACTATTCTCTTGACTTCATTTGTAATTTTCTTCCCTCAACTGCTCTCTCTGCTCTTTCAAGGTGTTCAGATCTTGGTGCATCTGATCGAATACATCCTGAGAATCAGCCTCTTGAATAATTAACTGGCTGTTTTCAGCTTTCGGTTGTTTAACCTGTGCTTGAAATGTGAAATTGTCCTCTAAGCAGGCTCTATTGTGAACAACCTGCTCATTTAATTTGTGTTGACTTGCGCCCTGTTTTTCAACACATTATTTATACTCCCCTTGCAGTGCAGAAAATTCCGCCTCTTGCTTGACATTTTCTTGATGCTGTGTTTTCAACTCCTTTTTAAGCTGTTCAATAATATCTTCTAGGTTTTGGCTCTGTTTATGCATTTGCTTCTAATTGTTTCAGCTCTTTCTGGGCTTGATTCAAAATCTCAGCCCGGTTTTGCACAGAGGCCATACTATCCTGGTGTCTTTCTTCCTTGATCAGCATATGGAAATACATATATGCTGTGAGCTGAGACATTTTAGTTTGCTCATGTTTGCTCATCTGTGTCATGTAAATGTTTGTCAGGGCCTGATGTAACAGCCCATTTTCCTGCCACATATCAACATTTGCAGAGGTAACCTCCTGCATCATTCTAGACACATTTCATGTTCTTGTTCTACCCATTCACCTTTAATAAACAATTAGGCTAGGATGTGCTTCCTGGACATATTGGTTTCTATGGTGCTCATCCTAAAATGTGTTCTGCACCTGATATACTCTCTATGCAAGGGCAGAAACTCACCCTGTTCCTGCTTAGTTTCCACTCACAATGGTAACTCAGAATCTACATTGTTTTATCTATACACTGCCCTGGAACCCAGGGTACAGGTCTGAGTGGCACCTAAACAATGCAAATACAACTTTCCATCCACTGCAATGCAATTACACCCAGAGTAATAGTCTGCTGCTACTGCATTGACACAAGTGAACTCTCTCTCTAATCCCAGCCACAAGCACCCTGCTTTGTTGCGTTATATTAGGTGGTCACACTCAGCTCAGCGGAGTTCCTTTCCCCCCAAGCAAGGTGGCGCACACCCAAAGCGCTTATACAGATTCAACTTTAGTGAGATCTCCAACCTGTCTGACACCACCCCCAACAAATACCCTTTATGCCACGAATGGATTAGGAACCAGGCCGGTGGATAATAAGAATATATGTATTTATATAAGGTTCAACAAAATGTAATAAGGACCAGACATCATCCACCAATGCTGTGGCACTACACAATATCACAAATTCAAATGTCTTGCACTAATTGACTAACACAGGTTTAATGAAGGTACAGTTTCGATATGACAAACGTACAATTTCGAATTTGGCAGTCACAATTTACATCAGATTTAATTGCAAATTAACCAATGTAAAACATTCACAATACAATGGAAAAATTGTTTTGGCTTTATTTTGAGAAAGGTAATGTTTGGAAAAGGAACTCAAATGGAAAATCATTTTTTTTAGGCTTTTATTTGAAAGGCAAGGTGGGGAAAAGGAACTCAATGGGAACATCGTTTTTCGACACACATTCAAAGAACATGCAGTGCTTTGGGGATTCTGGTTTGGGAGGAACGGATAAATGGGAAATTCCATTTTACCACACACCTACAAATGAGATGTAATGCTTGGTAATTCTGATTTGGGATGCAAGGGAATAAATGAGAAATGTTGTGTTACAACACACATACAATTGAGATGTAATACTTGGCAATTCTGGTTTGGGATGCAAGGGAATAAATGGGGAATTTCGTCGTTTTGCACCCTCTACATTCACTTGAATAGCAGTGTATTAGGGTTACTTATTTTGGGATTATGGACACCCCACTTTGGTACAGAAGACGGGGGTTTCAGAAAAGTAGAGTCAACCAAAGTACTTTATTGTCTATACCGGTTCTAACACACGGGGCAGGAACTTTGTTAATTTCAAATTCTTACAGCACTCATCCCATGATTTTCTATATGGGAATTAATTGATTTAACTTCAATTCAATGCGTTAAGGATCTACACAGGTTCCCCCCTCCCCACAATTTAATGGGAAGGATGAAGGAGGGCTATTCCCAACACAATCCAATGTAAAAGTATAGGGTGATTTTCAATAGTGGAATTAATTTTAATTGTAAAATAAAATAAAATGTGCCAAGGGTCTTCCCAGTACCACCCTCTACCCGCTATGCGAGATGGAGATTAAGTCTGGCAATTCATCCCCCCACACATTTGATGGCTTTGGGATATCTCTTCTTACATGGGAGGCCTTGGTTATGTGGCATCCACAGAAACAGCAGTGCTCCTCTGACAACAACACAGATCTGGGAAAGGGCTTCAGTCAAGGATTTTCTTCCGCACCCAGACTTCCTTTGGCTCCTCGTATGGGGTCCCAGCTAGCTTCTAGATTTCCCTGTCACTGTCTCCATTTCAATGATTGAGGCCTCTCTGCTAGTTGTTCTTTGCAAGAGTCCGGCAGTAGACTACCTCCAGAATCAAGTGAAAAAGCCCTGTTCTGATGCAAAATTGACCACTTATAGGGTTGATGACACTCCTACATTATCAGAATTACCACAGTAAGGATTGGCTAGCACTATCCATTCACCTCCCAGCAAGATGCCCACTGGCTGCTGATAGGACCAGAAGTTTGGAGGTATGGAAGCTGAAGGAGGAGGAAAAATACATCATTCAAAAATGACAGGCGGGTTTTACCTTTTTGGGTTCTGAAAATCTATCAACATGGCAGCTATGCTAATTTTTCAGATGACTACATACATCTATATATTTTTTAATTCTACACTTTATGGCGAGTCGGAAAATACTAATTTTATTTCGGCACGCCCTTCCTGGGTGGAGCCACCATTTATCACACCTTGTGGCTGCGCCGTAATAGTTACAACTCTGACACTACATATTTCCATTAACACATCACAGACAGAATCAATTTATTCAAATAGTTATTCCTCTGATTCTGTTCCCTACAATTACTTAAATTTCCCTATGCAGAGATTCTCACTATCCCTTTGTGAAACTTTCCCTAGAGGGGCGATGGTGTGTCGCCTATCTAGGTGAGGGGATAGTCGAGAAAACTAGCCCTAATCTAACTCACTACTTTCCTCATTTTCTAAAAATAGTAGCACACTGTTTGGGAGTCAACAAAACATTGGGGGTCATTCCGAGGTTGGATTTAAGGGAAAAACGATGCCAGTAAAGGATTACCGGCATCGCTTACCGCTATGGGCTATTCTGACCAACCAGACCGCTATTTACGGCACCGTACTTTACGATGCCGTAAATCTCGGTCTATGCACGTGCGCGTGACACACCATGCCGGCATTAGCGGCATGCCGTAAACCGGAGCTGATCCCAAGTAATGTGGACATGCAAATAACGGCCTCCTGAAGGCCGAAAAGAGTTTACCGGCATGGTGTAAATACCGGCATCTCCGAGAAGGTGTAAAGAACACTGAGCAGTGTTAAGAAGTGCCACAGGTGCACACAATCAACACAGGTGGAGGCAATGGAGTGAGGGCCAGTACAAAAGGAGCACACCCGCACACCACACCTGCTCCCACACCAAGATGATACCAATAGTAGTAGCATTACTGGAGCTGGAGGCCCTGCTTGCAAGGCCTCAACAACAACAACTACAGTCCCCACCACAGAAGAGACACAGGAGGAGAAGGAGGGTGAGACAGGCCCAGCATGCCCCACCAGTGCAGCCACCGTTACCACGCTGGCAGCCCCCAATCCCTCGCATCAGAGCCACCCCCTTCAACCTAACACCTGAGCAGATCCACAATCTGTACCGGCTTGACCGTGACACCATCACCACCGTAGTGGACCTGATACACAACGACATAGTGAGCCTCATAGAAATACACACCGCCATCCCCCCTCTACTGAAGGTAGTGTCTGTGCTGCACTTCCTTGCCACAGGCACCTACCAGCACACAGTGGGGCACATGCATGACATATCACAACCCTTATTTTCCCGGATACTGAACCAAGTGCTGGATGCCCTCCTCAAGCACACAAGGGACTACATATCCCTACCACGGACTCCCCAGGAGATATTCGAAACAAAAGTTGCCTTCCATGCACCGGCAGGCATGCCAAATTGTGTAGGTGCCCTTGACACCACCACGTGGAGTTGGTAGTCCTGCATGCCATGGAGGTGGTGTATCGCAACCACAAGCAATACCACTCCATCAATGTGCAGATGGTATGCAATGCCAGCAAAATCATCACACATTGCTGTGCCCGATATCCAGGATCAACTCATGACTCATTGGTCCTGCGGAGCACCACGCTACCATGCTTCATGGAGCGGCATGCTGGACGACGTGCCTGGCTGCTTGGTGAGTTGCCTAACTGGCCCATGGCAGTGCATCGGGGTTGTGAGGTGGGTGGCTGCATACTCCACCTGGGTGGGAAGGGGGGATGCATACTCCACCTGTGTGGGAAGGGGGGGATGCATACTACAACTGAGTGGGAAGGGGGCATGCATACTCCACCTGGGTGGGAAGGGGGGTGATGCATACTCCACCTGGGTGGGAAGGGGGGGATGCATACCTTACCTGGGTGGGAAGGAGGGGGGATGCATACTCCACCTGGGTTGTAATGTTGACGTCAGTGCACAATGTGCACATCACCTAACACTGTGCCCCAAAGCAACTGAAACTGCACATGACTACCAAATTCCATAGTGATGAAGTAAGTCCGACAACTATCACTACATGACTAACAGTGAACCAGCCCACATCACACAACACATGCACCACTCATCGGCGGCCCTCACACACCGTAAGACCATCCTGGACTATGCACTGCATATGCACTATGTTGCTGTATCCAGCATATCACCACACATGACAGTCATCCCTGGGAGTGCATTGAATTGAGCCAACCAGGGATACCTCAGTGTGTCCCTGGTTCCGCACACCCATAGGAGCGCTGAAAGTCACCATGGAAATGATCAGTGCAGAATGACGAATATGGTACTGACTACAGCCAACACTCCCTACTAAAAAATCACACAGGACACAACACATGAATGATTTTACTCCAACACTGCTGCATGTATATATGATGCGCGTGCAACAAGATGCCAGTGCACACCATGACCCATCTCGAAGATGCAACCCACTCCATCAGTCCATTGCACAGGACACATAGCATGTCCAGAAATGGGGTAAATGCATCCAGGGACATGTGCGTGTGGGCAGAAATTACCTGCTGCCATGTGAGACTAGTAGAGTTATCCACCATGAATGTACAAACACTTACCTTCATTCCCCTCTTATGCAGGTGATGGTGACCATCCCTTGAAGCCGTGGCTCATGACCCCTGTCCGAAACCCACAGAACAGGCACGAGGAGGACTACAGTCATTCCCATACCCGTACACGTGTGGTGATTGAGCAGACCTTTGGCCTGTTGATTTCGCTGCCTCAGCCGGTCGGGTGGGGCACTCCTCTACAGCCATGAGAAGGCGTCCAAGATCACCATGGCATGTGTAATGCTGCACAATATGTGCATCCGTCGGAACGTGCCTCTGCCCCCTGACATGGAACTGCTACCACCAGATGATGATGAAGTGAGGAGGAAGATGTGGCAGGACATCATCAGGGTGCCGATGCACAGGAGGGACGTGCTGTGCGCCAGTCATTGATTGGACAATATTTCTGACACACAAGTCAGCAGATGGTGTCATAATTTGAGGACATAGGGAACTGGGTGTGGGGATACATGTACACTATGCACTGTTATATATTAAATGACACATGCGCAATGATGAATGACCACTTTTGTTTTTCTTTGCAACACAATCGGTGTATTAAAAGTGAAAATGTCTAAGTGAAAAACAAACCCTCCACCACCCTCACCCCCTCCCCCTCCGCCCCCAACTCCCCCACACGCCCTCCCCTCCTCCCCCCACATCTCCCCCACACACCCTCACCCTCCCTCACCCCCCAACTCCCCCACACACCCTCACCCCCTCCCCCTTCCCCCACAACTCCCCAACACTAGTCCCATAGGGTCCACTGCCCACGTAGCCCACATGTGGCTGGCAGTAAAGTCACTCTGTGCTCCCGGAGCCAGGGGGAGTGGGCTGGTCTGGGTGGAGTTGCTCATTGAAGGGGTGTCCTCATGCTGAGGCTGTTAGCCCGGATGAGCAGCCTCCAGAGCATCGGCTATGCGGCCGAGCACCTCGCAGAGCCAGTTGGTGCTGTCCGTTATCACCTGGCCCAGTGCCCTCAATTCATCACGCCACTCCTCCCTGGTCTGCCGATTGTCCTGCACAAATTCTGTGATCAGGGCTGTGAGCTGGTCAGCCCTGCTGGGGACCGGGCTGATATGTCCTGCCAGCGCTTCCTCAAGGGAACTGGGCACAGGACTGGCATGTCCCTGTGTTGGTCCTTGGCCAGATTGCTCAAGTGTTTCGGTCTCACCCGAGTCACTAAAGGATACCTAGGGGTTAGAGTAGGCTTCAGGGGTGTGCACAACTTTAACTGTGTCATCCTCAGTCGCTCCACAGATGGAATCGGGGATATCCGCAACTTCAAGGGGGGCCGTGGCTGCCACCTCCCCAGCCACACTCGACTCCTCAGACCGTGGCGTTGGGCCAGTGCAGGGAGGGGCGGGGTGGGGGTGGTGCACCCTCCACGGGCCTTGCTGGAGCTGGTGGTGTACGTCCAGGTGTTGTCTTCCTCACTGGGAGACGGTGGCCCCTGCCTTGGCTCCTGGAAGTGCTGGGACGGTTGCTCTCCTGCTCCTCACTGTCATGCTCACTGCCTGTGGGGGTGGAAGAGAGGGACGGGATTAGTGATGATTTGAGAGCCAGCATTTATACATGGCTACAATAGCACATTCAGATATTTGTGGGTTATCAGCATTTGGGTAGGGAACGGCACATCATTCAATACTTGGGTGGTAAATGCATGCATATGTCGGTGTCACTCATGTTGGCCGGGTACTGTGCTGTCTAACATGCACACTGTTTACATCAACTGCCCTGTGTGCCTCATGGAATGGGCCACTTTGTGTGGTATGTGTCATATATGTTACAGTCTTGCACCTGGCACTAGCTTGGGTCTCACTTGCTTCGGCATGATTTACGGGGGGCGTGGCCACCCATGCCGTGACTCCTTGGCCAGACCTTAGCAGTGACTTTCATAACATTGGCGTTGGCAGTATTGACTTTGGACACTCACCTCCAACAGCAGATGACGTTGCACCACACTCCATTTCTCCGACCCCTTCAATGGATCCGGAGCCTATCATGGCCGCACATAACAATTGATATATTATATGTATCATCACCAAAATTCAGAGATTAAACTAAAATTATCCAGAATCTCAAAAGTGTGGCTCTCCCATCCTGATTTTTTGTTTGAATATACGTTCACCCTCCTGGGCATATCAGGACCTAGCCAGGCACCCTGTATTATTACCTGTTCCTAGCACAACCCACGGTTGTAGGGCTAGCTATATCCCGAGTATGGATTAACAACTATACTCTATTATACCAGAATGGAAAAAGTCAATATAGTGTCTTACACTGACGAATATTTCAGGAAGCTTTTAGGCACAACCACCTCCATTGGATCACAAGGAGGTGCCTTAGAACAAGGATCCAACAAAGATGCACTAGATGCCATCAACCAGAAAAAGAAGAAGCTCTTCCGCAAGGAGATGCACAGTACTTTTATTTAGAGTACCTTAAATCGGGCATCACACCAGAGGGGCTACAGGTTAAGAATATCCTGAGAGTGTACACTGATAACCCTAAGTTTAAAATCAACTTTAGCAGAGTGGGCAACAAATGTAGCCGTGATTGGATAATCCTTATCATCGATACAGCGGAAGAGGAATGCAAGAAACAAGAAAAAGAACGAGCAGCCCTTGAAAAATTTGAATCAACCATGATACCAACACCAACTCCAAGAAATGATACCACGACCTCCAAAACTATACCTATCTTCAACCTCTCTACAAGAACCCTCAACCACGCAGAAGAAGCCCTTCTGGAAAGAGGTGTTTCTTTTGTCCATGCCACAAAAGCTGATTCATTCCAAACTGAAGCAGACCTCAGGAAATTCTTCCAGACCAACCGCCTTAAATATTTTTTTGAGGTGTACATCCCACAGAACCCTGGACAAGACAACTCTGCTGAACCTGCACAAGAAGATACTCAAGAGAACCACACTGGCCTCAGACCGAGATTCACCTTTGTACCTCCCCACATACCATCCCAGGGGAGTTTGACCCTTTTGAAAAAATGGTATTAAAAACAGTTACCGAAGGACTGTCACAAAAGAATTTCTACCAAGTCAACCTGAAACAAAAGAATTTCTACCAAGACAACCTGAAACAAGAAGAAAGGAAAGCCTTGAAAGAAGTCAACAGCGACCGCACCATTACCATCAAGCCCGCTGACAAAGGCGGCGGTATCGTTCTCATGAACACCAAAGACTATAATCAAGAATGTTCCAGACTCCTGGCTGACATTACATCCTACAAAAAACTCGCCAGAGTCCCAACACCACGATTCAAGGAAGAAATCGCTAGTCTCACAAAATACGCAGAGGAAGAAGGTTGGATATGCGAAGATGAGCGCAGATTCCTTAATAAAACCCACCTGAGGATACCCGCCTTCTACATACTCCTGAAGATACATAAGAATGCTGAAAAACCACCAGGAAGACCCATCGTCTCTGCATGTGATTCTTTGCTAGAACCACTGTCACTCTACACAGACTTCTTTATGAAACCCTTCATAGGGACCATGAAATCATATGTGAAAGACACAACGGACACCATCAAGATCCTACAAACAGTCACTCTAACATCGGGTTGCATTTTAGTGACCATGGACGTGGAGTCCCTTTACACATCGATTCCACAAAAAGAAGGCTTAGAAGCACTTATGATTTGGCTCAACAAGAGACCAGACATCACTACCACGCCCACCAACTTCATACTCAAATGCATATGCCTCGCCATGATGGAAAACTTTTTCCTCTTCGAAAGACAGCTGTACCAACAAGTCAAAGGGGTGAGCATGGGCGCTACCTTCGCCCCAGACGTGGCCAACTTATATATGGCACAATATGAAGAAGACCACATTTTGAACAGCAACAATCCTTACCTCAACAACATCTTAATTTGGCACAGATACATAGATGATGTCCTGCTCATCTGGCAAGGAAGTCAGACCGAACTCATTTCTTTCCATCACTGGCTCAATCAAAGGAACCCCCACATCAGATTCACTCAAGAATGGGACCACCAGACCATCAACTTCCTGGATTTACACATTTATTGCACTGGCAACATTCTGTCATGATCTCTGCTTCCAAAAGATCAGGACTTGCCCAAATCCCTTAGAAGCAGACCCATAACCCCGGTTCCGAGTGCCAGCCAGTCCCAATTGGGACCTTTTGGACCCTGTCCTGGCGCCAGTGGCACCAGGCTCATAAAGATGCCCAGTCCCAGCGCTGGAAGCGCCGGGCTCATAATGCTTGGGTGGACTTACCTGCAGCAGACCATGCTGCTTACTTACCTGCCAGTTGAGCCCCTGATCCTCTTCTGTTTGGGACTACTTTTCCTGTTGGGTGGGGCAGGAGCCACTCCCTAGGTTCAGAACACTGGAATTCTTCTGGAAAGCAGGAACTCTTTTCTTACCTAGGCGAGGCTGTGGAAGGAGACACCTAAGCACTACAGGAGGCTATTTAAACCACACCCGATGGATGAATCTTGCTTTGCGTTATTCTGCATTCTCTGCAGCAGAACGCTCATCGTGTCTTCTGCTTCTGATCCTGGGCCTAAGGGAACAAAGGCTTATCATCCTGGAATCCAGTCTTCAGCAGCACCTGTAAAGACAAAGAAAGAACAGGTTAGCACTACGGTCTTCAGTGGCAGCGCATCTCTTACCTGGTTCATCGGCTGTCACCAACGCCTCGCGCTGCATTCCGGCATCTGAAAGACAAAGGCTTACCTACTCTTCGCATGCTCCGGAGGTCTTCGCACTGCATTCCGGCATCTGAAAGACAAAAGCTTACCAGCTCTTCGCACGCTCCGGAGGCCTTCGGCGCTGCATCCCGCATCTGAAAGACAAAAGAAGGTGCGTTTAAAGACATTGGGCAACTTTATTACTCACGTGCCATTACTCCTTCCCACGCCGAATCCAGTGGGTATTCCAGCACCCTTCAGCTTCTCTAAAGCTCCGAACTTGTACCTGCAAGATAAAAGGGACAGTTAGTGCGCATCGTGAAGCAGGCTACAAGCGCTTACTTACGTGCTTCCAGGCGCTTCTATTCCTCACGCGGGTTCGATCCTCAATTCTCTTCAGCCCGCCATCCGCCATCGCCGGAACCCTGCAAAACAAGAGATATCATTACAAAAGACTTTTAAGACATTTGAAGTGCCCAGAACTTACCGTTCGTGCAGTTAACGACGGACAGCAGTCCTCCGAGGTCAAGAGGCCTGCACCCTTATCCAGTGAAGAAACTGGTTACGGCACCCTGCCCCGAGGCAGATGGAGAGCTCGGCATTCACTTACCTAAGGTGAGGGCGTTAACCTTTGGGGTTCTACAGGAGAAGAGAAAGGGAAGAGGAGAGAGGCTCCCAATAACCCCAGTTCATTAATCCCATATTTTCTATCTGCAGACATCTTACTCTTCGAGTCAGACATACAGTGCACAGAGGTCCAGCCCAAAGAGCCAACCGTGTGTTACACATCACCTTTGAAGATACGGCATTCACCCAGTCAAGACCGGCGCCTCTGCGGGAATCAGGTGAGCGTTACAGAACGCAAAGCCTACCGCAAAACTCCCACCCAGGCGCTATGGAAACCTCGGATACCGACCAGCTAGCCCAGTTACTTGGGGAACTAAGAGCAGAAGTGCATGCAGCCCGTCAGGAAACGAATGCTCTAAGAAGGGAACTGATTATTTCCAAGGAGCGAACAGACGATCTCGCTAGACAATTGCTACAGTCACAAGCCGGACAAACTCCGTTACCCGCATCAGGGGCAAATCTTCCTTCAACATCCTCTACGAACCCAGTGCAGATCAACCTACCTGGGAATGTACCTCTGGCTCCGCCCGACCGATTTTCTGGTGACCCAAAGAGGTTTGCAGTATTTATTAATCAGTGCCGGTTGCACTTCTTATGCCGGCCAGCAGCCTTTCCAACTGATCAAGCTAAGGTAGCTTTCGTGCTTTCGTACCTTAGTGGCAATGCGGCAGACTGGTCGATCCCTCTAGTTAATCAAGATGACCCTGTTCTCCATGATTTTCAAGCTTTTCAGCTCAGTATGGAAAAACTGTTTGCAAGACATTCACAGGGGCAGGCCTTGGACAATGAGCTCCTTTCATTGCGACAGGGTAATCAAGACCTTTTGGCTTATATTGCGTCTTTCAACAGACTGATAGTGGAAACTCGATGGCCTGAGGACAAAAGGATTACGCTGTTTTATAGAGGTTTACGTGGAGAGCTCAAAGATGTTTTAGCCCAAGTAGTGAATCCCCCGCAAGACTGTTCGGACTATATTGACTTAGTCGTTCAAATTGACCACAGACTGCAGAACAGGAAGGCCGATCGTTCCAAGTTTGATGCTCGAGTATTTTCCCAAATCACCAACTCCTACCAAAGGAGTAGACTCCGGGGAACCCATGCAAATAGGGGGCCTGAAAGGACCACTAACACAAAAGGAGCGGGAAAGGAGAAAACAGCTGCAATTATGCCTCTATTGCGGAAACTCGGGGCACTTTCTTCGAGACTGTCCGGTGAAACCAGCCAAGAAGGCAGTAGGAGCTGCAGTTACCAGGGTCACAAACTCTGAGCAGGGAAACAACCTCGCCCGACAAGAATAGAGGTCCTCTTGCCGAGCGTTAAAACCAGTTCCGTGACCTCGCATTTCGTGATACCTATGGTCCTCATTAGCCCTGAACATCCGGATCGATTACATGCGATTGAAGCTTACGTCGACAGCGGTGCCATCGGCAATTATGTGGATCATGAAATGGTTTTGAGGATGAATCTGACTCTTTGTCCAAAGGCTGTAAAGGACGTCATTACTCCGGTGGATGGTATGGAGATAGCCTCCGGACCAGTAACGCATACCACCCAAGAAGTGACGCTAGTAAGTCAAGATGGACACCTTGAGAAGATCGTGTTCGATGTGATCAAGGCCCCTCAGTTCCAGATTATTCTAGGAATTCCTTGGTTAGAGAAGCACAATCCTCAGATCGATTGGCGAGCAAGAACGGTTCAGTTTCCAGAATGTGTCTCTACTTGTCACCCTCGACCTGGTGTTGCACTGGCAGCAATTTCCTCGGAGGCTCCCCAGTTACCTCCTGAATACCTAGAATTCCAAGATGTTTTCCGGAAGGATCAGGCTAACTCTCTACCTCCTCATAGGTCTTATGACTGCCAGATAGACCTGATACCTGGATCTACTCCTCCTTGTAGTAGAATTTATGCCCTCACCGAGCCTGAGAATCTTCACCTCCGACAATACCTGGATCAATACCTAGCGAATGGGTTTATTCGTCCTTCCAAGTCCCCTGCTTCCTCAGCTTTGTTCTTCGTTCCAAAAAAAGAAGGGGACCTTAGAACTTGTATAGATTATCGCGCCCTGAACCAGATCACCGTTAAGAATAGATATCTGTTACCTTTGATCCCTGAACTCCTGGACCAAGTCAGAAAAGCATGCATATATACAAAGCTGGATCTTAGAGGAGCCTACCACTTGGTACGAGTAACAGAGGGCGATGAATGGAAGACGGCCTTCCGCACAAAGTATGGGTTATTTGAATATCAGGTCATGCCCTTCGGACTTTGCAATGCCCCGGCCGCCTTTCAATATTTTATGAACGATGTCCTCAGAGAGCTCATAGATGTGTGTG
This sequence comes from Ambystoma mexicanum, assembly GCF_040938575.1. Lineage (NCBI taxonomy): Eukaryota > Metazoa > Chordata > Amphibia > Caudata > Ambystomatidae > Ambystoma > Ambystoma mexicanum. The sequence continues at coordinate 347,232,734 of NC_090926.1, forward strand.
TTGTTGTTTACATTGACGACATCCTCGTTTATTCTTCATCGGAAACTGAACATCGGAAACACGTGAAAATGGTCCTCGAGAGATTGCGTCAACACAAACTTTTCGCTAAGTTGGAAAAATGTGTTTTCAACGTGACTGAAGTTGAATTCTTGGGATTCATATTATCACCTAGCGGAGTGCGTATGGATTCAAAGAAGGTCGATGCAATTCTCAAATGGCCATCGCCATCCTCCGTAAAAGGTGTTCAAAGCATGTTAGGCTTCGCTAACTTTTACCGCAGGTTTATCCCCGAATTCTCTCGAATAGTCCAGCCCATCACCGCCTTGTTAAAGAAAAACAAACGTTTTGAATGGTCTACCGAGGCGGAACAAGCTTTCCAGAATTTGAAGACTAGATTTATCTCTGCACCGATCTCAAAACATCCTCGCCCAGAACTCCCCTACATCGTTGAAACTGATGCTTCGAGCCTTGCCATGGGGGCAGTTCTATCACAAAAGGACCCAGTAACCAATCAGTTGCATCCCGTGGCATTTTGGTCCCGCAAATTCTCGCCTCCTGAAATCAATTACACTATTACTGATAAGGAACTTCTAGCTATCAAGTCCGCCTTTAAGGCTTGGCGGCATTATCTTCTGGGGGCCCGACACACCGTTACTGTGATTACAGATCACCGAAACCTGCAATATTTGAAAACCGCAAAAGCTCAGTCCTCTAGGCAACTCCGTTGGGCACTATTCTTTGCCGAGTTTGACTTCATAATTACCTATCGACCTGGTACAAAAAACGGTAAAGCTGATGCCCTTTCTCGGATGGGAGTGGAAGAACATTTGATCAATCCTAAACCTGTACCTATCATTCCCGAACAAAGAATTCTGGGTGTAATCGCCACACAATCCATAGAGGAAGTTAAGGATAAAGCCAGGCTACTGGTAACTTCAGCAGACATACAGAATTGGCATCTGCAGGGAAAGGACTTTACGGTGAAGGACAACCTATTATATTTCCAAGAACGGTTATACCTGCCCAGCACAGATTTACAGAAAAAGGTAATCTCTTGTTATCACGATTCTTTAATGGAAGGACATCCCGGTATGGCCAAAACCTCGGAAAAGATCAAGCGCTACTTCTGGTGGCCGTCTTGGAAAAAAGATATCAGAGACTTTATAATGTCCTGTGGAGTATGCGCCCAAAACAAGAGTCAAAAGAAAAAACCAGCCGGCCTCTTACACCCTATTGACATCCCACCTCGCCCTTGGCATACGCTTTCTATGGACTTCATCACCGATCTACCTCCATGCTCCGGATACAATACGATCCTAGTAATCGTGGACCTATTCTCCAAGATGGCACATTTCATTCCACTCAAAGGCTTACCAACAGCAGCAACTCTGGCCCGAGAATTTCTCGAAAACATCGTCCGACTGCACGGTTTTCCTTCAGTTCTAATTTCGGATCGAGGTAGTCAATTTATTTCTCATTTTTGGCAAAGTTGCTGTCGGTCGGCTCAAATTGATGTGAGACTTTCGACCAGCCACCACCCTCAAACCGACGGACAAACCGAGAGGACCAATCAAACTCTGGAACAGTATTTGCGCTGCATGCTACAACAAACTGAAAAAACTTGGAAAGATATCCTTTGGATAGCCGAATATGCCTACAATAACTCTGTCCACTCGGGAACTGGGAAGACCCCGTTTTTTCTTTTATACGGTAGTCACCCTCGAACCTCGGAGTTGGATCCACTCCAAGATCTTGGAACACCAGCAGTAGACCACCTGCATTCTACAATCACCCAAGCCTTTAAGGAAGCCGTTTCTCACCTTCAAAGGGCTAAAGAACAATACAAGAAAGGAGCAGACCAACATCGGAAGGAAGCCCCCCCAGTATCAAGTAGGAGATCAAGTCTGGTTATCCACCAAATATCTACCTCTAAAAGGACCACGCACATTCAACCCAAGATACCTTGGTCCCTATTCCATCACTACCATAGTAAATCCAGTAGCGGTCAAGTTGGACTTGCCCCCTCACATGAAGATACATCTGGTCTTCCACGTCTCTCTATTAAAACCCGTGCAACCTCAAACCCGACTAACTAAATCTCCAAAACCTATTCTAGTTGACGGAGAACTCGAGTTTGAAGTCAAAAGCATCCTGGATTCCAAGATCTCCAAATCTAAACTATTTTACCTGATTGACTGGAAAGGCTACGGTCCCCAAGAAAGATCCTGGGAACCTGCAGAATATGTCCACGCGCCTCGTCTAATCAAAAGATTTCATCGAACATTTCCTAACAAGCCAAAACCCCCGGAGAAGCCCGGTTTGGGAGGGGCCTTGAGGGGGGGTGCTGTCATGATCTCTGCTTCCAAAAGATCAGGACTTGCCCAAATCCCTTGGAAGCAGACCCATAACCCCGGTTCCAAGTGCCAGCCAGTCCCAATTGGGACCTTTTGGACCCTGTCCTGGCGCCAGTGGCACCAGGCTCATAAAGATGCCCAGTCCCAGCGCTGGAAGCGCCGGGCTCATAATGCTTGGGTGGATTTACCTGCAGCAGACCATGCTGCTTACTTACCTGCCAGTTGAGCCCCTGATCCTCTTCTGTTTGGGACTACTTTTCCTGTTGGGTGGGGCAGGAGCCACTCCCTAGGTTCAGAACACTGGAACTCTTCTGGAAAGCAGGAACTCTTTTCTTACCTAGGCGAGGCTGTGGAAGGAGACACCTAAGCACTACAGGAGGCTATTTAAACCACACCCGATGGATGAATCTTGCTTTGCGTTATTCTGCATTCTCTGCAGCAGAACGCTCATCGTGTCTTCTGCTTCCGATCCTTGGCCTAAGGGAACAAAGGCTTATCATCCTGGAATCCAGTCTTCAGCAGCACCAGTAAAGACAAAGAAAGAACAGGTTAGCACTACGGTCTTCAGTGGCAGCGCATCTCTTACCTGGTCCATCGGCTGTCACCAACGCCTCGCGCTGCATTCCGGCATCTGAAAGACAAAGGCTTACCTACTCTTCGTATGCTCCGGAGGTCTTCGCACTGCATTCCGGCATCTGAAAGACAAAAGCTTACCAGCTCTTCGCACGCTCCGGAGGCCTTCGGCGCTGCATCCCGCATCTGAAAGACAAAAGAAGGTGCGTTTAAAGACATTGGGCAACTTTATTACTCACGTGCCATTACTCCTTCCCACGCCGAATCCAGTGGGAATTCCAGCACCCTTCAGCTTCTCTAAAGCTCCGAACTTGTACCTGCAAGATAAAAGGGACAGTTAGTGCGCATCGTGAAGCAGGCTACAAGCGCTTACTTACGTGCTTCCACGCGCTTCTATTCCTCACGCGGGTTCGATCCTCAATTCTCTTCAGCCCGCCATCCGCCATCGCCGGAACCCTGCAAAACAAGAGATATCATTACAAAAGACTTTTAAGACATTTGAAGTGCCCAGAATTTACCGTTCGTGCAGTTAACGACAGACAGCAGTCCTCTGAGGTCAAGAGGCCTGCACCCTTATCCAGTGAAGAAACTGGTTACGGCACCCTGCCCCGAGGCAGATGGAGAGCTCGGCGTTCACTTACCTAAGGTGAGGGCGTTAACCTTTGGGGTTCTACAGGAGAAGAGAAAGGGAAGAGGAGAGAGGCACCCAATAACCCCAGTTCATTAATCCCATATTTTCTATCTGCAGACATCTTACTCTTTGAGTCAGACATACAGTGCACAGAGGTCCAGCCCAAAGAGCCAACCGTGTGTTACACATCACCTTTGAAGATACGGCATTCACCCAGTCAAGACCGGCGCCTCTGCGGGAATCAGGTGAGCGTTACAGAACGCAAAGCCTACCGCAAAACTCCCACCCAGGCGCTATGGAAACCTCGGATACCGACCAGCTAGCCCAGTTACTTGGGGAACTAAGAGCAGAAGTGCATGCAGCCCGTCAGGAAACGAATGCTCTAAGAAGGGAACTGATTATTTCCAAGGAGCGAACAGACGATCTCGCTAGACAATTGCTACAGTCACAAGCCGGACAAACTCCGTTACCCGCATCAGGGGCAAATCTTCCTTCAACATCCTCTACGAACCCAGTGCAGATCAACCTACCTGGGAATGTACCTCTGGCTCCGCCCGAACGATTTTCTGGCGACCCAAAGAGGTTTGCAGTATTTATTAATCAGTGCCGGTTGCACTTCTTATGCCGGCCAGCAGCCTTTCCAACTGATCAAGCTAAGGTAGCTCTCGTGCTTTCGTACCTTAGTGGCAATGCGGCAGACTGGTCGATCCCTCTAGTTAATCAAGATGATCCTGTTCTCCATGATTTTCAAGCTTTTCAGCTCAGTATGGAAAAACTGTTTGCAAGACATTCACAGGGGCAGGCCTTGGACAATGAGCTCCTTTCATTGCGACAGGGTAATCAAGACCTTTTGGCTTATATTGCGTCTTTTAACAGACTGATAGTGGAAACTCGATGGCCTGAGGACAAAAGGATTACGCTGTTTTATAGAGGTTTACGTGGAGAGCTCAAAGATGTGTTAGCCCAAGTAGTGAATCCCCCGCAAGACTGTTCGGACTATATTGACTTAGTCGTTCAAATTGACCACAGACTGCAGAACAGGAAGGCCGATCGTTCCAAGATTGATGCTCGAGTATTTTCCAAATCACCAACTCCTACCAAAGGAGTAGACTCCGGGGAACCCATGCAAATAGGGGGCCTGAAAGGACCACTAACACAAAAGGAGCGGGAAAGGAGAAAACAGCTGCAATTATGCCTCTATTGCGGAAACTCGGGGCACTTTCTTCGAGACTGTCCGGTGAAACCAGCCAAGAAGGCAGTAGGAGCTGCAGTTACCAGGGTCACAAACTCTGAGCAGGGAAACGACCTCGCCCGACAAGAATAGAGGTCCTCTTGCCGAGCGTTAAAACCAGTTCCGTGACCTCGCATTTCGTGATACCTATGGTCCTCATTAGCCCTGAACATCCGGATCGATTACATGCGATTGAAGCTTACGTCGACAGCGGTGCCATCGGCAATTATGTGGATCATGAAATGGTTTTGAGGATGAATCTGACTCTTTGTCCAAAGGCTGTAAAGGACGGCATTACTACGGTGGATGGTACGGAGATAGCCTCCGGACCAGTAACGCATACCACCCAAGAAGTGACGCTAGTAAGTCAAGATGGACACCATGAGAAGATCGTGTTCGATGTGATCAAGGCCCCTCAGTTCCAGATTATTCTAGGAATTCCTTGGTTAGAGAAGCACAATCCTCAGATCGATTGGCGAGCAAGAACGGTTCAGTTTCCAGAATGTGTCTCTACTTGTCACCCTCAACCTGGTGTTGCACTGGCAGCAATTTCCTCGGAGGCTCCCCAGTTACCTCCTGAATACCTAGAATTCCAAGATGTTTTCCGGAAGGATCAGGCTAACTCTCTACCTCCTCATAGGTCTTATGACTGCCAGATAGACCTGATACCTGGATCTACTCCTCCTTGTAGTAGAATTTATGCCCTCACCGAGCCTGAGAATCTTCACCTCCGACAATACCTGGATCAATACCTAGCGAATGGGTTTATTCGTCCTTCCAAGTCCCCTGCTTCCTCAGCTTTGTTCTTCGTTCCAAAAAAAGAAGGGGACCTTAGAACTTGTATAGATTATCGCGCCCTGAACCAGATCACCGTTAAGAATAGATATCCGTTACCTTTGATCCCTGAACTCCTGGACCAAGTCAGAAAAGCATGCATATATACAAAGCTGGATCTTAGAGGAGCCTACCACTTGGTACGAGTAACAGAGGGCGATGAATGGAAGACGGCCTTCCGCACCAAGTATGGGTTATTTGAATATCAGGTCATGCCCTTCGGACTTTGCAATGCCCCGGCCGCCTTTCAATATTTTATGAACGATGTCCTCAGAGAGCTCATAGATGTGTGTGTTGTTGTTTACATTGACGACATCCTCGTTTATTCTTCATCGGAAACTGAACATCGGAAACACGTGAAAATGGTCCTCGAGAGATTGCGTCAACACAAACTTTTCGCTAAGTTGGAAAAATGTGTTTTCAACGTGACTGAAGTTGAACTCTTGGGATTCATATTATCACCTAGCGGAGTGCGTATGGATTCAAAGAAGGTCGATGCAATTCTCAAATGGCCATCGCCATCCTCCGTAAAAGGTGTTCAAAGCATGTTAGGCTTCGCTAACTTTTACCGCAGGTTTATCCCCGAATTCTCTCGAATAGTCCAGCCCATCACCGCCTTGTTAAAGAAAAACAAACGTTTTGAATGGTCTACCGAGGCGGAACAAGCTTTCCAGAATTTGAAGACTAGATTTATCTCTGCACCGATCTTAAAACATCCTCGCCCAGAACTCCCCTACATCGTTGAAACTGATGCTTCGAGCCTTGCCATGGGGGCAGTTCTATCACAAAAGGACCCAGTAACCAATCAGTTGCATCCCGTGGCATTTTGGTCCCGCAAATTCTCGCCTCCTGAAATCAATTACACTATTACTGATAAGGAACTTCTAGCTATCAAGTCCGCCTTTAAGGCTTGGCGGCATTATCTTCTGGGGGCCCGACACACCGTTACTGTGATTACAGATCACCGAAACCTGCAATATTTGAAAACCGCAAAAGCTCAATCCTCTAGGCAACTCCGTTGGGCACTATTCTTTGCCGAGTTTGACTTCATAATTACCTATCGACCTGGTACAAAAAACGGTAAAGCTGATGCCCTTTCTCGGATGGGAGTGGAAGAACATTTGATCAATCCTAAACCTGTACCTATCATTCCCGAACAAAGAATTCTGGGTGTAATCGCCACACAATCCATAGAGGAAGTTAAGGATAAAGCCAGGCTACTTGTAACTCCAGCAGACATACAGAATTGGCATCTGCAGGGAAAGGACTTTACGGTGAAGGACAACCTATTATATTTCCAAGAACGGTTATACCTGCCCAGCACAGATTTACAGAAAAAGGTAATCTCTTGTTATCACGATTCTTTAATGGAAGAACATCCCGGTATGGCCAAAACCTCGGAAAAGATCAAGCGCTACTTCTGGTGGCCGTCTTGGAAAAAAGATATCAGAGACTTTATAATGTCCTGTGGAGTATGCGCCCAAAACAAGAGTCAAAAGGAAAAACCAGCCGGCCTCTTACGCCCTATTGACATCCCACCTCGCCCTTGGCATACGCTTTCTATGGACTTCATCACCGATCTACCTCCATGCTCCGGATACAATACGATCCTAGTAATCGTGGACCTATTCTCCAAGATGGCGCATTTCATTCCACTCAAAGGCTTACCAACAGCAGCAACTCTGGCCCGAGAATTTCTCGAAAACATCGTCCGACTGCACGGTTTTCCTTCAGTTCTAATTTCGGATCGAGGTAGTCAATTTATTTCTCATTTTTGGCGAAGTTGCTGTCGGTCGGCTCAAATTGATGTGAGACTTTCGACCAGCCACCACCCTCAAACCGACGGACAAACCGAGAGGACCAATCAAACTCTGGAACAGTATTTGCGCTGCATGCTACAACAAACTGAAAAAACTTGGAAAGATATCCTTTGGATAGCCGAATATGCCTACAATAACTCTGTCCACTCGGGAACTGGGAAGACCCCGTTTTTTCTTTTATACGGTAGTCACCCTCGAACCTCGGAGTTGGATCCACTCCAAGATCTTGGAACACCAGCAGTAGACCACCTGCATTCTACAATCACCCAAGCCTTTAAGGAAGCCGTTTCTCACCTTCAAAGGGCTAAAGAACAATACAAGAAAGGAGCAGACCAACATCGGAAGGAAGCCCCCCCAGTATCAAGTAGGAGATCAAGTCTGGTTATCCACCAAATATCTACCTCTAAAAGGACCACGCACATTCAACCCAAGATACCTTGGTCCCTATTCAATCACTACCATAGTAAATCCAGTAGCGGTCAAGTTGGACTTGCCCCCTCACATGAAGATACATCTGGTCTTCCACGTCTCTCTATTAAAACCCGTGCAACCTCAAACCCGACTAACTAAATCTCCAAAACCTATTCTAGTTGACGGAGAACTCGAGTTTGAAGTCAAAAGCATCCTGGATTCCAAGATCTCCAAATCTAAACTATTTTACCTGATTGACTGGAAAGGCTACGGTCCCCAAGAAAGATCCTGGGAACCTGCAGAATATGTCCACGCGCCTCGTCTAATCAAAAGATTTCATCGAACATTTCCTAACAAGCCAAAACCCCCGGAGAAGCCCGGTTTGGGAGGGGCCTTGAGGGGGGGTGCTGTCATGATCTCTGCTTCCAAAAGATCAGGACTTGCCCAAATCCCTTGGAAGCAGACCCATAACCCCGGTTCCAAGTGCCAGCCAGTCCCAATTGGGACCTTTTGGACCCTGTCCTGGCGCCAGTGGCACCAGGCTCATAAAGATGCCCAGTCCCAGCGCTGGAAGCGCCGGGCTCATAATGCTTGGGTGGACTTACCTGCAGCAGACCATGCTGCTTACTTACCTGCCAGTTGAGCCCCTGATCCTCTTCTGTTTGGTACTACTTTTCCTGTTGGGTGGGGCAGGAGCCACTCCCTAGGTTCAGAACACTGGAACTCTTCTGGAAAGCAGGAACTCTTTTCTTACCTAGGCGAGGCTGTGGAAGGAGACACCTAAGCACTACAGGAGGCTATTTAAACCACACCCGATGGATGAATCTTGCTTTGCGTTATTCTGCATTCTCTGCAGCAGAACGCTCATCGTGTCTTCTGCTTCCGATCCTTGGCCTAAGGGAACAAAGGCTTATCATCCTGGAATCCAGTCTTCAGCAGCACCAGTAAAGACAAAGAAAGAACAGGTTAGCACTACGGTCTTCAGTGGCAGCGCATCTCTTACCTGGTCCATCAGCTGTCACCAACGCCTCGCGCTGCATTCCGGCATCTGAAAGATAAAGGCTTACCTACTCTTCGTATGCTCCGGAGGTCTTCGCACTGCATTCCGGCATCTGAAAGACAAAAGCTTACCAGCTCTTTGCACGCTCCGGAGGCCTTCGGCGCTGCATCCCGCATCTGAAAGACAAAAGAAGGTGCGTTTAAAGACATTGGGCAACTTTATTACTCACGTGCCATTACTCCTTCCCACGCCGAATCCAGTGGGTATTCCAGCATCCTTCAGCTTCTCTAAAGCTCCGAACTTGTACCTGCAAGATAAAAGGGACAGTTAGTGCGCATCGTGAAGCAGGCTACAAGCGCTTACTTACGTGCTTCCAGGCGCTTCTATTCCTCACGCGGGTTCGATCCTCAATTCTCTTCAGCCCGCCATCCGCCATCGCCGGAACCCTGCAAAACAAGAGATATCATTACAAAAGACTTTTAAGACATTTGAAGTGCCCAGAACTTACCGTTCGTGCAGTTAACGACGGACAGCAGTCCTCTGAGGTCAAGAGGCCTGCACCCTTATCCAGTGAAGAAACTGGTTACGGCACCCTGCCCCGAGGCAGATGGAGAGCTCGGCGTTCACTTACCTAAGGTGAGGGCGTTAACCTTTGGGGTTCTACAGGAGAAGAGAAAGGGAAGAGGAGAGAGGCACCCAATAACCCCAGTTCATTAATCCCATATTTTCTATCTGCAGACATCTTACTCTTCGAGTCAGACATACAGTGCACAGAGGTCCAGCCCAAAGAGCCAACCGTGTGTTACACATCACCTTTGAAGATACGGCATTCACCCAGTCAAGACTGGCGCCTCTGCGGGAATCAGGTGAGCGTTACACATTCTCAAGACTGAGCTGTTCAGAAAACCAACAGACAGGAACACCCTTTTACACTTCTCCAGCTACCACCCAGTTGGCCTCAAATACAACATACCGTATGGCCAATTTCTCCGGGTCAGACGAAATTGCACCGAGAGAGAGAATTTTGAGATCCATGCACATCAACTCCAACAACGTCTCACCGACAGGGGATACCCCAAAAACCTGTAAAAATGGCCAAAAAGAGAGCAGCTAACACAGATCGTACCATCTGCCTCACCACAAAAGAGAAGAAACCCATGGAAAGAATTGTCTGTGTCACTACATTCAGTCCTATTTGCAACCTAACCAAATGTGCGATCAACAAACACTGGCACCTTATCAAAAATGAAGGGACATTAGCTAAGAAACCGCTTTTCGCCTTTAAGAAAAACAGAAACCTCTGAGACACCTTGGTCCATACCTTTCTCGAGCCTGAAAAGGAGACTTCCCCCCCATAAATTCACTAAAACCAGTAAAACCTTTGACCACAATGACTTCCATTGGACCCTACAGAACCACACAAATTGTGAAAGCAAACATGTGATTTATGTCATCGAATGCCCCTGCAATTTACTATACATTGGCAAAACTATCAGGCCAATTAAACAACGCATCAGCGAACACAGGTCTTGCATCAAAAATTGCGTGGCAGACAAACCTCTCACAAAAAAGGACACAGCAACGAACAATTCACGTGGATGGTCCTTCAGCAACTTAACCCACAGAAACGAAGGGGTGACATCAATTTGGCCCTCACCCAACTTGAACAAAAGTGGGTCCATAGACTGAATACAGTAAAACACAGCCTCAACATTACCGTTGAATGGAAACATTTCTGGATGTAACTGCCACCACTGTCTCCTTTCAACCCTGAGTGATTCATTAATCCCACCGTGCACTCTCTTATAGAGGTCCATTCACTGCATTCCACGATTTAGAACCAGTGTACACCGTTAGCTCTCCTCCATGTGATAACGCTAATGGTTTTGATCCCCAACGAGTTGACCGTGACCAAATGGAATTGACCTTTGTGTGTTTTTTGACTATGCCGAGTTTTTCCAACACTATGCCTAGACCATGTCGTGCCACCCAATGTCTAGACACTCCATGGCACAAGCACCGAGTATAATATTATACAGATTCACCCTAATTGTTCGGCTTATTCTTCTACGGACTGATGCAGTCACCCAATTAGTAACCAGGAATATGCACATGCTGTTTTTGAACATTGAATTGCAAACTGTCACCCTGAATATGCACATGCTGGTTTTTGAACATCGAATGGCTTTTAAAACGTATGCCACGCTCATCCACATTTATGTGCTTGTATTTGTCACTCCAGTCACCACCCAAGTCAGTCACTATGGACTTGCACCTGTACTGTATTTTCATAACCTTGCTCGTGTTCAGCAGTGAATCGCTGCACACACATCTGCACAACCACCACTCGCGGCATCAAAATAGTCAGTCACGTCACTATTGGACTTGCTATGAACTTTCATTAGATTGCTCCTTACAGTACACCATGCATTCTGGTGCATTTACACCATGACCATCCAGTTCGACTACACCCCCGGACTACATTTCCCAGCATCCTCTGCCCGGAGCCTACGTTGATTGACAGGGCTTGTTCCTCTCCAACACAAGGCACTCCCATTGGCCCACTTGTTGACAGTTGATTGGACCGCCCGATCTGGGGGCGAGTACTACCTGTGACTTGCAGTTTTTTAGTTTCACTTTCATTTGTACACGCTGCGACGCTACAGCTAGACGCTTCTGCTCTGGTAACCAAGTAAGTTTTTTAAGAATTGCGAATTGTTTCTCAACTTCTCGCTGGCCCATAGTCTATTCCGGGACACTCCACGTCCCTCACACGATTTCACTCAGCCTTCAACCTCACACCTGTTACTTTTTGGCATTTCACTGCTCTCTCATTTCTGCTACACAGTGACCATGACAATTGCTGGGACCTACAGGCACCTTCACCCGGCACTCCCTCAGTTAGTCATTGTTTCTGGATCACTTTGACCACACAGCTCAACCACATGGGCACGATAAACCACGATGTATGCCTCTCTCCATCCGTCTCCTACGCATTGCACCTCACGGATGCTCCTGCCTTGTAGTCAACTTGGGCGCATATAGGCTATTATAGCCTCCACTCGAACTGGACATCACACACATTCTGGTTCTGTTGAATTGGCCTCCTGGCTCCTTCACCCCTGATCGGGTATGTACCACCCCTGACCGGTTAACCTTTTCCGTTACAAGACCAAGACAACTAGTAGCTCTTGCCTTTTCCTTCCAGTTGCTGGCGCCATTGATTGAGGCTACCGCCATCTGTAGACCCCGGTTCCAGATACGGGTTCTTTGGACTAATTCCATCAGCAACAGTGGCCACTGGGCCACTGCCTTCACCTGACTTCCCGCATGGTCGAAGACTCTCAGAAACCCTTACTTCCGCACTGCTTGTCGGCTCACGGTAAGCTTCTGTTTACTGGTGCTTACTACTTGCACCTGTCCTGACACTAATTGGTCACTAATAAGTTGTGCAAATCACCAATTAACTCTGGAGAGCCCACTCCTCCTAAACTATCTGTCATTGAATCCCACAGATACCCCACGGACAGTGTTTCACCCCTTCACCTCCATCCTGAAGAAGACCATCCCAGTCACCTACGTCCAGTCTTCGTACCCTGTGGCTGAAACACTACAGTGTCGATCTATGACACAACTCCACCCCTTGCATACTAGTACACACCTATTGTATTTTTTTTCCCAACTGAGGTCCTGGGCTGCATTCATTCTTGTGTTGTAAACCCTTGTTAACTGTGTATCCAAGAGATCTTGCACCATGAGAAGGCTTGCACTCTCCACACTCTTGAGGGTGGTACCTAGTGGTACACCTACATATCAAAAGTACAACTGTCCGTCTGTCTGTTATTATGCTAACAATTGATATATTATATGTATCATCACCAAAATTCAGAGATTAAACTAAAATTATCCTGAATCTCAAAAGTGTGGGTCTCCCATCCTGATTTTTTGTTTGAATATACGTTCACCCTCCTGGGCATATCAGGACCTAGCCAGGCACCCTGTATTATTACCTGGGAAAAGGCTAGGGAAATGCAGCGACAATTGGGAGATTCTGTTAGGCAATGTACAGCAATGCAAGCCCAACTGATCAACACAGTCAGAAATACAAAGGCAACAGGGAAACCCTGCTAGAGAAGTGCATTGTCAACGGGAAGTCTGTGTTAGGGCAACCCAGGTCCAGTTAAGTAGTTATGATTACTGCATTATAGGACAATTTGAAAACCCTACTAGGGCAATACGGGGCCAATTTGCGTCCCTGCTAGATCAATGCAGGGCAAGATGGAAGATATAGCTAGAGCAACAGGATAACAACTGGGAAGTCTTGCCAGGGCAGTGCAGTGTCTGCTAGAAGACTGACTGCACCAATGCAAGCCCAAATAGAATACTTTGCTAGGGTCTAGTTGGTGATCTCTGAGAGGGTAACAAAGGGCCAACGTGGTCACCCAGCCTTGGAAATGTAGGGCTTAGTGGGCCTTCTAGCTATGCAGGGTGAGATGCAAAACACCATCTGGGCAATGCACCACCAACCAGGAGTGCCGGCTTGGACAATGAAGGGTCCACAAGGAGACCTTGCTACGGTAATGCCTGTTCAATTGGGAAACAGTGCAGGAACAATCCAAGGCCAATTGGGAGACACGCCTAGGGAAACACTGGACTAACTGAAAATTCTTCTAGGGCAATTGAGAGCCTACTGGGAGATACAGCTCGGACAATTCAGGACCAACCAGCAAATATTGCTAGGGCAATGCAGAGGCAAATGGGAGGCCTGCTTTTGCAATGCAGGGACACTAGGGCGAGCCTGCAAGGACAACCCATGTCCAACTGGGAACCCTGCTAGCTGGGCAGGGAGGATAGCTCAGGGGCAACACGCTCACCTTGGAAGTAAGACGATGCGGAGCAACGCAGGTTCGATCCCGGGGTCCGCACTTAGAAATCTCTGGATATTAAGCGCGTTTTAAATAACCGATTAAAATGAAATTTAAAAATGTAATTAGCAGGCTAGGCTAATGCTTACCAAACTGGGAGATCATGATGGAGGAATGGAGGATCATCTGGGCAACTCTGCTTTCACAATTCATGCTAGGAGGCCCAAATAAGGCAACAGACCTAGTTAATCAGATGAGAGAGGCAGTCATGGCACAAGGAGGCCTACTGGGTCAGAAGCCTTATCAGAGACACAGATGCTGCACTAAAGGAGACAAAGCTAAGGCACTTTAGGGCCTACTGAGGCACAACGCACTGATAGAGCTTCTTGGGACATAGCAAATACTGGAAGACAGACTTATGGCAATACAAGGAGACTCAACTACATGGGGAATAGATCGCCTATTAGAAAATAGGACAATACAGAACTAACCTTGAATATACAGCCATGGAAGTGGATGATGGGCGGTGCGATTGGGAGGCAGAGCCAGGGCAATAATTAGCTTTATTGAGAAAAGCTAGGTCAACATATAGAAGAGCGCAGAGCTCTCCGAAGGTACAAAAGAAAAATCTCCAGGTGTTCTGGTGTTCAATTAATAAGTAAGATTAGGGTTTTTGTTAGAAGTATATCTTTTCTCCTAGCACCACCAAAAACAATAAGATGGATTATCATTTCTTTTATTTTTTTGAATTGGTGGCACCCGAGTCTCTTTCGCTGTCTAGGGCAACGCAGGGAGGCACGGCAGAACCAAGAACTTGAAAATGTAGGTTCTGCATCTATAAAGTCCACGTTCTGTCTTTGGCAATACCATTTACATGGGCACGTCAGCAAGGATGATTTTCGTGGTATTTCATGCAGTGCCGAAAAATGACAGCAGGGGGCACTGCTTGGTCACTAAATGCAGTCCTTGGCCTTTTGTTTCGAATTAACATCTATAGCTGAATCAGGTCGAATCTGGTTCAACGCCCGCATGGTGACATATTTTTTTTAAATGTTACGTCAAAATGTACCATCAAATTAACTTAATTCCTGAAATATATAAATACGTGTTGACGAAGGCATCGAAGAACCTCCGTATATTTGTGAATAGAACATAGGACACCTCCGATTTATGCATTGCATAGGAACACGTAGGGGATAGAGTAGTAGGAGTGAGTTGGGGCAGCTTTGTGTAGATTACGCAGGACAAGACAAGACACAACACAAACACATATTGTTGTGGGAGGAGACAAAAAGAAGAGTGGGGGAAGGGGGCTGTACTGAGGCCACTGTGGCAGCGTTACAGTTGCTAGCACTACGCGGTCACGCTTTGTAAGCGCACTCCGTGACTACACCCCGAGAACACACACGCCGCGCGCCAGTACACGCGCTGACCCGAGGGAAGCATAACCACATAAATAAAAGGCAAGGGTCCAGGCGCACAGCCATGGTGTGCCCCATGCGGAGAGTAAGCAGCTGTCTGAGTTGTTCAATGAATAATCGGCCCCCAGTTGCACATGGCAATTCATTCCTTTTGTGATAGACTGTTTGATTACTACCCAATGGGTAATTGTTTGATAAAATGGGATGCAAATTGTGCATTATAAAAATATTTATTCAGCAACACTGGTCAACACTACTAACTGCATAGTGAAGTAACTCATCACACTGGCCACATTGGTCAAAAAAGTGTCCCACTGTGACCCAAAAAATTGCCCCATCCCGTTATTTTGTGTTTTTGGTTTGGGCATTGCCGTATTGCCCTATAGGCCAACACAAGCCCGGTTGTTATTAGCGCTGGTAGTAGGCCTACTGAAGAGACCACTAAGCAGGTCATTCTGTGGCATAAGGATGACCCATCCACATTGAAGTGGTTACATGGCACAGCAATACATCCCGAGGAGCTCCTGAGACATGACCCCGTCTTTATCACCAAGGTAGGACACCACATCCATCAAATCCCTTACGTGCTAAGGTTGTGTTTGTGCAATGTGCATAGAAATGTATAATAATAGCATAAAACAAAAACTAATACGAATCACACAATATTATTTAGCATTACGGCAAGATCCTATCCACGGGCGTGGGTTCTATGCAACAGTTCTGCAGTGGTCTGCCTCCTACTACTTCTACAGAGACCATCTTGACCAGATAGATCCCAAAAGACCCCAGCACCACACGTAACTTGTAGAGTTAGGCTCCAGCCTGTCCTCTGTCACCTTCAACAGCTACATATATCCTCTTGGGGAACTTCTCAACACCGACATCAAAATACACCAATAAGCAGATGACACGCAGCTTTACCTAAATATCAATCCATCCAATTACACCTCTTGACTCAAGCACTCGCATGCAAGCCTGGATGTCAAGCTCAAACCTTAAGCTCAACCCGAAAGAAAAGAAACAAACTCATTATCCCAGGAAATCCCACCAAGCATGACTACTTCGAGAATTGGCTGACGGACATGAAGCTTTATGGATTCACGCCTCACCTCACCCCTAGTGCGTAAGCGCTCACCTTCACAATCGTCTGTGACTTCTCAATAAAAACACACATTACCAAGAAAATCCAAGCTGTATGGTACCAGCTTTCACTCGGCAAATGCAAGCCTTTCATCCGGCCCGATGTTCAGAACATTTGTCCAAGCTCTGGTCATCTCTCACCGGTATGGTGGCAACACCTCATTTGGAGGAGTCCCCAATGCCACCTTGGCCCCTATGAAAGCCATGCAGCACGCTGCACCCCACAGGACTAAGAAAATGCAACTACATCACCCCCATCATCAAGAAATTGCGCTGTCTACACCTTCAAGCCTACGCCATGATCAAGAGGCTGGCACACCCCCAGAAGCCGCCACATTACCAGGCTGCTAACAAAGACCTTCAAGAGTAACCAAAACAAGAAATAGGCCTTTTCTTGCTATGCATCCAGTCTCTACAACAAGATACCAAGATAAGACTGTCCTCTACATGCTACACTTCCAGAAGGACCTGAAGACCTATCCCTTCAAAGAATATATAATCACTGAGCACTACACTCAACCCTACATCTCCCCCATACAGAGCTCATCCTCCCTTGCTCCCTCTATGCCTGTTCCCTACTTGTAGCTCCCAGTTTGCGTCCACACCTGCCAAAGGCATGTGAGTTGTGAGGTATGCCTTTGCACAGTGCTCCTTCGCCTTGTTATGAATATTGGCCTAAGCCCATTCGCATTACACAGAAAGCCGTGTTCGTAATGTTCCGATTTTCGAGCGATGTCACCACTATTTTAGGAATCATCTGCCATTTTGGTTTCAACTCTTGTTTCATGTTCTAAAATGGTGGACTGTGTTTTCGACTTGCAGTCGAACCGAACGACCTTTGAGTTTCGTTAATGTTTAGGCTGACCGAGAGCAGACTGTTTGACCAATGTAAAGAAACCTTGTGACTCGAATGAACTGCCATCCAAGTGTTTTCTGCGCTCACAAGCCTCATCCTCATATAAACAATGAGACAATGGAAAACAAACTCAGATCATGTGTTCTGGCTGAACTGCATTGTAGCGATTCTTGGAACATGGCTTACCGTGGATCAGAGAACCAACAGCACCATTGTAACTTCATGGACATGTAAACTTGCTTAATCCGTTGTACAATATTGTAATATTTGTCATATGAACTGGGCACAAACTCTCGCCAGCAACTTATTAGCTTGGAGAGAGGCTGGACAATGTTTAAAAAATGGTATAAATACGTTTGTGTTCAGATGTCTAGTACTCTCACCCCTCACTGTGTCTGCTGGTACACACTGCGAGGTGTTGGGAGCCAGATAGCTATTTGTTTTGGTTTGTGTGTACAGTAATAAAAGATACTTGTATCTTTTTAACCCATGATTGGTGTATTTCATTTGTGGTACTAAGCCTCGATATTTCTTTGGTCTTTCAGATGGCGCCCGAATAGGGAACCTCAACATTGATGTCACCTCGCTGAAGAGAAGACACGGCTATCGGACAGGGATCGAAGAGTGAGAAAAAGGGGCCCCCTTTGTATGAGACGTGACACCTCGACAGTACTGCACCTTCCGATCCCTGAATGGTGAGCACGCGGTTCGAGGGGGCATCTTGATGAGGGTCCCCATATTGAGGTAGGCTGTTTTGCTGAAATCGCCAACCACGAGGGTCCTTTGTAATCCGATCGGCCCTCCTTAGTCATTTGTAATCAGGTGAGTCATGACCCGATTCCTAAGTATCCTGATATTTTGTTGCAGATTTGTATTCGCGATTTCAATGGACGCCAGGTAACACCAGTGATCTGATATGCCTGGGAAATTGTCTACCTGTTTCAGGGGTTTATTCCGCAGAGACAGACAATCTTTGGAATTTGGCCAATCAGCGCCACAGGAGGGATCGCCGGCATGTATTATGTACTGTAAATACGGCATTGATAGTATAGTATTCAACGATATTTGGCGCAGACAAACTGGACATGCTTCCTAATTTCAGTGGCCATTTCATGGTAGTTTTGTGATTGTTTGTATAGAGTATTTGGAGTCTATATTGTTAAAGAAAAAGGCTAGGCCTGTACCATTTGATGTAATTCAGAATTGGAAAAAGGAAGCTATGCAGCAACTGAAGGGTAAAGAGAAATATGCATGTCGTCATATGTCTAACTCAGAGAAAGCATTATTGTATGATCAACAGAAACAGTCAGAGTCTGCTAGAAACATGGATATGGCTTTCCAACTTGGTGTACAGAAAATATATCTGTCTAAGGACTTCCATGCCTCAGACAAACCAATTGATAAGCTTTTAAATGAACGTAGGACTATTGCCACTGCACCACCTCCTTATGTGCCTCTTCCTGCTGTCTTACCACTTCCCGCTGTTGCACCTCCTTCTGTTGCTGTTCCGGTTCCTCCCATTGTTCCTCTGCCTTCAGTTGTTGCTCCTTTTCCTGTTGTTGCTCCCCCTTCTGCATCTCTACCCTTATCGACAATTGCTGTTCCTGTGATTCCGTCTTTACTGCCAGCGGTAGTGTCTCCACTACCTGTTTTACAGGATTTGTCTGAACTCTCTTTTCCAAGTGGTTCTGTTCCACTTGTAGCAATTCAAGGGGCGAGTCCCGAATCAAAAGTAGAGACTTGTAGTACAGTTTCTAAAGCTAGAAAGAGGGAATTGTATATATGGGCTAAGAAATGTATAAAAGAAGGTGAAAAATCAGCTGTCTTAGCTACAATCTTTGACCAAGAGAGTATTCCCGAACAGAATGTTTTGATTGAGGGGATGGGAATGCACTTGGCCGAAATGTGGAATGATTTGACAGACCTGGATGTCCCACAAGGGTTGAGGGATTTGAATGTCTTAGCTTACTCGACGTACACTGCAGAGAAAGTACATGAGCATGTTAAGAGGGTTTTTGAGTTTAAAAATGAGTTAGATCAGTTACAGAATGATGAAATTGATGGTGGTAGATTGGACACTCTATATGTGCAGAAACGGTTTGTTCCTTCTTGTAAATCAATGAGTGAAGAGACGCAAATTTGCACAAGGGATGCGCTTAGATGGATTTCAGATGTTTCGATATCTCCCATGGAAGTATATGATGCGTTTGGTCAGTATATACCAGAAATGCAAACGTAAGGGTTACAGGTAATGGTAGAGTACCTGCAGGATGAGTGTATGAAGAAAAAGATTTGTTGTCCCGCAGATTTGATGATTAATTATAAGAGAGCATTTTCACCTGACACTGCTTTCACTACTTTGTCGCTCAATTTAGCTCTATTGCTTAACATGCCTTCGGAGTTGCCTACTTCTCAATTGCCAATGAGAGAGGTTCTGCCCACATTTGTTCCTAAAGTGGAAATTCCAGCCGATGCCGTAGCAGGCACACCAGCTACCACTATTGAAGCTCATTATGTTTCACAATTTGTTCATGTCCCGTTCTCTGGACAGGAAGTGAATACTATTAGACAGTTGATTCCAGATATTAAGAAAAATCCAACAAGGTTTTATAAAGAAATAGAATCTGTATTGCATTCGTCAGTTTTCACTCTGGGTGATATAGACTTGTTGTTCCCTGTGATCCTACCTGCTGATTTATGGAAACAGATTAGAACTGTAGATGATCAGGCAGGGCTGGGTCACACATGGGTTAACTTGGTACGGATAGACGGAGAAAGGAAAGCTGGTGAGAGACCGCCACAGGTGATACTGACATTACCAGACAGAATAGTAACTAAATTAAAAACTCTAGTTCCAGAGAGAAGGATAGTTTAGGACAAGCTTACTGCTTGCACCAAGGGAAAATCCGAAGGTGCTACCATATTTTTTAATCGGTTCAAACAAGTATTTTCGGATTTTAGCGGTCAGGATTTAAGTACTGAGTCAGGGAAAAGGTTGTTTGTGGACAAATTTGTGCGTGGATTGTTGCCTGATATCCAATCACAAATTATGACTTCCGAAAGCGCCTGGCAAGCTAAATCACAGTCCGAAGTATTGCATATGGCTCAGTATTACAAAAATACAGTCAATAATGAAAAAGAGAGGATAGAAAAGAAGAAGGGAGACTTACAAACTAAAGTATTGTTGTAACAGATAGTTAGAGGAACCAGAGGTGGAAGTACACAGTTTAGAGGTCAGTTAGCTCCACAGAGTAATGCGCAGATGGGTCCTGTACACATGAACCAATGTCTTTATTGTAGACAAGAAGGTCATTGGCGAGCACAATGCCCGATCCTTCAGCAGAGATCGAATAACACGTATGGTACCATGGGTAGATGATCCAGAGGCCGCCCTGGGCTAGCGGGTCCTAGTAGGAGTCAGTTCGCTCAGAATCCGCGATCATTCTCACAAGATAGTCAGCAACATAGTGTTGATAATAGGAATATTTTTGATAATCCTTCGACTGCCTATCTTTATGCGGATCTCGTATTTCATGGTGTATTGTTCCGTTAGGACAGCCCGAAGCAGAGTCTGGAACCGGTGCCTAGCCCGTCGATCAGAAAGGGCCCTACGTAGAAATGAAGGTGGGGAATAGGAAGCATCTATTTTTGATAGCTACGGGAGCACAGAAGTGTTCCACAGATCATTCACGGGTTCCAGATATTCCACTGTCATGGCAGAATAACATTTCTGTAGGGTTTTCTGGCATGCCAGTGGTTAGTCCGGTTTCTCAGCCGGTACCGATTTCACTGGGGCCATTCACGGATCAATGTCCATTTCTTTTGACGACGAATTGTGGCGAGAATTTGTTGGGGTTGAATCTGTTGAAAGAAATAAATGCTGTAATTCATTGTTCTCCAGGATGAAGTACATTTGACGATTTCACCTCAGAAATGTTCTGCTTTCACAATTTCTGACTAGGCCTTCTTTACCGACTGAATTGGATAAAGTTATGGCATGTTTATGGGCAGTTGACGATAATGATGTTGGAATTTTGCAAATTGAACCTGTTAAGATTGTCTTGAAACCAGGTGTTAAGTTTCCACGTATTCCACAGTATAAGATTTCAGTTGATGGTGAGCAAGCTTTAAAAAGTATAGTTTCTGATTTTATACATCGAGGAGTGATTGAGGAAATTGCAGGAAGTTTGTGTAATAGCCCGATTTTACCGGTGTATAAGAAAGGGGATAATGAGATTCCTTTCCGCTGCATAATTAATTTACATGCTGTCAATAAAATTTTGCTCCAAAATTTCCAATTGAGCCTGATGTGACCACCATATTAACAGTGATTCCAGCTTCTGCTACTCATTTCAGTGTTGTGGATCTTAAGAATGCATTCTTTAGAATTCCTGTACATGTTGAAAGTAGATATTTGTTCACGTTCACCCTAGAGGGACACTCATTTACATTCTCTTGTGTGCCACAAGGGTACACTGAGAGTCTGAGTATTTACAGTAGAGCTTTGAAGGAGCAGCTCGATACACTTGAGTTGCCTCCCACTTGTACATTGTTGCAGTATGTTTGTGATCTTCTTTTAGCTGCAAACTCAGAAATTGCTTGCAAGGAGGGCACTGTGTTGCTGCTTATCCATCTAGCAGAACATGGGCATAAGGCTTAATTGAAGAAGTTTCAATATTGTCAACAGGAGGTCGTCTATTTAGGCTATCTCCTGTCAAAGGAGGGAAGAAGACTGACACCTGAACAGATAAAAAGCATCTCTAGCATGTCCGCCCCAAATAACCAGAAAGAGGTCAGAGCCTTGATAGGCATGGCTTCATACTGTAGACAGTGGATCCCTAATTTCTCATTAATGATAAAACCAATGTTGGCATTGATAAAGAAGCGCATTTCTTTGCCATTACAGTGGAACTTGGATTGCCAGAAAGCTTTTGATCTGCTCAAAGCTGCGTTGTTTACAGCACTGGTTTTGGGCACACCAAATTATGACAAGGCCTTTATTTTGTATGTGCATGAATGTGATGGATGTGCTTTGGCTGTGTTAACGCAGGAACATGGAAGGAAGACAGTGCGTTTATTTTTTCTCCACGCTTGACCCTGTTGCATGCGCTTTGCCGAGATGTTTGAGAGCTGTTGCTGCTGCCGCTGCATATGTAAAACAAAGTGAGGGTATGGTTTTAGGTCACTCTTTAACCACGATGGTACCCCACTCTGTAGACGTTCTATTGAACAGAACGCAAACGCAACATCTCACCTCAGCATGATTAACAAGATACGAGCTGATGCTATTTGCACCGTATAGCCAAAATAAGAGATGTTGCGTATTAAATCCGGCCGAACTATTGGCTCTTCCGCAAGACATTGCTTGCAGTGACAAGATGTCACATGACTGCCTCTATACCACAGAGCAAGAAACCAAAGGCAGAATCGATTTAAATGATACACCATTGAAAAATCCACAAAGGGAGCTGTTTTGCGATGGCTCCTGCTTCAAACTTCCAGATGGTACATCCACTGCTGCTTGTGCGTGCCATCACTACATTATGCACTATTGTGGAAACTAAAGAACTTTGCATAACTCTGTGCAGGCCGCAGAGATTATCGCATTGACTCGAGCTTGTGAACTTTCAGAAGGGCTTAGTGTAAATATATTTACAGATAGCCAGTATGCCTTTGGGGTGGTTCACAATGTCAGTAGATTATGGGCAGAGAGAGGTTTTTTGACCACACATGGAACCAAGATTCAACATGGCACTTTGATAGTTCGGCTACTCTCAGCACTTGCGCTTCCTACTCAACTAGCGATAATGAAGTGCGCCGCACACCAGAAAGTAACAGATGATGTGGGGAGAGAACACGCTTTTGCTGACAGGATAGCCAAACAGACTGCCACCAATTTGTATTCTGAAATGTATGTAACACAAGAAGCCACTAATAGTTGTGTAATAGATGAAGGAATTGATTTTTATAAAAAAACATTCAAGCTGATGCCACTTCAGAAGAGCGTAAGCAATGGGCTGAGGGTTTAGCAAGCTTAAATGATGAAGGTTGTTGGGTAGACACGGACAAGAAAAGATGGATGCTACCCAATGCTTATGTCACTGCTATGGTTACGATGGCTCATGGTCCAATCCATATATGTGCTAGAAAAATTTGTAAACTGCTAGAACCTGTCTGGGTAAATGTAAACATCTCAAAGACTGCTGAGCATTTGGTCCAAAATTGCATGGTATGCTTACAGCATAATGTGGGAAAGGGACCATCGACATCGAGAGGTAGTTTTGGTACCCCCTCTGTGCCCTTTGAGGTAATACATTTTGACTTCATCGAAATGGAGCGCTGCCAGAATTAAAAATATGTTCTGGTAGTCATTTGTACCTTTAGCAAATGGGTCGAAGCTTTCCCTGTAAAAGATGCCACAGCGATAACAACAGCAAAAACCATGCTGAAGGAATATTTTCCTAGGTTTGAGTTGCCGAGGATCATTTAGTCGGGAAATGGTCCACATTTTATCGCTGCTGTGATCCTGCAAATATGTGCAGGATTACAGATCGATAAATGGTTCCATTTGGCCAAACACGTTCAAAGTGCCGGACTTGTAGAACGCCATAATGGTATATTAAAGAATAAGATGGTGAAGATTTGCGCCAGTAGCAATTTGAAATGGCTAGATGCCTTAGCAGTAGCTCTACTGTCCATGTGGACGACCCCACAAACAAAAACTGGGCTCTCCCCCTATGAAATAGTTATGGGAAGGCCAGCTAATATTTGGAATTTGCCCAAGCCCAAGCGAATGAAAGACGTGGAGCATTTGCTCCTTTCTGAATACTGTGACCAGTTAACTCAAAACTTGAATTGAATTTACCAACAGGTGCGAAAAGCCCTCTCAGTAAAATATGAGGGGCCAGGTCATCGACTTTGACCCGGCGACTGGGTGCTCACAAAGGTTTTTGAAAGAGCATCCTGTCTCGCCCCGCACTTGAGAGGACTGTTACAAGTCCTGTTGGCCACAAAGAGCACTGTAACAGTAGAAGGAAAGAAACACTGGATCCACGCAACACACATCAAGAAGATACCTTTTCCTCTGCCGCACGGGAAAAGAGAAAGACTTGTTCACTTTGTCCCTCATCACAAGCCCGTTCTGACTGACACCAAGGGTGTCCCGGAAACCCTTCCCGAGCCCGTGAGGTCTGGGGAGACTGCTGCTTTGCCTTTGAATTCTTCTTCAGATTTTTCTGCATCATTGAGCAATCTTGCTTCTGTTTCACCACTTCCGTCAGGAAGCGACGACACTCTGTTTGCAGATCCTGCCGTACCTGGAGTCTTGAGGTATGATCTGCGTCCAAGGCGCTTGACTTACAGCACGGCATCGGCTGTGCCCACAAGAAACCACCGTTGAGCTAGTCCCTTGCCACTCTCTCACTGAAATGGAAATAAGAGGCAGGGACCGGCAAAGTTACATTCAAGCAAGATAAGCTACGTGGCCAGGGGCCACCGACGGATGAACTAAAAGAGCCTGATGGAGAGGCTTCTGAATGGACTCTGAGAAACAATGTCCTTTTCTAACTCTACTCGTACGGAACAAGCTATTGGTCTTGTGGCTGACAAAGAATCTGATTATCAAAGATCATGGTCCTTGAGGACTCATTGGGCCTCATTGCGAGAACGGCGGTAGCCATGGAGCTATTAGCTCCATGGCTGCCACTGTTCCGGGCTCCATTACCGGGTTCCTGCAATGGGGACATACCCGGTTACTCAGAGATAGGAGGACCCGGTAAATCCTCCATGCAGGAACCCTTGGCCATTCCCATTTGAGCCTCCATAGGGCTCAATGGGAATGGGGAGGGAGGCAATAATGGTCAGATTACATCTGGCCCGTTATTGCCTCCCTCTTGCCCTCGCGGGACCCGGAAAGCACGGCTGGTTTTACCAGGCATGCGATCTGGGTCCCGCGATGGGGAGCTTGTAATCGCCACTCCCGGATTGAAGGGGGCCGGTGCTGTACCAGCCCCCTTCAATCCGGGAGCGCCAGGGTCGTAATGAGGCCCATTGTTTTCTTGTCACAGTGTTGATCGGTTTGATGGTTGTATTTTCGCTTGGGTTTTAGTATTTAGAAGGGGTGCGTCCACTTAAGACTTTGTTACCTACTGAAATTATTCCTACTGTGTTTTCACCTTTCGTACATCTGCACACTCTACCTCCTAGGGATTCCCACCACAGACAGAGTTATCACAATAACACTCTCCTATTAATCATGAATGCCACCCATGCGATTCTTAATAGAACAAATTGTTGAGTATGTTCACATTTGCCACAGCACAGGGAAAAAGGGTTGGGCTGGTATATTCATCCTCTTCCTTTGACTACTGCATGCTACGCCTCATTGAGGGCACTATTCTTTGGTCGTTGGAATGACAGTATTTCTGGGAACTTTGATGTGACTAATCTGAATGAATTCGAAAAATGAGTCCTGACACCTTTGGGATGTTCCCTTTTTGCACATAGGAGCAAACTCAATGTTGCTTCTATTAGGCCTTCCGATAGACTTTCCAGACCTTTCCAATCATTGATTTCTTTCAAGATGGCTCCCGTAGGCAACCGGGATGCCATGCCTCCTTCCTATACTGTCAATCATAGCCTCAACTTTGTTTCCTTCTGTATACAAAGGGATGGTTCTCAGCCAATGGGTACATTCGAGGGTTGTACCAACATTGAAAACCTAACCAGTGAGGACAGACCTTTCTATGTAGGTGATCCCGTTTATTTTGTCTGTGGCAATGAAGCTTATCCTTGGTTACCTAGAGATTGGCAGGGTACTTGTTACTTGGGTATCTTGTTACCAGGGGTATATGTGGCTACCTGAGGTCTCTAGAGCTTGTCCAAGGCGGGATGAGAACGGTGATACTCCTTCGCAGGTTATGGGTGATGTAGCAAAATCCTTTGTGCCATTTTGGGGACAGATAATGAACTCTGAGAATATTAGGAGGCTAGCAAGAGTATTGGAGAAAACCATCAATAGAATCACTGATATACTATACAACATGACGCTGAAACAAAAAGCAATCAGACAGGTGGCCCTTCAGAATAGGATGGTGTTAGACGTCATCCTAGCTGAGCGTGTTGTGGTATGTAAATTGGTGGGATCTGCTTGCTGTGTTTTCGAACCTGACTCCTCCCCTACTATATTAAAGGCAATACAAAATCTGCATACCTTGAGTACGGAAGTACCTGTCCACGAGGGAAACTGGAATCTTAGTGCTTGGTTTTGGGACTTTTTACGCTCATGGGCTGGAAGCTCTTAAGTCTTAGTGGGAGTTCTTGGTGTTCTATTGTTCTGTTGTTGTTGTATACAATGTCTTCCTGCCATATGTTCGATGTTAGAAGGATGTTGTGCCTGAACTATAGGTACGTTAGGACCAAAAGTACATGCACCCGATATGAAAGATATTGTCACGACTCGCTTACCATGGAAACACACGGCTCGCCTGCCATGGAGAGTATGGAGGAAATAGAGGAAGGACTATTCCCTGAGAATGCTGTATGCAGTCTAGACGTTTGATGCTTGCCGGCCATGTCACCATGAGCAATAGAGGAAGGACTATTCAGCCTTTATCTTCCAGGAAGCAACTAACCCATTCGCGTTGCAACTTCCAGTGCTACGGAAGGTAATCCAGTGCTCCTGTGTGTGTGTACTCTTTGCCGCTCCCAAACGGCATACCCTTTGTTTCTGCCGTTCTCAGACGGCTTGTACTCCTTGTGCCTTCTACTTTGCCTACCTCTTGTATTCCCCTTCTTCCCCGTGCACGCTTGTTCTATCTACACAAGGTGCATGCCACGCTACCTTTCCCTTTCACCTCCAGTCTCCGAGTTTCCATCTGTCCGTGTTATTCAAGCATTCGGATCTTCTCCCAGAGATATCACGGAACACTTCATCAACAACACTGTGCATTCTGGGATTCGTTGTCCATTCAGCCATAACTATCTGCCAGGGTTTTTCGGCAAGGCTTTTCCCTGGCCTGGGGTGGGCTCCCTGGGGTCCCCGCTGCCAGGCAAGCTGCATCTCTGGCAAAGTGGCCTCCGGTGGAGCTCACTCCCATCACTCCAAACAGGGGAAAAGGACGTGTATGAAGCCCAGCGATCATTGGAGACAGAGAAGGAAAGAGCTATCTTCGGATGACTCCGGGAACACAGATACAGACGATACCTTCAAGACATCAGGTGAGGAGGGGGTTGGTGAAGATATTAAAGATCAGGCAGAACCTGAGAGATATCACTATCAAGGAACTCATGACGATTGATATTTCTGAAGAATGTGATTCAGGATGTACAGACATTGAGATGCGGGGCTTTGAGTAAAACGAATGTTTGAGTAATGCCCTTGGCTTAGGCCAAAAGGAGGGTTTGTTAAAACATAATCACATAATACCGCCTTGTTGTGAATAGTGACCTAAGCCCATTCGCATTACACGGAAAACTGCGTTCGTAATGTTCCGATTTTCGATCAATGTCGCCGCCATTTTAAGAATCATCTGCCATTTTGATTTCAACTCTTGTTTCATGTTCTAAAATGGTGGACTGTGTTTTCGACTTGCAGTTGAACCGAACATGCTTTGAGTTTTGTTAATGTTTAGATTTCCAGCACTCTCACCCCTCACTGTGTCTGCTGGTACACACTGAGAGGTGTTGGGAGCCAGATAGCTATCTGTTTTGTTTTGACTGTACAGTAATAAAAGATACTTGTATCTTTTCAACCCGTGATTGGCGTATTTCATTTGTGGTACTAAGCCTCGATATTTCTTTGGTCTTTCACCAACATGACTCAGGTCTATAACTATGGACCCCGGGGCGTTACCTGACTCGGTAATGCTCCCGCTGCTCGGGGCATATTGCTTAATTAGGCGGTGAACGGACCGGGATGCCCCCGGTCTCCACTAATCTTCACAATGGCTTTGGAGCCACTGGTAGCTGTTATTAGAAATGACCAGGACATTCTTGGGGCAATAAAATTGTGTATTCGCAGATGATGTCATGTTATTCCTACAAAATACACCACAATCCCTTCCAAGAGAGATGGTTGTGCTACATGACTTGGCAGAGGCCTTTTAGTTCGTGATTAATTATTCCAAATTAAAAGCCCTCAATATATCAGAAGACCCGGGGGACATTAAGGGATTGCGTGTAGGGCTTCTTCTGATTTGGGGACCGTTGGAGATAGACTACCTGGGGGTCACGTTGACAAAGGACTACACTGACATATATAACGCGAACATTCCTCCTCTGTGGAAGACCTTGATGGATGATCTTAGATGGTGGGACTTGCAGGAACTGTCATGGTTTTCTCTGATAGACGCAGTTAAAATGAGATTGTTGCCCAGACTGCTGTATGTGGTTAGTTCCTTCCTGGTTTGAATTCCAACCCACATGATCAAGACCTTACGGAGGGAGATTTTCTCCTTCATATGGCTTGGAAAATGTATTCCCAAGAAGGTTCTCTTCAGAGCCCTGTTGCTGGGAGGCCTCAGTGTCTCCGAGGTAACAGGGTATATTGTGGCATTGCAGGTATTAACAGTTTATGGGAGAGTTGGAGTGGACGAGTGGCACAGACGTTAGCAGATTTCTAATGGGGAGGAGTCCCTCTGTTGGTTGAGGAGTGCAAAACGAAATTCCAGGTGGGGGAGCGGGAAAGAGTCTGATACATCAAGATACGGCACTGAGTCTCACAAAAGATGGTCAGAGAGGCTGGCACGAGGACACCATTGGAACTGGAGCTTACAATGCGAGAGGGTTTGTCCCGGAAGGGCATTGCGAGATTATACCGCCTATTGGACAGTGGAGTGTTGGAGGAGAAACTCCCGTACATGACCAGATGAGAAAGAGATTTGGGAATCACAATCACAGATGAGAACTGGAGCCAGATATGGGGGAGAGCCCACAAGGCCTTGAAATGAAATGCTCTGCCATTAAAGAATCCACTTAAAAGGTCAATCTCCGATGGAATCTGATCCCACAACGTATCCACAAGATGGATAATAGGTACTTGCCTCTTTGCTGGAGGAACTGCAGGAGGTGGGAGATCTGGCACAAATGCAGTGCTTCTGCCGTAAAGCTCAGATTTTTTGGAAGGAGTTCCTGGGGCACATCAGGCATATGGTAGCAGTGCAACTGCTTGATACTCCAAAGGTGATGATATTGGGAGCGGTGGTTGAAGATATCTATGCAGCAAGTGGCTCAAGAGCGACCCTACTTACCCATTTACTGACCTCAGGGTGGAACAAGGAAGAGGACCCGGTGGCGACCTGGTGATGGGTCAAGATCTGGGAGGGGTTATGGTAAAGGAGAAGGTGTGTGCCTTGGCTAATGGATCGTATCATAAAAGTTCCTCAAACTGTGGCTCATAAACCTGGTCTGTTAAAAACGTCTCTATACTTTGAAGTGGGATGATATTGCACCCTGAGCACAATGGTTTTGCGAATTTTAAGGCAAGAAGGCTTTGGACTAATGTTGTGCCACTGTTGTTTTCTCAGTACGGCGGTGTAGGGGGTTAAAAGACTAAATCAGTCATTGTTTCTGAACTACTGCAGGCAGACATGAGATTTCATGTTAAACTGCTTATTGTAAATCCTTTACACGCTGTGGACATGTGTACAATGTCGTGTGAAACGATGCACAAATAAATAAAGCTTTTTAAAAACAGATCAATGCCAATATGGACCTGCTCACTATGGAGGGTCCACCCTGGCAGTTCTTCCGAGGGCTGGTGGACTTGGGCGACTGGCATTTTAGTGAGGAGGGCACAGACTTATGACACAGAGCCAACAGTTACCAGTACTCCGACTTGCACAGCAGAATTCCCAGTACATGTTGTTCCAGGGTGATATCTGCAGTTCCTTTAGGTGTAAGGAGAGCATGCGTTTTACACATTATACGTTACTACGTTTGTATAACGGTATTACGCTGTATTTGCCATTGGTCGTTTCTATAAACAGACTGCGCGCATACCAACTAGCGCAATACGTGCAGCTATGTTAGCCCGTGGAAGATGGAAACTTCTCGAAGCGAGTCTTCCTCTGTGCTACCAACCAATTTCCGCAATTGTACATTTATTCACGCAATTACGTCGAACCAAAGGAAATAATGAGTCGGTAGCAAGTAAGTGTGCAAGGGATAAAGCGCCACCTTCGCCTTCTTAGTTTCAGGCGACATCTATTCTCTATGGGGTAACCTCAAGGCACTCACACATTCCAATCATGCATCACACACTTAACATTCCACCACCTTAAGCCACGCAGATATCACACACGTCTCCTCTTTGAACTGGGACCAAACAAAAGAACAATTCAACAGTCCTAAAACCCAATGGGCCAAAAGCCTGCAAGAAGTTATTGGACTAGGTGCAGACAATGGGACCCAAGATCCATCACAATGCTGAAAAAAATGCCTCATGCACACACAATGGTAAATTCACTCACATGAGGTAACTGCCCAGTACACAAACATAAAAGCAAATAAAATACCATGTTCCACATTAGATGACTATATGATCTGAGTAAAAATAATTAGCATCGCACCAAGCTGAATATAAACAATTCTATTAAATAACTCGATGCAATAGCACTACATTCATAATGCACTCTGATATAATAAAGCCATGTAAAATACTTAACACAGAAAGTACATAGTTCTGGCTCCCACACAGTGGATGAAATGCCACAGTAAGATACCAAAGACGGGTAGTTTCATCCACCACTGCACACGATTGCACCTCCTTAAAACATGGACACCCTAGTAGTTCATGGCATTAATAAAGAAGATGATTCCTGTTCATTGCTTGGTTGTTTGCAAACTTTGATAAGTAAAGCGTGCACAGTGTGGATTATTTGATGTGAAACAGTCGCAGAGCGCCCCGAATGCCCTCACTGGCACCTGTGCGCCCCTCTGCTCTGCCCCCATGCAGCTCCATGACATGGAGCGCATGCGAGGTAGAGGGGAGAGAAAAGTCTGGGCACAACTTATCTTCACTTGTGGATAGAAAGAAAAGAGGGAAAATGGAGGGTTGAAGCAAATTCTATATATGTTACAGGGTCTGCGGTAGCGACCCTGTACTCATGGTTAAGTTGGCTTTCCCATCGGAAGAGCACTTTTTAGGCAGTTTATAACTTTGGCGCTGCGCAATGATTTTGCATGGCACGTTGCAAAAACAAGGTAGACCTGACTGTGAGTCAACTTTAGAAAGTTTGGTGCAGTTTTGTCAGTTTGTCCCAACATTTTCCAAAATCTGACTTGAATGGGAAACATTGTCCAGTTGGACGCATTTCTACCAAACTTGCATGATCATTGGCATCCTTTTCCCAAAAGCAGGCCTTTGCAGGTTTAGTGTTAATCCATCCAGTAGATTATTTTGAAATGCCCAAAAAGCAGGTATTTGTGATATCTCTGTTCGGTCTGCAGACTCACTATCTGATTCGGTGTCCGCTGATGTCTCTGGACCAATCAAGGGGCCCTCCTCGTATGAGTGTGCTGATTGCTCAACTAAGAAACGTGTTGTGCATCAAATATTTTCAAATGGACGCCATCTTGGATTCGGTGAACTGCACCTGTAGTCCACGAACATTGCAGTGAGGAATAATTCATAAAAACAATATTAATCTTGTTTTACAAAGGAAACAACCTCTTGGTAGATGAGAGGTGGTGAGGATGGGGTGGAATATGTCCAGAAAAGGGTAAACATTTTGTGTTTTTTCATTTCTGATGTCCGTGAACATCTCAGATGTATGTATGCATATACATAGTTATGGTTCAGATGCATTCCCCATAGGAAGAACACATTTTGGGTGGCTTGTAGCTTTTGCACCATTTGACGCGTCTGTACCAAACGTTCCAACATATATAGATTATTTATCTTTTTGATAAATTTTGTGTGGTTTCATTAAGGGGGTGCAAAGTTATAGGAGGGGTGCCAAAATGTTCAAAATTCAGATTGACTTGAATGGGAAAGAAATGTTACTCGTACCTGCAGCCCAAATCGCTGGATGGGTTTTCACCCAACTTGTGTCAGGAGCTTTGGCCAGGTCCCAAAAGTGTGCTTTTGCAAATTTTGTGTCATTCCGTCAAAAGTGGAAAAATGGAGGTCAAAACAATAGCGATATAACTTTGGTGCAACCATGCCGCGGGCATTCAGGCCACTGGCCATGACCATTGGGGTTAAAGTGGGTGCTAGGCCTTGCCAGCGGCAAAGCCCAATCTCTACTCTGAGATGCTTAGCAGGGCCTGAAACATGGCTGAAGCCTATGCCCCAGGGAATGTGGCTATTGGCCATGGCCACCAACCATAAACAGTGGCCCATGGTCCCATTATAGGGCTGTAGGGACGTGTGTTGATTCGTGGGACATGCAACATGGCTAAAGGCCCTGCCCCGGACACTCTTCCCACCGACAGTGACCACCCGGGTCCGGATATGGGGTTAAAGTGGGAACTAGGCCTGGCCTGTTTCAATGCCAAATGTCTCCTCTGAGATGCTTAGCAGGGCCTGCAACATGGCTGCAACCTATGCCCCAGGGTTTAGGGCCACTGGTCATGGCCACCCGCCATGATGAAGGACCCACTGTGCCATTATGGCAGTGAAGTGGCCACTGGGCGAGGCTACAGGCCATGGCAAATATTTACTGTGTGTTGATCCTTGGGGCAGGCCACCTGGCTAAATCTCATGGATGATGACCACAAGCTGTGGAGAATGCCCTACAATCCCATTAGGGTATAATGGAAATGGCACCAGGCTACAGGCTACAACCAGTGGCTGTTGTGGGTGACCTGGTGGGGCCTGAGGTATGGCTGAACCTCATGCCTCACTTCAGCAGTAACTTGCATCACCAGCATGTGTTGCTCAAAGTGTCACATGGCAGAGTGCACTGCAAAGTATATTTGAAAGGTACTTTATAGTTGTTTCATATATTTAAAGAGGAATTTTTAATAACTTACATACAACAGTGAATCAGACTGAAACATCTTCAGATATCAGATATAAAAAGCTTTGAAATTCAATGAGAAAATGTTGTTAATGGTGCATTATGATTAAGTTTGCCGGCCCGATTTCTACTGTAGATTGGTTGGCAGGGCTTGCAATATGGTTGAAGCCCATGTCCCATGGATTGTGGCCACTGGCCATGACTGCACGCCATGCAGAGTGGCACCCAATGACCATGGCCGCAAGCCATGCACAGTGGCTCCCAATGACATTATGAGGTATAGGTGATACTGGACCAGGCTGCTGGCCACATCAAGAGGATATTGAGGGTGGTTTGGTGGGGCTGGGTCATGGTTGAGCCTCATGCCCAGGCAATTCAACCATAATTTACATCCCCATCATATGCTGCACAAAGTGACACACATCAGTATGTGCTGCAAAAAATATATTTGTTGAAAGGAGCGTTATAGGTCTTTCATAAATGTTATAAGTGGAATTATTAACAACTTACAAACAGTGCTGGAACATCATGAAACTTCAGTTATAAAACATGTTGACATTCACTGAACAAATATTGTTAATGGCGTGTTATGGGTAAATTGGCCTGCCCAGTTTCTACTGTAGATTGATTGGCAGGGCTTTCAATATGGCTGAAGCCCATACCCCAGGTATTGTGGCCACTGGCACAGGAATAATGTGTGGACAAAAATATTTTACCCTTGAATCGATCAGTAGGCAGGGGGCAATGGGTCTTTGGAAAATAACATTGGTGTAACATGTACGGTGGCCACGGCCGTTTGCCATGGCGAGTGGGCCTTGAAGAAACTATAATATAAGAAACCTCTTGAAAGTCAGTGAAAAAACATAGGTAAGAGAGAGTTAAGGTGATCCAATTTAACGCAACAAAACCCTTTCAATCCAGTGGATGTGGGAAGTGATGACCATTTTAAGTCAGTGTCCCCCGTTGCAAAGCCCATGAACACATACATGATATAACAGAAGAGCTTCACAATGATACACACAATTACATGATGAGGGACATCTATGGGGGGGACGCTGAATTTCAAGTGCTTTGATGCATTCAATCTGATCGCCTTGTGTGACTTGACTCAAATAGACTATTATATATATATATATATATATATATATATATATATATATATATATATATATATATATATATATACACACATATATATATACATGTATATATATATATATATATATATATATATATATTCACTGAAAAACATTGTTAAAGGGACGCTATGGCTAAGTTGCAATAATAAAAACCTATGAAATTCAATGACATTTTTTTAATTAAATGGGCGTTATGGTTACAAGTAAAACCGAAAAACCTCAGAAATTCGCCAGTTATGGTAAGCTAAGCAACCATAACTCGCGCCACCACCGTGCACTGCTAAGACTAACACCCAGGACATCAAAGATGACATCACAAATGTGGGATGAAGTAGTGGTGACCCTAGTCTTGGACAGGGTTATAATCATCATGGCCGCACCTGTTGGTACCTGGGCAGAGCAACAATGTAGAATAATTTGGCAGGAACAAAAAAGAATAAGTAAAAAGACAAAATCAGGGGCGTGGCTAACTTGCCATGGATTAGGACGTCTTTCTGGGTAGCTCCTGGTGATCCGTAATTGATCCTTGCAAAAACATGCATAATGTGGCCTGAACAACCTGCATCAAAGGGAACACCCTGTCATCAAAGACGAGAGCGTCGGAAGGTGAACTGCAGGGAACCTGAAAACAGCAAGCACGCGATGCCAAGGGATCCGAAGATATTTGTGTCTGGAGGCTGTGACATAAACAAGAACAAAGGAAACAAAATGGCGGACCCGGACTTCAGAGAGCCCGTCCGCAACATTGTATGAAATGAAAAGCTTTGCCCAAACCAGCTGGGAAGCAACGTGCCCGGGCACACAGAGGCACAGACATCAAGGTAAACGCTCCGCGTCGGCAGCAGAGGGAGCAAAGTGTGGACTGTAGCAGCGGTGGCCCCGAAGAACAGAGGCCGCGGAGGAGAGCTGCCGCAGGAGCCCGTCACGGACCAAGGGCCCAGCTGAGGAGGGGGCGCGACGTGGAAACCCCTTGCTATGGGCATCGGAGCACACGCATGAACAGACCCACAAATATATCAAAGAAGATAGAGGAACACTATAGAGAGGGCTGCTCCGAACATATGGGCAGTGTCTACATCCCTGGTGGGACAATGTCGCACAGATGGAGTATTCAAGCCTGTGAAGAACGATCAGGCACTGCGTGAGCCCTAGACAGGGAATGTTTGCTTCCGCTGATGGTGAAACTGACATGGTATTCGGCCGAACGGACCCGACCTGTAGGGATACTCTGCAATAACACGACACCGGGCTGCATTTGAAAAAAGGCACTGAAGCCATTAAGCTGAGCGCCACTGCTGGCATAAATACCATAAATAAGCCAGCGCAGGTGAAGACCGGCGGTCAGGGTCCCCCAACCAGCGAGATGAGGCCAGTAAAGCACACTGCCCGTGGCACCCAGAGCACAGGGGTGCCACAAGGCAGGATCAAAGGCCGCGCACACCCCCACCAACATAATCCGTATTGAAGAGCGAACGGACATCGTGAGCCCATATGAGGAGATAGCGCCGAGGCACACCAACAAGGGCCATACAGACAGCACAAGTGGGATAGGAAGGGGGTTCGATTATGGCCCAGTGAGATTGACATATGCAGTCCTCCATGACAAGCGGACCCAACACCTTGAAAGGGTGGAGGTGAATGAGCGACCAGTTGCAGAGTGGATGAAAAACCGAAGTAGAGAGGGCAGGCAGCAATAGATTGCCAGGAACACCAGAAGTAGTGTATAGTTGTGCCGGAAGCCACAGCGCACACACAGCAAGCGCATTTGACTGTAAATGGTGTGGTCCTGTCTGTTATGAGCAGCACAGTTACGCCTGCGCATGGGACACACGGACCAGCGCGATGGGGCAATAACAAACAAAATAAGAGGAACAAACTACAGTATCCATAGTGGAGAATGGGCGCTGAGTGAGCGCAGGTGCGCACTGAGTGCGCAGGCATTAAGCTGCAACTAGGGCTGCCTGGCAGGATAACAGCAGTAAATCACACTACAGTGGGGGCCGGACTGACCACATCACGCGCCCGTGTGCTACCCCATCCAGGGCCTGGACAATAAGTGGACAACAGAGTTGGAGCAGTATGGGGACACTGTGATTACCGAGCAGATTGTGCGTGCCACTGTACACAATACACATCAAAGGCGGCCTATTACCCCTCGCACAGACAGGGACACGTAGCACAGAACGTAAAACCGAAAGGGTTGGTTGTAATGTACGCAACAACCAAAAGACCACGCTCGGAACTCTTTTTTGCCGTGGTCGTGGTACCAGCGATAACTATGTGTGGAAAGTAATACGTGGAAGGCTACAATCCATATGAATAATAGCTGCATGTCCTATAGTGAGCGGAAGAAAGAAGATAGAGACCTCGACGACTGAAAGTACTGGAGGAACCTCAACGATAGCAATATGTCGGTGAAAGGACTAAGAGCTAAGACCAAACAACCCACAATGGAGGTCTTTGCGAAAACGCAGAAAACCCCTACAACATCGGCGCAGAGCACGGACGTGACCCCTGCGGGAGAGACCCCGGAGGGAGACAAGCAGCAAATCCTGGATGCCATAGCAGAGTTGATTACTAAATGGGGCTCGGCAATGGCGGATCTGCGAACAGCCCTAGAGAATAAGATTGATGTGGTGGGGTCGGAATTTACCTTGTTACGACAGGATGTTAGGGTGCTGGCAGAAAGAACGAGCGGTCTGGAAAGTGCAGTCAAGACTAATACAGATGTCAGCACAAGTAATGCAAAGGAGGTTCATGTCCTGAAACAGCAAGTTGCCAATCTCGAAAACCGGGTGGAAGAAGCGGAAGGAAGGGCGAGAAGAAATAATATACGGGTGGTCGGCCTGCTGGAGGGAGAAGAGGGCCAGGATCCCACAAACTATGTGAAGAACATGATTCTCCAGGAGGGTTTATAGTGATAATGTCGAAAAAAAAATGTCGACTTACAAAAATGTTGAAAAACAAATGTCGAAAACAATAATGTCGAAAACCTATACATATAATGAAGAGTCAATTTTTAGAAAAAAAATGTCATTTAGCACTATCAATAAATACATAAACAAGAAGAGTCCCCCAACCCCCCCTCACCAAACCCCCATTCCACCCCACCACCCTCTCACCCCTCATACTCAACACATTTTAATTATATATATATATATTTATTTATTCAATAAATAAATAACCAAGAAGAGTATCATTTACTAGGGGGGGTCCCCCCCAACACCCCCTCACCCAACACCCCCCTGCCACTCCCCCACCCCCCACCACCCTCACACCCCTCATACTCAACACATTTTAATTATTTATTTATTTATTCAATAAATAAATAAACAAGAAGAATATCATTTACTAGGGGGGTCCCCCCAACCCCCCTCACCAAACCCCCAATCCACCCCCCACACCCCCACCACCCTCTCACCCCTCATACTCAACACATTTTAATTATTTATTTATTTATTCAATAAATAAATAAACAAGAAGAGTATCATTTACTAGGGGGGGTCCCCCCAACCCCTCTCACCCAACACCCCCCTGTCATCCCCCACCACCCTCTCACCCCTCATACTCAACACATTTTATTTATTTATTTATTCAATAAATAAATAAACAAGAAGAATATCATTTACTAGGGGGGTCCCCCCAGCCCCCCTCACCAAACCCCCATTCCACCCCCCACACTTCCCACCACCCACTCACCCCTCATACTCAACACATTTTAATTATATATATTTATTTATTTATTTCTAAAAATTCGACATTATTGGTTTTCGACATTATTTTTTTCGACATTTTTTTTCGACATTTTGACTGTCGACATTATTGCATTCGACATTATCACTGACCATCCTCCAGGAGATTGGAGCAGACAAGCTTTCGCAAGGGTTTACGGTGGAGTGGGCGCATTGCGCCTAAATGAGGAAACCACGACCTGGGGCTCCACCGAGACCGATCATCGCGAGGATCTTGAACTACAGAGACAGGGAGAAGATCCTGGAATATTTTCGCAAAGGCGGAACGATAGAAAGAGCATCCACCAACATCACGGCATACCCGGATTACACGATGCTGGTGCAGAGGCAGAGATACAGCTACATGGCTGTTAAGAGGAGGCTGCGTGCAGCAGGCATCAAGTACATGCTTCTGTACCCGGCAAAGTTGAAGGTATTACACAGGAGCAGAGTGCTCTTTTTCGACACTCCGGAGGATGTGGTGACATGGCTGGACCTACAGAGTTGCCCAGAACAAGAAGCGGATCGTGACCGACGGGAGCATGATAACTGAAGATCTTGTGCCATGGACATTGAGGGGGTAAGTGGGAGGGTGATCCGGGTTATCTGGGAGAGTGCAATCGGCTGAACATTGGATAGTATTCGGGCCTGGTGCTGGACATGGACTGGAATATAGTGGGTAAAATGTAATTGGTAGCTATATGGTATTAGCGTAAGCGCAGTAAATCAGCAATAGGAGCGACAGGATGGAGGCAACCTACCCCGGGAACTAATAGTCAAGCGGCCATTGAGGCGGCTTCACTCTACTGAGTCCTGGGCATAGGTTTGTGCTAGACAGGGCTAAATGTGGGGGTGCCTGAGATCCAGGAATGGAGCTGGGCAACAGTTAGGTAGGGTAGTGTTGGGGCAGGGACGGGTAAGGGGAGGGGAGGGAGGTGGGGAGTTTGGTGTGTATTTAGATATGTTTGTGGTGTATTTAGTTTTGGGGAGTTTTAGTTTTAGTTTATGTATGAGCCTGCATGGAAATGTCGAACAAATCAAGGGCATCGGGTAACCTCAGACTTGTGACCTGGAATGTGCGGGACCTTAATAGCTATCTCAAACGTACTAAGGTGATGATGTACCTCAAGAGGATGCGGATTGACATAGCTCTGCTACAGGAAACCCATCTCACCAAGGAGAAGTTGGAGGTGGTCAAGAGAAAATGGAGGGGTAATGTCATAGGGGCTACATACTCGGCATATGCAAGAGGGGTGATTACATGGGTGGCCCCACATGGCCACATGGCCATTTCAACTGCTTAGCTCAATGATAGACCCAGAAGGCAGAATGGTGGTGGTGGCAGGACTTCTGGAGAACAGAGAAGTGAATATTATAAACTTGTATGCCCCTAACCATGATACAACGGCATATATTAGGTCTTTATATAGTAAAACCAGCCCCCTGGTTGGTGGCGCGATGGTGTGGGGAGGGGACTTTAATTGCACTCTGAACCCCAGGTTAGATAGGTCAGATGATAAATTAGAAAAGCCGGCGCCAGCAGCTAAAGCACTGAGGACACTGTTGATGGACCTCGGCCTAGAAGATGTGTGGAGAAGACTACACCCAGGGGTTAGGCAATACTCGCATTATTTGGCGCTGCATGACCTGCATACAAGGCTGGATTATGTGTTTGCATCTGCCGGGATAGTCGGAGAAATGGTGGGGGCGGAATACAAGGCCCGGGTACGTTCTGACCATTCGTCTTTGGTCATAGAGTGGTGACATCAACCCCTTAGAGCGCGGATCCCGACATGGAGGCTCAGAACTGAGGCTCTACAGGATGCGGGCTTCTGAGAGGATTTGATGGAGGCCATTGAGGAATACTTTGAAATTAACACGGGTAGTGTGCGTTCTGTGGGGACAGTTTGGGAGGCATTTAAGGTAGTGGTGCGTGGAGTAGCTATATCCAAATCCAAAGGGCTTCTAGGGGGTGTCAAGCGGGAACTGCAAGAAACGGAAAGAGAGCTAGAGGGCTTGATACAAAATGTGGGGACCACCTGGACGAACAGAGATAAAATAAAAGGCTTACAGCTAGCTTTTAGTGAACTTTGGAACAGACTATGCAAACTAAACTATAAGAAATATACTGAGAGGCTGCATGCAGGGGGGGGGGTAAGCCGGGGAGGCTATTGGCCTGGTTATACAAGAACAAGACCCCCTGCTCGCTGATCAGAGAGGTCAGGGACGAAGTAGGTCACATCCATAATACCCAGGAAGGGGTAAATGAGAAGTTCCTCAAGTTTTACAGACAACTATATGAGGACACAGGGGAGGATATGAGCCATGAAATTGTGGATACGATAGATGATATAGGACTGCCCACCTTAGATGATCTAGAACGAGCAGACCTAGATGCCCCCATCACCGTGGACGAACTGGAGGCGGTGATCCAACACCTGCCTACATGTAAAGCACCCGGGTCGGACGGGTTGCCCAGTGAGATTTATAAAACGTATAAGCAGGAGCTACTCCAGCCGCTGCGGGCCATGTTTAATGAGGCCTATGAATGTGGGGGAACTGCCGGCGTCCCTTCGCGAGGCAGATATCATTCCGCTCCTAAAACCAGGCAAACCGGAGGCGGAATGCGGATCTTATAGGCCCTTGTCTATGCTCAATCTGGACAGCAAGATACTCACGGTTTAAACTGGCCAATAGGTTAAAGAGGGTAATTGGTAAGTTGATAAGTTTATGTCCCCAGTCGAAATATTACAGATAACCACAGGAGGCTACACCACATCATTGACCAAACTGAGGGAGACTCCGGCGAGCTGGCTATAGTGTCGCTGTACGCGGTCAAAGCTTTTGATTCAGTGCGGTGGCCGTGGTTGAAAGCGACTCTGAAAGGATACGGGATGGGACCAGGATATATTAGATGGGTCCAGATGCTATATAGTACCCCGATGGCGAGAGTTAAAACAGGAACGTCAATATCAGATAAATGGCAACTTAGTAGGGGGACCAGACAGGGATGCCCCTGGTCACCCATGTTATACATCTTGGCATTAGAGCCTGCTGGCAATATGCCTGCGGCAACAATACGGGGAGGTGGGGATCCGCACAACAGGAGGCACACACCTGATATCATTGTATGCAGATGATGTGCTCCTCTACTTGCGCTACCCGGAGGAGAACCTGCAATATGTACTGGAGGTGATGGATCGTTTCGCCACCTTCTGGGGAATATCGGTGAACCCTGGGAAGTCTAGTTTGTTCCCCCTGGGAAGGTACAAGAATATCCCTCTGGAGAGGCTACCCGTCTTGCAGATACCTTGGCAGACCGAGACATTTAGGTATCTGGGAGTGAATGTTTACCACAAAATAGAGACGGAACACAAACATAACACAGAGAAAGCGATGGAGGGAGTTAAGAATATCATGGTGTTCTGGTCCAGATTACCGCTAGCCATGATGGGGAGAGCAGCTTTGCTCAAAATGGTGGTCCTGCCCAGACTCTTGCACTTTTTTGTTAATGTCTCGTACTTGATCCCTAAACGCTTTTTTGTGAAACTTCATAGCATGGGCAGGGGCTTCATATGGGGCAATTCCAGAAATAGGGTGGCCCTGTGGAAGCTACAGGGCACATGTGATAAGGGGGGCGTAAACCTACCGAATTTCGAGCTGTATTACCTAGCAGGACAGCTGTTGTATGTGTCTCGGTGGTTGGCTGCGGAAGACTCGGCGGAAGCTAGGCTTTTGCAAGGTGAATTGGCTCCTTACTTTTTGAGGGAGACAGTATGGCTGCAGAAAACTAGAATAGCAAGGATGGGGAGATTATTGAGGCTGGGCTGGGAAGTCTGGCGCAGGACATGGAAAACGGTGGGTGACCCAGATCCGGTTTCTCTGCAGGCCCCGCTGGCGGTGCTGTGCGGGGACGACTCTCAATTGTTTGAAGCAATCCGCAGATACTGGGAACCAGTGGGATTGGCCACCCTTGGAGACATATGGCAGGTGGGGGAGGCGCTGGGATTTCAGAGGCTGCAGGAGGAGACAGGGATGCATAGAGGTTAATTCATTACTTATACCAGGCTCATGAAACGGGTGAGAGAGAGATGGCCTGAGACTGAGCTACAGGAAGAACCTGATGCCTCCCTAGAAACGATGTATGATGTCTTGGAGGGTGGGCACGAAATATCTAGGATATATGAGCTCCTGAAGGCAAAGGAGGGGAAGGAGCTGTTTCATTTGAGGCAAGACTGGGAGGAAGAGGTGGGGGAACCTATGACAGAAGGACAATGGGATAGAGCCCAGAGGTACCATAAAAAAGTGTCCCGGAATGCGAGAATCCAACAGATTCAGTTGTATGTCACCCATAGAGCTTATCTGACTCCCAGTAGAATAGCTAGGTTTGGAGGCCCGGCTGTACAAAAATGCCCCAGGTGTGGAGAGAAGGAGGCAGGGCTATTACACATGTTCTGGGCTTGCCCTGAGGTGCATAGATTCTGGGAGGAAATAAAGATGAAAATGGCAGGTGGGGGAGTGGCACTGGACATAGGGTATGCCTGGGCTTGCATGCTTGGGAACTTCCCCAGGCCGCGTCATTCAAAGCATATCAGTAAGATGAAGGACCTGGCCTATATTTTGGCCAAATGCAGAATTGCAATGTGTTGGAAAGAGGCCCACAGGCCCAGGGTGGAGATATGGTGGGCGGATCTCTTGAGATGGGCGGAAGCAGAAACCGCGGTATGGTTTGAAGCTGTCACCAAAGGGGGAGAGGAGGAAGTGGGTCCCTTGATATCCTGGAGGCAGCTGGTGACCTCGATGGCTGACCCCCACCAGGTCAATCATGATATAGAAGACTTAGATGGGGCAACAAGCACTGAGGCTCCTGGAAATGCTCATGTAGATGATGTAGCTGAGATGGCTCGAGTTTGGGGGGCGGGAGGAGGAAGGACGGAGGGCGACACTGTATATGTGATACTTGGTCATTGATTATGTACGTCCTAAAAAGTTATAATGTTTGGTGTGTTTGTGGTTTAAAAATAAAAATTGCTTAAAAAAGTAAAAGACAAAATCTGTGAAAACTAAAGAGTCTATCCATGAGTCGTTGGTGATCCCAGCCTCAGTTTCCATGATCACTTTCAGTTTATGCAGAGCAGCAATAGTTTGGTGTACGTGCCATTCGCGATGTCATTGGGATGTGTAAATGTAATGTCTGCCAAGGCCTGTGATGATGCTGCTGAGAGGTAAATAAAATAATTATCAACATTTCTTTTTCCTCTTAACATTTTCCCGAGTCCATTGTTCCTCAGATATCTCACACACCTTATCTTTTTCCCATTTTTATTTGATTTCCAACTGTGGTCTCTGTTTCAGTTCCCTCTCCCCTTATACAGAGTCGAGATCGCTCTACTGCTCCCACCTACCTCTAACACCCATTGTAATAGGGAATTCATCTCTGGTTCCTCAGGAGTATCACACAATAACTCTGCTAATCGCTTCCCCAATCGAGCGTATCTCACAAAGGCTTCTCTGGGCATATCATACAATTGACGCCACTGCTCAAACCATAATAGTTTCCCTTCCATATAGAGATCCCCAACCCTGATGCAGCCTTTACTGCGTAATTTACCAGCATCTAAATGTGTTAGTATCTCCATATGAAAGTCGAACCCCAATGGCAGATTCAGATTGTACATCTGCAACTGATGGAGTTTCCCAGGAAGATTTCTCCAGATTTCTCTCGGGATGGCATATATTTTACCCACTTCCATCTTTCTCATTGGGTCCCATAGCAGCTCAATCCCTTCTCTATTCCTCAGAATTCCTGCAGGAGCCTCCGTAAGTCCCCTTCCAGTGAATCTAACCAGTGAGTAAGTGTCTGTAACTGAGCTGCTATAAAATAGGCTTCAAAGTACGGTAGTGTGAGTTCACCCTCGCATGTGACCTACGTAGAGTGTCTAGCACCACCCGTCTGCGACCCGTACCCCACAACCGTTCCCCAATTTTCACATCTAACATTCTGAGAAAAAATGATGTTTACCTTGGCTAGTATATTTGTTAAATAATAAAGTAATCTACATAGCACCACCATCTTGCACAATGCAATTTTCCCTATTAATGATAACGGTAAGGTTTTCCAAAATTCCACAGAGACAGAAAATGCCCGTCCCATATTATGGACAAAGGTGTCCTCCATCTCATGGAAGATATTTATGCCCAAATAACGGAAGGACTCCAATTCCCATCGCACATCCCACTGTGGGAGTAATGACTTAGTGCCACCAATGAAAATAACAAAGATGTTTCCTTGTTCACCAGGAAGCAGGAGAGTGGTCTAAAGTTGTTCAGTACCTCCAAAATCACTGGGATGTTTCCTTTGGGGTTGCTAACATATAACAGTGCATCATCTGCCTAAAGAGATATGTTATGTATAATGCCTTGGACTTTAATCACAGTCTCTGATATGTATTTTCTAAAATACCCCGCCAAGGGCTATCGAGCCATGGCGAATTGTAATGGCGAGACTAGGCAGCCCTGTCTAGTGCCTCTTTCCAATGTCCATTTTGTGGATAGCCAATCTCCAGTCATGACCCTTGCTTGGGGGTTATAGTGCAAAAACTGGATCCATTTCTGTATAGTAGGCCCAAATCCAAATGCAAGTAACACTTTAAAGAGGCAAGGCAATACTACAGAATCAAAGAATTTTGTTGTGTCCAAGCTCATGATGGCCAATACT
The DNA here is from genome assembly GCF_040938575.1 of Ambystoma mexicanum. Taxonomy (NCBI): domain Eukaryota; kingdom Metazoa; phylum Chordata; class Amphibia; order Caudata; family Ambystomatidae; genus Ambystoma; species Ambystoma mexicanum. The sequence goes on from NC_090926.1 coordinate 347,277,420, forward strand.
TTCCCGGAGCCCTGTACCCGTTCCATAATGTAATGTAGCCGCCTAATGTTCATTGACGTATTTCTCTCTCCCACAAATCCACACTGATTTGGGAGTACCAAGATTGGCACCACTTTGACCAATCTGGATGGTATCACCTTCCCCAAAATGTTTGTATCCACATATATTAAGGAAATAGGTCTATGGGAGTCACAATAGTTTGGGTCTCTCCGGGTTTTCAATAAGACTGTAATTAATGCCTCCCTCATAGTCTCAGGTAAAGTCCCCTTAACATACGCCTCCTCATACACCCTCTTTAGTAGAGGAATCAATATATCAGCATATTCCATATAAAATTCCATTGGTAATCCATCCATGCCTGGAGATTTGCCCTTCTGCATTGATTTCAGTAGCCTCTCTATCTCCTCCTCCCTCCTGCCCTTATGTGCATTTCAAGGTTCTTGTACTGGTGTTGCGACAACCTAGCCACCTGCGCTATGTCCAGCAGGTATACTACCTCCTCCTCCGAGTAAATCCCTTAACTAGTATATAATTTCCTATAGTATTCTTGAAAGACCTTATTAAGGTGTTGCTTTGTGACGGCCTGTGACTATGTATCATCATAGATCTGCTTCAGTGTTCCTCTGGGTTGCTCCTTCCAAAGCAGTCAGGCCAGTAGGCACCCAACCTTGTCTCCCTCTCTGTGTACTTTCCTCGTATACTGATCTTTATCAAACTTGAACAGTGCCTCCTGATGCTCCTGTTGGGTATTCAATGCTTCAGCCAGCTCAAAAAACAAAACAAAAAAAATCACCCATCCTGCACCCCTTACCCATGTCATTCTCCAGGCCCCTAATCCGTTGCTCCAGTTCCTTCAACAAATCCAACAGCATCCTTTGCATCCCCACCACTTTGGAAATGCATGCCCCTCTCCCCGTCACCTTAGGGGTTTCCCACAGGGATGCCACCTCTTCCACTGACCCTTTGTTATTTTCCAGAAAGGAGGGGATTTCCTCCCGTATTGTGGACTTAATTTCCATTTTGGAATAGTCAGCCGGGTAGATCCCCCCTTTGTGTTTGTTCAACTTCTACAAATAGATCATCTTAAGGAGAGTTTGTACCATGCACTGGTGAGAAAAAGGAGTCTTCCTATCCTCCATGTGCATTCCTCTCCACAGTTCCACCAGATCTATCTCATACACCATCTCTCCCGGAAACTTAAAAGGAAAGAACCAGTAATTATAAATACTACTTTGATTGCCGGTGGGAGGCGTAGTATTCATAAATGTCGGTACCTTTGCTTTTGCTTTCCCGGGCTCAACCTGAAACTTAAAGCGAATGTACCGGCAATTAGAAATACTACGCCACCCGCCATAAATGGCGGGTGGCGGAGTCTTCATAAATGTCGATACTTTCACTTTTAGTTTCCCTGGCTTGCCAGAAACTTAAAGCGATAGTACTGACATTTATGAAGACTCCGCCGCCTGTCGCCGCATGTCGCAGCAGGCAGCAGAGTCTTCATTAATGCTGGTACATTTGTTTTAAGCTTCCCGTGCTCTGGAAACTTAAAATGAAAGTCACAGCAATTATGAAGACTCCGCCGGCGACTGGCAAACTATTTATAATTGCCTGGCCTTTCATTTTACGTTTTCTAAGCTCCCCTGGACCGGTGGATTTTACATAGGAACTTTTTTTTAAATCGTTTTTATATATATTTTTCATTATAGCCCATCTTTTTAAACCATAAAGGTGTTGAGTGAACTACCCCTTTTATGCCACCACTGATGGAAAATATTCCTCATTATCTGTATTGGGCGTATAGGAGTTTATTATACATATACTCTGTCCCTCCAATCTCCCTCTCACTGTAAAGATATGTTCCTCTGAGTCCCCCTTGGTTATTTCAATTTGTATCGGAATCTTACTTTCTATCTAAACCAGTACTCCCTGGAGTACGAGTATGTGGATCCCACTACCGTGGCCCCCATCTATTACAAATGTCCACTAGGCCCGATCCTGTTGGATGCGTTTCTTGCAACAGTGCCACCTGAACACCATGGCATTGCAGAAACATCAGTATCTTAAACCGTTTGGCCCTATGGCCCAAGCCTCGTACATTCCACGTTCCAATCTTCATCGACATCTGACCTCCACTGAGTATTACTTGACTCCAGGCCTAACCTGGGACCCCTGAATGTCATATCCTATTCCATCCATAACCATACCTGTATTCTTCCCCCTCCCCAATCCCTTTACCCCAAATCCCCTTACCCTCAAACTCCCCACCACACCCCAACTCCCCCCTCCCTGTCCCCATTTCTTCAACTGTTAATTCCCCCAAATTGCATTTACAATATACATTTTCAACTCTTAACTGCGGCTTACTCTTGCCACTAACTCTCTTTGAAGGTTGCAATGGGACCAGTCATTCCATCCGCCCCCCCCGCCCACCAGCAGCCTCTAGGGCCGATGGAAGTACAGTCCACCGGGGTGTGGCCACAATATTGGCTCGATCTTCTATTGTCACACATTTTCACCTCTTTTCTGCCTGTCCAGGTTACGTGTCAGCAGTGCTTTGCCCCCTCTCATTGTCTTCAACTCTGCACTTGCATCAAAGTCAGGAAATATAATGATCTTTGAGTTACCCTCTTGTATGCTGCCAATCCTTCTTGCCTCCTGCAAGATCACATCCCGGTCTCTGAAATTAAGTAGTTCAGCTACTATTGCTTTTGGGGGTGCACCCGGTGGCGGCGGGCGTCCCGGTACTCTATGAGCTCTCGCAACCGTGAACAGCTGGGAGAGCTCAGATGCCCCCAATTAGTCGAATATTACATCTCCGGGAGAAACTCTCTGCATCTTCAGCTCTGACTTCTAGGACCCTTGTTGCTCTGACCAGGCCTTTGATCTGATTTCTCATTGACTCCACTATGTCCTCCAGATTGCTAACTTGCTGCTCTGCCTCAGACACCCTGCCATTTACTTTCTTCAGGTAGGCACTCATTAGTGATACGCCCACGCCAACCTCCAGGATAGTCTGGATAGTTTCGATTTCGCCCCCACATATGCCTCCATCTTTTGCTGCCCCTTTACCATAGTTCTTCATTCCGGAGGGAAGGAGACCACTGCCTACACCTGCACCCTGTCCGCGGTGTCTGTATGCAACTTGAACCAGCCGTGAGGAAGTGTACTTGGATGGTAATGCCTGGGTCTGGAACTGTCGACCTCAGCCTAGCAGCTATCCACTGCGAACTGGGGCTCTTTTCTTCTCTTCGTACCCACTGCTATGTTATTAGTGTAAGTCCACACAGCCACAGTCACAGGTCCGAACGTGGCTCCCTTCTACTCTCAATTCCTGCTGATGTACTGTCTCTGTATTCCGGAGGGGTTTATGATTTGATGGAAGAGGCCTCTGTTGCTCTCACCTCCGTACGCAGTTTAATTCCTTCGATCCCTCTCTTCCTTGTTATTGCTAATAAAGTGTATTAGTGAAGCTCTGCAGGCTCACCTCTGCTTCTCTTTGCCACCGGCTGCACCCTCCTCAATTGGGACAATGCATTCAAAATATAGAATGTGCACCACACTTATCTGGTCTCCTCACCATGGATGGGGGTCCTCAGTCTTCATTGATAGTGGTGTACGGCCCGGGTGTGAATGTCTATCATATCAGGCAATGCAGAAATCGCTGGTGTAGCTTTCCCCCATGTCACTCAGTTATTTGTGAGATTGGCCGGGGTTCCAGTATTACCCAACGTTCGCTCTCGCCGTGCCTTACCGTGTGCACGAGCTACCGACTCTCCATTGAGGCTCTGGCCTTGTTTAGTGCTGTTATGTTCACTGGCCCAGGCTCGATCCCAGCACACTGCGTCATCAATCAGAATGAATGAGCCCCGCTGCATCAGCCTGCCCAATGCTATTCTCCGACACTCCCGGCCAGCGTCCTTCCACCGGGTCACCCTGCTTCTGGGATTCCCACTTTCTTGCTAACTATGCAAGCGCTGCTGCGGGTTCTGCGCCCGGATAGTCTCCCGGGGGAGCCTGCTATGTATTCAGTTCGCCTCTGCTCCAAGGTGCTCACCAGTATCCACCTCTCTCCGTTCCCACGGACAGTCCCACTTTCGCTACGCTGATCTCTGCTGCTGCTTGCAGCTCCAGGGGACCTTCAGCCTGCTTCAGTTGTTATGGCTCAAGATGGTTTCCGGCCCTTGGCTCGCTTTGATGGAGCGGTTGGCCAGGAGACTCCCTACAGTGATTTTGCTCGGGAGCAGAGCAATTTGTAGAGGCAGTGTTCAGCATTTGGTTGATGTAGGTTTTTCAACCAACTTTAGCCAATTATCAGGATTGAACCTCAAGGATGTTGAAGGCCACAGTGGAGCGATCGAGGCTCAGGTCCTCACCTGCTTGCTGCTTAAAAGCACTCCATCTCTAGGGTGTACCTAACCTTTATGCCTGCTCCTGTACAGGTGGATGGCTGCTGGTATCCCTTTGGGTGTCGTTTAGGTGGATCCAACTCTTATTGTCCTCCACCTGCATGGCAGTTGGAATCATGTAGACCACTGTATGTGGGCCATGGAAACAGCCTCATTCCAGCGATGCAAGAAGGCAAGGATGTAGATGATGTCCCGGGGAGAAGCTGTGTCTTATACTGATCGTCAGTAGTCTTTCCGTTTTCTCCTGTTGTCTGTTGGTGAGAAGGCACAACCTGAGATGATATAATCTTAACACTTTTCGTACACAGAGACCAATTTCAAGCCACCGGGAGAATGGACAAGACATGACAATTATTTAGGTATCTGAAGTTACTGCACCTTATTATGACGTTCACGAAATCGATATGAAGGGACCAGAGGGCCTGGGCAAGACCCCCTCATCGACCTCATGGTATTTCCGAGATCGTACTCCTTGCACACTACACAATTCCCTACAAATCTGCTTACCTGTTCCTGTAAGTTAGGGATAAAACAATGCTCCTGGAGCTCTGCTGCGATTTGTCATCGAGAAGTATGTGACGGGTAATGTAGTTGCTGTAGGGCCAGATCTACAGGCATTACCACCTTCCTTGTCACTTCCTTTCTCCAAAGCAAATCTGTGAGTCTACTATTTGGAGCACCGGGACACCGGGACACTGGGACACCGGGACGGGGCACTGTGGTGTATGGGGCTGGTAACTTCACTTGTTGGGACACGGTATGATTTTCCAGGGAATCTATGAAAGGAAAATACGCTGCTTCCTTCGCCGCTTTGCCTGCAGCATCATTTCCGAAAGCTGTTGAATTAGTGTGGTTAGTGTAGGCAGCGCACTTCACTAGACCTATCTCTACTGGCAAGGTTATCACTTCAAGCAGCTGGGATAGCAGCACAGCATGCTGGACAGGGGACCTGTTAGACCTCCTAAATCCTCTTCTCTGCCATCTTGATGACCCAGAATGGACGATGCAAGTGACGTATGCGCAGTCAGAATAAACAGTGTCAGCCTTCGCCTTACACATTTCTAGTGCCTCTATAAGTGCCACCAGTTCCGCCACTTGTGCAGAGTAATGAGAAGGCAACCGTTTCTTTAGTCTGGCCCGATATTCCCCATCCACAAAACCCATGACAGCTGCGCCTGTATGCCTCTCTCTCCCGTCGCTTGGTTAATGGACAAAAACCCATTATCAAAAATCACCCCCCTCCAGGGCCTCTTCTTTCACATTTAACCTCTCTTCTTCTTCTCCCTGATACGTGGTGCAATCATGAACACTATCCTTAGCTTCACTGTGACTGGCTGAGGTGCACTTTGAACAGTGGTAGCTCTCTCTGGAATTTCCTTCCTTCCTGTGGCACATGAAGCCGAAAACAAAAACTCAATTGATACCCGCCATGTCTGATTTTTGATCCCCGGGACCCAACTCAACAAAACCATCAACCCATAAAGAAACAATGCTGTATGGATGGGAACTGAAAATGCGCAGCTTCCCTTAACAGATACAACCATGGTTTTGCGCATGCAATACCTTCCTCCATGAAAGCAATCGATATCTGCATCTTGCTCAGGATGTCCCTTCCCAAAGGATTTGCTGGGGTATCCGTACAATACAAAAAAGGGGCTGATACATTTTGATTACCCACCTTGATACGAAGATCTTTAGTATAAAGAACTGACAGGCCAGCCCCACAGAATCTCTGTGTCCATCATTTTGCCCGACATGGGGAACTCACCTTCCTTAATACAAAACTTAGCTCATGTGCCAACCATGAATGAAAACATTTGGTCACCTACCCTGACACCTATCTGGGGTTCCTCTTCTGGAACAGTGGTAATGGACAGGATTGGAGACTTCAGAGATCCATGTGGACTGCCCTACTCATGGTACATATTAGCACCTAGGAGAGAAAAGGATTTCCCCGAAGACACTTACTCCAGTGTAGTACACAACTGTCCCTTGGGGTAAAGGATTCTTGTCCCGTGTCTGCCCTGATGGTTGTGCTGGCATGGTCGGTGGGATCCCAAAGGGTTGTGCAGCCCCAGTTGCTGGGTTCTATTCAACCCGTGCCTGCTGGATATGCACAGAATCTGGGACACATAGCAGGGTCGTGAACTGCATCTGTTGAGCTCCCATGTTAAAGTACTGTCACCATCCACGAAAATCCTGTGACACGTGCCCCAACTTTCCACACGACCAACACTGAATCCCATAAAATCCTCCAGAGTTATTTCCTGTTGTCCCATAAAACCGGGGACCCATTCCTCCGAACCTGCCAAATGACCCACTTCCCTGTGGAAATCCTCCTCTGCCCCTCAGAAACCCTCTCATTGGCTGTGGACTGGAAACATACCGGTCCACCCAACCCTGCATCATACCCGGTTCATTGCATCCCTGTTTTCATAGGTGCCCTTGATGTCCCTTCATATCATTTGTAATTACTGTTCCTTGTAAACACATTTTTGCCAATTTATTTTGAACAAGTTTAGCCTTGGATTGTTATGCCTGCTCTACATTCTCCCTCTCTTTTGCCTGTCTTCTCTTGTAAAAATGTGCAATGTGTGCCTGCATTTCTGGCCACCGCTTCGCCTCCATCCCTACTACTGTATTTAAATCATGCTGGACTTCTTTGGGAAGTCCCTTCTTCAGTATGTGGTAAAAATCACTGCATTCTTGTCCCATGTTTCTCCCGTTTCTTCCACCCACATCTCCTGAATTAACTGGATGTGTTTGGCAGTATCATCATCCACTTTCATCATCTTAGATAAAAACAAACTGATGTCAGGCATATCGGGATACTGAATATGCAAGGCCCCCCATACCTCTGCCCTAAGATTATTAGAAGCTACCCCATCATGGGTATTTGCATCCAACTGAACTCCTACATACCCCGATCCTTTCTAAAGCTCATCTGACCGCTCCCCTATTAGGGCCGTGAATAAGTTCTTCATGTCCTCTATGGCCAACATGACATCGGCAGTATGCTTCTCCAATGCATACATCCACTTCCCCGCCCCTGCAGTAAGCAAAGGGAGTGTCTTCATTCAATTACTCCGGTCCATGTGTGACCACAGGACATAGAATGCCCTTCCTAGACCTTTCTAGAGCAACGGAAACTGAGTTTTACATATTTTTACTGGGACTTCTCCCATCTCCCCCTACCCTTTCCTACATCCATACGAATAACCCTGTGTGTCCTATAGTTCCATGATGTACTATCTATCTCTGCTACTGGAGCGGAAGTTAGGGTGCCTACACCCTACTCTCCTTGTTCAACATCCCATTCCTCTCCTTCTTCATCGTCTACTCCGGCTGCTACATCCCATACTGTCAGGTAAGGACAAAGGCAGTGAATATGGCAAGGGAAATGCGCACAAATCACACAGTGAATAGCTTTGAGTCAAACAACATGCACACAGGAACCATGACTCGTGTATACTAAAACCCAGGAGTATTGTTGTCAAACAGAGTGTGACAACAATACAAATATATGAAAAGGGATGTAGGGTAAGCACTTAGATTCTCCTTATGACTGAAAGGAAAGTCATCAAGCTCCTTACGCACAATTGCTATTACATGTTCTGACAGCACTAAGCCCACATAGAGGGCAAGCAAAGACAGGATCTGTGATCTAACACTCTTTATGGTATTAAATAAGGAAACTTAAAAACAGTACTCACAAGGACGAGAAATACCACTTGAATGTCAGCAAGCCCCCAAACCCTGTTGATCAAACGGGGACCCCGAAAGGCTGTAACAGCAATGGAAGGATAACTAAATACATAAGACTCAAGACAAGGGGCAAGTAGGAATAGTGATTACAGAATAGTGAGGAAAACATAGGCATTCACACAGGAGCTAGCTACAACCGCACACCACACCTAATAATCAATGGGAAATATAAGCAAAGGTGCAAGGGAAAACATGGAATGGATTCCAAGAGAAAGTAAAGGAACAGGAGCAGGGAAAACGAAAATACGAAGGCAAACTTCCCCCACCCATCCAAGGAAAAAGGCAAGAAGCTAATCTATAAAGAGGAAAGACTAAAGCATCAAGGTTTACAGCAGCAAAGGACAAAGTCAAAGAAATATAGAACACAGGCAAACTCGGCTGCAGCAAAAGGGAAAGCACTGAGAAATGCTGCCTACAAACAGAGGAGAACAGAAGGGGAATCTGGGAAGCAGAAATCAATTAAGCACATAAATTCGAAATCCAGGGATAAGGAACAAGGAATAGAAACTTAGAACTAGGCACAAGGCTAAGAATCAGGAACAAGGGACCAGTCACGAACAGGAACACTGCATCAATGACCAGCGCTGGACTGAAGCAAACTGAGGCTTTTAAACCTGCTTAACGAGCACACGCGGCAGGTGTGCTGCTTGCTGTACCTGCAGCCACAGGTGTTGCTATCCTCCACCCAGCCTTGTCTTGCAACGGTGGAGATGAAGCTGTGGGCCAGGCATTCTGGGAAGCATAGTCATTTGATTAAAGCAGCATACTGGCTGCCAAAAACCTGGAATGGATCCGGAAGGGAAGTAACTTGGAAAATAAGGATTTAGCGCTGCCAATTCATCACAGCATTGTAGCATAAGGTTCGGAAGGAAAGTCCAGTAGGGAATAAACCCCAAATCATGCCCCCAAGTGGTGGGAACAGGAGCGAAGGAAGCGAATCGTGACAGTATACCCCCTCCTACGGCCGCCTTCTGGTGCCCGCCACCCGCACGAGGCATCTTCTTTCCATGATAGGAGTGCTTTTTCTTTGGAGGCGGCACTGATGGAAATGGTGGTCTGTGGGCAAAGGCAGATGAACTGGAATGCATAGAATCAGGTTGCAGACTAGAAGAGTCATAGGCAGGCTTCTGGTGAGGAAGATACTCATGGGTCAAAGAAAGGCATGAAGGACTTGCAGGATCTGAAGCAGAGTTGGAAGGCCCAGGAAACTCAGTCACTGGGAGCGGTCACTTATAAGTCCTTGAGGAGGAAGGCAGGCTAGTGCAATATGCATTAGACAATGGTAGATGCTCTATTAGATTTTCTGTCGAGAGCAGACATGTGGGAGGTGAGGAAATTGCAGGCATGCTGGCAAAAGTCTCAGATTCTGATGCTGCATATTCGGGAGGCTCTGATGCTAAAGTCAAGCAGTTGGGAGAATTGTCTTGTGTAAGAGGCAGGCATTCTGGTGATCCCCCTGAAGCATAAGAAGGGCAGGCTGGATGTTCATCAACAGTAAATGGTTGGGATTCAGGAGGAATCTCTGGAGCAGAAGAAAATGCAGCAGAATCTGACGGTGTAGACAGGAATACCTCCGATATTGGCAGTGAGGCTAGGCAGGATACAGGTGTCTCATGAATTGAAGGCAGACAAGTGGTAGGCTCTGGGACTGAAGATATGCACTTAGGGTGGACTGTCGGGGGCTCTATGGCTGAAGAATGGTATGCTGAATGAGTCGCTGTAGCTGAAGCCAGGCATGGCAGATGAAATTTTGAGGCTGAAGGCATGCAAGCTGGAGCCATCTCGGTAGCTGAAGACAAACATGTCAAGCTCTTTGGGACTGACCACGTGCATAGAGGAGGCTCTTGAGTAAATGGCAGTAGTTCATCGATTGAAGACACATGTGCCAAAGATGACTGTAGAGCTGTGGACTGGATCATAGAAGAGTCAATGGTTGTAGGAGGACAGACTGAAGTCTTAGAAGTCGACAGACAGATTTGTGGCTCAGGAATGGAAGGCACCTTTAGGGCAGTAGACTCATTGGCACCTGTAACCGAAGACCGAGCTGTACCCTTGCAGTCCCTTTCCTTAGTGGATGAAACAGAGTCTCTTTCTTTGTAGAAGTCAAAATCAACCAGAGGAATCACCATAGTAAAGTCTCTGTTAATCAGGATTTTGTCAATTGTCCATTCATCTGTCTTAGCTTCTGAAAGTGGCGGATTAACAATCAACAGTTCAGGAATTGTCTGCCGGGTTTTTGGTTCTGTATACTGTGTAATGGGTCCATCAGAAAATAAAATCTGTACTGTCTCGGACTGTTCGTTGTGACCAAAATTGGCAGAAGGAAGAGTGAACACAGAGGAAGCATCCTTTTTCACATCAGCTTGAACATCTACTTCAGTCTCAGCAACTGGGTCAAGAGCAGAGCCTAAGCCTACTGTAGTGACTGATTCTGTGTATGGCACCATTGTGGATTGTGTTTGGAAATCGGAAGCTTGCATGTGTGCAAGTTCAGGGTTATGACGAGCTGCTGCACTGGAAATCTTGGGTAAAGGAGTGGCTTGTAAATCTTCAGCTAACTGCAATCCGTGACAAACAGCAGGACAATTGTCAGCACCTGTGCCCTGATTAGGCACTGTGATAGAATAAAGAGTTTCACTCCCAATAGATCTTACATATCCCACTGGCCCTCTCTCTTCCTTCTATGAAAACCTTGATCATCTCCTCTCACTTATCTGTCCCTCCCCCTCTCCTCTATCAGTACTTGGTGACTTTAATATTCATCTTCCTTCTCCCCCTCAATCTTCTCCCCTCTTATCCATCCTTGACTCCTACCTCCTCTCCCCCTTCCTTCATCCCCTACTCACTCCTCTGGCTCCACTCTCTCTGGACCTCATCTTCAATTCTTCCTATCCCACTTCCCCTGTCTCTTCTCTTCCTGTTTATCTCTCTTACCATGCCCTACTCTCATTCTCCCTTTCTCCTCTCTCACGCTCCCCTACTGCCAATTCCTCCCCTCCAATCTACTCACGTTGTAACTTTTGTGACTTCGACGCTACCCTCTTTTTTTACACCTGCTCTTCCTCTCTTTCATCTCTCCAAGACTTTGCTTTATTCTCTGCGGACGATGCTCTATCCTCCCTTTCCTCCTCTATCTCCACTGCTCTTGATCAACTTTACCCATTTTTCTCTTCCGTCCAACCCGGAAGCCTTCTCAACCCTGGCTTACTTCCCAACTCCTCTCTATGCGGCACCTTCTCCGACGGCTGGAGAGACTCTGGCTCAAAACTCCCTCGCTTTCTAATCAAACCTCTTATTTCTCTTACCACGCACTATACAACTATTGTCTTGCAGCGGCCAAATCCTCTTACTACTCTAACCTTCTCCAGTCTCAAGCCTCCCACCCTCGTTGTAATTTTCAAACTCTCTCTCGTCTTCTCTCTCCTCCCACTCCTGATCCCTCATCCAACGCCACACTATCTCCTTCTGACTTTGCTAACTTCTTCTCCTCCAAAATCCTCGCCCTTTGGCAAAAAATCAACTCCCTCTCTGACTCCCCCTCTCCTCCTCCCCCCTCTCCTTCTACTCCTTCTTCCCTCTTGTCCATTTTCTCCACTGTGTCCACTTCGAAGTCTCCTCCCTTCTATCCAAAGCCCACCCCACGTCCGCCCCTTCTGACCCTCTCCCCTCCGTTCTTATGCCCAAGATGTCTCGGGAGGATAGCTCAAGGGCAGCGTGCTCGCCTTGGAAGCAAGACGACACGGAGCACCACAGGTTCGATCCCCGGGTCCGTGCTTAGAAACCTCTGGGTATTAAGTGTGTTATAAATAACCCATCATATCATATCATATCAAGATCTACCCTCTTCTTATCCCTTACCTTACTACTTTCTTCAACACCTGCCTATCCTCATCAACCTTTTCCTCTGCTTTCAAACATGCAACGATTATTCCTATTCTGAAGAAACCCTCTGCCGATCCACTTCTCACTGCTAACTACAGACCTATCTCTCTTCTACCATTCCTTTCTAAGCTTCTTGAGTGCCTTGCCTACTGTCAGCTCTCATCCTTTGTCACTACTTCTTCTCTCCTTCCTCCCTGCCAATCTGGCTTCCGTCCCAAACATTCCACAGAAACTGCTCTCACCTCTATCCTTAACTCCCTCCTCTCTGCTCGAAATGCCAAGCAATCCCCTATCCTTATTCTCCTTGATCTCTCCGCAGCTTTTGACACTGTCGATCATCCTTTCCTGCTCCACACTCTTTCCTCCTTCGGGTTTAAAGGCCCTGTTCTAAAATGGCTATCCTCTTACCTCTCCTCCCGTTCCTTCGCTGTATCATGGGGTGGCCAGACCTCTCCTTCCTTCTCTCTTACTTACGGTGTTCCTCAAGGTTCTGTACTTGGTCCTTTCCTCTTCTCTCTTTACACCTCCCTCATTGCCCCTGTTATCTCCTCGTTTGGCATCTCCCACCATTTCTATGCTGACGATACTCAACTCTTTCTCTCTTTCTCCTCCTTCTTAACTGACCACCTTCTCCCAACACATTTCACTTACCTCTCGCACCTGCCGATACCACCTCTACAATATTCGCAAAATCCGTCCCTCCCTCACATTCCATGCTACCAAACTCCTAATTTCCTCTCTCATCTTTTCCCGCCTCTTCTACTGCTCTTCTATACTCTTTGGACTTCCCGCATCTCATCTTGCCCCTCTTAAATCCATCTACCACTCTACTGTTCGTACCTTATGTCTCCTTACCTCCCGTGATTCCATCTCTACCTCGCTCTCTTACCTTGGCTGGCTACCTTTCCACTTACAGCTAAAATGTTACTTTCTCTGCCTTGTCTTCAAATCCCTCCATGGTCTTGCTCCTCTTTATCTCTCCTCCCATCTCTCCTTCTACTTCCCCTCCCGTTCCCTTTGTTCCGCTGACCATTTCCTTCTCACTGTACCTCCACCCCTCTGCGCTTCCTCCTATTTCCGCTCTTTCCAACTCCTTGCACCTCTGCACTGGAACTCACTCCCTCTCACAATCCACTCTAACACGACCTTCACCTCATTTCCCACTTACCTTAAATCCCTCCTCCTCCATTCTCCTCCTTGAAACCCCCCCTCTGCCCTCTCCACTTCCCCCCTCTCCCTTCCCCTTTGATTTTCTCTCTCCCCTCTCCTACTCCTCTTCTCTCTCCCTTCCATTTTCATCGTCCAACTCATCTCCACCCCCCCACACCTTATCCCACTCCCCCTCTCCACCCCCTCCCCTTCAGTTAATTGCTCTTTGCACTGTTTTGTTGAATGATTCATAATGTCATTTTGCTTCCACTGTTATTTTGTTGTTATCATGTATTATGTTGTTGCACTGTACAGCGCCTTGGTGTAAAGCACAATATAAATAAATACATAAATAAATAAATAAATCAATATTACAAGTATCATGGTTTACTAAAGTCTCTGCACTCAGGGACTGAACAGTATTCACTTAATCAAGCTCAACAGATAAAGTCTGAGGTGTATTCAGCAAAGACTGTACGGTTTTGTTCTCCTCTTGTAAAGAAATGAATTCTTGTCTTAACTCCTCAAGCTTAGCCTTTAGCATGCCCTGCATTAACTGTACATTTCTATCAGTAGGCACAGTGGGAGGCATGGTGGCATCAGGGCTGGATCCTGCACTAGCAATCTGGGTGTGCACCGATTGTACATTGTCATTTGCTGCTTGCAGGTTCTGTGACTTATTCTTTCTCATACCGACTTGGTCTGTGTTTCCCTCAAGCAAACTATTAACATCAGACCTCTTGGCATTACGGACTACAGTATGTACTTGTCCAGAGGAGTATGCTATAGACTGAGGGTAGAAAACAGAAGTTGTGCAAGGAACCCTTCCATTCTTTATGTTTGTATCATGGAACTGTTCAATCTGAGGTGAAGCATAACTGGAATCATGGGGTTCAACAACAGATGTGCTCTTGTGTAATAAGCCTAACAGTGTGTTGTTTTCTGCTACTAAGGCTTGTGCTGACATAGAATCTGGGTCAGAATAAAAGACAGAACTAGGATCAGGCAATGTAACATGGGCCTTCCTGTGGGAAAAATACTCTGCACGTAAATGCCCATTAGTGACAAGGAGTTCATTTATGTCAGGACTAGTGATTTGATTGTCACAGGTAAATGTAGGGGAAACTTTTTTTCTTAAATTTGCCATATTCAATGGGAATAGTGGGCTGGTCATTCTGTCAGGTAAGGACAAAGGCAGTGAATATGGCAAGGGAAATGTGCACAAATCACACAGTGAATAGCTTTGAGTCAAACAACATGCACACAGGAACCATGACTCGTGTATACTAAAACCCAGGAGTGCAAACAGAGTGTGACAATAATACACATATATGAAAAGGGATGTGGGGTAAGCACTTAGATGCTCCTTATGACTGCAAGGAAAGTCGGCAAGCTCCTTACCCACAATTGCTATTACATGTACTGACAGCGCTAAGCCCACGTAGAGGGCAAGCAACGACAGGATCTGTAATCTAACACTTTTGAGGGTATTAAATAAGGAAACTTAAAAACAGCACTCACGAGGACGAGAAATACCACTTGAATGTCAGCAAGCCCACGAACCCTGTTGATCAAACAGGGACCCCGAAAGGCTGGAACTGCAATGGAGGGATAACTAAATACATAAGACTCAAGACAAGGGGCAAGTAGGAATAGTGATTTCAGAATAGTGAGGAAAACATAGGCATTCACACAGGAGCTAGCTACAACAGCACACCACACCTAATAATCAATGGGAAATATAAGCAAAGGTGCAAGGGAAAACATGGAAGGGATTCCAAGAGAAAGTAAAGGAACAGGAGCAGGGAAAACGAAATTACAAGGGCAAACTTCCCCCACCCATCCAAGGAAAAAGGCAAGAAGCTAATCTATGAAGAGGAAAGACTAAAGCATCAAGGTTTACCGCAGCAAAGGACAAAGTCAAAGCAATATAGAACACAGGCAAACTGGGCTGCACCAAAAGGGAAAGCACTGAGAAATGCTGCCTGCAAACAGAGGAGGACAGAAAGGGAATATGGGAAGCAGAAATCAATTAAGCACATAAATTCGAAATCCAGGGATAAGGAACAAGGAATAGAAACTTGGAACTAGGCACAAGGCTAAGAATCTGGAACAAGGGACCAGTCACAAACAGGAACACTGCTGGACTGAAGCAAACTGAGGCTTTTAAACCTGCTTAACGAGCACATGCCGCAGGTGTGCTGCTTGCTGCACCTGCAGCCACAGGTGTTGCCTATCCTCCACCCAGCCTTGTCCTGCAAGGGTGGAGATGAAGCTGTGGGCCAGGCATTCTGGGAAGCATAGTCATTTGATTAAAGCAGCATACTGGCTGCCAAAAACCTGGAATGGATCCGGAAGGGAAGTAACTTGGAAAATAAGGATTTAGCGCTCCCAATTCATCACAGCACTGTAGCATAAGGTTTGGCAGGAAAGTCCAGTAGGGAAGAAACCCCAATTCATGCCCCCAAGTGGTGGGAACAGGAGCAAAGGAAGCAAATTGTGACACATACCCCTTCCACAGGCACTACCATAGGGTGCCTTCTCCCATCCTCCCTGCTCAGCCTCTCTACCCCTGGCAGCATCCCTGTTCTCCATGTCCACCTCAACCGTTCAAATAACCAAGTTGTCCAATCTACCAAGAACCTGCCTGTGTCTCCACCTTTCTCCTTCTACGTCTCTTACCTGTCTTCTCACTTCCTCCCGCTCTTCATCTCTGCCGCTGTGACAGCATTACCTCTTTCTCCACTAACTGTAGCACTTCTGTCATCTTTTTTCCCTGTTCTTGTGCATCTACCAATCTTCGCAATCTAGCCTCCATCCTCGCAGGAAGAGGCCTAACCTCTTATTTCTCTCTCATTTCCAATCCTTCCTCTGCTCTTCTAACTATCGGTTTTACTCTTTCTTGCTCCTCCACTCTTAATCTAACCGCTAACCTAGCAGTTGGGGGAGTTATCCCCTTCCCGCTCTCTATTATCAACCTCTCTGCAGCCCTAACCATTGAAGGAGTTACCCTTCCACTTTCCTCAGAATCCCAGTTCTTAGAAATCGTAGCCAATGGAGGCATTACCTGTGTCTGTCTTGCAACCACTGGAGTAGCTGCTGGGGAAAATGCTGGTACAAACTCAGGGTCTGTGTAACCTCTGCAGGCGATAAAGGATAGCACCCATATGGGAGTGGGAGGGGTATGGAAGAAATTCCTGCACCCTTCTTTTTTGGCCCTTCCCCCACAATTTCAACATTATGGCCCTTCTCGCTTTTTTCATACACCCTCCATAATTCCAAGATGTTTAATCACTTTCAATCAATCTTTTTATTTGATTTTAATAGTAAACAGACATCTCAGGAGCATAAGTTTGATTATCAGATGATTCATACAGAGATGAAACATAACAAATCAAAAACATAACCAAGTGGGGATAGGGGGGGATAATGGGGGCGGGATGTGCGGGGTGCTGTAGGGCATGGGGGTCCTGTTTTGGACGGTTGGACAGTTGCCTTTCACAGGGAGGCCTGGCTAGTCATTGACTGAGGTGGGGCACCTCGGGGGGTGCGCCTTGCTCTCCGCTGCTCCTGATTCCGAGTTAACAGCACTCGGGGTGGGGGGATGGATTTGGTGTAGTCTTCAGGCCTGGTTTCGGATTTCGCTGGTCATATTTAGATAGCCAGCGGAGGGGCGGTGGTTTCCTTGCCATTCTGGGGAACTGCTCCGTGTAATCCAGGAAGGGGGCCCAGGTGTCAAAGAACCTGTTCCTCTTTCCCAGGTGGATGGCGGTATTTCTTTCCGCTACTGCGATGTCGCAGCATTTGGCCCACCACAGGTTCACTGCAGGGCCCTCTGGATGTTTCCATAGCTTTGCAATCACTATCTTTGCAGCTGTGAGAAGTTGAGTGCATAGGTTTGCCAAATTGCCGGTCAGCTGGAATTGGCCGTCCCCTGTGCTACCCAGTAGGACTATTCCTGGGTCCCACGGAATTGTCAGGCCTGTGATCTGCTTAATGAGGTCCAGAATCTCCTTCCAGTACTTCGTGGACATTGGGCATGTGAGAACGCTGGGTTACTCTTGTTCAAGGTCTCTGGGGTTAATTACCATCTGTAGCAAGTTTTGATCGCCGCTTCTTTATTGGTAACGTATTTCGAGCTCTTCTGTACTCTGGTCCATATATGCCCCCATTCTTCCGTCTCAATTGCTCTGCCGATGTCCCTTTCCCATTTTTCCATGTCGGCCTCCATTTTGTTGGGGTCACCTCTGTCCAGTAGTCCGTACAGAGCTGATATTTTCCCTCTGGGGGAAAGTGTTGTGAGCGTTTGTTCCAGAGCCGTTAGTTTTCTACTGCCCTGCAATTTCATGGGCTCGTGCAAGAGCCAATGTCGGATCTGCGAGTAGCGAAATCTTTCCGTTTCTGGCACCCCGAATTTCCCCTTGCATTCTTCGAATGTTAGCGGGGTGCTCTCTGCATAGAAGTCTCCCACATGTTTCAACCCTGCCGCTTTCCAGCAGTCAAAATTATTGGGTGTCATTCCGGGGGTGAAGTCCGGGTTGTCCCAGATTGGGGACAGGGGGCCTATTGTGCTGCTGCAGTTCCAACACCTGGCTGCCTTCCTCCAGCTCTCTGCTGTGTTCTTAGTCGCAGTTAGGGGCCCATCTTTGGGGGGGTGTTAATAGGTTTATTTTTACTGCTGTTATTCTTCCCAGCCATGACACTTCTTGCTTTTGCCATTTTACCAGGTCTGCCTGCAGCTCCTTGAATAGTGGGGGGAAGTTTAACTTGTACACTTTCTCTATTTGGCGTGGAATTTGTACCCCCAATTAGTTAAAGTGTGAGCTGACCCACTGGATGGGGTGGCTGCCGGCTAGTGTTTTTATCATGCCTTCTGGGTTGTTAATCCCAAGGGCCGTGGATTTTTCAAGATTGATAGAGAACCCCTAGGCCTCTCCGAAGCTGGCCAGTTCGTTCCATATCGCCTCCAGGGAGGACTTGGGCTTGGTCAGGGTTAGTAGGACGTCATCTGCGTATAGGGCTATTTTGTAGGTTTCCCCCATCACCGTTAGACCGCTTGTTAAGGGGTTTTGGCGAGTCCTACAGGCGAACGGCTCCATGGACAGCGCAAAAATGAACGGGGATAGCGGACAGCCCTGTCGTGTGCCTCTGGTAATTGGGATTCTGGGTGATTTTGTGCCGTTTATGCTCAGTGCCGTGGTTGGGTGCTGGTAGTTTGCCAGGGTCCATTTCCAGAACCTAGGGCTGACGCCTAGGTGTTTTAGGGTTTCATATATGTATCCCCAGTCCAGCATGTTGAATGCTTTATTTGCATCTAGTGACAGGACTGCCATCTGCTCGCCCGTCCTGCCTGCGGATTCAATGATGTTTAGGGTACGCCTGGTGTTGTCGAAGGTGTTGCGGCCTGGGATGAATCCTGTCTGGTCTGGGTGGATCAATTCTGGCAGGTATTTCGCCAGTCTGCTTGCCAGGATTTTGGAGAAAATGTTTGCGTCTTTGTTCAGTAGTGTGATTGGTCTGTACGAGGAGCAGAACTCTGGATTTCTCCCTGGTTTCAATATCAGTACCGTCAGGGAATCCTCCATTGAGGGGGTGATGGAGCCGGAGTCTAAGAAGGTGTTGTACAGCGTAGCAAGGTAGGGGGCCAGGATGTGGGAAAACGTTTTGTAGAATTGAGTGGTTGGCCCATCAGGGCCTCAGGCTGTGTTTTTCAGGGATCGGATTGTGTCTGCTAGGGCTTGCCACATTGGTCTTCAAGTGTTAATATCTCGTTCCGGGAATGGAGCTTCTTCAGTTTGTGCACCAGCAGACGGTTGGCCTTGTTGCTGTTTATATAGTAATATTGTTTTGTGTAGGCTAGGGCCCGGGCCGTCTGGTCTGCCAAGTGCATTTTGAGTTTTACCTTCGCTTTTTTGAGTTCTCTGCTTACTTGCACGGATTGGCGTGTTTTGTATCGTGCTTCTAGTTCTCCTACTTCCCCCTCCAGCTTGGAGAGTTGGAGTTGGTGCACCCTCTTATGTGCTGCTGTGCAGTTGATCGCCACACCTCTGATGACTGGCTTCATTGCATCCCAGACCATGGCTTCGGAGGTGCCTTTAGCTAAGTTCTCTGTGAAATAGTTTGAGAGGGAATCTTGGAGCTCGCTGCTGGATGCTATCTCTGCTAGAACATAGTCCTGGAGTTTCCAGGACCTCTGCGGGGGTGCTGGGAGGCCTTCGACTCGTAGGCGGGCTATGACTGGGGCGTGGTCAGATATGACTCTGCGGCCAATTTGTATGTCTTTGATGCAGGGAAAGAGTGCGCTTGTCACCAGCAGAAGGTCTATCCTTGAGTAGCCTCTTTGTACATGGGAGTAGAATGTGTAGTCTTGCTCTTCCTGGTGAGCCAATCTCCAGGTGTCAACGGTGCCTGTGTCACTCAGAAATTCTGCCATTCCCAGGGCCCGGGAAATGTCCTCCCTGGAGGGCGGAAGAGTTTTGTCAATATTAGGGTCTGGGGTGAGATTGAAGTTTCCTCCGTTTAGCAGGCGCCCTTCTATGAAGGAGACAAACGTGCAGAGACGTTTTTATGGGAGGGCAAAAGGGGCACTTGCCCATGGCCCCCACCTCACTCACTGTGGTATACATAGTGTGCTCCATGCGCCACAACTTTAGTAGCAGTAAGTAGCATTCTTTACTTCCTGTGGGAATTATGTTGATCATGTGCAATAGGCAACAGTGAAATGCATATTGATCAATGGTTCAGAAGTTAGCTCAGAGTGTGAAGCACCCATTGCAGAGATATGTGTTCATATGCAAAAATAGAATATCACATTCCAGCAAGGCTGGCCGAGCCTTTCCTATGTCTGAAGTGTATAAACCTGCCTGAATATGTACTTTGCAGAACAACATCTGCTATTATCAGCAATGGGCCTGCACCAGATAGGGGTTGTTTTATCATCCGTATGGTGAAGGTGTAGAAATTGGTTTGTTAGATGCAGTGTTGTAAAACCTATGCAATCGCTTCCAATGATGGCATAAACTGTTATTCCAAGACGTGAATAAGTATCCAAATTGAAGACTATGGAATGAAAGCGTTTATGCGTGTATCCTGGCTTTGCCAGCAGACGATACAGTGAACCTGGTCAAATCATCTAATATATCTTACATTACTGTGCTGTCTTCTGTGAGGTTTGCCTTCTTGCATGCTGCTGGTATCATTTAGCCCATTACTTGATCTTTCTTCTTATGTAGGCCATTTGGGTGGAAGGGTTGGTAGACAGAAGAGAGTGGACCAGATGTTGCAGGCCTCAGGCAAGCATATTTTAAGGCCTGCTTGTTTGACACAAAAAACGGTTTGCTTTTTGGTAAAAGTCAAAGGTTTTTATTATGTACGCTTATAAATGAAAATGTCACAAGCCATTGTTTTGGAAGTATTTAAAGCTTTAAAATACAAAAGACAAACCCAGATTAAATTTGTTAAATCACATCGATTGGTATGCTGGTACTTACATACTTCCTTTGATGATGTAGAGAATGAAGCTAGAATCATTCCATTTTGCATAACACCCTTCTATAATATTTTGTTTAAAAATTGTTATTTTGGTAATGTGATTTGTGTACTTTCCATGTCTGTTTTTATAAAATTAGATTGTTTTAGTTCATGGTAAGTACTAGAAAAGAAAGTGTTCAAATGCAGAAATTGTTGGCACAAATCCCAGCTTCACCCCTTCACCTCTTAACCAATATGTGTTCCTGGGCATCTCATTTAATCTTGTATTGCCTAACCTCTCAATGTTGCCAGTCCCTCAACCTTTCAAAATTGTCCTCCCTTCAGAGTTATTTCCTCCTCATGGTATAATCTTCATAAAAGCCTTATTAATGATTTCACTAGCTATAGGGTTGCTTCCACTTTAATAGTGAGCATATTTATATCACACACCACAATTTGTTTCTTTGATATCTAATGGCAACACCATTTGAAAACCATATCCCACTTCTAATCTCAGTCTGTCTGGATAAAGACACCTTCCTGGTAGCTTCTAATATGCATCCACTATCCAAGCTACTGTATGTGTAGCTTTCTCCATCCTTCCAATTGGTCTCCTCTATCCATGCTTGAGCACATTTGCATTCTGTGAGTCAGCTAATGTGAGTTCTCTATTATGGGTTACATGTACCTTTTACATACGGTCCTGCATTATTACTACAGGCTGCATACCTTCCTGGATGCTATTGATAAAACGTATCCTGTATGTACTAACACAGTAACCTCTTAGTAGACTGCTAATGTTGGTCTTCAAATACTACTTGTTTATCATTCTTATTAGAGCAAGAACGAAGCGGTTAAAGGGACTGAAAGGGAGTAAACATGCTTATTATGCTGCTAGACAGCATATCAACCTATAGGTTGGGAGTGCAACAGGTGGGGATCAGGGGGGGGGCGCAACCAAGTATTCTTGAACCCTTAATTCCTTTGGTTTGTGGAAGAGGGCCCCAAAGATGTCCGTGCCCAGGGCGCCAAAAGTACTTAAGATGGCCCTGCGAGCGTGGGGAGGATGTTGCTGAGAAAGCAGTCTTGTTCGGTGTTCGGGGCATATATCGCAGCTATGGTTATCGGGAGGTCTATCAAGAGCCCCTTGAGCAGCAGGTATCTCCCCGTCGGGTCTCGTTTGACCGAAATTCGGGTTAGTGGTACCGCCTGGCTGAGAAAAATAGCAACTCCCCTTTTTTTCTGGCCCGATGGGGCAAAGAGTTTCGTAGAGTATTGTCAGAAGTTTACTCTCTTCTCGTCCGATTGCAAGAGGTGTGTTTCTTGAAGGCACACGATGTCTGCTTCCAGGTGAGTCAGTCTGTGTTCCACGGACTTCCGTTTTCTGGGTGAATTCAGCCCCTGCACATTCCAAGTTACCATGGTTAGTTCTTTAGTGATCTCCATACTCAGGGGTGTTGTTGCTTATATATTCCTTAGATTGCCTATGTTGATACTCCTCCGGTAAGCAGACCCCCCTGTTCATTGCTAAGTTTCTGATCATTATCCCCCGTCCCCCTCTCCCATCAAACAATCCAAGTCTTTATAGTCGGGCTTCAGCCAACGCGGTGTCCAGCGGGGCCAACGCAGCCGAGTAACTTGGCAGCAACGGTGCCTCAACTAATGTTTTGTGAAACAGCGACATTCCGACGTTCCAGAACCCCAGCTTGCAGTTCCCAGGGTTGCATGATTTGTGCTATCCTGGGGTCTGGTCCTTGTCATGGGCATTTAGTCGATGTGCGTATCTTGAGCCCTTGAGTGAGAGGTGCGCTCAGCTCTAGCCGTTCGGCTTGCTCTTGTGTGGTGGTCCACAAAGCTTGCAGCGTCTTTCCACTCGGGTCCAGGAGGGATCAGGGTTCCTTGTTTGAGCTGACCGGGCTGATGTGTCCTGGTCGTGGTTGTCGTCTTCTGGGGCTGGGTTTAAGAGCATCTCCCCCTCCTGTAGAGTGCGGATGAGGCAGGGTTTTCCCTCCCAGGTGAAGGCCAAGGCGGTGGGGAATGCCCAGTGGTAGGGAGTTTTCTTTTCCCTGAGACAATCCATAATGGGTCGTAAGGCTTTCCTCTTCACAAGTGTTATGGTGGCCAGGTCCTGGTATAGGGAGATGGAGGCGTCCCTGAAGAGAATGCAGGGAGAATCCCTGGCTTCCTGCATGATTTCCTCCTTGACTTTATAGAAATTAACTCTGGCAAGGACGTTGGCTGGGGTGGCTGTGATTGCTCTGACTCTCGTTCGGTGCACTCTGTCCAGTTCCAGTGGGGCCTCGTCTGGAAGGGTCAGAATGAAGCGAAACAAGTCATTGATGTAGGGGCTCAGGTCATCGTCCGAGACTGTTCTAGGGATTCCTCTCAGGCGGATATTGTTCCGACGAGAGTGATTTTCGGCATCTTCCTGCCTCAGCTCCATTGCTTCACATCTGGCCTCGAGTGCTGTGATTCTGTCCGAGCCTTCCCCGATCTCATGTCCATGTTCGCACAGGGTCGCCTCCACCTCCTCGGTTCTTGCCTCTACTTCAGCCATCCGTTTGTCCAAAACTGTGATCTTTTTCATGATCTCTTCTGTGCCCTTTTGGTATTCTTTTGTGAGGGCCTGTAGCAGCTCTTGTAAATCCGATTTGCTCACAGTCTGTCCCATGGGGGTGGGGTCCACTTCTGCGTGTGCGCTTGCGGCCATTGCCTCCAGTCGGTCTCCTCTCTTAGGCTTGCCTGTGCTCGGGGTCGCCAGCAGGGCAGAGATGTCTGTCTGTTTTGTGGCTTTAAGTGCCTTCACCATGTTGGGGAGGGTGCATGCTCTTGTGGTGCCTCGGGGAGAGTCCGCTTTTGCTTTTGTGGATCCTGCCTGGTCTTGGTCCGGATTGGACGGGGGAGTTACTAGAGTTTGTGGTTGTAGAGCTATCTGGCCGGTGTTTGTAGGAGAACCTGTGTGGGCGGGGAACGCCCTGTGGCAACGAGGTTGGAATTTCAGATGGCTAGTCCTGTGTCCTCCGGAGCTGTTCAGCCCCTGGGGTTTAGCTGTGGATGCCTGAGGGGGGGTGGGGCTAATTTGCTGGTGCGTCAACCGGGGGGTTTTAGGTGTCCCCCTTAAGAGATTTCCCATTCTACCTTCGGTACTGTCAGTGGGGGAGATCCACGGTGGCAGGGATCCGGATGATTCTGTTTTCAGCGAGTGGCGCTGTGGTTCCGCCGGTGAAGCTGGGCTTCTGTCTCTGACGGGGATACTATCTTTCTGTCAGCCTGCCGGGAGAGGGGGGCGGTTGCTCTGAGCCCTCACTGTTTTATCCACAGGTTGCTGGACGTTCCCTTGTGTCCCATCCAAGCACTTCACTCAGCTGCAGCTATGTATAATGGGTGAGCCATGGATTAGCTGTGTCTGTTGCTTCCAGCCTATGGAGTGTGCAATCAGGGAGCCACGGTGTAGTTGCTTCTGCAGTGACTCCCAGCCTGTGCCCCTCCTGGCAGGCATCCAATTAATTCAGTTTCAGCTGCCCGCTGTGTTGTTGTGCTGATCGCTTGCTGGGTAGAGATTTCCCTTGGTATGGATTGCAGTTATAGCTCAGGGTGGAGGTTCCGACACGCAGCCCGAGGGGTCAAGTCTGCACTGAGCCAGGTGCCACCCAGGCCGTGCAGAGGGCTGGCGAGGGGGGGAGGCCCAAGAGGCAATGTTTTGCCGACTGTGTGTGCACGGTTACTAGCGCGGCAGGTGCCACCTTACCTTAGCCGGAGGAACTGAGGTGAGAGCGTGTTGTGTCCAGAATGGGGGCCTATCTATCAGGCAGATCAGCGTGGGGGGCAGGGCCCCGCGCAGAGACGAGGACTCCGGCGGCCGGCTAGAGGCTCCATGAGCAGCAGGGGCGGCGGCCTCTTGCAGAGGGTGGAGCAGTGTGGAGCAGGGCTCAGTTGACAGGGGCTCTCCCACTGACCTCCGGAGAGACCTCGAGTCGACCCACCCCCGTGCATGGCATTGAGTCTTTCGTGCTATGGCCCAGATTCCAGGGTATGGCGGGAAGTCCCGGTTGCAGCAGCCGGGCAACTCGCGGCAGTTCCCTGTCAAAGACCCACATTATCACATTTCCTGGGCAGGGGCAGGCTTCTTGGGGGGAGCCCGTCCCCGCGGTCTTGATGGTTTGGAAGCATTCCGGTTCCACCGACAGTCGCTGTTGTTCGGGTCGGGCTATACGGTGACTGCTGCTGTGTGTGCCTTCCTCCACTTCATAGGGTTTCCTCCGGTGTCCAGGCTCGGACACTCAGAGCCTTGCCGTGCTCCGGTCCGCCTGGCCTGACTTCAGGAGTGGCTCCGCTTCCTCCACCAGGTCCCCCCCACCTGCTTCAGCACAGTGGGGCGGAATGGAAGCTCAGATAGACGCCGCTCCGGGACCGCTTTCCCAGGGAGCCCGTCTGGACCTCAGGAGTGGGGTGAGGGGATCTGGAGCTAGCCCCCCTCTCCTCCCCCCACTGTCTCTGTGTCTCTCCAGAGAATGGGGCAGAGTTTCTTCGCCATGTGTGCTAGGCGGGGCTCTCCAGCCTCTGCGCGGTTGCCCCTGTCCGCCAGTTCAGGTTGCGGTTGACTCGTCCGCCATTCTGTCGCTGGGGCTCACTCCTCGCTCCACTGCGTCCCTCCTCAAACCAAGGGTTCCGTGCATCCTGGGGCGGTGAGCGCCGGTCACCTTATGCCCCACTGCTTCAGGGCTTGTAATCACAGAGTCTTTACAGAAAAAATTTGTTTTCACTGGCACATTTTCTTTGGCGCGTGGCGTCGGCCAGGAGCTATCACAGAGCCAGTCCGACCTCCATGGCTCCTAGCCACGCCCCCCGTTTAATCACTTTTCTAACTTCGAGCCCTTGTGCTTTGTAGTTAAAAAGGTATGCAGGTTCTCCAATATCCCTGTATCATAGGATCCCTCAGTAGGCCAAGAATGTACCATTTTCTCCTTACTCTCCTGCCGCCATTCCCTATGATATTTAAAAATGTTCACTTTATAGCCAGGTAACACATGGCACACATGATTCAACAGACTCTCACTACTCCAATCCAATTAATCAAAAAATAGTTTCACAAAAAATCAGATCCTAAGTCGAACCTGCGGCACGAAAAACTGTTTCACCCAAGACCTCCCCTTTTACCCTTACCCAATTCCTTAGTCCTACTTCACACTCATTGACCATACTCGCTTATACCACAATTACCACACTTCACTATTTACTTCAACTCTACTTCTCACTCATACAAAGAAGACAGCATCTTATTAAAAACATTTGCTGGCCAATATTTCCGAGATATCCCCACACACTCGCGCATAGGAGGGGCGCAATGCTTTCCACTACAGCACCGCTGCTCTTGCTCTCTCTTCTTTTTCTAGTGCAGCCTTCTCAACTTCAAGACTGTATTTTCCTGACTACAGGAAGTTTCCCTTTACTATTTCGACTAACCAAGAAAATCAAGGTCAAGGGCTCTGCCCGCCCAGCAAATACAAAAGAATGTCAAAGCCTTCCTCCGAAAGGTGTCTACGGTTGGACTTACCATAAGATACCACCCCACCTTCAAGTGAGGGTTCCAGCCAAACACACAAGCAAACTAAAGGGTACCAAGATAAGCTTTACACTGGGCGTGCGGGGTAAGATACCCCCTCAAACCTCTAAAATACCAAACTAGGTAAAAACGATATACTCATGACTTACAACACAAAACAGTTCAATCACTATAAAAAAACATCCACTTTCCCAAACCCCGCAACCTCAACTAACTTCACACCCGCACTTCAAGTATACCTTTATCCCCCAAAAAACAAAACAAAAACAAAACCAACCCCTTAAGTCAAGGAAAACACCCCCTTTTTGACACCTATTTCCCCTCTTGCTTTACACCCCCAACCGTGTACTCACGTGCTTTCTCAAATCATTCTGCAAAACTAAGCTGCGGCACTACTTTTCCGGCTAGCAGACAGACCTTTAGCCAGTATGGTGTCCTCAGACCTCTTTTTCATCATGCAGGGAAGACTGCGGTGCCGTAGCTGAGAGGTGTGGACTGAAGACCCCCAACATCTCAGAATGCCTGGGCTCCTACCTTGGCTTGACAAATTGTAGGGGTAGACCTTTAATCACTTTAGCCCAAGACAGGCCCACCACTTAAAAAGCGAGTACAC
Source organism: Ambystoma mexicanum (assembly GCF_040938575.1). Classification (NCBI taxonomy): domain Eukaryota; kingdom Metazoa; phylum Chordata; class Amphibia; order Caudata; family Ambystomatidae; genus Ambystoma; species Ambystoma mexicanum. The sequence continues at coordinate 347,304,268 of NC_090926.1, forward strand.
AGTTGTACATAAAGCAAGATTATTGTACAAAAGCTCTGGGGAGCGGTTAGATGGTGTTGCAGGACCAAACTAACCCAAGTCTCAACAATACAACCTCAGTAGGCAGTTTATATACTTTCTGCAACAATTTAAAACACTCCCAGATATATTTATTATCTTCGACAACCCAAAATTGATTCGACAAAACCTCTTCAAAGAAATCCCAACTTTCATCAATTCTTCCATTTTCATTGGTCAGGCTTATCTTCATTATTATCTTCAGATCATATTCAAAACACACCTCTTCTTGGGATTCGTTGTAGTAGGTCCTGACGTCAGTACATGGTTACACTTTAGTATTGAAAACATAATTCATTGCTAGCAGGTCTAAAACCTTTAACTTTAAGTTTGATTGCACATGGTGCTTAAACAGAATTTTTCTTTGAACCACGGATAGCCATCTCCATTCCATAGATTCCTGGCCCCATAATCTAATTTATGCAGCCACATGCACCCTCTGATGACCTGAAAGAATACTTAACTGTCGGACCCTGGCCTCGGGCCTTAGGTTTACTTCCACCGACCAAATGACTAATCCCTGTAAGAAAGGCATGCTATCAAGAATAACAGACACAAGTGATCACAGTTCAAGGGTGTTTATTAGACGGAATATGCAGGTTGGAAAAACGCCTAATCTAAACCTAAATCTAAAATGGGAGCAAGCTGTGATTATCAAATGAAAAATAAGGCAGTCCTAGTGGCGTTTTGTCAAATAAAAGGGCATATACTAAAAAAAAATATTGCCAGTCCTTACGCTAAATACAAAAAGAGTGTGGGATATGGTTTACAAGAAAGAAAGAAGTGTTCACAAATGATAAGTCAGGATGTGGTAGCTGGGGTCCTCCCTTCCCTGCGTTTTGAGCACGGGACAAGGTGGGACACCTGAGAACAGCACACGTTTGAGCTTTCCCAGCATGAGACAACAGTTCCGTTTTAGATATCGGGACTGTCAGTGGTTACGTCTCTTTTCTACAAAATGTCTCTTGCCTCCGAGGAGTTGATAGCCTCCAAAAATAACAAAGAAAAAGTTCCTTTCAAATGTACGTTGGGTGATGCCTTTCACCCCTGGGTCCCCCTCTTCCGGGGTCAGACCCTTCTCACTTTTTGCCTTCCTCGGTTGGGTTCACTCTGGCCTTTTTATAAAGATATTTTCTCCTTGGCGTTCACAAATCTTAATGTCTCTTTAAACAGTTCACTGTGGACATCCCTCTGTGGGGTTCACTTTTGTCAACATATTGTTTCTTGGGTATTTAGACTTCGCCCCTCTTTACTGACATCCCTCCGTCAGGTTCACTCTTGCCATCACACAATTCCTTTTACTTTCTTCTGTTGCGGGATTGACTTCCATCGCGTTCTCAATGGTTTGTTGGTCAAATACATTCGACTGTACAGGGATTTTGCTAGACCCCTTTATGACCACTTTGACCTTTCTTGGTGGCTCTCTTACGGCCTTATGATATCAGTAGTTTCAATCAACACAGGATCAACCAGAGTCTCTCGAGTGAGCACACACGTGGTGCCGATTCCCTCTGCAGCTGGTCTTCCCTTAACAATTTACAGTTCTTTGAACATTCCTCAATGTGCCACTTTGCGGCATTCATTCAACACAGTTCGGTTTCTTATCGGTTCTCCCCTCGACTCACCGGCTGTGATGAACCGGTTGGCTTAACTTGTATCTGTAGTCAAGGCCGGTACCACCATAGTACACGTCTCCCTCGGGCTTGATTATCAGCATAGGCACGATCTGTGTAACGTTGAAATTTGCTGCAACACACTTGGGCTATTGTTTGGGGTCTTGCGTTTTCTTCCACAGAGGTCTCGTGGGTCTGAGTCGGAAAGGGCAAGGTTGCTTCTCTCCTTGTCAGCATTTCGGTTCTCACCACCTTTCTACTCCTCTTGAACTGCCGTGCTTGGATAGCTGTCTCGTCATGCTCCACCTTTTATCCCTGAGGGGAAGGGAAGAGCCAACAGGTGTGTGTGATCCTGGTCGATTGCCTGACTTTGCCTGACCCTTGTGTCGGGACATGTCAGGTAGATGGCTTTGGTGTTTGTCTGTCATCTTTCAGGTGTACAAAAGTGTTTGTGCTGGAAAAGGGTGGTGGTAGAATTTTTGAGCTTCCTATATAGCAGGATGGGGAAAAGGCATTAGAAGAAGGCGGATACCACGTCTCATCCGTCGGTGTCCCACTTCCACTCCCCGAGGATGCCCCACCCAGTTGATCCTCCCTCACTGGTCCAGCTCCAGGAACTAGATGCAATAGCGATGGCTGTGTCCTGGCCACCTGAATGACAGATCCCCGGGGACTAGTCAGGGAGACGCCTTCAGGTTTCTCACATCCCCTCTAAAGATTTTAATACGAAAGGGCTAGATGACATCTGTTGCCTTGAAAGGAATGTGAACCTTGACCTGATTGTACAACCTTATTACTAAGTAACTCGTTCTCTTTCCCGTCAAGAATGTCCCTGCCACTTTAGAATGCCCATTTAACTCCCCCCCCTTGTATGAGTTTGTGTTGCATTTTCAGTTTTAGTATTGCATCCTCCTATGTCATTCATATGGATTTGCGACACTATCCCAGATTTGCTGTCATCTCCTCTTGCCATCAGTATGGTGTGCTAAAGAATAAATCGCTCGCAATAAAGGGGACCCTCCTTCACCACCCTGACAGAACTGACCACGTCTCTGTACTGTTTCTCACTTGAATGATGATGCTTGGGTCTAGCATCCTGTTTGAAATAAGGCAATCTATGATTGGAACCTAAGGAAGTCATGGAAGAAGTCCTCTATAATGGCCTGGGAGTGAACTGATGATGAAATGAATCATTTCAGGAGGGGAAAAGGGAGGAACAGTGGAAACTGATAGTGAAAGCCTGGGGGAACGTTTCCACTGTGAATGTCAGGGTGAGGCCACCAGTGTGATGCTCATCTGCTCCCCAGCAAAGATAGCTGAAAACTCCCATCTCGATCGTCGGAGCCCGAGTCCACCTGCCAGTTGGTCAAAGAAGAGACCATGGTAAGAAAGGATACTGGGCCATCTGCCAATGGAGACATCCACCACTGGTTAAGCGCGAGACCAGCAACAGCAATGATTGGAGACAGTGACAGGTAAACATTCGGGCTGTTGTGCTCTCTACTGTCCTGATCCAAGAAAGTATCCTTGAACCTACAAACTGAGCCCAGATCCAAAAAAGGGGTTGAGTATTGGTGGTGTTGTGGAATCAGAAAAAATACAATATTATGGCTGTTACACCAAGCAAAGGAAAATACACTGACACGGGCTTGTAAAGATTCCCAGAATCTTTATCACAAAACTGAACAGTATTCAACAAAGTACACAAATAGCTATTTGGCCGTCAATACATCACAGAGACCACCAGCAGGGTTCAATGTGAGCAGTGAACAGAATTTCCTAGCTGGACATCGACATATTTATAAAATTTGTAAAAATGATGTCCAGCCTCTTACAAGTTAATAATACATTGGGCTAGGGTCGCGCCAGGTTCACTTTCCTAATTTACATATCTCGTGCATGCGGTTTACTTTGAATACATTTACTAACACACTCCATTATTCTTTAATTTAACGTTACACTCCTTACATACTGTTTTAATACAGATCAAACAAATGTTTTGCATTTTATATTCGGATAGCGTTACTGTTCTTGTATACTTGTAGTTTAACATTGCTGATTCAAGTAATCCCCTGCTCCCGAAGTCAACAAAGGACAAGGTCTACATGACCCTAACATGTAGCCTGAAGGCAGGTTGGACATTAACTCTCCTACAGAGGTTGAAGAGGTTAAGGCAAGAACAAGAGCACATGAGACGGCCATTTTAGATTACAGGGTGACTTTGTACAAAACCCCCAAAATGGCGGTTCTAACCTAAAATGGAGGCTTGATTCAAGATGGCGGCTTACATCAATTTCTAAGGTCAGGACCTTGCCGTAGAGAGCTATTCGCGTACAATTTTAAGCAACTTGGCCTAGGCCAATAAACGTACAATCGTTACAATAGAAGGCATAATTTAATATCCAGTTTGACAGTGTGGTTACCTTTGTCCTTAGCGTCCTTGAGGACATCCACAACCAGGTGCCGATAATGTTCTATACACCCCCTTCACCTGTCTCGATGACATACATTGTGTAAGCAAGGAACCACCATAACAAGTGGGCAGGAGATGCCGTCAGCATCTTCTGACAACAAAACCTGCGCTGTGCTGCTTCGCTGAGCTATCAGAAGTGCAACTCATGTTCCTTGTTTACTGACATGGTGCCACTGACAGCTGATGGCTGCCTTTCTCTAACCACTGCATCTACAAGGATGCCAACCCTCCAGGAATCCAAGTCGGTCCGGAACACCTAATTGCGATGTCCTATCACTGTTTTTGTGTTACTCTTACAGACTATTGGCTCTCTTTGGACATAGTATTCTTGGTAGCATAAGGAGCGATGTACCTGATCATGAACAGCATCTGGTGTGGCCTCACAACACCGCCCATAAAGCTAGGCCTTGAGTGCTCACTGGCGGTACCATAGGCAAGCCAAGGAAGCTGAGGTGGCCTGCTTATAGCACTCAGTCTAATTCAGACACTGTACCCAGCCCTGGACAATGAGGTGCACAAAAGGTACAATATGTAGCTACTGGTTCCCCCTATCTCCTCCACCTAAGGGCCTGGAAATCTATAACATTGAATGGGCACATGGTTGGGGAAGTGTAAACAGGCCAGTGCACAGCCTTCATGAGAAGTGGAGCCACCCCGTAACCAGAGGCATGCATAGGGATGTGAAAATGTCACTAGGGGACCACTAGACCCCTAAAACATGGAATGAGCACAATTAATCTCCTCTGGGTGGGGATGCCTCCAGTGACATATGTAGCCCCTCTCCCAAATTGAGCATGGCTAGGTAGGGCCACACACCTGTCCACCTAAGGGAAATATATAAATAAAGACAGACACCAGGCTGTAGTTATCGATACTGTATTTAGTGTTTACATATTGTATGTGTGTGTGTTTTACTGAGTAACTAAAAGACTCACCTGGATCCATGGGTCTGGACTGAATCTGACAAAAAAACTGACAGTGGGTGCAGTGTGGTCTGGGACAAAGAAAGGAGAGCCACCAAGTCTGGGCTGGTAATTGAGGTGGTCAGAACTGGGCCGTCTCCCCTGTAGGCCCACCATGCAAGCAGACGGAATGGGTCCTGGTGAAAAAGTCCTCCAAGCACACGTATGCCAGTTGCTGAATGGGAGGAGAAGAGCGGGAGGAGGAGGCACTGAAAGTCAACTCGACATGTCAGACGGTGCGGTGAAGAAGGGTAAAGTCCTGAGCCGCACCATTGTCGCAGATTGAGTAAAGCCACGAAGTCCGCACAAGCCCAGGTAAAGGTGGAAAGAGCTCCCGCATGCTGGACGGAGTTCCCGGAAGACAAGTGGGCCCGCTCCCTTGCGCTGCACATGCGCAGTGAAGAGAGGTGGTGGCTGTGTCATGAGAATACCTGGGTGCGTGGTGAGGAATGGCCCCATCCCCATGGCAACAGGGATGCCGCCTGAAGAATGTATGCCCCACAGGACATGGCAGTGATAGCGGGAAGCCCCACATGGCATAGAGCCACCCAGAAGGGTGAGAAAAGGCCCATGGCAACAGGGATGCCGCCTGAAGAATGTATGCCCAGCAGGGCATGGCAGTGATAACGGGAAGCCCCCCATGGCATGGGGCCACCCAGGAGGATGACAGCGGGTGACTCCCCAGGTCATGGGGCCGCCTATGATGATCAGTGAGCATTGGTGGTGATGCCGGCTTCCCCAGGGCATGGGGTCCGGGGAAGAGCATGAAGTGTCCTGCCGGACCGCAGCCAAGATATGGGTGGCCCAATGTGGTTGATGGGGCCGCTAAGAACAGTTTATTGTGCGGGGGTGTACGTTGAGATCGGGTGACTCTGTGTGGTGAACAGGGCCATCCCAAAGAAGCACCAAAATGGGGACCCATAGACTGGATGGAACAGCCCCTATTTTCTCATCAGTCGGAAGACTCCCCAATCAAAACAGACCAGGTACTGAGATGGGGAGGCTAGCTGCAGTAGACACCCCCTTTGTAAAGTAATGTCAATATTTGTTTTAAATTTATTTTCTGTTGTATGTTTATAGTTATAGTTATGTATGATATTAGTTATTGGTTCCAGTGCATGTAAATAGGTAAGTAGGGGTATTAGAATTGGGTGGAGGTCGAGTAGGAGATGTATTTAGTGTTGGGTAGGTAAAGTTGATACAAGTTGGGTAGAGCACTAGAATGTGCAGATCACTGCGCTGATCATTGTAATAAGTTAGTAGATCCTGCTGCTGGGAAGTGGTTCTTAAAAGACGGTGCTCTTGCGTCTTGGCGAGGTTTAGAGTAGGTTTGGGTGCGTCAACTTTTCTCAACTCTCATGCTGGACTTCCTTTGCATCTTGTACTCATGGTGGCCCTGAATCATGCTGTTTCCATCTTCATCTTGTATCCTAGCTTGCAACATTATGTGTTACTTCAATTGTATTCGCTCTCCCCTCTTGCTTCTCCACTCTTTTTGACCACTTACTCTCTGTTCTCTCCTCCCCTCCCCTCTCCCTTTTCCTATCTCCTCCCCTTACTTTCTTCTATGCACTTACTCTATAAGAATTGTCCCTGGACCTAGTATGATAGCAACCTTGTCTGTCGCTCCCCCATCCCCTTACTGTTCCCCCCCTCCCTCCAGCACTATCTGAAATGTCGTCAGGCCTAGTACGATAGTCGCTTGTTTTGTTCCTCCCCTCCCTTTCTGCACCCCTCTCCCTCACCTTTTATTTTTCTCCGGCTCTACCAGAAATGTTGTCAGGCCTAGTATGGTATTCGCCTGTCTGGTTCCATTTCCTTCCCACTCTCCCCCTCCCTTCCTTATCTATGTTTTAGCTCTTGCACTATCTGAAATGTCGTCAGGCCGAGTACGATAGTTAATTTCACATCCTTACTGTTCATGGCCTGTAAGAATCTCGTTGTATTTTCCCTTGTTCCCTCCCATGCCTTGAAGCGCTTTGAAACACATTGGGCCTCATTAAAAGTATTGCAGAATGGGTTAACGGGTGCCGCTAATGGTGGCGGCCCTGTTAAACCCATTCCGCAATTTTACGAGGTTCCCTCGCGGGACCCGATGTGGATGTCTGGTTTTACCAGACGTCCAGAGCGGGTCCCGCGAGGGGACCAGGGAGCTAACAACGAGCCAGTCATAATTGACCCGTTGTTAGCTCCCGCACCCATTCCCATTGAGCCCTATGGGGGCTCAAACGGGAATGGCGAAGGTCCGGGCCTGGGTTCCCTGAAGGAGGAATTACCGGGCCCTCCAAACTCAGAATGGCCTGGTAATTCCCCATTCAGGGAACCCAGACCCGGACACGTAAAGTTGTAATGAGGCACATTGTGTATAGGCGCTATATAAATAAACTATCATATCATATCATATCATATCGAGTCACCTGGACGCTGGCTCAGAGATTTTTTGAAAATCGTTTTTATTAGCATTTTAGTCATTTAACATCAAACATCATTGCAATCTACAATAACATTCCCTCTATCAAGTCAACAACCCCCACCCCCATACCATGCATTGCCAATCGAAGGTTCACTCCTGAGTTTGGACAGTTCATTAGTATTCTCGTCTAGAGTCCGGGTTCAGTCCCAAGGCACTCCTGAACACAAGGATCCCCCCTCCCTATTTCAGTCCATCACTGGGAAAGCTCCCCAACCGGTCCAACCTCTCCAATATGCAGTCTGCCCCTTCCATTTCCATTCCTCCTCCAATTACTCAGCTCTACTAATCCAATCGCCCATATTTCTCAAAAAAGGGGAGCCAGGCTGCCTTGATATTGACCCTAGATCCCGCCAGCAATTTGGTGAGGTACTCCATGTCATAAATAGCGCAGATCTTAGTCACCCACTCTTTTTCAACAGGCATGTGCCGGGTTTTCCACAACTGGGCCAGACAGCAACTTGTGGCTACTTGCATGATGTGAAGCATGTGACCATGTGCCTCTTAGCCATCCCTACAAAGCCCTACCCCGAAAAAGGGCAAGCCATGGAGAGAGGTCCCTTAGAATCCTGTCGACCCCCTGATCCAGGAGAGGACCTTTTTGAAGTATCCCCTCACGCTAAGGCAGCCCCACCACATGTGTATGTAGTCGCCCTTCTCTTGGGGGCACTTCCAGCAATGCGGGTCGTAACCATCTCTCATGCGCGCTACCACCATTGGAGGGTAATGCCACCTATGCAGGAGTTTAAGGGCTTCATGTCTATACTGAAGAAACCTAGTGTCCTGATGGGCCCGCCTAACCCTTCGAAGCCACAACTTGTCCCCAATTTCCTCACCCAAGTCTCGCCCCCACTTGGTTCTTGAAACCCGGGGGTTCTCTCGGGGCTGCCAGCGGTATTAGTTTGTATAATCGTGGTATTCGCCCTTTATATCTCCGTTGTGTTTTCACGAATTTCTCAAATTCTGTTAGTTCCCATCTGACATTCAACCCCCACCTCTCCTCTGTCAAGGCCCCTTTTAGTTGTAGAAAGCGGAAAGGCGACAGTCCCTGCAGACCCAGGGCTTCCTCCAAATCACCCAAGAATATGAAAGCGTCCCCTACCCACAGTTGGCCCTATTGAGCCCCGCCTCATACCATTGCTGAAACGCCAGTGGTTCCTTTATTCCATCCCAAAGTGGGGGCGCTCAAGCACAACTATGGGGAGATGGCCAAGAAGTGAGCCATCGGTTTTCCCCTCCCTCTCTCCAGATCGACCACAGAACCTCCAGGACTGGGTGGTGTAGGATTCTGTTCGAAATGCGAGATCTAGGGACCCACAACCACTCGCTCAGCGTGACCGGAGACAACACCTCATTGTCCATTGCCACCCACTGTTTCCCCGGTTCCAGGGAAAAGTGGTCCACCTGTACCCGCATCTGGGTTGCTTTATAATAGACTGTCAAATCTGGTTACCCTACTCCCTCTCTTCCCTGGGTTGAATCACCGTGTCATAGGCTATTCTGTGTTTCTTCCCCACCCAGAGGAACTGTAGAAGGACATGCTTCACCTCTAGCAAAACCAATTTGGGGACAGTCACCGGGAGCATCTGGAACAGGAATTTGGGTAGTATCACCATCTTAATCAAATTGAGCCTCGCCATCCTGGACAGTCTCATACCCTCCATCTTTCCAGATCTTGCTTCACTGCAACCCACAGGGGGGAAAAGTTCACAGAGAAGAGGTCTCCCAGGTCCCGTGTCAGCTGAATCCCCAGATACCCAAACATCTCCGTCTGTACCTTAAAGGGGAGCTCTGCCATATAGTTCCTTTCCCTCTCCGGCAGGTTCCCCATGGTGAATGCCGCTGATTTACCCAGGTTAACCTCCCATACTCCTCCAGACTCTTCAGGACGTGGGGGACCGAATGTGACGGATCAGAGATGTAAAGTAATGCATCATCTGAAAAAAGGCTCAGTTTACTACACCCCCTTCAACATCTACCCCCCCTGACCTCCCTGTTATTCCTGATTGAGATCACCCATGGTTCCGTTACCAACACATAAATCAGTGGGGACAAAGGGCATCCCTGACGTGTACCCCGTTGCAGAGGGAAGAGCCTGGATTCAGTCCCATTAACCACTACTCTCACCATAGGGTCCGAATAGAGGGCCGTCAACCACCCCCATCCAGCTTGGGCCCATTCCCAGAGACACAAAGAAGGCCCAGCTCACCCGGTCGAACACCTTCTCAGCATCAAGGCATAGGAGGAGCGCCCCCTTTTCCTGTGCCGTCTGGGAACTCATTACAAGGAGAGTCTTGCGCATGCTGTCCGCACCTTGCCTATTCAGTACAAAGCCCACCTGATTCAGGTGAATCAAACGGGGAAGACACTGTTCCAGATGCATCGCTATGAACCTGGCGAAGATCTTGGCATCCACGTTGAGATATATAGGCCTATACGAGGCGCATTCTACAGGATCCTTCCCTTCTTTTCGGTATGACAGCTATCAAGGTCTGGAGGAAGGGCGGGGGTATCGTGTTCCTTCCCTGTGATTGAATTGTACAATTTGGCCAGGTGTTTTGCCAACAGACATTGGTGTAGTTTATATTAATCAGCCGTGAAGCTGTCCTCGCCTGGGGCCTTCCCAACCCTCAACCCTTTAATAGCCTCCAGGACCTCATCTCCAGTTACTGACCCCTCCAAGGCCTTTCTTTCTGATCCCTTCAGTCTGGGGAGGCAGCACCTAGCCAGATAGTGCCGGATATCCTCCACTGGCCTAGTGTATAAGTTCTTATAGTAGCCTGCAAAACAATCCACTACCACCTTTCCTCCCCTGGAGATCTGCCCCCTCCACCCGGATACCAGCCACCTTTCTTTCCACTCTGCAGCCCCTTACCCTGCGTGCCAGGAGGGTCCCCACCTTGTCACCCTTCTCATTGTATCTCTGGCGGGTGTACCTCATCTTCTTGACAACCTCCCCAATAAAGACAGTACGTAGTTCCTGTCTTTTGTCTCTCATGTCACTTAGTAGGGCCCCTCTATCAACACTTCCCCATTTAACGCCCTTACCCATGAATTCTCCAAACACCTGGTCCATCAGTAACATGTCATTGCATCTCCACCTGCAAGTGCGCTGCGGCTCCGGAGCTGCCAGGCCATCGTCACCAGTTTGTGATCCGACCACATGATAGTTTCCACCCTTGGGGTACCCACATCCTCTTCCTGTTCCCTCGGGACCAATAAAAAAATCAATACTTGTGTATGACTGGTGAGGAGGCGAAATGAAAGTGTAGCCCCTCGCTGCCGGCCAGGCCTTGCACCAAGCGTCCACCCAAAAATTGTCCTGCAGGAGGTCCCTGAATGTGAGACTGTCTCTTATGGGGTCTCTTGGTCCCTGACATTTTGCCGACCACCAGTCTAGCTGTGGATCCAGTATCAGGTTGAAATCTCCGCCCAGGATCAGAGCCCCCTCTGCCCACTCATCCATTACCCTGAACACCTGTTGTAGGAAACCCAGTTGCCCAACATTCGAGGCGTAGAGAGTGGCAAGCGTAACACGTGCGCCTTCTCGAGTGCCCTTTATAGCCAGAAACCTCCCCCTAAAACCTCTTCTGATCACAGCCCCCTCCTGAACGAATGACTTCCCCAATAATATCCCCACTCCTTCCTTCTTGGAGGTTTTATGAGAGACCCAGAAATTCCCAGCTATCTCACTTCCCTTGATTGATGACTCTGCACCCCTCTGGTAGTGTGTTTCCTGCAAGAAGAGGACCCTCAGCATCTGTTTCCGAAACATGTTACTAGTTAGGGAGCGCTTCTTCTGTGAATTGAGGCCCTTCATGTTCAGGGTGCCAATTAGTACCTCAGCCATAGCCCTTCTTCACCCTTCCCTCTCCATATCTCCTGTGTCCAACTAGGCCCACCAGCCCCTCAGCATCTGGATAGCATGGCATGTGTGGCCCTCACTCCTGCTCCCCCCTTAACTCTCAGTCCACCCCCCCGTCCTCCCACCCTCCCCCACCTTCCCCCAAAATTGAGGCGTCCGCCGCCATCTCCCAAACTTGCATTGCATTGGTGGGTGTGACTGTGGTGACAATAAGTGAACAAAATGTACATCAGATGCAAATGTAGATAATTACATAGACAGCATGTCGCTACCATGCCCCACAGCCTGCCCAATACTCAGGCTTGTCGCTGCCTCTTACTTACCGCACCGTAACTTCTCAAGGTACTCACCCGCTATTAATGGCACTTGTCATTTACGGAGAAATAAGCGTGCAGTTTATTTATTTTTGCCGCTACATGCTCCTGATTACTCACCGCCTACCAATCACGACCCCGGGCAACCCCCACTGCCTCGCTCCTATGTGGTGGTCCCACTCGTTGGGCCTACCAGCCCTCACTTTCGCCTGGGCACACACGGTACACTCACTGTACCCTGAATACTTACAAACACATTGCAGCAGTCGCTGCAATGCCGTGCTACACCAACCCTGACCGCTCCCTGGAATCAATCCCAGCAAGTCCTGATGGTGCTCTGTGAGCACCCATGTCCAGATTCTTCTCCAGGGTCCGGCCTGTTGCCCTCCCAGCACACGCTCATACAGCACCACATCTAACCACAATGGCTCCCTGGCGCACCCCCTATAGAATATTCACCACGCAGAAAACAGTATCTATGCTTGACATCCCGGTACTTACTGGCCTAACACCTGCATAAGTTATCTGTACTTTTTCCCCAGGGATTATCCAGCCAGAGCCCCATGCTGAGCTCCCACCACCTTATATATATGTGCTCACCTCACATGGTAAGGGAACATACCCACACCAAACACAACTCCATTGGCCCAACCTGGCCGGGTCCTCATATCCCACTTTACTAAAATAACCTCTTTTCATCCTTTGTCCTTTTCCTTGGTGCTACCCTTCCTTTAACTTGTGCATTTTTGCTCCCACTGCTATAACTATGCATTCAATCATGTCAACATCTATTACACTGTAACAACTTGCAATTAAATGCCTTGTCGCATCCATCTCATCTGATGTACATTTTGTTCACTTATTATCACCACAATCACAACCACCAATGCAATGCAATCAACGTGCCAAAACATATCTCTTAGGTAATGTTGAACCTGTAAAAAAAAAAGGGTTGCTTGTACCCTGTGGTGTGAGGCAGCTAAGAAATGTGGCGGCCTGCCAGAGTCTGTATGGGAAATAGAACCACTTGCTGGGGCCAGCTAATGCCCCCCGCCCCCTCTAGAGTGGGTGGTGCCAGGTGTAGGCTAGGGTTCTGTTCCATTAGGTCAACCCTATTGGTCTCCCTGTGACCCCTCTAGGGAAGGGTGGGCTGACGGCTAGGGGACCAGAGAAGGGGATTAGTGTTAGGAGGAAATGTTTAAGGAATGTGTCTCATGAAGGAATAAGGTAAGAGTTCAGGGTGCAGCTCATCTCCTGTTTTATATCAATTTTATCTGCAGGTTGCAGTGCGCCGCTTCCTGTCCAGTTGGTCTGGCGGTAGTGGGGGAGTGTGTGCTCGGGATTGACTGAGGCACAAAGCGTTGTCCCAGACCAGGACCGGCAAACAGGGGCCAGGCACACAAGGTACTGGCTGAGTGGCTCGAAGGGAACTTTCAGAAATAAAGAGCAGAGGCGTGCTAAGAGTACTCAAACCCCATGACGCAAAGAGGGCTAAATATATGCTGCACCGCGCGCCCTACCCCAGAGCTGCCCGCTGCATGGAGAGTAGAAGTAAGTGAAATGCCAATGTCCCAAAGAGAGACGGCATTAGAGCAGGGGTGGACTGGCCTATAGGGAACTCTGGAGATTTCCCAGTAGTCCTCTGCCCCCTGGGCCTCTTTTGTGTGGTATTTCCACATTTTTCCATTGGAAAATGGGTGGGGTTGCTGAAAATATGTACTATGGGTCTGCTTTGTTTCTCCTACTTGGTGCTTTACATGAGTGGGTGAAAAGGAGCTGCACACATTTATTTTCCCATCCACGGCTTTACCCCTCATTCACCTCCAACTTCATACCCACTTTCTTAAAAAAAGTATTAAATAACCTTTACAATTCGTTTAAGAAACAACTCTAGGCAGTGGTATCCTTTGTATTTTTGCAGTTGCTTCGTGGCGATGGACTGCAGACCACACAGGTTCCCTACTCGGAAGAAACAGTTGGTAGCCAGCGGTTCTATTAGAGGGCTGTGTGTGGTCCTGGAGCCGAGGCCCCATAGCGAGTTCTTTGAAGTCCCCTTGCTCCCTCGAAGCGTCCTTTCCACCTAACTAACCAGTGAAATCCAAAGGCGGTGTGGAAGCGTGCGCGTGTGTGTGTGCCAGAGAGAGTGAGGTGTAATTGTGACTTTTTATTCAACCGTACTGCACAAATTCTGGACCTCTCCTTTTATTGAACACTGGAGAGACGGAGGCACATCAAACAAACTACAAGGCCGAAATGGCTGTCATTCTGTCAATCCATCACTTCAGCTGATAAGAAAGTGCCCCACAACTTGCCATTAACTTAGAGCGTTGCCTAGACAAAAAGGAAGATTTTTTATGGCTGCTACAGAGGAATTTCTGAAGTCATTTAGTGCTGCGATAACGCCAAGGGAGCAGGCATGCGTGCGCCATAAAGTGTCTTGCTGACAGGGACTCATGACGCCTTCGGGAGATACCAAATCCTGAATATTTCACAGCAGAATGTGCGCGAGGGGAACTGTCCATCACAGAGGCTGTTCAGTGGACCAGGCCTGTGCGGACCACCGTGTGGAGTGTCAGGCGGTCATTGGAGCGCTCCCTGAGATAATGTACTCTCTCTCTGGCAGGGGGTCTCTATACGATCTACTGGGCACTTCCCAGAGAAATGTCCCCTCCATGTCACGAAGGCGAGGGGGCGAAGGGCGGGGAGTGGTTCTGTCCTCGCCCGGCGGACTTCGAATTTGCAGGACTCCATTGAGGGAGGTGTCCACTCCAGGGTCCCCTCTTTGCGGAAAGGATTATCCGATTGAATGGGAATATCCGAATTTTCAATGAACGCCCGATGGAATATTATCTCCTCTCTTGGAGGAGTGTGTGCATTCGCAGAACAGTTCTCACTGGAGGCCCAGTCTCTATGGCAGAGTGGCTGAGGTTCACTGCTCTCCTGGGGCTGTTCGAATTGACAGATCGCAAATGGAATGTCCTCTTTTTCCTTAAGTAGTTCTCTGTTCTCCAGGTGTATCCACGATCACAGAAAACCAACTTCCAAATGGAAGGTCCCTCTGCCCTCTGCTCTTCCTAGACAATCATTGTCTCACTTCCTAGGGCCACATTATTTTGAGGCCAGAAAATCCAACAGAAAAGGCCGCGATTGCATCTGTCTCCGTGGTCCTCTCCACCCGATTCTCGTGCTTTTCTACAATGGCCAGAAAAAAGCACAGGAATCCGGGTGGATCCCAGGTTCCCATGCCGGTTTCTGCTACATGCATAAAATCCAAACGGATCTCAGCTGTGCAAGTATGTACATAAAGCAGAGATCAATAATGGATGCTGCCATGACAACATAAAAAAACATGGCGGCCGATTCCAATGAACTCGAAACAGTGGTTGAAGTCTGTTGCCTCTACGGTGCAGAATACTGATACCACAGGAAGGCATGTCAATTACCTGCATGGAGCCGGAAAACCTGCACTGTGGATTAACCTTAGATTACCCACTTCATTAGTTCCATCTGTTCAGCATGGTGCAGCTGCTGGAAAACCTAGAGCATCCTTTTTTTTTCGAAAGGTTTCTCTGTGTTTGCCTCAACTGCAATGAGGCCCCAGTGGGTATGTGCTCATGTGGTTCAAGCCAAGGGTTGTAACCACCTGCCTTCCTCAGGCTAGGCAACCTCAAGCTAAGTCTGAAAACCATAAAGTACGGCTTGGTCCTCTCGATTATAATCGTAGAACAATGCTTAGAGTGGGGGGTGTTGTGGTAATTTACGGGCTCCCCTCTCGATAATATATGACCTGTTCCCAAGTCCGTATAGAAGGCACTAGCTGGGGTACCCAGCGTTGCCCGTGTCCTGATCGAGTGGTGTCTCATCTGCCGTGGAGGTTGTTGCTTTTGTCGTCTTGTCGGCAAGTCTTGCTTCAGTTTTCTTTCGTGTCTCATGTTCTCTGGAGGATGTTGCTCTTGTCCTCTTGTCAGCAAGTTTTGCTTCAGTTTGCTCTGGTTTCTCATGTGCACTGGTGGATGTTGCACTTGTCCTCTTGTCAGCAAGTCTTGCTTCAGTTTGCTTTGGTGTCTCATGTGCCCTGGAGGATGTTGCTTTTGTCCTCATCTCAGCAAGTCTTGCTTCAGTTTGCTCTGGCATCTCATGTGCACTGGTGGATGTTGCACTTGTCCTCTTGTCAGCAAGTCTTGCTTCAGTTTGCTTTGGTGTCTCATGTGCCCTGGAGGATGTTGCTTTTGTCCTCATTTCAGCAAGTCTTGCTTCAGTTTGCTTTGGTGTCTCATGTGCCCTGGAGGATGTTGCTTTTGTCCTCATCTCAGCAAGTCTTGCTTCAGTTTGCTCTGGCATCTCATGTGCCCTGGAGAATGTTGCACTTGTCCTCTTGTCGGGAAGTCTTGCTTCAGTTTGCTTTGGTGTCTCATGTGCCCTGGAGGATGTTGCTTTTGTCCTCATCTCAGCAAGTCTTGCTTCAGTTTGCTTTGGTGTATCATGTGCCCTGGAGGATGTTGCTTTTGTCCTCATCTCAGCAAGTCTTGCTTCAGTTTGCTCTGGCATCTCATTTGCCCTGGAGAAAGTTGCTCTTGTCCTCTGGTCAGCAAGTCATGCTGCTGTTTGTTGTGTTTCAGAAGCTCTTGATATAGATTTTTGCTTTGCATCAGATGGAGCTTTTCCAAGTGATGTTTGTTTTTTGCGCGGCGTGTTAATTCCCTTAAAAATGCTTTAATAAACACTTTAAATTTCAAAGGAATAACCAACACATTGAACATTTTGCTTCAGACACTTTTCCAAATGTTGCCTCCTTCTGTAGTGAATCGGGGTGAGCATCAGTAAATGAGGGTGTCTACGGAGTGAATTCTTTGCATCCAAACATAGACTACGATCTTGCTTCAGACAAATGAGGCATTCATGCAAAATTTGGTAGACGTGGGTTCAACGGTGTGGATTTGTATAGCCGGACAAACACACACACCACATACATACATTCAGCTTTATATATAAAGATTAGCATGCAGTTATCAAAATTGTGAATGGCTTAGCTATTTATTGACATTCTCTGAAATAATACACAGCCTGAGCTTCAGGCATAGCTCTCAGAGCGGTGAAAGCTTTAGTTATTGCCCAGGTATGGCCATTCGATTCCAAATGGCTGAGGGAGATGCCAGGTGATCAGGCATCTGGGCAGAACAATGAGAACGTGACAGCCACTTGTCAGAGGCGGAAATATGAATCATAAACACGGAAAGATGTTTGCTATAAGAAATGTAATGCTAATAATAATACAAATTATACTTGTTTTTATTTAGCTCTTCATTCATTTTAATTTTATGTTATTTTTTTGTTTAATGCATTGACCTAGCTTGAGATCAATGGAGTGCTGTACAAGGTTTGGGTAGCCAGCGTTCAGGCTGGCATGTTTTAACAGCAGTGCAGTACTGTGAGTTGCAGTCTGTGTCTCCACTGGGATTAGTGCATGGGCATGTGCTGTAGAAAAAGCAACCTTTTGAGAGATTTGTGAAATTGGAGTGTTATGGGGGCATTCCTCATATAGGTAGACCCCTCGGAGGCTTTCTACCATTATAAGGTTGCACTTCCATTGCACATTGTCACTTTATGAGATTCTTTAATGCTTTTTATGATGTTTTATTATACCTGTTTTTTATCAATATGTATTAAAATTGCTATCGTTTTTGATTAATATTAGTGTGATTTGGTTGAATTCTCCATGCACACAAATACCTGATGTCAAGAGTGTACATATATGTGACCCATCCCCTATAAGTCTAGTGATTTGCTTCACTGTACTTCACCAGACCTGAAGAGACAGGGAGTCTGCTCTGCTTGTGTTAGATATTGTAATATCTGGTTCATTCCCCCCTCTTTGAGACTTATAGTCCCTCAAGTGTTGTATTAGTTGTGAGCACGGCCAACGGTCGCGGGACTTCTCATATCCTTCCCATTAGAATAATTGTGGATATTTTAGAGGCATAAATAGACTGTATATCTTTTTGCGAAATAATGGCAGCAGACAAAGTAAAGAGCTATAATGACAAATATGTGCTTGACCTTCTAGCACGAGCAACAGCTCTAGACCCAGAGAATGGAACTACATCATTGAGTAATGTCAGTAATTGGGATGAGTTGGCCCAATTGAAAAAACGATTCATTAGAACCGAACTACACGGTATTATAATGATTGAATACTTCTGCAATGGGACCCTACCACAAGGATTAGTGGTAAGAAACGAACCACGATTATTCCTTGATAATAAACAGTTTGTCCTACAATGGAGCTACATAGCCGATAAATGCGGGAGAGATTGGCTTATCTAAATCATTGATACAGCCAAATAAATGACATACAAATTTGCTAATGAATAGATAACCCTGGAAGACGAAATAAAGAAACTCGTATCCCTTGATGTCTACAAAAAAAGATTAGATGCAATCAATAAATAAATCGATGATTTCAAAGATTATATGACCAGAGATCGAGTAAGGAGAATGAAGAAAGACTTAATGAACTTTACTCATGAAAAGGCATTTATATATACACAAGATAACTACAAACCAAACACCCAAAGAGATAGAATGCCATCAAGAGGATGGAAAGTACGGTTCGGTTATACTTCTTACAGCTCACATGGGTCGAGTGACGAAACTATGGATGATGGAGATGATCTTTACCCAACTAATAGAAGTGCCTACAGAGGCAGAAGAGCATCCAATACCAGACGTGGCCAATCCCAGAGACCTCAAAGAAACAGAGGTAGAGGCAATACCCGATCCCAATCTCCTTTTTTAGACCAGGACCAAGCAACATGGGACTTCGAACCCAGACAACTCTGCAGCAAGACACATTACTAGTCAATCTATCTAACTACCTACCGAATGAAGTAGAAAAATCGGTTTTAAAAAAAGCATTTAGCTTTGTACCTACTGAAAGCTTTGATAAATTCAGGACCAGAACAGAATTGGAACAATTGTTCAGAAAAATCCACCTGAAACTGTTTTTTATGGAGAATACATTGACTGGTGAAGAGAATGAAAAAGGCCTACGCAGACACTCGAAATTCAATCCACCAACTGCTAGCTACACTACAGAATCTATAGTGTTTAAAAAAAGAGTGATGAGTGCCTTAGAGACACTCGAGGCTAAGAATACAACACAAGGATTCCAAAATGTCTCCAAAAAAGAACGAGAAGCGATCCAATCACTTAAGATGAACCATGAGATCATCCTCAGAAAAACCGATAAAGGAGGAGCAATCATGATATTGAATAGACAAGACTACATTGACGAATGTGATCACCAATTAAGTGATACCTCTTTTTACGAACACCTATCAGGAGACCCCACACACAGATTGCAAACATTGATCAATACCAAAATAAAGAAAGCACTCGATAGGAATTGGATCTCAAAACAAGAATCAGAATACCTTATGCCACCCCAACCGAATGTACCAAAGTTTTATACTCTGCCCAAAATTCACAAAACTCTTGTAAATCCCCCAGGCAGACCTATAGTCTCAGTAACAGGTTCCCTTTTGGAACCTTTATCCAAATATGCTGACCGTTACTTGAACCCCTATGTTAGACAAATGACATCATTTATACAGGATACCACTGAAGTCATTAGACTAATAGAAGCTTTTAAGATTGAAGCACTTGACTCACTAGTGAGCTTAGACGTGGTCTCCCTTTATACTAAAATTCTACAAACTGAAACTTTAAACATGATTGAAGAGAAATTGTTAGAATCCAGACAAACTGGCAGAGTGCCTAATTCTTTCATTCTGTGGTGCACCAAAATGGCACTTTGTGAAAATTATTTTGTTTTCAACGGTCAATTTTACAAACAGATACATGGGACAGCCATGGGGTCAGCAGTGGCCCCGACGTTGGCTAACCTGTATGTAGAAATGATCGAGACTAATGTGATATTGAACCAGATGAACCCTTACCTACAACACATTAAACTATGGAAGAGGTATATCGAGGATATCCTCATGGTATGGTCTGGAGATGTTACCTACGAGTTGTTCATTGTATGGTTGAATGTACAAAATCCATTCCTTAAATTTACTAACACCAGAAGTCATGATAAAATTAACTTTCTAGATTTGACCATTTAAATAAACCAAACCGAAGCGGTACTGGAAGTTAAACCTTACTATACGGAAACTGACAAAAACTCTTTACTGTTATTTTCTAGCTTCCACCCCAAACATACCAAACAAAACTTACTGTTTGGACAATTCCTTCGATTGAAGAGGAATAGCAGTAATAAGGAAAATGTTGTACATGAAGCCAATCAACTACAAGATAATCTAATTAAAAGAGGTTACCCAAAGAATGTTGTTAAGTCGTCCCGAAAAAGGGCTACTAACAACAACAGAGAGTCATTGATGGAATACAGACAAAAAAAGGCTTCAGACGACAGTCTAGTCTTTGTGAACACATTTAATCCATTGACTAATGAAATCTCCAAAATAATTAAAAGCAATTGGCACATTCTAGAAGAAGGTGATTATCCACTCCCACAACCCAAGTGTGCATTGAAGTGGAGCAAGAATCTTAGGGAGCTTACAACTAGAAAGTATATCCTCGCCAAAGCAAACCAAACCACACTTACTGAACAACGGGGTTTACCAAAACCAACTGGACACAGTCCGTGTGGCACATGCAGCTGTTGTGCACAAACTAAAAGGACTAAAATGATAGACTTAGGTTTACCTAAATTGTGGGAACAGAGATCTTTTAGCAACTGTAACACTAACATGGTTGCATCTGCAATTTGGTGCCCCTGCGAAAGATTGTATATTGGCAAAACGGAAAGAAAAATAAAGGTTAGAATTGGTGAACATAAAAGTTGCATTAGAACAAACACACTAAATGCACCCCTAGTAGGCCACTTTAACAGTGTTGGCCATAAACCAAAAGATTTGAAATGGACTTTCATAATGAAAATTGAAAACTCAGGTAATGAAAACAACAGTAAGCACAGGCTAAGTGTACAAGAGCAAAAAATGATTTTTCTCCCGAAAAGCCATGTGTCGGGTTTAAACTAAAGTATTGATTGGAGTGTATTCTTGACTCACCCATGAGCCGATTTGTTCTATTCCATTACTTAGGCCCTCCATGTAGCACATAGAACACTACGTGCTGTACTCTGACACACGGTTGGACTTGTTTAACCTTGCCTATGTAACATGAGTCATTTTAGTTACCCTTTACACGTATGCCCTATTTCATCTTTAGGATTGGCATAAGTTATTTGGTGACCTTATACCTATATATAACATTGCACATAGGTACGTCACTTTCTACTTCTAGTTGATTACATACCTAAGTGAGATCGAACTCAATGTTACAATCCTGCTGTGTGTCAGGCACCTTTGATTTCTACCTCTACCGGCCTTTCCGACACCTTTCTATCATGGCGGACGTATGTTTACTTTTACGGAGGATGCGTATTCCCCGTGGTGTCGAGTTACGTACGCGACGCCATACGCTATGCGTGCACCGACGTACTTCGAGTCTCACTTTTCATTTAAGAAGCTTTACCTCCAAGTGCAGAGCACGTCGTCATGAGCAGCCTTGCCCTATTCTCTACTACCTGCCGCGCCTCTCTAGAGCCTCAGCTTCTGGTAAGCATTTGTTACCTACCTCGGCTACTTTAGTGTGTCTGTACCTGAACTTGCGGTACTTTTCTTACTAACGCTAACAGAGCACTCGAGTTCCTACCACGCTGTCCTGATACGGTTGTAGTTCTTTTTCACAGACGCATGTACAATTTCGCCATGACATCAGATTCTGTGTCATTGCATTTAAGTCCGGTGCTGTTTGGTCACTGTCAGTTTCCTTCTTCTTTCTTGCACCGACGAATTGCAAACATAGATAATTAGCTAGCTCGATTGCACCCGCCCGGGTAAGGCTGTGATACTAGTCACTGTTGCTGTTTTTAACTATTACTTTATACAGCATGGTATAGTCACATGAGGCTTCTTACCACTTTGCGTTACTTTCACCCTCATCACCACTACGTCATTAGCACTCCTCGAGATGCGTTTTTCGAACTGGTGAGTTGCTTTTTTCACTCACTCACGTGTCTTTGTCCTTGTCCCTTCTGTAGTAATATGCGTATATTTATATTTATATATACATATCTTATCCCTTTACAGGCGTACCCATTATCAACACTCTGCATAAAGTTATGTGTACACCCAACGCTGTACAGTTACATGGTGAGTTATAGATAACTAAACTTACCCACACTTTGTGGTTGTGCTACACATTCTGTGTGACAGGCACTTCTACTGACTACCACTGTTTCATTTTTGTAGATGACAGATTACCTATATGCCCCCTTCTTTGTATCCACAGGGCTTGTGGTGACTACTTTGTAGTATCTCTACCCAGCCACCCCCGGATGCCTTCCCTACCCAATAATACGGTAAGCGCCCATGTTAGTCCATAATGAATTAATAGTGTGGCTAACCAGACATGTGACCCTCATCAATTAGGTCCCTGTCTTATGTTTTTATGTACAGGTCTGGTCTAGATACCTTTACTTTACTAAACAAAGAAGAGAATTATGAACAAGTTACTTTGCAACTGTTCTACTGGGGAACTACACCCTCCTTGCCAATCCGCTCTTTATACATCAGACACTCCGTTACTCATTACTGAACTATTCTGTAACCACGAATTGAGTCATAAAACCCCCCCTGGGTTTGTACTTTTTGGAAACACTATACCCCTGAAGAAGTTCCCGTAACATCATTACATTCCAGAGGAACGAAACATGTAGGGTTTATGTTAGCATTAATACTAAATGTTCGGAACAAGATAAACACCCAACAAGGTTGCTTATTAGACCAGTACAAGACAAAAGTACCAACCATAGAGTAACCAGAATTGTTTAGTACTCTACATTTTGGGTTTCCTATTGCTTTTTCTTATATGTGGTTTTCCAATGTGGTTATTAGACCCTTGTTTTAAATTGACAACATTGTTGTATTCAAGTATTTGTACCTCAGTGTGTTGCTAAATAGGTGCATTTGCAGTTATTTGTTGCTCTTCACATTTCTTGCACCTTACACCTCATATAGGTAGACCCCTCGGAGGCTTTCTACCATTATAAGGTTGCACTTACACTTGCACATTGTCACTTTATGAGATTTTTTAATGCTTTTTATGATGTTTTATTATACCTGTTTTTTATCAATATGTATTAAAATTGCTATAGTTTTTGATTAATATTAGTGTGATTTGGTTGAATTCTCCATGCACACAAATACCTGATGTCAAGAGCGTACATATATGTGACCCATCCCCTATAAGTCTAGTGATTTGCTTCACTGTACTTCACCAGACTTGAAGAGGCAGGGAGTCTGCTCTGCTTGTGTTAGATATTGTAATATCTGGTTCATACTCCCCTCTTTGAGACTTATAGTCCCTCAAGTGTTGTATTAGGCATTCCTAGTCGATTCTGGAATCGAGTTTGACAAGATAAGGATTGTTTGCAGGTGCTCTCTTTGCAGACTAGTGGTGATTCGATCCGGTTCGCCAGTTTGCTGTGCAAGGAGCGTGTGCCACCAGATTTGTGGAGTTTAGCTGCCAGGTACACTTGTGTGCTACTTGTGACTGCTTTGTAAAAGATACGTGCAGTCTTGAAAAGTATCCTGGCCTGGAGAGGAAGCCAATGTAGTTCGCGCAGGACAGGAGCGATTTGGTCAAATTTCCAAGTACCCGTAATAAGACGTGCTGCAGCGTGGTGGATTGCTTTTAGGGGAGCCAAGTGAGTGGCTGGGATCCCTGTCAGTAGGGTCTTTCCCCCATTAATGAAGGGCCTGCACTACGGTCTGGAAGTCCTGTGGTGGGATTTGATTCCGTGAAGGGTGGAGATTTGGAGCCAGTCTGTTTGGACCTTGTTGGCTATGTGTTTCTGAAAGGATAGGTTACTGTCAATGGTGAAGCCTAAGGATTTTGCTGAATCTGAGAGTTGCGGATTAACGCCTTCTATGTGCATATCATTGAGCCATTGATGGACAAGTTGCTGTTTAGCAGTGGGCCAATGAGGACGAAATTGGTCTTGGCTGGGTTAAGTTTGAGGTAGGCAGTCGACATTGAGGTCTGGATGATGGCTAGGCAATAATGGCGACAACTGATGTCCTGTGTGCTTTTATTCTCATGTAAAATAAAACTGAGTATCATCTGTGTATAGGTGACTGGCTATATCCGGGTCTTTGAGGGGTGTACCAAGAGGCTCTGTGTAAAGGTCAAAAAGGATTGGTGAGAGGATGGAGACTTGGGGGACTCTGCAGGAGACTGGGAGTCAGCTAGAATGCAATGTATTCATCTGGACAGCATAGTGTCTGCCCGAGGATTAGGAAGTAAATGTAGCCGTGAGCTCAAGGAGGATGAGGAGACACGAGTCGCCCTTAACCTGGATGGTAGCCGTCTCAATACTACACTTGGACAGAACACAGACTGATAGTTGTTTACAAGGTGTAGTTGATTGATTCTGGTGAGTAGTTGTGCAGCAACTATGTTTTCCAAGATTTTGCAAATAAAAAGGAGGGTCATAATGGGCTGGTAGTTGGCCAGGTCAGCGGGGTCTATGGTTCTTTTTTTCAAAATAGATTGAATGAGAGTAGTCTTGCTGGTGTCTGGGAATTACCCTTTTGTGAGTGAGGCGTTAATGATGTTGAGTAGTGCATTGAGCACCTGGATCATCAATTGTTTAATGATGGAGGCCAGGATGATATCAGAGTAGGAAGTAGGTTTGAAGTAGGTTTGAGAGCTGGGTGTTTTTAGGAGGTCTAGGGGCAAAAGAGGAGAGAATTCAGTGCAGAGGAGCAGTGTGCATGCTGGCGTGCAGGGGGGGGGGCTAATGCTGTGGGAGTTTGATTTGATGATCTGTTGAATTTTGTCTATTTTAAAAAAAAATAGTTGTTGATTCGATTGTATTTTTCATGAGTTGCTTGCACCTTGGGATCAGGTGATGGTACAATGCTTTACTTCTTCAAAGAGGGCTTTGCTCCTGTTAGTGACTGCCGCAATAGTGGTGGAGTTGTAGGCAGTTTTGGCTTCTGTAATCAAAATCATATGGATGGTGCAGAAAGATTTGAGGTTGGTGAAATCTCTGGGGTTATGGTTTTAGCACCACAGTTTCTCTTGGGGTCTGATTGAGCATTTGTTTGAGGCGAGCTCAGGGGTGTACCATGGGCTGGATTGTTTGGTCTTAGCCCAGATGGTTTTTAGAGGGGGATGATTGTCCAACAGATCCATAGCTGAGTTGTTGGAATATTCTAGGAGAACTAAGGCCTTCCCTGTGGTTTGGAAGTCTGCAAAGTTTGCTCCAGCTCATTGAATGGGAAGGTTTTGAATGAGCGGCACTGAGTGAGGGGGCATCATGCCGGATTCCTCAAGCTTCTTATCACTGTATCATCAGGTGTTATTATGATCCAAATGAATGGTAAAATATTTCTCGACTTTGGAAGGAAGAAAGGCTGTGTAGTGGGATTTAAACTTGTTAAGTGTAGGCTGACCCCATGTGTGAGCTGAATGCTTAACTCATGAAAGATCCACTCAGAATCCACCACCATAGACTCTACTTAGTGTCTAGTTCTATCTGTTATTATTCTGAGGCCTCC
This sequence comes from Ambystoma mexicanum, assembly GCF_040938575.1. NCBI lineage: Eukaryota > Metazoa > Chordata > Amphibia > Caudata > Ambystomatidae > Ambystoma > Ambystoma mexicanum. The sequence continues at coordinate 347,329,677 of NC_090926.1, forward strand.
CAGGAGACGTACAGCAGGGACAGGCAGGGAGCCAGCAGGTAGAAAATGTGTATCTTTATTCATACACTTTGTACAAGGTTCCATTTACTCTTTTAGATGAAGACAAGGGAGCACACCCACTCGCCATCCTCAGCAATACCAACACAGGTCCCCACGGACACTCTTTGAACACTCAGGCTTCATTGCCCAATCAACATTCACGGAGCTGGCATTCGCTCACACGCACAAACATTCAAGCATCATGTGATAATGACCAGCAGGACACTTCTACAAGACAACTTATATATGCCTTGGTGCTGTGGCAAAGCTGTAAATTGGCGGATATTTAGGAATAAAACCAGGTGTAATGGTCATTTCCGGCCAGAAAAACTTCCCAAGCTTTAAAGAGGCCCTTTGACACATAGGCCCTCATTACGACCCTGGCGGAAATCGAAAAACGATGGCGGAAATGCAATACCGCCATCGAATACCGCTCGGTGCGATTATGACCCGTCACCGTAAAGTACGATGCCATTAGCGACACCGTAGTGAACGCCAACGCTAACTGCACCAAGTACGCGCACGCGCGCCATGCAAAACCGTAATTACCACCATGGCGCAACGGTACGCGAATTCTGACCCTAGCGGACATTTACTTAACGCCATCAAGCATGGCGGAAAGTACCATTCCGCCATGGTGAGAATTACGGCATCGTGAACCAACCGTAAATGGCCCTACTGAGTGCCTGTACACCACTCCCTGCCCACATTGCACAACTCCTCGTAGGTGCAATGAAGTTACACAATGCAACCAGTGAAATGTACAAGTCACCCATGCATGCCAACGAACAAATGAATGTAGGGGCTCCAAGTGCCTTGTGAGTGGCCATCCATATTTGGCATGTCACCATTGCCGTACTGATGCAGCACAGGCATGTGAAGGTACAAGTACAGCAATATGAACTGAAATATGAGACAAAACAACAACAGGCACCCATCGCTTGACACCAGTGTAAGGCAACATTCAAAGCAGTATCCTGAGGGAGACTGCACCAGCCCTGTACTCTTGCCAGTAAACAAACCAACCATCAGCATAAGCATGTACCACACAAGTTGGCAGAGTGACTGAGCAGCCAGGCTCATCTCAAGAGGGGCCAATGGGAGCTGCAGGGCACAGATGGCACGAATACAGAAGCTATTCCAATGGACATGACCTCAGTCTCCCTCCAAGAAACGCACGCAAACACAGGCACCTGTGACCAGCCATTTTCTGATAATCACATCATTCCACCAATCCACCTGGCTGACCGGCATCTGTTACACAAAAGCTAATCCCCCGCCCCTGAGCATGACATCATTAAAACAGTCATAATGGCAGCCCCTATCCCTGACCTTACTGGGCTTCGTAGGCAAACGCGGCCAGTACAGTACCACGCAACTATACTCAGAAGCCGGAACCCAATGCAGATCTTCTCACAATACATCGCTCCACAAATAGGAATATGCTACATTACTTGCAAAGAATAACGCTACACGGTTAATATCAGAATAAAAATTTAATGCACATCAAATTCACCAAGCCCATACAGCTATTAGGTCATAAACTCCAAAATATTTTTCATTACTGTGGGCTGCATCCGCATTAAATGACCAGCTTCTTCTTGTGTGACGCCCTGTTCCTTCATGGTACACAGGGGCTACATTCACGTTCAAAAAGGCAACATGGAAGCGCCTAGAACCGCAGGGCCGTCCCATTAGGTAGGCACTAGTCCAGCTGAAAGGTTGATATGTTGCTCCTAGCCACTAGTACTGCGTAAGGGCATGTGGCCCATTGGCGATCGTCCCATAAGATCGTAATGGTGCTCCACTGATTAACTCGAAGCAGCAGGTGTCGGGAGTAAAAGCCATCTGCAGAAGTGGCATACAGATGGCAGCGGCAAAAGGGGAGGAGATACCTGTCACCCAAATGAAATGAAAAAGAATAGTATGGGCATCAGAACTTCATTTGTATTACTCACTTCAATGATCACACTAAATCTACAGCCATATGCATGCTAGCCCACTCAAAAGGATTATTTCCACCCAAAAATCACTTGCGAATCATAACTATATAAATCGAGGTGAAAACACTATTACAAACGAGTGTTTGTGTGCATGCGTCTGTTAAAACAGAATCCATTAGATGGGATTAGTAACGTGCATAGACACAAGTGTTTGAAGGCGCGTCGAGACAGGGAGGGTTCAACAAGGGCAGATAGACGATGGTCCCACTATGGCAGCTCTGCATCACATAGCGCAGGGGAAGGGGATAGATTCCAAAAAGCCATGTACATGGAAAACTCTCAATTAAATCATCTGTCCATGCATCCATACATCATTCCCTCATCCCGGTATGAAAACGCCTGATTATTTACTCACATAACATTTGAAATTTCCATTGAGTCTGTGCGTAATGCAGTCTGCAAAATCCACTGTGCTCCAGCCCGGAATTCTAGTGTTGTGAAGTAACATGTATTTGGGAACGTCCTGCCTTATCGTCCACTACGCTATTGCGCATCCCATACTATTCATATCAATCATTGCATTCTCGCCATGGCCCCTGTCCCAAGGACATTAAACAATAGAACGTTATATTTGCAGTCAGACCTCTCCTCGCCGCTAGCTGAAAACCGAAAGCGCTGTCCTTCGAATTCCTCATTTGCAACATCACGTCGAAAAGGCATCTGTGACCGCTTGAAATCACAAATTCATCCATGTAGTGCGGCAGTGTGTGAAAATGGCAACTGGCTTCACTCACAAATGGGACGCCCCGCCTGTCTGTGAACCTCGGTACAGTGCTGCATGAGGGTCCACCGTTAATCGAGTACTACATTCCACTGACCCTTCACAAGTTTGTTCGCGACTGCAAAGATAGTATGTGAAACAATGGGACCATAGCAGAATGAACATATAAACCAATATTTCACTGCCATCGGGATTAAATACATGATTGTAATAGCAAGATGCCATGCGTCACATTGCAGCGTTGTGTGCGGGACGTGCTCGCCCAAAGGGGATTGCAGCTGGCACAGGTGGAATGAATCACCACAGGTGGAGGCTATACAGCCTGAAAACACATAAATTGCACACCCAACCCCCTCCCACAACCACACCCACTCCAAAATGCTACCGGCAGGACTAGCGATGTTGGCCCTGGGGGACCTGATAGCACTGCAAGTACTCCAACTTCAAGAAGAAGACGAACACCAACTACTACAACAACCGGCCGCACAGAGGAGACGCAGGAGGAGGAGGAGGGCAAGGCAGGGCCAGCAAGGCCCACCAGCGCAGCCACTACCACCACGCAGGCAGCCCGCAATCCCACGCCTCCAAGCTCATCCGTTCAACCTCACTGCTGAGCAGATCCACACCCTCTACCGTTTGGACCGGGACACCATAACCGCCATTGTGAACATGACACACGCTGACCTTGTCAGCATGATAGATAGCCCAACCGCCATCCCACCCCTACTGAAGGTGGTGTCTGTACTCCACTTCCTGGCCACAGGCACCTACCAGCACACAGTCGGACAGTTGCATGGCATTTCACAGCCACTGTTGTCACGGACACTATTGCAAGTGCTCGATGCCCTCCTGAAGCACGCAGACGACTACATCTCTTTACCACGCTCGGAGCAGGAGATTACAAACACAAAAGTGGGATTCCATGCACTTGCCGGCATACCGGGTTGCATTGGTGCCTTCGACTGCACCCATGTGGAATTGGTTGTCCCACATGCCATGGAGGTGCAGTACCGCAACCGGAAACAATATCATTCTCTTAATGTACAAATGGTGTGTGACTCCAACAGGATCTTTACACATTGTTGTGCCCGATTTCCTGGATCAACCCATGATTCTATGGTCTTGAGGAACTCTACAATACCACGCTACATGGAGCGACACGCAGGGAACAAATCCTGGCTACTCGGTGAGTCTCATTTCATGCATGATAATGTGGGGTATGTGATGCGGCAATGACCTGGCAGGAAGGGGGGGGATGCGTACGTAGCAATGTCATTCCACAAACATCCTTTATTGTCCACATACAGGTGATGCCGGGTATCCACTGAAGAGATGGCTCCTTACACCACTCCGGAACCCACAGAACCAGCATGAGGAGGACTACAACCAGGCCCACTCACGTACCCGTGTAGTCATAGAACAGGCATTCGGCCTACTGAAGGCACGTTTCCGCTGCCTCAGCAGGTCTGGCGGGGCACTCCTGTACTGCCATGAGAAGGTTGCAAAGATGGTCATGGCATGTGTCATGCTACACAACATGTGCGTACGTAGAAATGTGCCCATGCCCCCTGACGCAGAACTGCAAGCACCTGAAGATGGTCATGATGAGGGTGGGGATGTGGCAGCACCTCAAGGAGTCCGCGAGGCACAGGAGGCCCGTGAAATTCGTCAGAATATCATAGATTCATGCTTCTAGCACTCACGCCTGGTGGCTGATACATGGACACGGCACTTGTGGCACTGTGTGTGTCTGGAACATGCACAATGTTGACTGTACGCCTATAAAGGCCTCGTACACAAAGATCAATGTCCACACATCTCATTGGATGATTATGAAATGTTTATAGCATATGTGAAATTATATTACACACCCCATCGACCCGCCACCAAAGAAAGCCCAACACCCCCCCCTCCGCCCTCCTACCTCCCCCCCGAACACCAGTGTCCAAAGATGCTCATTGTCAGTGGGCAAACGCTATTGCAAGCCCCCTCTCCGGGTATCAGGGGCACCCCTGCCTGTGGAGCGCAGGTTCCTCCCAGATCTACCTTGGGGGCTGCCCTGGACGGAACTTGCAACGGATGATGTCTCTGCCTGCTCACGTCCATGCATGTCCCTAAGGGTTTGTGAGAGCTCAGTGAGCACACGGCGCACAGCGGCAAGTTCACCACATACGTCTTTGGACGTCGCATGCAGTTCCCCCCTCAGGCTCTCGGTGCTTCTCTCCATTTGTACCCTTAGTGTCTCTGTACTTCTCTCCATTTGTGCCCTAAGTGTCTCAGTAGATGTTTCTATGGCTGCCTTAGAACCCCCACATTCATCAGCATGCTCCTTGAGGAGCGTGGCCAGTTGCTGCTGTTGCACGATCACCTGGTCGAGGGACTGTTGCCTCTGCTGGGCCATGCCCATTTGCGGTGGTGTCACAGAGGGGCTGATCACCTCATGTTGCCTTGCCACAGGGCTTGTGGGGGATGGCCAGTCGTCGTCTTGTGGGTGCCCCTGCGTGGTATCCTCATGGTGTACGGGATGAAACAAACAGGGGGATTGAGACAGGTCATGGATGGGTCCTACATCGACAGCACCGTTTTCTGTGTCGGAGCATGCTGGCATTAATGCAGTGTCACCTATGGTGCTGCTGCCACCAGAAGCAGTGCCTTCTGTGGCATCCATTGGGGGGACCTGTGGTGCTGCTGTTGTGGGCATGCTGGCTGCTGGGGTGCCTGTTGAAGTCCCCTCCTGTGTGCTGCCACTTGATTTGTGCTGCTGCCGTGTCTTGATCCGTGCAGCTGAGGTGGAGGGTCTTTGGCCGTTGGTCTTGGCCCTCTTTGCAGGTGTGCTGGTAGGGGTGTCCTGAAGCTCGTCGTTTGAATCGGACCCTGTGGTGGAGTAAAGGAGGGCGAGCGTTATTTATGGGTCTGTTGAAATTGGAATGGCAATGTATCACATGCATTGGGGTGGTACCTGAGGGTGATTTGGGTCAGGGCCTTGGAGGTGGTTTCATTTTTGTGTGGATTGAGGATGCAGTTGTTTTGCAGCCTGCAGTTAGGGTGTGCATGCTGCACGTGTAGAGGGTGTTTTTAGGATTTTTAATTATTTATGTATTTAATGTGACTTTTAAAGTGCGCTATCAGGCCAATGTATGTGGACGTTCTCCTGGACATGTGTTTCTGTTGCACTATGTGGACACATGGTACTTCACATGATTGGACATTGTGGATTTAGCATTGTTTTATTTGGCCCACCTACCTGATTCTTCGGATGTCTGCACTCCTTTCTCCATCCCTCCGACTCCCTCTATACTCTCCATTCCAATGGTGGAGGCACAGATTTCTTCCCAGGGGGTCAACTTGATGGGTGATTCCGATCCTCCCCCGGTAGCTGTGGCAATGTTACGGTTGGCTGATAGTATGCTCCGTACGCGTATCCGCAAGTCGTCCCATCGCTTTCTGCATTGCTGTGGGTTGCGGGGTGCGGTCCTCACCGCACTTACCCGCTGTGCCACCAGGGCCCATATGGCCTTCTTGTTCGCAAGTGCCGTCCTGGTCATTTGCGTCGAGAAGACTACGGCAGCATTCTCCTGGAGGGTCTCTGTGAGCACGGTGAGTTCCTCATGGGAGAAGTGGACCTGCCGCTTGCGGTCACACGCTTTTTTAGCAACTTTTCCCATTTTGATTGTTTTAACTAGGGTGGCTAACGGGTTGGGACGGTCTCAGGGTCGGATGTTTGATGGTTGTGTTGGGATTCTGATTTTATAGGTGTACGGCGTGCTGTTTCCCGTTCCGGCCCCATGTTTTTACTTCCGTTTCCGTATATTTACGGTCACCGTATTTTGCGATTACCGCTCATTACGGTGACCGCTATGATGGGTGGCGGAATTGCACCTAGGGCGCCGTACGACGGCGGTGAGGGGCGTTTTGGGGACATTTCCGCCATCGCGGACTTTGCACTTCCGCCATGGCGTGATGCTCGTGCCCGATGGGTCAGAATTAGCCGCACTTTACTCCATCGTGCAATGGCGGAAACGCTATTTACGCTATGGCGGTCAGGTCAGTTACTTTCCGCCAGGGTCGTAATGAGGGCCATAGTCAATAATGGTGGCAATACAGACATGGTACTTAATTTGCTAGGCATTAATTGGCTCATGCAATTCCAGATGGACAGCACCTCTCATACTCCCCAGTCTTTAGTTTTCCAAGAGATCAGTTTATGTCAACATTTATTTCCTTAGGTTTATGTGAATATGAAATCAAATAAAAAAGGAGCAACAAATCACTGATAGGCACACTGCTGGGGCACTGTGGTCCTAGCATGCCACTTCTGGAGGAAGCACACGCTGCTGGGCCAATTGTGACGAAATGACTACTGCTCTGCAGGACTACAGGGATGAGTAGTGTCTTAAACGCCTGCTCATCCGCATACTACTACTAAACAAGCACTGATCCCAATCCTAGAGGTGAAACAGCCATAGCATGACAGGCATACCGCCTTCGTCTCTTACGTTAGCGTAGGCTGGAAACAGGTTGTATCTGCAGGAGGGGTGTGAGCTGATGCACTTGCAGCACACACAACAATAGTACGATGGCACATAAATAAAAGAATGTACCATCAAGGTTATATGAAACGAATAAAACATGCTAAAGACCCACCCCTGTAAAAGAAACACAAGAAATGCAGACTTGCAAAGAGCTCTGAGTTGATAGGCAAGGGTGTTCAGGTAACAGGATTTTAGCAACAATGCAAGGAGTTTAAAGGCAATTCTTTGATGCACAGTGTAAGAGCAGAGGGATTTCAGAGTGGGGTATCCATCGTTTTGCACCCATGATCAACTTTGTTGCCTCATTATGGAGGAGTTGGAGGATCAGACATTATCACTGTCCCCAATAGAGCTGTTACAATAGTCAATGTGGGATAAGACCATACCACTATTTTATGTGAAGTAGTCAGGATAGGAAGTAGGCATTTTAGCATACTCAGATGGTAATTGGAGTTTTTGCTTAGTTGATTCATCTAACGAAGCTCCCTGGGCTTACAACACCCAGCACTCTGCCTGCAAGAGTTGAAAACATCTGGAACACTTTGCTTAGCTGCCAGAGGGACATGTGACTGTCTGGAGGTTTGTTTTCAATAAAGATTTTTTTTGTTGCCCACTTGGCCACATCCTGCTTTGCCTGAGGACCTTGTGCACCATCTGAGGGTCCTGCCTGCAAAATGAAGCTACCTGGGCGCTCAACAACCAGGAATTTGCCTGAAAGTGTGGAAGCCATCTGGACCTCTGTGCTTGGCTCCCAGAGGAACAATTTGACTGTCTGGAAGTTCATTTTCAATCATATTTAATTTTTTGGACCACTTGGCTACATCCTTCTTTGCCAGAAGAAATGTGCAACATTTGAGGTTCCAGCCTGCAAAACAAAGCTCCCTGGGCCTACATAACCCACGACTCTGCCTGCAGATGTGAAAGTCATCTGAGGCACTGTGATTGATTCTCAGAAGTACATGTGATACACTGCCTTCCTTTTCCATTCTCCCCTGGGCTCCCAGTCCGGGCATCTACAGCCAAGGGTGAAAAGCAGAAAACGGTTGTTTGGGCCGGAAACAGCTGGAAAGGTCATAGGGCGAGAACCCCTGCTCAAGCCAGCACTTCAGTGAGCTCACCCATTATCTGACTTCTACTTCCATGCAGAGGGATCCTTACACCCATTGAATATCTTTTCACTGCAGAGCTTCTGTTACCTCACAAGACCAAGGAACATTGCTGTTTTGGGCTTGCCAACTGTGTTTTGGTTACCTATATCCCCATTCTAGCCCAATTCAGACCTTACACCTGCTTCTTCTCATCCAGCCATCCTCCCCCTCCCTTTCCGCTCACCCACCTACCCTCTTTCTCCCTTGGGCTACACCCTTTCTTCATTGTCTTCACTTACCCATGTCTTCTACCCTTTATCTTGCATCTTGACTTTGCTCCATTCCTTCTTCTGCTCACTCTTCTTCTCGTTCTCCTTCCCTTCAGCCTGAACTTCATGTAACTTTTGCACCACTTTCCAGGCTCCCCATCTTCCTCTTTTCCCCTGCACTGCATCCCTCAAATAAGACACTTGCGTGCTCCCAGGAACTCCACCCTCATCTATCCCACCTTCTATTGGGCAAAATGAGAGCCTGTGGTTCTTAGAGGGGTCCCCTGTGAGTATTTGGTGTTTTAGTACCCTTTCCACCCTCAGCGTTGTGACTAAGTGCTATCCCTCTCCCTTCCCCCTTAGTACATCCATGTGTGCTGCGACCACCACCCCCATGGGCTCCTTCAGCGGGGTATGCGCTCCCTGTGCCCTGCGGTCCATCCGTTCCCAGATCAGGACACCTCTCCCTCCATGTTTTTCATCTAAGGTTCTTTGTCAGTGGTCTTATTAATTCGGACCCATCTCTCTCCCCTGTTTCCCATTTGACCCTCTATAGGGAAGGGTACACCTTAGTATCCCTCCCATTCGGATGGGTCTCTTCTTCTCTGCACTCCACTCCGGTCTGGCTAACTCCCTGGTCTTTCTCATGGGAGAGACACCTACATTTGGGACTCAACAGCAAATACAGCAACAGCCAGATCTGAGACATAGCAGTGAATAATAAAACACTGGTTACTAACCCCATGAAATCTAAGAAAGCGGTTTCAACAATGGACTGGATTATGACAATAGATCGAATGAGGGCATCAGCGGTTGCAGCTTCTTTTTCCCCATTTGACAAAAAATTAGGTTACTTTCCAAAGTATCTGTTAACATTTCCTGATGCAAAGATGAGATAAAATTCTTGAGAGTGTGTCTCAATCTGATCCATACAGGTTCAGTTCTTGCTCGATGAGGGTCCAAGGCTAATATTAAATCTTTATGCCCTGAATGGACCCGAAAAAACAAACGATTGAGCATTTACTGAGATTTTGTAATGGCACGTGGGAGATTAGACAAATATATCTCATGCATTTTATTGTTTCAGCGTATTGGTTATCCTCTTCAATGTTCTGGGAAAGAATGATTGCTGGTCATCAAATTCCCTTGACGTTTAATGTCCTAAGAGTTTTTCAGCAGCTAAGGTTCTTATCAGCTGATTTTTGCTAAGAACCTGTCTTAAAAATTATTTTAATTAATTTATTGTAAAAATGATAAAATAATTGATGAATTTTAACATTTGAGTAAGATCGACTGGATGTATAAATTGTATTTCTTTTTCTATGTTTTATGTATTATTTTGTGGAAAAAACCTAAATTTGGTTATATCACAATAAAAAATAAAAATAAAAAAAACACCCAAACCTGAGGCACCTGGATAAATGGAGAAACACCCACATTTGGGACTCAACAGCAAATACAGTGACATATAGTTTTGAGACACAGCAGTGAATAATAAAACACCTAAATTTGAGGTACCTGGATAAATGGACAAACGCCCAAATCTGGGATTCAACAGCAACTACAATGACACCTGGATTTGAGACACAGCAGTGAATAATAAAACTCCTGAATTTGAGGTACCAGGATGAATGGAGAAATGCCCAAAACACCCAAATGCTAGTGGTCCAGGGATGAATATCAGTTTCTAAACTAACAATCAGCCCCACACCTCTAGTACACCAGAAGGGATCCAAACAGATTGGAAACACAAGCAAATTATAAACCTCTTTGTCCAATTTTGGAAAACGTGAACGGAATGGCAGGCTTACCCCCGAAAGTTCATGGATCGTTGGTTAGTTACAACACAGCAAAAATAGAATTATTACCCAATGATAAAAGGGACTGTCCAGTCAAGTTCTTTGGGGATGTGATGCCGTGGCTTATCCCGGGCACCCTGGTTTGAGACACTACCACTGCTTTCGCTAGAGGTGGATCTTTTGGCTTCCTTTTTCTTGTCAAGTGCCAGTTTGCGCAGCTCTATGTCGGCCTTGTCCCACTCCATGGTGACCTTGTCCCACTGTTTTTGTTCCTCCAGCACTAGTCTCCTCCCTTCCAACAGGAGCTTTCTAGCGGCTACATCATTAATGGCCAGGACAATTACTGGGCCACTCAGAGACCTTGCTGAGTCCTGGGACCTGCGGAATGCCATACTAGCCCCTGACATCACTGAGACTCTAGCGTTGAGAAACCATGCTTGCCCCCCGGCGGGATGGTTGTCATGAAACACTGCTCAGGCTGTCTTCCTCACCATCTTCCACTACCCTTTCCGGAAGGTCTTCTTCATTCGGGTACACAGGGTCTAACCCATCCTTTTGGGTCTTCTCCCCAACTGCCTTCGCTTCTACCCAAGCTTGGAGGCTGGTCAGCAACTCAGGTTTATTAACCTTAGTGCTGTGGGGAAGTCCCCTCTCTTGACATAGGACGCGCAGGACATCCTTGGTCATACCTTTCACCAGGGGTGTTGCTAGGTCTGGAATAGACCGGGGCTACGCTAATGTCTAGACTGTCAAGACTCAGTGCTAGCTAGCCTTTTGGCTGTAGCCCCTGATTCTATCCCGGGCAACAATGAAAAGACCCAGGCTATAGCACCTGCAGCCCCTCCTAGCAATGCCCCTTTCTTTCACAGTCTGTATGTCAAGATCCAATATTATTTAACAATACCTAGCAGTGTCTAAACATTGCCTGCAACAGTACATTTATCGTTGGGTGACTAAGCTGTGCGCAAGGCTACAACTAGATCCGACCGCCTGCCACCAATGTGACGAATCAACTTCCAGGGCACCAGTGGTCCAGGTATGAATATCAGTTTCTAAACCATCAATCAGCCTCATACTTCTAGTACGTCATGTGGGCATGTTTGAAGTAAAGTCTATTACTATGTTAATTATGTTAATTGATGCCACCAGCTGCAGGACTCAACACAACGACAGGGCGGATCCATGGAGCCTTTGTTAGTCAATTAGGGTGGCCATGGCAGGGGGAAGGTTTGGCCTTACCCCTTCTGGAGGTGCATCATGTACTCCACCTGTCAAATTCCAACTAAATATGACAGGGGGGACTGTGCCTGTAAGCTGTGTCCACCCAGAGTAAACAGGTCTATGCGTTTTTTGTGCGGGGAGCATAGGAGAATATGTGCGGATTAGCCCCACACATTTTCCAGCGGTTGATCTACCATCATTACATTTCATTTAAAATTTCAAAAAAGCCAGGCGAGCGCACACCAACCGTGCGGATGGCGGAAATGCACTTAGATATGAGATACCTTTCACATGGGAAAAAGCACCTAACTTCGAGACAAAGAAGCAAGTGTAGTAACACCTAACAATTGGGACACAGCAGTGATTGGAAAACAGCTCAATAGCTGGCCAGTATCGTGTGTCATGCCATGTATAGTAATACGAGTGGTAGGGTTTCTATGGAGCACAGCAATTGCTGTGCTCCCCACCCAGACCACACTTACCTTATCAGTCACTGCTGGTTGATGGCAGCTTGCCTCACAGGCAAACACGGGCAAACATGTAGTGGAGCTGCTTCTTTGGGAGATGCCCTTTGCCTTGGGACCCTTAGCTGAGGGCTGCCCGGGCAAGGGGCTATTGGGTGGGACTCCCATGTATGCTAGAGTATGTCTGGGGGTCCGCCTGACCTTGAGGGCCCAACACCATCCCCAGAATAAACAGAGGACTCAGCCAATGGCAAGTAACTGTGTTTTATTGCAAATAAAGCTTACAGGGATCAATACAGGAAAATGGGCATTCTTTGGTACATCTCAGCTTTCCATCATGTGTGGCATAGTTTTGTATGAGTGTGTCATTATCAACTGGGCCCTTCCACAAAAAACCTATCATCACAAGAGTTTGGGTATCGAGAGTACTATTACCTACAGGAGAACCGTATAGGGGTTATTCTACTGGTCCTTGCATGTCAGGTGGCTGGCCTGTCCCGTCCCCAAGGAACTATCTATTACATTGTTGCAGAGTAATGGGCTTACCATTGGGTTGCACCCTTTGCCATCCACCCCTGGCTTTCTAAGCTGTGATTGGTTAGAGCTGATCGCCCCAGGCCTGGGACTCGATTAAGTTTTCAGCTCTCTGTGCACCTCTTCAAGGTGATGTGTACGATTATGTGTCGGTATTGTAACTTGTGTGTACCACCTTTGCCTGTGAGAATGCGCTCCTCACATTGCAACACTTGTTGCTTTCTGCGTCTGACTTGCTGGGATCGGCTCCGCTTTCCCACCACGGGTGACTGTCCATTGTCTGGTTTGGCTGTACCACGTGTTTAGGGACCACAGAATTGAGCTCTGCAGTTCATATTCATGAGGATGTATTCAGTATCTCTGCAGCTTGTTCCTTTGTCGTCTGCAGATTGGAATGTGTCCGTGTATCTCTGACCTTGGCTGTTAGTCTGCTTCATGCTCTGTGCCGCCTGAATCAGCTCTCCCCATCTCTGCTTCCTGGCTTTCGGCCTTCTGTAATTTCTCTTAGACATATCATATAAATTATACATGTTCATGTAATTCTAAGTACTCTATATGTTAGTCACACTTGGTCCTGTCAGGTTACATATATCTCTGTAGACCCATATGGTTGTTCGCTTTGAGCATCTGCAAGCTTGCTCAGGATCTCTTGTGCCTTGCGGTTCTGCGTGACTGCATTTGGCTAATGAAAAAAGAATAAAAGCATTGACAGTATGTATATGTATATGTCCTCTAGCTATACAACTGTGTAAGCATGTCCTCCATGTATGCAAATGTGTGTTTGTGTGATGCTGTGCAGGACTGCGAGTGTGCTTCATGTTTAACGCTGCTACATCATCGTGTCACTAATGACATCAGCAACATGGCTTCTTGGTGCTTAGTCAAGACTGTCCATCTAGGTGTCTCTGTCCACGATCTCGGGTTCTTTTCCTATACATGTGAAGACTTGCATTGTATTCGGCCTGATTGACTGACTGAGAGGATACCTTTAAGTGTACTTATCAATCATTGGTGCACTCAGGATTCGTCCAAAATAAGATGGGTGGCTGCAAGCATTTCTGGTACTTCATCTTGACATGAATCTGTGGGTGATGAGGGGCATCTTTGGGACTCCCTCTTGAGTCCCCCCTCCAGTTGACCTGTTGACAACATCCTCATATTTCACACCTGTCACTCTTGGTTACATTATCTTCGTTGTCCCTCTGAGGGATCCATAATAATTTACATGATCATTGAAAGTCGAGTCCATATAGCTACATACTCCTTCTGTGTTGCACCATACCCATTTTCTTTCATAGACCTTAGCGTTACGTGGATTGTCTAGCTTCATCACCTTAAGGGGGAATAGTGGACAGTTTGCTATTCTTTCTCTCAACTTGTCTCTTTCCCCCACTATTTTGTCCTTCGTTCCACCTATGTTGACATCCGTGAGCACCTTCATGTCAATAGTTTTCTCTGCTGTCTTTTGGCACTGGGCGATACAGATCTTTTCCACGCATAGTGTCACTAGTGCCAGTATCAGTGCCCCTAATATTACCTTCAGCCTGTCTGAAAGCAATGATGGCATCCATGATCACAGGTATGCTATCCAGCTCTGGTCCTTTCCAGTCCCCTTGGCTTCTTCCTCCATCTTGGCATGCATCTTAGAGAGCTGGGTTACCGCTTCGGTCAGTGTGCCATTATCTTCGTAGTTGGCAAGAATGAGTGTGTAACAGGAACTCCCAATTCTTGCACAAATTCCTCCTTCCATTGCTTGGAGCAGATCCAGAACATACCTATTCTGGAGTGCCATCAACCTTACCGCTCGGAGCTCTTCATTTATTGCTTTGAACCCATTCACAGTAGAATTTATTGTCATCATCAGCTCACACCGGGTAATCTACAGCCATTTCGCATTCCTATACGTCTGTAGAGATGGAACTACTAATGCGAAAAACATTTGTGTTCTGCTGAATAACCTGTGTTCTGGTGGCACATCATCCAGAGCTGCTTCTGATTTTTCTGAGAAATGGTTGCTCCTTTTCACTCTACTTATTTCCGCCAACTTCTTCCCCTTTTTTGTGTGTTCTTCTTCCACTGACCGTTTCTTACTTTTGCTAGTATCCATCTTCGGGAAGTCATCAAACTTTATATCCTTCTGTGGCACAACCAATGATGGCATATTGATATGTACCAACAAGCAAACTCCTCCCCAGTTGGGTGGAATCTTCTAGTATGCTTTGGATCCGCATGCCCAGTAGTGATCCATCAGTACTGCAGTACCTATCTTGATCACTGTATGCTTTTCTATGCTACGGTATCCTATAGTCTCTCTAACTTTCTCTTCACTGTCATTCTGGTAACAGAGTGCTGGCATTTTCAGGGGTATTATAGGCATCGGTCCAGCTTCATTCTCCACCCAAGTGAGCAACTTTGCACTCACATCCCACTCCTTCAGACACTTGTAATTTTCTTCTTGTAATTTGTTCACTGATGATTTTGCTAGGGTATGTGCTTTGCTTCCCACCACTCCATCCTTCCATCCATCCTCTGTGTATACTTGACCATAGACAAACATCTTGGGTCTTTCCCAGCATCCAGATTCTCCTGCTATCTCCTTCACCCTTTTCCATGGGCAGGGCAGTTCCTTCAATGTTATAGTCTTTGTATCTCCCTTTTGTGGCCCGTCAGTTATATATTGTATTGCTTTGTCTAACTGCCAATAATTGTTCATCATGTCGAGAGTCTTTATGTAACTGTCTTCACACGGGAACACTGCTTGAGACATCCATCTCAATGTTGCAGTTTTCCCTTGAAATCTTCCTTGAGTTGTCACCATAGACAGGTACATCAGGCGTTGGGCTCTTGCTGCTGGTATTTCAGTTGCTATAAATGTTCTGGAGGCACTCATGGCATATGGGATTAAGGAGCAGACATAACAGCTCTCCCTGCTGGTTTCCTTACCTACTTTGGTCATGTGCTTTTACCACATGTTATTAGACACTTGAGCAGTGTCGGTGAGATAGAGATCCACTCCTTTCATATCTGTGTCAACACTGCAGTTACCTCTCCTTACCGTGCTTGCAATGCTCTCTTGTCCACCTGGGTCGTTCCACCTGCTGGTGTTGGGTTAATGTTAGTAGAGGATACAGCGTATTTGCTAGCAACCAGCGACATTCTCCAGAGTATCAATACGAATACCACTTGGAATAAAGATACACAACAGTATAGGTACATTTTTTATTATTTCACCCATCTTTTACCTGTGCTGCTGGATCCTTGTGCAGCTTGAAGATATAGTTGTTCGCCTGACATGCGCAGAAATGAGCGTTACTGTGTTAGTATCTGGTTAATCCTTAAACCCTGTAAAAACTATAATTGTTTATCGCAAAGATTAATTACTGCTCCCACAGATTTGGATTTGCAGGGTCCCTAAGTATGGAGAGAATAGACGGGTTTCCCTGTCCAAGTTGTTGGTACACTTGAGCTAGATATGCTATAAAGGCAAGATAGTGCACTCCAGGCGAACAGCCTGAAATCTGCTGTGTCTTCTCACATTTTGGACAAATTGGTTTGAGAACGAATTGGGGGGAAATCAGTGGGTAAAGAAACAATCACTAAATATTACAGTCGGCTTGCTCAAAGAATGTATGTAGAGAACAAAATAACAAACAGACAGTATCCTCTCTCTGGATGTGTCGGCAGTCCTTGCCCTACCTTTGCTGCCCTTGAGCGAGTAACCATTGGGGGTAGTATAAGTTCAGAATAATCATTTTGCTCCTTTTGCTGCTGATCGTTGTCCCTGTCCATCTTGTTGCCAGTTGAGGCCGCAGCTTGGTAGGGCTTGATGTCTACCATGTGGTTCCAGACCACTTTACCGGCCAACCTACCAGCTTTATCTGCTACTGCTTTGACGATGTGGGGCCCGTGAACCTTGGTGCATCCCACGTTCTCATGAAAATCCTCAGCAAAACAGTGTCACCAATGCTTACAATCTTTTTATCCCAGACTCTTTTAGTTAGTTGTCACTGTTGCTTTCTCCACTGTCTTCTAGGCCTCTCCAGTGTTGTTGTATCTGGCGAGAGATAAAAGAGGCACTAACAATCAAGGAAGTAATGCAATCATACATTTCCTGGCCTAACACATCTGCACTACTCTCAGCGTCCTTTAATGCCCTAGTGGGAGGAGCCAGTGGTAGTTGCATGCGCCGTCCTGTCTCCACCTCATGGGGCGTTAAAGGGTGGTCGTATCCGGGCTTATTGCACAATGCAAAGAGTGCAAGGGGCAGGGAATGGAGCCAGTTTTTCTTTGTGCCCTGTTTTGTCTTTGCAATCATCTCCTTGAAAAGGCCATTTAGGCGTACACACATTCCATTTGCTTGCGGGTGATAAGAACAAGAGAACTTATGTTTAATGCCGAGCAAAGTAGTAATGTGCTTGAACATCTCATTGGCGAAGTGAGGGCCATTGTCAGACCGCAGGACCTCACACACGCCCCATCGCAGGAATACTTCCCGGACCAAGAACTTTGCTGCCCTGAGGGCATCAGGATGGGAACAGAGACCTGCCTCAATCCACCGAGAGAATGGGCACACAACCACTATCATGTAGCAGTATCCTTGGCAAATCTGGGTCATGTTGACAAAGTCGACTTGGAGTTGTTGGACTGGGCCTGCTGGGCGAGGTATGACTCCTCTCGCAACTCTTAATGTATGTCCTGCAGTGAACTGCTTGCATGTCAAACAGTTAACGAATTCAGCCAAGTGTTCCACCAAATTAGGACAGAACCATGTTTCTCCAATATGGGTGGCAATGACCTCCTTTCCTGTGTCCGTTGGATAGTGTAACTGTGTCAGTGCAGTGTTTAATAAAGCTAATGGCATCACCACCTTCCCTGTGTTATTCTGCCACCATAGGGCGACTGTTGGAGATAATGTACATTCCCTCCTAGCCCACAACCCCTTCTATTCCCTGGGTGCAGCTCCCTGCCATTCCATTATCTACATTTCTGGTAATGCATTATACCCTTCCTTCAGTACCATTGTTTTGGTATAATTTCAGGCATGTGATGCTGTCTCCATTTCTAGTGGCTCCCCAAAATATGCTGCACATTTTGCTTCTGCGTCTGCAGCTTAGTTTCCCCTAGAGATAGAATCTTCCCATTGTGTGTGTGCTTGACACTTCACTATGGCTATCTGCACAGGGTATTGTATAACTTCTATTAGCCCTCCCAATAAGAGTGCATGCTATACAGGTGACCCGACTGCTCTCCTGAAACCTCTCCTCATCCATCATGCCAGTCCTGAGTGGACTGTGCCGTCACATACGCAGAGTCTGAGTACACTGTCACTTCTTAATTGTCACTGGATTTGGAACCAGAGTATAAAATGCCATGACCCCCCTTTTGCTTTCTTAACTGGTCAAACCGCCGTGTTGCATGGGGATTCTGATGGTACTAGAATTCTTCGCTCCACTAGTGCTGCAATTGTTTCATAAATACCCTTGTACTCAGGAGACCCCAGGCCGGCCCATAGAGGCGAGTTTTGCTCCGAGAGTACTTTAAGACGAGATAGCTGCACCTTGAGATGGATGGGGGTGCAGATTTATTACTCCAACACCAATCAATAAGGACAACTCAATGGTTTGGCAAAGGGAGTCCGTTTAATGACAAGTACAAAAAACAGGGAGTAATGGCAATCAGCAGTGATGCGATAGTCTGTCTCGCATCAACTCCAAGGAACTTCATAAAAACACATCATTTATACTGATAGTTCATCATAAGTGACGTGTAACACTCAAAAGGCGTACACACATCCCATTTGCTTGCGGGTCATAAGAACAAGAGAACTTATGTTTAATGCCGAGCAAAGTAGTAATGTGCTTGAACATCTCATTGGCGAAGTGAGGGCCATTGTCAGACCGCAGGACCTCACACACGCCCCATCGCAGGAATACTTCCCCGACCAAGAACTTTGCTGCCCTGAGGGCATCAGGATGGGAACAGAGACCTGCCTCAATCCACCGAGAGAATGGGCACACAACCACTATCATGTAGCAGTATCCTTGGCAAATCTGGATCATGTTGACAAAGTCGACTTGGAGTTGTTGGACTGGGCCTGCTGGGCGAGGTATGACTCCTCTCACAACTCTTAATGTATGTCCTGCAGTGAACTGCTTGCATGTCAAACAGTTAACGAATTCAGCCAAGTGTTCCACCAAATTAGGACAGAACCATGTTTCTCCAATATGGGTGGCAATTACCTCCTTTCCTGTGTCCGTTGGATAGTGTAACTGTGTCAGTGCAGTGTTTAATAAAGGTAATGGCATCACCACCTTCCCTGTGTTGTTCTGCCACCATAGGGCGACTGTTGGAGATAATGTACATTCCCTCCTAGCCCACAACCCCTTCTATTCCCTGGGTGCAGCTCCCTGCCATTCCATTATTTACATTTCTGGTAATGCATTATACCCTTCCTTCAGTACCATTGTTTTGGTATAATTTCAGGCATGTGATGCTGTCTCCATTTCTAGTGGCTCCCCAAAATATGCTGCACATTTTGCTTCTGCGTCTGCAGCTTAGTTTCCCCTAGAGATAGAATCTTCCCATTGTGTGTGTGCTTGACACTTCACTATGGCTATCTGCACAGGGTATTGTATAACTTCTATTAGCCCTCCCAATAAGAGTGCATGCTATACAGGTGACCCGACTGCTCTCCTGAAACCTCTCCTCATCCATCATGCCAGTCCTGAGTGGACTGTGCCGTCACATACGCAGAGTCTGAGTACACTGTCACTTCTTAATTGTCACTGGATTTGGAACCAGAGGATAAAATGCCATGACCCCCCTTTTGCTTTCTTAACTGGTCAAACCGCCGTGTTGCATGGGGATTCTGATGGTACTAGAATTCTTCGCTCCACTAGTGCTGCAATTGTTTCATAAATACCCTTGTACTCAGGAGACCCCAGGCCGGCCCATAGAGGCGAGTTTTGCTCCGAGAGTACTTTAAGACGAGATAGCTGCACCTTGAGATGGATGGGGGTGCAGATTTATTACTCCAACACCAATCAATAAGGACAACTCAATGGTTTGGCAAAGGGAGTCCGTTTAATGACAAGTACAAAAAACAGGGAGTAATGGCAATCAGCAGTGATGCGATAGTCTGTCTCGCATCAACTCCAAGGAACTTCATAAAAAACACATCATTTATACTGATAGTTCATCATAAGTGACGTGTAACACTCAAAAGTTAATAAGCATTTCTATTGGTTCGGAAAAGGTAACTTTAATATTGGTGCTATATCTGTATATGGTAACGGAGTGAGTGGATTGGGTAAATACTGTCAGGTGGGTGTCTAAGCCCTTCCTTCTAAATGACTTCTAAATGACTACTGTAGACGTCCCATTGGTTCTACTACTATAGGACCCTAGATCATAATGGTCCATTGTGATTGGGTTGGCACCAACCCTGTGCATACATTTCCACTTTACCTAGCAGCACGCAGAATGGTCAGCCAGGTGCAGGGTGCCCCCTCAGCTACCCGGCCTACATCCAATTAAGGTTACAATCAAACATCACTTCAACAACAATGTGTCAATTATGTTACTGTGGTTGGCCTCGAAACTGCATCTTCTGTCTGGGAAAGTTCCGATATCTCCTCCTGGGTGGATGCCAAGCGTAGGTGTGAACTCGTCCTTGCCCTTGCTCGGATGGTAACGTGATGCAGACACTGTGAATTTTCCTAGGTTCTCTCAATTTGTGCATTTAATTCTTATTCAGCTTGCCACCTGCCTACGCTTCCTTATCTTGACCTTTCAGAGACAGGATATTCTGTTCTTAAGTTTCAATTAGATGTAGCTACTGTTCGTTCCTTCTATTGGTATGACCTTGGCTCTCTTGGCATGAGTTGCATCTGCTGAGTTTTGATTCAGCCATCTCTTCTCATTTTGCTAGAATTTGAATCTTGTCTTGTTTGGCCTCTAGTAACCTGAGTTGATTCTGCTTTTCGTGTACGGTAGAATCACACTTATAATAATGCGCTTCGTTTTGAGGTAGATTATGTACAGTGGCGCTTGCTGAGCTATTCTTCTACTTATCATAGCAAGCCACACTGTTTTCTTAGCTTTCTTGCTGTTTCAAGCATATGTACAGGCGTTAGATGGTTGAATATCTTTATCCTGCTTACAGCGTAACTCTCTTACGCTTTGGTAACTTTCTATCACTTTAAGCTCACAATGTCTTTTCTCATGGTGTTTCGTTTCCTTGTGTCATTCTTGGTTCGTCATTTGTTCTATCTGTGAGTCTGTCCGGGCTCTTGTGACGTCACTATTCATCTTCCGTTAAGACCTTTTTGGTTTCTTCCGGGATGGTACTTAGGCAATCTTCATTTCGTCTCATTTGTTGTTAGGGTTTTCTCAATGGATACCTTACTATCCATGGTTGTCTGGGTATTGGTACTTCAATAGTTGTTGCTCTTCTGATGGGTACTGGGAAGAGCCGTACTGCGGCTCTCTGCTGGTGTTTATTTGCTCATCATACGTCACATATTTTGGTGTGAACGTTCCTGGTACTTCAAAATGGGCGATGGGAGTGCAGGCTTTATTTGGGACCTCCTCTACACTCCCCCCTCTGGGCGATTCATCGACCACTTTCACCTCCTTCTTTGGATGCAATTCACTTGATTCTTCTATATTTATCTTCACTCCATGGCCTGGGTTCATTCCTTCTTCATCTTCTGGATCTATACATGATGGTTTGAAGAAGTGTCTCTTTGGAGTCCATATTTTTATTACTCCTTTCAGGCTTCCTGCTGTCCTTACATGTTCATCTTTATTCCATGTCATTCGTTGACAATATCCATTTGGGCTACAGTAAACCCATCTTCCCACATAGTTTCTGTGCTTTCTGGGATAGAGAAACTTTCTACCTTCTGACGCGTGCCTACTGGCCTTCACAAAGTCTCTTATTTCTTCATCAGTCAGGTCTTTGGGCTTCCATTCTGGCTTGACATCATTCATGATCTTCATCCGTGTGGCTTCTTGGCAGTTTTCTGGCATTGCAAGATTATTATCTTGATAACACAAAAATCCTAGTAATATCATCACTAGCAGGGCTCCTAGAAGCTTGAATATGTCTGCCATCCATTGTGGGACCCAAGAGAATAGTGATCCAAACCAGCTGTCATCACCAACTTCGTCAGTTTCGTCGATCATCTGGTTCTGTAGCTTCATCAGCATACCTATGGCTTCTGTTAAAGTTAAATATTCCTCGTCGTGAGAAGGTAGAAATGTGCAACATGATTCTCCTATTTTTGCACAAACTCCTCCATCCATGGCTGTGATCATGTCAAGCACATATCTGTTCTGGAGAGTCATCAGTCGGATGGTTCTTAACTCTTCCTTTATTGCATTGAATCCTTTTATTGTCGTGTTGATGGTCTGCAGTAACTCCCATCTGGTTATCTGTAACCATTTATTATTTGCTCCAACTTGGAATCTTGGCATGAAAATTGTTGCGAACACTGATGAGGTGAGGCTGAAGAGCCTGTGTTCATATGGGATTGCATTAAAAGCTTCTTCTGATTTAGCAGAGCAGTAGTTCTCTCTCTTCATCCGGGTTATCAGTTCCACAGATCTCTTCTTCCTCAGGTGAGCATCTGCTTTCGGGAAACTGTCAATATTCAGGTCACGTTTCGGGATCACCAATGCTGGAACGTGGACGTTCACTATCGTGCATATGCCTCCCCAGTCTCTTGGCAGTCTGATGTATGCTTTGGATCCACAAACCCAATAATGATCCATGATCTCTGCAGTTCCATGTACCATTCTTGGAGCATCAAAAACTCGTCCCCAGTTCTGATTCTCTCCATCTTCCTTGTTCCAATTATTTCTGAAACAGATCTTTGGGCTTCTAGTGGCACTATCTGCAAGGGTCTTCCTCTGTCTTCGACCCATGTAAGTAGTTTTGCAAGTTTTGGCCATAATGGCTTGCATCCGTTTTGCACTATGTTGATGGTTGGCTCGTAATGACCGAAGACCATCCATGCTCAGCATATCACTACTCTACTCCTTTCTCCCATCCGTCTGGTACAAGCACTGTTCCCCAAATTTGCATTTGGCCTCAATTCTTCCATCTCCGAGCTTCTTCAGGAGTTTTTCCTTGGTCATTTAGCTTCTGATTTGCTTCTCTTCTTATCTCTGCTCCTTTAACTCCAGGCTTCTCATATCTGATCACACTGTGCTCCGTCTTTCCATTGTTTCTTGTCTTTATGTCCTGGACATAATCGTCTTTATTTGGATCAGTTGCTTCAGTTGCCCATTTCAGAGAGGCATCACTACCCATGAACTGGCCTCTGGTCTTGCACATTGCTGCGTGTGAAATACAGTGTGCTGTCTGGACATCGATTTCTACAGCTACGAAGATCTTGGACTTCCCCATGCTGTATTGTAGGAATGCACAAAGCATTCCTCTTCTGAACTTCGTCTTCCACCTTATTTCATGTTCTGGTACCAAATGTTGTTTCCCAGATGTGCTGTCCTGTCCAGGTAGTCGTTGAGTTCATTGTCATCTCCATGCATACTTCTCTCGATTCTTAGTGTTTTCCTGTAGTTGGCTATGACTACATCGCTGAATGCATCTGTATGGCTTTTTCTTGCTGGAGGATTCTCAGGTATCCTGGTCCATGCTGCAGGCCTCCTCATCTGCACCATTTGAGTGTACAAGAGTCTGGCAGCTCTTTCCCTCTCTTCATACATCTTTCTCCTGCTGGTTACAAATGCCCACACCAACCAGCCTGAAACTGGTCCGGTGTATGGTTGTATTGTAGAACTGTTACTTGTCCCTTGCGTTGGAACATATGTGTTTGGTAATACAGTCACTATGGTTTTGTTCTTCAGTTCCTCCTGTAGTTTCCTTGCTCTGGCTATGTTCAGAACTAATGAGTCTACTATCAGTTGTGTCCGTGCAGAGAGTTTCTCAGAGTTGGCTCTTGTTTTCTTAAGAGTTTCTCATATAACTGCTTCTGTTGGTTTTCGTTTTAACTCTTCTTGTTTTCTCCCAACATCTGCTGTGGAGTTTCTTACGGCAGGCAGTCTATTCTTCTCTACTGCTTTGGTTTGTGATTCTGCAGTCATTGACACTAGGCCTGTTTCGTGTGCATTTAGTGTTTGCATCCGTGTAGTTGTCAGTGATGTTACTTCATTCATTCCTTGCCGACCCTGTCTCTGTTTTTTTTGTTTGTTAGTGACCACAAGTGTGTGTGTATCATTGCTAATCACATCCATTTAAAGTTCATTCACTCCACCGTCAGATCTTCTAGGGACTGGAATGACTATATAAGGTCTGGGTGCTTTTGTGGGTTTTATGCGAGCATCATTAGGTGGGTGCACTGAAATTGGAACGCTTTGTTCACCAATAAAGAATGAAGTTCTGATTGTTAATGACAGTAAAACAATAATGAATATGATGCATAGGTACATTATGCCCCTTTAGGTCAGACGACAGCATTTTCTTCCAGAGAAGCAGGGTTGCCTCTCTTCGTGTGGGAGGATCAGATTGCTGCTCTGGACCCCATCTCGATCATTCGCCAAATGTCAATGTTATTAGCCCCTTATCCAATATCGTCTTCCGAGTTTTGAGCTTAAGAGTGTCAGATGTTCCACAAGTGTCCCCCCTCTCGCAAGTGACAAATTGTCTCTTATGTCAGGATACAGTTCCTTTGCTATACTTTGGGAAAAATCAGAAGTAAAATAACATTTTAGTGAGTCCCTTTACTGTGCATGTTCAAAATAGGTAAGCTCCCAATCCACTCCTCGGATTTGCTTCAGTCCTGAGGACATAGTGTACGTTTATCAGTGCGGAGGACTAGGGAAAAAATAGTAACAAATAGGACACAGAGAGTTCTTGACACTGCTCCCTTGATCTGTCCCTCGGCAGAAGGCTGTTAGAATCTCCTCAGATTGCTCTGCTGATCATTAGAGAGTTCCACTTGGAGAACGATTCTGTGTAGGAGCATTCCCATCTGCGCAATATTAGCTGGGTCTCTGATGAAAGTGAGAACGTCAACATCGATTGGTCTCCCCGCTAGATCTGGAAAGTCAGTGACTAGGCGAAAGAGAACATTATGGGCCAACCTGGTGTCTTCTGGTGACAGGGACATCCGTCCTGTCTTGCTGAGATTCAGGATTATATGTTTTCTCCTAAATGTGAACAATGTCTGCACTGTCCGGTCGCATGGAGTGAAACTAGAATCATGATTTTATTTAAAAGATGGCTTAAATGTTCTGTATTTGCTGGGTCGCTGAGGAATGTGAGTGTATCTGTTGTTCTCCCGATAAGAGTTGGACAGTCTTCGATTATGCAAAAGAACAGTGTGTTGATGAGCTCATCTATTTCCGCCTGGGTTGGGAACATTTGATTCTTTCTCACTGTACTCAGGGAGTAGGATAAATTGTTTGGCAATGACAGTGAGGAGTTGTCTTATTGTCTTTTTGTTTTCAGGATCTTGTAGAAAGTCAGTGACACTGGTGAGCCTCTCTACCAATGTCGGGTATGATCTAAGCACTAGGTGAAAATAGGTGACCACATCCTTGGCAATGTCGCTATTGTGGGACACCATAAGTGATTCCGAATAGGGTCTCGGTGTGGAACGAGTCGGGATACTGTGTTTGCTTCCAATGCAAGTGTCCTCGGTCAAAATTTGGCATATTGTTTTCTCAAAGCTTAAGTATGCCTCAGTTCAAAGTTCAAAGTCATCAGACTATGTTGTGGCTTGTGCGTGCAATTTTCTTTTTCACCCTGCTACTAGGATGCACAGAGTGTCTGTTTTTTATGCCCTTATCCCCTTTTTTGCTTAGAGGAAGTGTCCTATTTAAGCCACACTTTGAAAAAAGTTCTTTGTCTTTGTCTGGCTGGTCATGGGTCCTTCTTCCGCATCACGGATCTCGTCTGCACGTGCTGTGGTTCTTCCCCGTCGCTCGTCTATTCCTCTCATTGGGGTGCAGGCAGGGGGCTTCTCCGATATAGGGTTTTATTCGACAAGAAAAATCCAAGCTCTCCTGCCTTGTAGTTTCACTGCGGATGGAGTGCAGTCCTCTACTGTAAAAGGACAGTTGAACTTTGGCTCGTCCCACTTTTTCCTTGTATGATTCTTCACAAGGACGGCGTCTCCAGGAAAGATGGGTTGAACATGTAGACCTTGAACTTGGTCTGTTGTAGTGTCTCCTTCTGTGTTCTGTGCTGCTCTGCACCCTTTTCATCGTCGCTGCAGCTGGTCTGAAATTAAAGTAAGGCAAGATGTCATGCAGTTCAGATAGTTTTGCATTTCAGACCCTAACACCTCTCCTGTTTCCTGGGCATCATACGTAGCTCTATCTCGGGGTGCCAGAGGAGTTCTCATTCTTCTTCCTGTGGCTATCTCGTGTGGCGTAAGATGATGGTCGGACCAGGGTTGGTTCCGAAGTGCATACAGTGCCAGTGGAAGGCAGTGTAACCATCCCTTTCTTAGAGTAAGCTTCAACGTGGCTATCCTTTCCGTTAACAAGCTGTTGAGCTTCTCACAGATCCCATTACCTTGTGGATGATACACCGACGAGAACTTGTGCTTTATATCAAACAGTAAACTAATCTGCTCGAACACTGCATTGACAAAATGAGGGCCATTATCTGACCTCATGACCTCGCACACCCCCCACCTGGGGAACACTTCTCTCACTAAAAATGTGGCCGCACAGGTAGAGTCTGGGTGTGTACATGGACCTGCCTCAATCCATCTAGAGATTGGACACACCCAACAATTAAGTATCTGTATCCGTTACATACTTGAATCATGTCGACGTAATCGGCATGCAAGTGTTGAAAAGGCCCATTTGGCCTTATATGATATGATATGATATGGCATTTGTAACGTGCCTATACACAAGTGTTTCAAAGCGCGACGAGGCAGGGAAGGGGGGGAACAAAGAGAAGACAGACAGCGATCCTACTAGGCCAGGTGTCATTCAGATCGTGCAAGTGCATGGGTAGAGGGGAAGGGAAAAGTGCAAGGGGAAAGGGAGGGGGGAAAGTGCAGTACAGGGTTAGTAAAATAACAAGATAAATAATAAGGGCCAGCTGGTGGCAAGGTAAGTGCAGACAAGTGCTGGGAAGGGGGGCTGTAGGGATACAGGGACAGTCCCGCAGTGCAGGGGTTGCCAGGGAGGAAGTGCAAGGGGAGAGTGGCTGGGCCAAGGACCGAGATCGGTGAGAGTGGCCCAGTTGCAGATTCAATGCAGTTTCAGTCAGGAATTTAGCAGGGGAGAGGGTGAGAGAAAGCAGAAGCAAAGAGGAAGGTTTTGAGGTGCTTCCGGAACCGGAGATGGATCTCCTCATGTTTCAGGGAGGCAGGGAGGCTATTCCAGAGGAAGGCCCCTGCCATGGAGAGAGATCTACCCCAACTCGTTGCTTGGAGAAGCGGCTGACCCTGAGGGAGTTGGAGGTGGATGAGCGAAGAGCTCGAGAAGGAAGATAAATTAGGAAGAGAGAGTTGAAGGTATTTAGGCCACAGGCCCCAAAAGGCCTTGTGGACAATGCAGAGGGTTTTGAACTTAATCCTCACAGCCACTGGGAGCCAGTGTAGAGATTTCAGTCCTGGAGAGATACGGTCCCTGGGCTTGAGGCCAAGGACAAGTCTCGCAGTCCTGTTCTGGATGAGTTGCAAAGGGTGGAGAGTAGAGGCAGGCAGATTTAGATAGAGGCTGTTACAGTAGTCCAGCTTCGAGAGAACCAGGGCTCTGGAGACAGTGAGCTTCCGGGGGAAGGAGAGAAAAGGAAGAATACCTCTGAGGAAGTGCAGCTGGTAGTGTGACTTCTTAGAGACGTCAGATATGTGAGGAGAGAAGGAGAGTGTGGAGTCGAAGATGACCCCGAGGTTTTTTGCCTTGCAGGTAGGAGCAGGAAGAGGGCCAAGAGAGGCCGGCCAGAGAGCTGCAGGGAAGGAGGGAGTGGGTGGCCGATGAGTAGAATCTCAGACTTACTGGCATTAAGGCAGAGGTCATTGGCGGCACACCATTCCTGGATAGCAGACAGACAGTTAGAGATGAGGGAAGGAGAGGAGGAGGCTGAGGGTAGCCTGAAAATGAGCTGGGTATCATCCGCATAGCACAGAAAGTTGGGGCAGAGAGCGGCGATGCGGTGGGAAAGGAGTGCCAGATACTGGTTGAACAGCCAGGAAGAGAGGTTAGATCCCTGGGGGACACCACAGGTAGAGAAAAAGATGTCGGAGAGGAAGGACCCCAGTTGGACCTGGGAGGTTCGATTGGAGAGGAAAGAGGTCAGCCACGCCAGAGCCTGACCAGTGATACCCAGGTTATCATGCAGACGGTTGAGCAGGATGGCATGGTTGACAGTATCAAAGGCAGAAGAGAGATCGAGCAAAATGAGAACACATGGAGTGTTAGAGTCAAGGTTCGAGAGCAGGTCCTCACGGATGTTCAGGAGAGCAGTTTCCGTGCTTCTGGCAGCTCTGAAGCCAGACTGATGGTCATGAAGACTACCAACAGATTCAGCATGGAGATTAAGCTGGGAGATGGCCAGTTTCTCCAGGAGCTTGCCCAGGAAGGGAGTGATGGAGATTGGGCGATAGTTAGCCGGCCAGGAGGGGTCGGAAGAGGGTTTCTTAAGAAGAGGGTGCACAAGGGAGTGCTTAAGGGGGATGGGAAGACTCCAGAGGTGAAGGAGTGATTGAAGAAGTCAGCCAGGGCAGGAGCCAGGGAGTCGATGTGGTCCTTGATAGTTTTGGAGGAACAGGGGTGAACCTGTTTTGATGAGACTTTCATAGATCGGACTTGTCTGGAAAACTTGTCAGCAGAGAAAAGGGGAAAGGCAGAGAAGGAGGGAGGAGGGGTGGCTGTAGAAGGGCCAGAGGAAGAGCATGGAATAGAGGGAGGGAGGTGATAGGAGGAGAGTGAGGACAGGATGTTCTGAGTTTTTTAAATGAAGTAAGAGGCCAGTGCCATGCAGAGGGCCTGGGAGGGGACAGGAGAGGTAAAGACTGCAGCAGGGTTGGCCAGCTCCTTGCAGATTTGAAAGAGTTTGGCCGAATTGTTAGATGCCGCAGAGATGCGGGTTTGGATAAGGGCTCTCTTCTTGGTGAGAACAGAGAGCCGGTATTGCCTTTGGAGCAGGCGGCAGGCCAGTTTGTCAGAGGATGAACATGAAGCACGCCATTTCCTCTCCGCCACCCTGCACTTGCATTTTAGGGTGACGAGATCCGAGTCATACCAGGAGTTACATTTGGCTTTGGGCTTCAGGCGGATTCTCATGACAGGGGCAAGGATATCAAGAGTATCAGATATAGCAGAGTGGAGAGGGCTGTGTCAGGGTGGGAGTCAGCTGAAGGGGGGGAGCGAGAAGGTGGCGGTGAAAGCCTCAACTGACACGCGCTTCATGGGTCGGATGACCGAGAAGGAGGGTAGGAGTGATGAAGGTGGCTTTGCCTGAGGGGTATGGAAGGTGAGGTGGGAGGATAGGAGAACGTGATCACTCCAGGAGAGAGGAGTGGAGAGAGGGACAGAGAGGGGAAGGTCAGAAGAGATCAGAGCATCAAGAATGTGCCCTGCAGAATGAGTCAGCCCAGACGGGAGAATAGAGAGTGAGAGAGAGTCGCAGAGGTCGCAAAAGTGTCCAGAGGGGGGACAGGAGGCATCTAGGTGGATGTTGAAGTCTCCAAGAAAGAGGAGATGAGTGGTTGAAGACAGGAGTGAGGAGGAGAGGTCCGCCCACTTAGAGAGAAAAGAGGACATTTGACCGGGTGGCCGATAGATAGTAGCCACAGTAAGGGAATGGCTAGGAGAGAGAGAGAGAGTCAGCAGACAAGGCATTCAAAAGAGGAGTAGGTCTGCGTAGGAGTGACAGTGGCAGGAATCCACTCAGGGAAGATAAGGGCAACACCCCCCATCACGGTTGGGCCTGGACACAGAGAGGATCTTGTAGCCGTCAGGTAGGAGTGTGTCAAAGCTGGTGACAGAGTTGGCCATGAACCATGTCTCTGTGGGACCGAGGATATCAAGGTCCAGTTCCTCTAGAAGGCGACAGATGTCAGAGGAATGTTTGACAGCAGAGCGAGAGTTTAGAGTGGCAATGTGGAGAAGGTTGCCATCCTTGAAGGACTTCCGGGGAGGGGTACAGATCAGAGGTACACCCTGTGGAGGTGGGGAGGGAGCACGAGGGGGGGCATGGAGGGAGGGGGAAGGCAAGGTAGCCGCGGACAGAGGAGGGGGGACAGCAGGAGAGGAAAGGAAGTTGATGAGGCGCGGGAAGCGTCTATCAAAGCGGTGAAGGTTGGCCTGAGGGCCTTGGACCAAGACGGTCCCATTAGAGTAGACATTAATGATGGCCTTAGAGGATTGGAAGGATGCCAAGAGGACATCCCAACGGGTGCCACCATTAATGGGAGAAGAGGAGAAAGGAGAGAGCACAGAGACCATATAAAGGGTCCATAGGTCTGGCGAAGGCACGAAAAAGAGGATGTCGGTGAGAGTTTCCTTGGAGGAGGCACTGGTGTAGGTGTCAGCGATAGGGAGGCCTGGGTTGGAGACCAGGATGCCCTTTTTAAACTTTTTCCTACCAGATTTAGTGAGGAGAGCAGGATAGTCAATGGAGAAGCAGTTAGAGAAGATAGGTGAGATAGAGAGCACCATAGAATAGGAGGGAGAGGAGGGGGGAAGACAGACGAGAGCAAGCTGACAGGATTGCAAGCGGCAAACCAGTAGTGCAGTAGGACTGACTCTCAGGGTAAAGATCTCACAGTGCTCAGTATGGAACCAGAGTTTGTGAATTTGAGAATCCTGAGCGGGGAGGAAAAGGCCTATTTTAAAACAGTGCAGAAACAACAGTAAAGT
Source organism: Ambystoma mexicanum (assembly GCF_040938575.1). Taxonomy (NCBI): domain Eukaryota; kingdom Metazoa; phylum Chordata; class Amphibia; order Caudata; family Ambystomatidae; genus Ambystoma; species Ambystoma mexicanum. The sequence goes on from NC_090926.1 coordinate 347,360,200, forward strand.
ATTGGCACAATGCTAATTTGGTGAAACGGGTGTAGGAGGGGAGGGCCGGGAGTGCAGGTGGAGATAGCAAGGTGATAACTGGCGCCAGGCGTCCCCTTGGGATGACTCCTCTCATTACTTTTAATGGGTGCCCCGCCGTGATTTGCTGACAAATTATATAGTTTACCATAAAGAATGCAACGTGCTCTGGTGAATTCGGTACGACCCAGTTTTCTGCGAGTGTTGCTGCTAGGTTTTCTTTTGTCATGTGCGCCGGGTAATGTAACTGTCCCAGCGCTATTTTTAATAGGGCTACAGGCATTACTGGTTTACCAGTGCTGTCTTGTCACCACAAGCTGTCAGAGGGGTTTAAAGAATACCCTCGAAGTTTCCACAGGTTCTTCTCTTCCTGTGGCACCTCCCCTTGGAGTTCCATTAGCTGTGTTTGCCCCAAATTACTGTAACTTTCAGGTGCAGTTCGTGTAACCATCATTCGCTCGTTGGCATGGATAACTTCCACTTCCATGATTGTTTCACTTTTGGATACCATACGCTTGGCTTCCGTGTCTGCTGCTTGATTCCCTTGTGAGATAAAATCTGTCCCCTTCGTGTGGGTGGCGCATTTCACGACCGCTATGCCCACTGGGAGCTGTAGTGCCTTGATCAGTCTGTCCAATAAGGCTGCGTGCTGCATTGGCGTGCCGTCTGCTTGGAGGTAGCCCATCCTTTTCCAGCGCGCTAAGGCTGCATGCACTGTTGATCTCAAAAAGGTGGAGTCACTGTACACCGTTACTTCCTGGTCTGCATGATTCTCAATGGCGAGTATTAACGCCAATAATGCTGCAGCCTGTGTGGAATAATGAGATGGTATTCGTGCACTAAGAAGCACTCAAAACTCTCCATTCGTTGTATGTTTCATCACAGCAAAGCCTGTATATCTTTGCCCATCATTTTGGTCGATCCTCGAGGACCCGTCAATAAAGACGATCTCTCCTTCTGCGAAGGCATTTTCTTTCACCCTGGGGATTTCATCGTAGTATTCTTCATAATTTGCACAGTCATGTATGGGCTCTCCTTCAGTGACTGGCTGTGTTATGAACATCGCTGGGTTCACTATCTTGCATCAGACTATTTTAATTGATGTATTTTATATGATCGCTTCATAAGCAGAAGCTCTCTGAGATGTCAATGTGCCCTTTCGTTTCTCTAGAATGGCAAATAGCGAGTGCTCAACGTACAACGTCATTGAGCACCCCATTACAATGGTTGTAGCCTTCTCTATGGCGAACGCTGCAAAAGCCAAACTTTGTTTGCACGGGAAAGTACCCCTCAAAACTGGGTCCAGGTTCCCACTATAGTATGCCAGGGGCTTGAACCCCAACGTGGTTCTCTGTGTGAGTACTGCCGTCATAACGTTGCCATTTGTGTGTGAAAACAGGTCAAATTCCTCTGCATAATTGGGGATCCCTAGAACTGGTGCTGTGCAGATGGCTCTTTTGAGTTCAGCAAATCCTTTCTCCATGGTCTCAGACCATTTGATCTTTTATTTCATCACTTGGGCCTTCTTTAGGGCCTGATGTAAAGGCTTGGTGTAAGAGCTGTAGTCGAAGACCCATGCCCTGACATAGTTGCATAGGCCTAAAAAGCTCTGCATCTGCTTTATCGTGTGTGGCTTAGCCATGTTAAATATGGCTTCAGCCCTTTCTGGGGTCACTTTCTTTCCCTCATGTGAGATCAGCTGGCCTATGTACAGCACTTCTTGTTGACAATATTGTATCTTTTCTTTGTCAACCTTATATCCTTTCTCAGCCAGTATAGTCAATAGCTGAACAGAATCGTGCCTGCATTGTTCTTCTGTTGTGCTACAAATTAAGATGTCATCCACGTATTGCAGGACGACACTTTCTAGTGCGATATTGCTCAAATCCATCTGCAGGACTCTGTTAAAAATAGAAGGGGACTCACAGTACCCCTGTGGCAGCCTCGTGCTTTTCAGACGCATTTGTCTGAATGTGTATGACGTCAAATCTTGCATTTTTCAAGTCAATCACCGTGAAATATTTTGCCTCAACAGGTATGTTACATAGAATTGTAAACGGGTTACGGACTAGAGGGAACTCGGCCTCAACAATATCGTTTATTGGCCTCAGATCTTGAATTAGCCTCCATGACCCCTCTTTATTTCTTTTCATATAGTAAACCGACGTATTACATGATGACTCTGACGTCACTACGATGCCTTGCTCTATCATAGCAGAAATTGTCTTAAAAATCCCCTCATCTGCCTCTCTGGACATGGGATATTGTCGGGCTCTTGGTAGAATTGCTCCTGGTTTCAGTTTAATTTTCACTTCTCCAACCCCCTTCAAGAGGCCTACGTCATAGGGGCCTGTAGTCCATACTGAGACAGGCACCTTGGCTATATTGTCATCAAAATATTCAGGATGATTTAGTGCCTCATTATCTGAGGTACTTCTCTTTTAATCATCTTTACCCAAAAGATGAGACTCACTTGCACCATTGTCTCTCCTATATCTGTTTGCTCTTCAAACAGATCGTCATCGGTGATGTCAGTCAATTGATATCCTTCTTCAATGGCGATTACTGCGCACCATTGTCGGTCCTCGTCATCATAACCATCAATCAAGGCCATTCTCCCTTTCACTGCAGCTGTGTGTATCATCAAGGGACATACTTTTTTTTTTATTCTTTATTGGGTTTTTAGATACCATTACAAGCAAACAAACTAACACTTCATAAACAAACGTGAACAAAAAACAAAGCTGGCTGTCGGCCCCAAGCGCGGGTATTCCTCCTCCTGTTCCGTCTTCGAGTAAGCAAGGAATCTCTTCGCTTTAAGGTGTCTCTTTCCCCTCAGTGGTTTTGAAAGTGTCTTAGTTCATGGCCACCCTTGCTTGGAGGTTTGACCTGTGCTTTTCCCCTTTACTGCGCTTCCTCCCCTCCCGGCTCTTCCTCTCCGCTCTCCTCCCTGTTCTCGAATAAGCTCTGCATCAGTGAGTTCCATGCCATTATTTTTTGTCCTGTTTCCCCTTCACCTTTCTGTACTGCCCTCATCCACACTGCCGTTTCAGTCATCGCCCATTTCTGAAAATCTGCCCACCATGAGTCTATCCTAGGGCCCTCTCTCGATTTCCAAGCCATCGATATCCGCTGTTTGGCTAGTATGAATATCAAGTCTTTCATTTTTGCGAGGTGCGACCTATTCTTGCCTCCTCTTGGGAAGAGGCCCAGCAGGTACATTTCTGGATTTCCCGCTTGTATTTGGAGTCCACTTCCCGCCACCTTGCTTCTGATTCCATCGCAAAAAACCTATATCACTGAGCAGGTCCAGAACATGTGTATCATGTCTGCGTCCTCTTCCGGGCAGCGGGGGCATGTGCGGGGATCTCCCAGCTTCATCCCATTCATTCTCTTAGGTGTGAGGTATGCCCTGTGTGTAGTGTATAATTGTGCTTGCTTGAACCTTGCGTTCCTTGATACTTTTTTGGGGTATCTCAGTGGCCTAGCCCATTCATGATCACTGAGGGGTCTTCCTAGTTCGTCCTCCCATCTCCCTCTTGTTTGTAGGACTTGTGAATTCTTGGATTTTAGTAACTGTTCATATAGCCATGAGGTTGTGAGTCCCCCTTCTGAAATATCATACCATGCATCTAGTTCTCCTCCTGTGTCCTCTTGTTCTGGCCACTCCGGCCACCTCTTCTTGATTTTCAGCATCATTCTATTATATAGGAGGAATTGGCCTTTGTGTATGTCATATTCTTCCACCATATCTCGGAACTCTGCCCATTGGTCTTCCCTCCTCAAATCTCCTATTTGCGCTATTCCTTTGGCTTCCCAGTGGGGTCTATACATTGCAAGTGTATTTGTGTCCTTGCCTATTATTCCTGCTAGTGGAATCTGCAGCGAGCAAGGGTCTTTGGTCACCTGGAGTCTCCATGCCCTCGACCAGAGCTCTGTTGCTAACCTAAGCATGTTGGGTAGGGGCTTGAGCAGAGGTTTGTCTATCCATAGGATTTCCCGTAGGTAAAAGGATCTCAGTGCTGGTTGGAAGAGTATTTTGTCTATTGATTCATCTTCTCCCAACCATTTAACTACGTATTGGAGTTCCCCTTCCAGGTAGTATCTTTCGAAGTCCGGTACTCTGATGCCCCCCTCCTCGTGGTCCCTCTGCAATGTTGTCATGGCAATTTTACACCTTCCCCCTCCCCATAGGAACCTCCGTGTCATTGTGTTCAACTTCATGAAGAAAGCTCTGGGTATGGCATGGGGAATGTTCGTGAAATAGTATAATAGCCGTGGGAGTACTACCATTTTCAGGATGGCCGCTCTCCCTATTATCTCCAATGGGAGTGTCTCCCAGAAACCCATGGCCTTTTGTATTCTATCTAGGGCTGCCTGTGTATTATATTCGTGTGACTCTGCAGTGTTGTGGTGTATCTCTATTCCCAGTTATCGGAAGGACCCCTGAGCCTAGGCTAGCCCCATTTCTGGGAGTCTGTCTCGGGGGACCTGTCTTAAGTCCGCCAAGGGGAATAAGACAGATTTCTCTCTATTGATTGCTATCCCTGAAAGTCTGGCGTATGCGTCCGCTGCCTCCAGTAGGCAGGCTAGGTTGGCGCACGGATTTTCAACGAAAAGAAGGATGTCATCCACGTACAGCGAGATCTGATGGACCACCCCGTCTATGTCTATCCCTGTGTCCCCATATTCTGCCCGGAGGAAGACCTCCCATGGCTCCAAAGCCAGTATGTATAACATCTGTGACAGTGGGCAGCCTTGTTTGGTTCCCCTGTATATTCTCCAAGCTTTTGAAATGTGCCTTCCCGTTTTTACTCTCGCTCTAGGGTCCCTGTACAGCAGTCTAATCCATCTGAGAAATTCCTCCCCCAAACCAAAGTGGGCGAGGACGCTCAGCAACTACTAATCACACTACTGCGCATTCCCCTGCCTCTGATTCGTCTGTTCTATCACATAGTGTAATCTGCGGAGGTTCCATGACGTGTTTCGCCCTGGGACATAGCCCCTTTGGTCTGAGTCGATCAACGTGGATATAACCGATTTCAGACAGTTCGCTAGAACCGTTGTAAGTATTTTGGTGTCCTGGTTGATGAGGGAGATCGGCTTACATGACGTGCATTCTACTGGGGATTTTCCTGGCTCTAGGATCGGGACTATTATTGTTTCCGACAGGCTATTTGGCAATTGTGCTTCCTCGTATGCCTCCTGATATGTTTCTAGCAGTTTTGGGGCAATGGTACTTTTGTATGTCTTATAGAACTCCCCTGGGAGCCCAACCAGGCCCGGGGTTTTACCCGAGGGGAGCTCAGAGATCACCATTTCAATTTCCTCTACGGTAATCGGGGAGTCCAATAGTTGGGCCTGGTCTGCTGTCAGCTTCGGTAACCTAATCTCTGCAAGGGCGTTTGGGATGTCTTCCGGCTCCACATCCGGATTGGGAGCATAAAGCCGCTCATAGAAGCCGGCGAACAGGTTATTTATATCTTCCTGATTCCTAACCTCTGTTCCTGTATCATCATTTAACACTGCTATGGGGTCCCTCTTCTTGTCCTGTTTGGTAAGCCACACTAGTAGTCTACTGGGTTTATCCCCTTCTGCATGCAATCTCTGTAAGTATTTCCCATAATTCAGCTTCCCCAGTTTCTCCCAGAGTACTATGCATCTTGTTCTTAGCTCCAGTAGTTCCCTGGGTTCCCGGCCCGCCCTTTCCGCCCTTCGTTCCTCTGTTTTAACCTCCCTTTCGATTTCGTCCAGCTCAGCCACAATTGCACCCTTCAACCCTGCTGTTTTCCCAATTGCCGCCCCTCTTATCACTACTTTGAAGGCGTCCCAGAGCATGGCATTGCTCTCCACGCTCCCCTCATTTTGTTCAAAGTAATCTTTTATCACCTCCTGCAGATATGCCTCAAATTCGCCCTCTCCTAGTGCTTCTGCGCGGAGGCGCCATGTTGGTATTGGGTTTTTTCTGTGTGTGTGCGCCCATGTTGCCAGTATCGGGGCGTGATCTGAAAGTGTACGTGCTTTAATGTCGATTCCTGTGAATTCTATCAGAGGGTCACTGCCAGTGAATAGGTAATCTATTCGTGTAAATACCCCATGTGGGCGCTATAATGTGTGTACCCTCTCCCGTCTCCATGTACCTGCCTCCAGACGTCCACCAGCTGCAATCGTGTGAGGGTCTTGTGAAGCTCCCTGGCAGGGGGTGCTGGCTTCCTGTGCTTGTAAGCCGACCTGTCGAGAAGCGGGTTCAAGGTGCAATTAAAGTCTCTGGCCCAGATGAACGTGGCTCCCCTCTACTGAGCCAGTTTGAGCGATAGATTCCTGAAAAAAGCGGTGGCATCGTGTCTGGAACGGTACTCCCGGTGCAATCCATATTAATGCTCCCCTTGCATAGTTCGAGTATGTTGTGCTGTATACATGTCCTCCCCATTTCTTGTTCACCCTGGCCTGTTTATCCGCTGTCAGATGGGTCTCTTGTAGCATTGCTATCTTGACTTTCATTCTGTTCAGCCAGGCGTACACCCTGAGTCTTTTGACATAAGCATTGAGTCCTCGTACATTGCAGGTTGCTACAGTTATTTCGTCAAGGCCCATATTTGTATTGTTTACTCTGGCTCCGTTGTCCCATAGCCTTCCATTTGTATTTTTCCCTGTTTCTTCTCTTTCCGTCCGGTCTTCGGGCGTGCCTCTTTCCCCCTTGTCCTTTTTGCCTCTGCGCTTGGGGTGATTTCCTTTGTTACATTGCGGTCTGCCGACCTGGTACCTGCTCACTCAAGCTGTTTCATGTAGATATACATTGTTCCTTCCACCATTGACGCCGTGGACCAGCCGGCCTTACCTACAGCCATCCAACACATAAACCATAACTTTCAAACTAACGCCTAGCCACCCCCACCCCTGCTCGGGCCTCGCCGCTTCTCTTGCTCTGTCCCTGGAAGAGGGACTGGCTCGCTGCAGCGTGATTCCTCCAAACTGGCATCCGAACTTGTAGAACTTTCTGAATTGGGGGGTGGTTTTCCCGTGCCATCCCAGCTGGGTTAGAGCGAGTCGCTCCTTCGTGCTATGCATCTGGCCTGGTCAAATCACCTTGACGTCTTCTTCCTGGGGGTCTGTGCTCCTTTTCACCGGGGCTGATTCTCATTATTGTTCAGGTTTGTCCGTCCCTGCTGGGGGAGGCCCTGCTGGTCCATCCATATGTGGGCTTCTTCCGTTGATATAAGAGCAAGTATCGCACTCCTGCCGACCTGAGACGTTCTTTAGTTGGGCCGAATCTTGCTCTTTGTTGCTGGACCATGACCGTATAGTCAGGGTAAATAGCAATCTTAGTTCCTTATAATCTCTCCCCCTTCTCTTGAGAATGTTAGTATCTTCTCCCTGTCCCTAAAGTTCATGATCTTGGCAATCATCGCTTTAGGGGGGGCACCCGGCCGTGGTCTTTTGGTCAATGCCCTATGTGCCCTCTCAACCGCAAAGCCCTGGGACAGTGATACGGCACCAATCTCTTGGAGCAGCACAGATTCGACATATTCTGTGGGATCTCTGCCTTCTTCACCCTCTGGAAGCCCGATTATGCAAATATTATTCCTTCGTGCCCTTCGTTCTGCGTACTCGGCCCTCTGTTCCAGGATCTTGATCTTTCGTACTGCCTCCGACATTTGTGTTCGTGTGGCCGCAACGTCCGTGGTGTTTTGCTGCACTTGCTGTTCTGGCATTGTTACTCTTTCTGTCAAGTTTCTGGCGTCCTGCCGAAGAAAGCCCAAGTCAACCATGACAGTGTCCAGTTTGTTCTCTAAGGAAGCCTTGAGGGCCCCTATCGCCGCGTCCATCTTGGCTTCAAGGGATGTTTGCAGAGCGGCTATAGCTTCCAGGATTGGTCCTTCCGTAGTGTTTCCTGCTTGTTGTCCAGTATCTGAGGAGGCCATTGCAGTAGTAGGCTGGGCAGGTTGTTTATTTCCAGGTGGTGTAGTGAACGTTTCTATGCTGGTCTGCTTTGCCTTCCCCTCCGTCTTTCGACTTGGCATTCTATCGTCGGGGCTCACTTGGTACAGCCCGGACCTCAGTTAATCCGGATCCGACCGTGCCCGGGGACATCGCTTCCTGGATGTCCCCCTCTGTGCGCACGGTTTCCCTTCCTGGGTCTCCAACCGCTGCTCCGCGTGTTGCCTGTTTTTCAGGCCGGCCGCTCCCCTCCTCCCTGGGCTCCGAGCGCCGATTTGTTCTGGGAACTCCTCACTTGTTGTGCGGATGTTCTGGCGTCCTGTCTGCCGAGTTAGAGTCCGCTCTCCCGGACGTATGTGCGCCTGCTGTCTGCCGCAAATTACTGGTCTATGCGGGTCCCCTTCCTGATGCCGCCTCTTCCCGCCTTTGCGGCTGTGATGCTTGCGGGAGGGCGATACAGTCCGTGCGCCACCTCGCCGTATCAGGGTGGGGTCCCCGGCATGCTCTCTCTGCTTTCACCACTTCCGTGTCTTTATGAGTGTCTGGGCCGTGCTCGTTGCTGGACCGCCTGTGCCGATCGTCGATCCCCTCTCCGCCAGACCCCTGGGCCAGCTGGATGTTGTTTTATCTCCAGCCCGCAGCTGCACGCCTGTGATTTCCTCTCTCACAAGGCTCTGGCGTTCTCCCCGCCCGTTCAGCTCCTCGCGCCCGCCATTTTGTTTCGCGCGGGCAGCTTCTTCTTTTGCCTTTTATCTGCAATTCGACCTCCGATTTCCTTCGGGAGCGTTTTGGTACCAGTTTGATCGGATCTTCTTCAGGGTCTCGAAGGAGCTTCTCAATCGTGCCTCCTACCACATGGCCGCCAAGCCACGCCCCCATCAAGGGACATACTTGTCCCTTCTCCTCATGCATCGGTATTCTGGGTCTGAATAAGAACTCATCAGGGGTTCTCATGATTTTGTCTGCAAGGCCTGGCAATCCTGCCATAAACACACGCATACCATGTGCGAATATTTCTGGCTCTAATGGTATGGCCCTCATGGCTATGTGTCCTGAGTATGCTCTAATCATTTTGCATACATTTGAGTAGTGCATTCTTGGAGTGGAACATACTATGCCCTTCTCCGTGAACGAGATTGTCATGTTTAACTTTGTCATTAAATCTCGACCCAAAATGTTAACTGGGGTCTTCCGAGAATATAATAAAGGTACATTCATTTCACAATCTCCTATGGAGACTGGGAGTGCATTTGTGAAGGGAACACGACTGGTAGCTCCTGTAAAACACTGAGTATCTATGGCCTCACCAGACAAGGAAAACTTGCCTTCATGTATGCACGAGCGTGTTGCACCCGTGTCAACTAAGAAGGAATATTCTTTATACCCTATCACAACATCCACCCTAGGTTCCCTGTGAGGTCTGGTGTCACTGATAGGATAGAACACATCAGGGTTCCCAGTGAACTGTCCTAGTTTATATACAAATTTGGCCCACCATGTGCTGGTGAATTTCCCCCATTCTCATTTTTACTTCCCATTCCAGGGTTCCTGGTCTGCCCTGTGCTCATCGTCTGCGATAGTTGCAGCGGTGACTGTTGGGATTGTCCTTGTGGAAAATGTCTCCATGCTTTGCGGTTGCACCCCTTGTTGCATTCCTTGCGCTTGTTGTTGCACCGTGTGATTCTGTGCATCCCCTGCTGTAAAACTGCAGGTGGATTTGACATGCCTGCTCCTGTTCCTTGGCCGCTCTGCGTCATGCCTTGATTTCTCCATGTGCGCGCCAAATGCCCTGTCATTCCACACAGCCAACATACTGGTGGTGGTCGGATCATTTGCCCATTTGACATATCTTGGTTACCATTTTGCATGTTTTGAAAGCCTCCTTGATTATTTTGGAAACCTCCCTGATTGCTCTGCCATCCTCTTCCCCAAACCCTCTTCCCCTGGGATAAAACCCTGTATTGCCCTGATTATTCTGCTGTGGACTAACCACCTGCTGCATGCTTGATTCAGCTGTGCTAGTTATCATGGCTCCCTGAAGAACATATTTTGACAATTTCTTTTGCACCAATTTTGTTTCCTCACCCTTTCGAGCGGCTTCCTTTTTTCGATTCTTTTCTTGCAGCAGTCTACAATAATGTGCAATGGTCAACTATATTTCAATCCATGGCTTGGCTTCAATTCCCACCAATTTCTTGAGTTGTTTCTGTACCGGCTCTGGCAGCCCTTGGCACAATATATGGTAAAACACAGGTATAGATTTCATCCAAGATTCATCAGTCTCGAGCACCCATGTGTCTTGAAAATTCTGTATGTAAATTAACAGATCTTCAGACTCCTTCATCTTTCACGTCATTATAGCTTCCATATCGGAAGTATCTGGGTATAGTACTCGTAGCGCTTTCCATACTGCGGTTCTACAATTGTTAAATGGACCTATGTTGTGCGCGGTATTAATTGTGGTTACACCAGGGTAGCCTGCTCGTGCCCACACATCGTCTGCTCTCTCGCCAAGTATGGCGATTAGGAGACCTTTGATGTCCCCTATGGCTAATGTGTTTCCTCCTGTCATTTCTTCTAACTCATGTATCCACTTTCCGGCTCCCGATGTCTGCATTGGAAGCTTGTTTTTCAAATGTTCTCGATCCATGTGTGGCCATGGAATATATTGCGGTCTTACTCCCCCCTTCTTGAGCATTGGAAATTGGAATGTGTAGCCCTCTCTCTGTTCTCTCATTGTTCTCCTGTCTACTGCAGGGGTAATATTCCTGCACCACCGTCTACCTGGCAATGTCCTGAGTCTGTCCACATAGAGTGGCGAAGACACCCCCCTCTGACAGTGAGATACTTCTTCATGTCGGTCAGACTGTGTGGCTGACTCTGATACCGTTGGTGCAGACTCGCTAGTGTCTGACCCTCTTATTCCTTTTTCCCTTGGGAGTAGTCTTTTGCACCGTCCCTCTTCCTCATTTTCCTCGTGCTCCTCCCTTTTGAAGTCGGACATTGTCTGTCCCCAACTAGTGCGACTTCTCCTATCCTCTTTGTTCCTAATTATTTCTAATCTATCTAGGGATAGCTCTCTATTCCCACTACTTCGGGTAACATCCTCAGTGTCATACTGCTGAGTGCTCTCCAGGCGCTTGTCTTCCCTCTCCCCTTGGGGTATTGGTTCTAGCCCCATTTCATCATATATTCTATCAATCGTTTCTCCGATGCTTCTAGTGTCGAAGTCATCGTCAATATTTGCCCTAGATGTGTCTGGTACTGAATCGTACTCAGGAAAGAATTCTTCGATGTCTTCCCAGTCTACAACTGGAGCAGGTTTTTTAACCTCTCTCCCCAGATATTCAAGATCGCGTGCTCTCTGTCTTCGCTTACGTTCTACGTCGTCATCAAATTCTTTGCGTTTCCTCACCTCTTCTCTGATCCTATCTTCTTCCTTTCTCTTTTCATTTCTATGTTCATCTGCCCTTCGAATTTCCTCATCTCTTTGTCTTTTTATTCTTTTCTCAAGTATCCTTTGCTCTTCCTCTAACCTTTGCTGTTTCTGTCTGTCTTGGTCATTGGCTGCTCTTGGTCTGGGATCAAGCTGTTTTTCTTGCTCTTTGCGATATAGCTGTTCTCGCCTTTGTATGTCTTTCTTTCTTATCCTTTCGTCTCTCAACTCCTTCTCTTTCCCCTTTATCTGTGTCTCATCTAACCTCTCTTTTTGTTTCACGTCATCAATGCCTTTGCCATCGAGTTTCAATAAAATTTGCCCTCCCATCCATTTGTCTTTTGCAAATGCTATCTCATCAGTTCTATCTTTGGTTCCCTTCCATCTCTTCCCTTCTCTCTCTTTGTCGAGAGATGCGCTTGTCTGTGCCTGATCTCTTCTTTCATCATCACATCTCCCTTTGTCCCGTGGGATTGTGGAGGCAATATTCTTATCCTTCTCTTTCCCTTGATTTTCGTCACTGCTATGTGTAGGTGACTCATATGCTGGGTTGCTGTACCCCGTGGCTGCTTTGAGTTCTCTCAGTGGGTATAATCCCTCATCCTTACTTTCTTCAATTTTCATTTCGGGTGGGGCAGGTGGTGTGGTAGGTGTCTCACCCCCTCTGTGCATACATTAAGTATCCAATCTGTTGGCGGCTCTTCCTCCTTTACCTGTTCATACATTTTCCACAACTCGAGAACAGCAAGGCGTTTTTCTAACTTCTACCCTGTATATGTGGCATGCAAATAGGTCGTCATATGTTGTAAGACGGCTTCAGATAAACACCCATTTTGTGGCCATGGCATAAACATCTTGTGGGTGGTACCTTTAACCCACTCGGTACTATATTTCTTTAGCTTGGGTGCGTGTTTTGGCAACTGCTTGCATAGGTGTGCCAATGGAGTCATATCTTCCATGCTTAAATCTGTTCCCTTTTCTCTTATATAACACTTGTCAACGCTTTCGTGTGGCTTAAAGAACTTCTAACAATATGAGCGAGCACCAAACATCACAAGCTCCAATCCAAATTTTCACAAAATTCTATACCTTCTGATTTACTCAAAAAACATCAATTCATAAGCGATTTTATCTCAGCTATTAAATCGCATAAAATTTAAATCAGTTTTCTCAAAGAATTCTTTTACATATGACGTCACAACAAGAAACATGTATGACAAACGCTTGACAGACTAGACGGACACCAGCTGGACACAGATATCTCTGCCTCTAAACATTACCCCTTCATGGAGTGTAAACGTACTCCTTTCACGACGTCTTTAAACATTGTGGTACTCTATTTGTTCCCCATTATGTGGGACTCTGGGTACACCTTTCTTCTAGCCGCTATATTAAAGCGTAGCAATAAGGCGAATCCTCTCACTTCTCGGGTGTCTTACCTGGTAACCTTTCTCTTCCCGGGTGTCTTCCCCGGTAACCCTTTGTTTACTTTTATTAGTCTTGAGTCATTTTCCCCATATATATATATATATATATATATATATATATATATATATATATATACAGTCTCTCTACTTCTAACTATATTTAGTTTTTTCCCACCTCCCTCCATTACCTTTTCCCGTTACTTGTTCTAAAGCATGTACTTTTGCCAGAACATAAGTCTTTTTCATTCACCGTTCGCATGGTTCCTCTCTGGACCCTCGGGATCACCGCCTTCGTTACCGCCTTCTTCGGTTTTTCGCCTGTTCAGCTGCCTGTAGGAATGGGAAGGGATGCGTGGGGAACACAGGTCCCTTCAGGCCCTGTCTGCAGTCTATTTACACTACCATTGTCTAAGGGGAGCTTCACGGTCTACTCAGCTGAATGGCAAAGGACCTGTGATATTGCCGAAGACCTAGAGTTACTTTATGTCGACGGTCAATAGGTGTCTTATTCAAATCAATAATCGATAATCGATAACCATCAAGTCTCTGCTACCAAGTCTACTCAGGAGACCCCCGGCCGGCCCATAGAGCCGAGGTTTGCTCCGAGAGTACTTTAAGACGAGATAGCTGCACCTTGAGATGGATGGGGGTGCAGATTTATTGCTCCAATCAATAAGGACAACTCAATGGGCCTCATTCCGAGTTTGGAGGTAACCACGCCGCTATTTGCAGCATGGCTGCCTCCGAATTCGTCCAAACTCCGGCCTGGTGAATGGACTAATTACCGGTCCATTCCGAGGTCGGAAGGACCCCGGAGTCCATTCACCACGGCCATTCCCCATTCCCATTTGAGCCCCCATAGGGCTCAATGGGAAGGTGGCAATAACGGTACCGTAAATTACGGTACCGTTATTGACCCCGGAGTCCCTTTGCGGGTCCCATCCTTAACGCCTTCCCGCAAAGGGAACTCATAGTAGGGCAGTGAGGGTTTAACGGCACCGGTCTTGTTACCGGTGACCGTTAACCCTTACCGCTCTACTCGGAATGAGGCCCAATAGTTTGGCAAAGGGAGTCAGTTTAATGAGAAGTACAAAAAACGGGGAGTCATGGCAATCAGCAGTGATGCGATAGTCCGTCTAGCTTCAACTCCAACAAACTTCATAAAAAAACATGTGATTTATACTGAAAATTCGTCATAAGTGACGTGTAACACTCAAAAGTTAATAAGCATTTCTATTGGTTCGGAAAAGGTAACTTTAATATAGGTGCTGTATCTGTATATGGTAACGGAGTGAGGGGATTGGGTGAATACTGTCAGGTGGGCGTCTAAGCCCTTCCTTTAAAATGACTACTGTAGACGTCACTAAAAGTATGACGTCCCATTAGTTCTACTACTATAGGACCCTAGATTATGTGGTCCATTGTGATTGGGTTGGCACCAACCCCACGCATACATTTCTACTTTACTTAGCAGCACGCAGAATGGTCAGCCAGGTGCAGGGTGCCCCCTCAGCTACCCGGCCTTCCTCCAATTAAGGTTACAATCAATCATCACTTCAACAACAATGTGTCAATTACGTTACTGTGGTTGGCCTCGAAACTGCATCTTCTGTCTGGGAAAATTCCGATATCTCCTCCTGGGCGGATGCCAAGCGTAGGTGTGAACTCGTGCTTCTCCTCTCTCGGATGGTTACGTGATGCAGACACTGCGAATTTTCCCAGGTTCTCTCAATTCGTGCATTTAATTCTTATTCGGCTTGCCACCTGCCTACGCTTCCTTATCTTGACCTTTCACAGACAGGATATTCTGTTCTTAAGTTTCAATTAGATGCAGCTACTGTCCGTTCCTTCTATTGGTATGACCTTGGCTCTCTTGGCATGAGTTGCATCTGCTGAGTTTCGATTCAGCCGTCTCTTCTCATTTTGCTAGAAAATGAATCTTGTCTTGTTTGGCCTCTAGTAACCTGAGTTGATTCTGCTTTTCGTGTAAGGTGGAATTGCACTTATAATAATGTGCTTCGTTTTGAGGTAGATTATGTACAATGGCGCTTGCTGCGCTATTCTTCTACTTAGCATAGCAAGCCGCACTGTTTTCTTAGCTTTCTTGCTGTTTCAAGCATATGTACAGGCGTTAGCTGGTTGAATATCTTTATCCTGCTTACAGCTTAACTCTCTTACCTTTGATAGCTTTCTATAACTTTAAGCTCACAATCTCTTTTCTCATGGCATTTCGTCTCCTTGTGTCATTCTTGGTTCGTCGTTTGTTCTATCTGTGAGTCCGTCCGGGCTCTCGTGACGTCACCATTCATCTTCCATTAAGACCTTTTTGGTTTCTTCCGGGACGGTACTTAGGCAATCTTCATTTCCTCTCATTTGTTGGTAGGGTTTTCTCAATGGATACCTTACTATCCATGGTTGTCTGGGTATTGGTACTCCAATAGGTGTTGCTCTTCTGATGGGTACTAAGCAGAGCTCTACTGAGGCTGGTCTATTTGCTCATCATACGTCACATATTTTGGTGTGAACGTTCCTGGTACTTGCTCCTGGCATCAGATTTATCTTCACTCCCCCTATTCCTTTAAGAAGCCCCACATCATAGGGCCTCGTGGTCCATAAGATACTGGGCACCTTGGCCAAATCCTCCTCTCAGAAGGATGGTGGTGCTACCCGTGCCATTGCCATCCTCTGTGGTACCTCTCTCTAGTGTATCCTTAACCAGTATGTCACGCTCATTTCGAACAACACCATCTCATGCTCTGACCACTCGTCTTTGAATAGTTCTTCGTCTATCACTGTAGTTAGCCTGCATCCTCCTCCACTGCGATCACTGCCCGCTTTGATTGTCCTGTGTTATCCATCCCATGTACTGCTATCCATTCGTCCCTCACAACCACTGCCTCAACTTCTATTGGCATTATTGTCCCTTCTGCCTCATCCACTGGAATCTCTAGTCTGAACAAATACTTGTTTGGGACATGCCACATCTTCCCCTGAATCCCTGGGAGCCATGCATTTGCAATCTAAGTCCTGTACTGGAACAGCTCCTCGTCTACTGGCACCCCCCTCTGTACCTTCCGACCACAATATGCTTGAATGATCTCTCTTACATTGAGCATGAGTATTCCTGGTGTAGGTCACACTATCCCCTTGTCTGTGAATGAGATTGTCATGTTTAGTCTGCTCATAATGTCTCATCCCAGTATTTTCACAGATGTCTGTCAAGAGTAAAGTAAAGGCAGAGATAAATCGTGTTCCCCTCTAGAAAGGCAGATATTGGGCCTCATTACGACCATGCCGGTCTGGAAACAAGGGTGCCGGTAAACTTACCGGCACCCTTGTATTCGGGCTGGAAAATTACAAGATTGCCTGCCCGGGCCGCTGCTCCCGACAGGTCTGACCCTGGTGGGAGCAGCAGCCCCGGTAGGCAAACTCATCACAGAAACATCAGCACCGTTCGTAACGGTGCTGATGCTTCCGTGAACCCATTCCCATGGAGTCCTATAGGACTCCATGGGAATGGGGTCTAACGTTTACTGGCACCCAGCTTCCTGGTCCGCCGGGAGTTGGAATATCCCGGTAGCACCGAGAAGCTAGGTGTCGGTAAAATGTTATGAGTGCTGGCGACAACTCGCTGGTAGCACCGGCAGGGTACCGCCGGACTGATTATGAGGCCCATGGTCTGTAAAAGGAACCACTTCCCGAGCACCAGAGAATCCTTGAGTATTCATGGCATCGCCTGACAATCTAAATGTTCCCTCTAGAAAGCAGGACCTAGTGGCCGCTGTGTCTACAAGAAAGGAAAAAGTGTTGTAACCTATCGCCACCCCTATGCGATGTTCCTCGCAGTGTTGGGTGTGATCGACAGGATGGAACACTTTAGGTCTATCTTTGGGCTGTCATATTGAGGGTATAAGGACATCCCATACCCTATAAATGGGTTGTTCCCCACCATGGTTACCCCTCCCAGGTTTCTAATGGGGGTCATTGCTATGGAGTCTATGCGCGACACTGTGCCATCGTTTGACTTTGTGCTGTTCTGTATCTGTGGCATCTGCGGTGCTTGCAAATACTGTGGTATGGGTGCTTGCATCTTTAGCATCTGTGTCATACGCTGGTGTGCCTGTGGGTGTGCACTCTGTGACTGTCCTTGCTGTTTCTGTGGTTGGTCCTGTGTGTAATAGTCGAACCGGTCCCCCTGATATGTCTGTTGGTATTGCGCTCACCAATTCTGCTGCACCCCTCTGTTTCTGCAAACTCTAGAAATGTGCCCCATTTGCCCGCACGACCAGCACTGTGGTGGCTACCTCCCGTTGGAAACCCCCCGCATGATCCCCTCGGCCCTGCTGCACCTGCGGCCTGTATCCCTGAAACCCTCCTGGAAAACCCCCTTGGTTGTTATGTATCTGTGGTCCGTACCCGCGTCCTCTCAATGGCCACCCTCTTCCGCTGAACCGTTGCTGAATGTTCCCACGCCCCATGAATCCTCCCCCCGTGGGCAGTGGTGTGTCCTGCTGCAGTTGTGTCCCCTGTGCGCTCGCCCTTGTCAGCACTGCCCCTTCCATGGCGTACTTTGATAGTTTTTTCTGCACTAGTTTTGCTTCCTCTAACTTTCTTTCCTCTGCTTTCTTCTTTAGCTTCTCTTACATCAGCCTACAATGATGAACAATCGTTAGCTGTATTTCCGGGTAAGATTTTGCTTCCATGCCTACCAACATCCTTAGCTGCTTCTGAACTGGTTCTGGCATAATATGTGGTCAAATACTGCTACCGTTTTGTCCCACTGTTCTCGAGTTTCAAGGCGCCAAAGCTCTTGGATCACCTGTATGTAGCGTAGGGGGTCTTCGTCTATCTCCATTTTGCGAGACATAATTGCACCAATGTCTGACCAATGTCTGACGTGTCAGGGTATTATCCTTTTGGCTTGCCATACGGCAGCTCTACAATTTGCAAACAGTAAACCATTGTGCGCCGTGTTCTGGGTGGTCACTCCAGGAACCCCCCCCTTTTCCATACGTCATCAGCAGCTTCCCCGAGGATTGCTACTAACAGTCCTTTTATGTCCCCCACTGCTAGCCTCTGGCCCGCAGTCATCCGTTCCATCTCATATATTTATTTCCCAGCAACCGCTGACATCGATGGTAACCTACATCTCATGTTTTCTTTGTCAATATGTTTCCATGGTATATATTGAGGTCGCCCCACCTCCCTTTTCTAGCAGGGGAATCTGTGTGAACCCTACCTCCCCATTGGCTCTTCGAGTCAGTCTGATCTGTCTGTCTGCATTTCTGTCGGTGTACACGTATATTGGTTCTGTTATGGGTATTCGAACACTGTCGTCCGGCTCCCCCTTTAGCCTTGCTCTAGAGCATACTATAGCTGTCTCCCCCTTCCCTCATTCTGGGAGGTCTCTAAGTCTCTCTATGTCGATGTTACATAACTCGTCCACTGACCATGGTGTCCTCTTGTCCTTGCAGCCTCCTACTGCCCCCGCATCAGTCCCTCTCTCGCATGTCACCCATTTGTCTGTACCTGTCCCCATGGATTGGGACCTATGTCGCCCCCTCTCATCTCCAATGAGTCTTCCTTCATTGCCTGACCCCGATCCCATGTTACTGCAAAAGTCGTCCACGAAGCTCAGTCTCCTAGTGGTTGTATCCGTGTTGGGCTTCATGGTAATATGGATGTCACACAAGTCATGTCTGCCCCCTCCCCCCAGTCCCCTATGCCTGTTCTGTCCGGTTCCGTGGCACTCCTGCCCTGGATGGTTGTGCTATCTGGTTCTCCTCGTCCACCCCCTCCATCTCTGCAATTTCCCTGATCCACTGTCCATTGTACCTTATGTCCCTGATTGTGTGCTCCTCCTCCTTGCGCACGCTCCCTCGCTATTCTCTCCACCTGCAACTTTCTTTGTTCCTTCTCTATCAACTTGCATTTTTCATTCTCCTCTCCCTCCCTCTCTCGATCTCTTCTTGTTCTCTTCTCCTCCTATCCCCCTGCTCCCGCTCCTCTCTCTTCCTCTCTATGCGCACCGTCCCTAACCTCACTTCTCTTTCCCTCTGCACCTGCTCTTTCTCTTCCTCCCGTCTCTGTTCCCTGTTCTCACTCTCTAACTGCTCTTCTATTTCCTTCTCCCTTCTGTCCGTTTCCTCCATTATCTCAGCCCAATATGCTGCTTCGCTGCTCTCCTTGAGGCCTTCAATTGCCTTGGTTGCCCCCTCTGTCTCCCCACCTGTCTTCCCTTCCGGCTTCAGGAAGATCTGTCCCCCTTTCCACTTGTTCATGGCTCTGCCCTCTAGCCCCTCTTTCGTGCCCTCCTGCGCCTCGCCACTCGCTCCTCTCTCAGTGGTCAGCTGCCCTGTGCCTTTCGCCCCCTCTTCCCTAGTATATGGTGGCGGTTTATGCATCAAGTTTGAATACCCCTCTGCTGCTCTTCGCTCTGGTAATGGATACATCCCCTCTTCATCTTCTGTGTCATCGGAGACCACACTTGGAGGGACGTGCAGAGGAGTGGAGGAAGGAGCCGTGGACCCTGCACCTCCTGCTGGCTCAGCATCCACTGACACCTCGCTGTGTGCCCCTCTCCCTCCTGGAACATTCTCCACAATTCAAATATCGCCATGCGGCTTACTAATTTCTTCCCCTGTACGCACCCTGAATGTGTGTCAATAGTGATAGCTGCACATCTTTGGAGAAACCTCTGCATGGTGGCCATGGTTTAGTTAACTTTCTCTCAATGCTTTTAGTCCATTCTATACTTTATTTGCAAATCTTGTCTTTATACGTGGGAGGGTCTTACACAGGTGCTGGAGGGCCGTGGCACCCCGCACTTCCCTTGATACATTGCAATTGTTCTTGCTTTTACCTGACCTCAATTCGAGGGTTTTCAATATCCGCTGTTAAGGAGGAAAGCACAATGTAATCGTAATACTTTTTAAATTCACTACAAGCCTCTCTGGTTCCACAACCTGTCAGGTGTGCTCCGTGCACCGCCCCTTTTCACAATCGCTGCCTCCTCAGGCACACCCACAACCTTTCATATGCACCTTCCGTGCACCGCTGCTTGTTCACCTCGTCTGCCAATCCTACATTTTCCATTTTCCAATGCTAGCTCCTCGCCGTCTCGTGTTCCCCAAGTCCTATGTGCAAGCCTATGGGTGACGTCACCACTTTACTAAAAAAGGTAGCTATAAAAATTAAAATACTGCGCACATAATGTTATAGCCCATTACCCCAAAATACACACAACCCCAACACAAACCCCACAGCTGTCTTCCTGCCTCTGAGCAGAGTATACCAATATTCTCTGGTGTTCGATCTGTACCTGCTGTGTCGCCTAGCAAATAATAAGCCTCCTTGAGACTTAACCAGTCGAATCAACTTCCGCAATCTAGGTCAGCTCCCTTGCTAAACCTTATGGGAACACTGTCATCTATGAACTGAGCTAAACCGCCCAACCCACAGGAAAGCATGATTTACATACATCTGTCATCCGTGCCATGGAGTCAATAGTCTAGGTTGTTCAACAGAACCGTTTGCCTCTAAACCGGAATGTGCCCTAACCACATATAATGACGTCTACCTCCGCTCCTGTCCATAATAAGCTTGACAATGCTAGACAATACCTTGACAATACTGGACAATCCTGAGCAATACTAAACAATACTCCACAATACTCTATACCCTCCTTCACACCCACAGTTGCCGTGCAGCTGGGTCAATACTTATACTCCGTGGTCTGCTGACGCTGCTTGGTTGCCGCGCCCCCCAAAGCTGCCACTTCCCCGTCCTGCTCTGCTGGGTGCCTCAGGGACCTCGGACAGGATATTTCCAAGCTGGCTCCTGACAGCCTTTCCCCAGGTACTGCGGCAGAGGGGTTGGCTTTGTGCCGGGCTGGCACAGCCAACCATCCTCTGCTAGCAACTTGTTGTGTGGGACTCCCAGGTATGCCAAAGTATGGCTGGGGGTCCACCTGACCTCGAGGGCCCAACATCCTCCCCAGAATAAACAGAGGACTCAGCCAACGGCAAGTAACACTGTGGTTTATTGCAAATAAACCCAACAGGGATCAATACAAGAACATTGGCATTCTCCGGTACATCTCAGCTTTCCATGGCATGTGGCATAGTTTTGTACGAGTATGTTGTCATCACATGGGCCCTTCCCCAAAAAACCTATCATCACAAGGGATTGAGTATCGAGAGTACTATTACCTATAGGAGAACCCTATAGGGGTTATTCTACTGGTCCTTGCAAGACAGGTGCCTGGCCTCTCCCAGTCCCCTAGAAACTATTACATTATTGCAGAGTAATGGGCTTACCATTGGTTTGTACCCTTTGCCATCCACCCCTGGCTTTCTACGCTGCGATTGGTTAGAGCTGATCTCCCCAGGCATGGGACTCGATTAAGTTCTCAGTCCTCTGTGCACCCCTTCCAGGTGATGTGAACGATTATGTGTCTGTATTGTAACTTGTGTGTACCACCTTTGCCTATGAGAATGCGCTCCTCGCGTTGTAACACTTGTTGATGTCTGCATCTGACTTGCTGGGATCGGCTCCGCTTTCCCACCACGGGTGACTGTCCATTGTCTGGTTTGGCTGTACCACGTGTTTAGGGACCACAGAATTGAGCTCTGCAGCTCATAATTATGAGGCCTTACTCTGTTTCTCTGCAGCTGGTCCCTTTGTCATCTGGAGATTGGAATGTGTCCGCCTATCTCTGATCTTGGCTGTGAGCCTGCTTCGTGTTCTGTGCCGTCTGAATCAGCTCTCCCTGTCTCTGCTTCGTGGATTTTGGGCCTTCTGTAATTTTCCTTAGCTCTATAATATAAATTCTACATGTTCATGTTATTCTAAGTACTCTATATGTTAGTCACACTTGTCCTATCATGTTCCATATATATCTCTGTAGTCCCATAGGGTTGCTTGCGTTAAGCATCTGCAGGCTTGCTCAGGATCTTTTGTGCCTTGCGGTTCTGCATTACTGCATTTGGCTAATGAAGAAATATTAAAAGCACTGACAGTATGTATCTGTATCTGTCCTCTAGCTATAGGACTGTGTAAGCTTGTCCTTCGTGTATGCAAATGTGTGTTTGTGTGATGCGGTGCAGGACTGCAAATGTGCTTCATGTCTAGCGCTGCTTCGTCGTCGTGTCACTAATGACGTCAGCACCATCACTTCTTGGTGCTTAGTCGAAACTGTCCATATAGGTGTCTCTGTCCACGATCTCTGGTTTTTCTCCTATTTATGTGAAGGCTTGCATTGTATTCGGCCTGTATGGCTGACTGAGAGGATACCTTTAAGTGTACTTATCAATCATTGGAGCACTCAGGATTCGTCCAAAATAAGATGGGTGGCTGCGAGCATTTCTGGCTTTTCGTCTCAACATGAATCTGGGGGTGATGAGGGGCATCTTCGGTACCCTCTTTTCAGGACTGCCCTGCAAAGGCATTTTAGGAGGAATTAGCGGGCCAATCAAGGGGCGTTGGGAGGTGTAGGAGGCTGGAGGAGGGGGAGTTGATGAACCAGCTAGGCAGGGGGCTGAGGGGCTGCAAGATGGTGCAGAAGAGAGCTGAAAATAAAGTAAAAAGCGCATAAAGAAGGCCAAAAGGGGAGCCGGAGTGCAGGGGAAAGAGGCACACCTACCCATGGCACCTGGAACTAAAGATGATGCATGGGGTCCGTAGCAAGGGCCTGGACCCTCGCAGTATGTTTGACTGGGTGAGCGGGCCATTCACAGGGCGGTGGGAGGGCTAGGAGGCAGAGTGTAGGAACCAGATGGGCAGGGGCTCAGGGGCTGTGTGATGGCGCTGAAGAGCGCCAAAAATGAAAATAAATTTCAGAGCACATAAGGAAGGCCAAAGGTGGAGCCAGAGCGCAGGGGAAAGAAGCACACTTATCTCTAAACCTCTGCCCTAGGAAGACTTATCTTGTCTTTTGGCTTTCACTATCATCTCTTTGCTGACAACACTTAAAGTATTTTCTCCTTCACCTCCTTCACTCCAGCGATCTCAGAAGGAATTACCAACTGTCTCACTGCAATCCATCATTGAACGACTCTCTCCTGGCTCATGCTGAACTTTTTAAAAACTGAAGTCATCTTTCTCCCAGCTTCCAATGGCATCCATACCTCGCCTTTCCTGTCTCCTTCCCGTCTGACCTTCTTGCTCCCTCATCCAAGGTTTACAGCCTTGTTGTACTTTTTGATAGTGACCTCTGACCTCAACAATTCATCACTGCCAGCCCTTCTGCTGCTCGTATTAACCTTTGTAAAGTTGAGAAAATGTGCCCATTTCTTAATCACCATTACAAAAACTACATCCTCTACCCTTGTGATCAGCAAACAAGAATATAGTGTTAACACCCCGTTCCAAGGGCTCGAATGGGGGGTAATGTCCCGGCAGCCCAGTAAGGGCCTATTATGAGGGCATGTGATGTTACCCCCATTCCAGCCCTTGGAACGGGGTGTTAACGCTATTAGCACCTCCCGCGTCCCGTTAAATGAATGAAAATACTTAACCAAAATGGCCACCATGGTTATAGAAGTTGGGGCTCCAAACGAAACCCCTCTACTATGACCATGGCAGCCGGAAAAGGGAAGCTGCTGCGGTAGCGGCAGGCAGCGCCGCTGCCGCCACAATCAGGTAAGTGGGGATGGGGATGAGGTTGGGATATATTTTATATAAAAATAAATGAAAAAGACAAGGGGTGGTGGGAAGATGGCGGCCCGCGGCAGGGGAGGCAGCTTGCAGGTTTTGTGGAACGTGGACTGAGATTACAAGTTTCAGCCTGTGATCCGTGGAACCTGATTGGCTGTCCCCCGCCCTGACCCCAGGTGCTAATACTGCTTATGCCTATACCATGGCCTTCCCCTCTACTCCTTAGTCCCTCTAGACAAAGTCCTCATTTCGCTACCTGCAGTCTTTGCTACCTACCATAATCCTTCCCCACTTCTACCTACCAACACCATGCTAGCTGACTCTCATGCACAACTGCTCCCTTTTTAAGTTCCATCGCCTAGTCTTGCTCCTCAGTACCTTGCTGTCTGTAACTCTCGCTACTCACCATATTGTTCCCTGAGCTCCCCCTCTGAACTCAACCTCCCTGTCCAATGCCCCCCCCCCTGTGCCTCCTCTCGCTCCGCTCGTTCTCCTTACTCGCCCCGGGACATTTGAACCTGTTGGACTTCACAATCAGCCAGGAAGACTATGGATCTCTTCCGAGCCTGGCTTCAACTTCACCTCATTGCTAAGAATAGACTCCTTTACCTTTCCTATCACTGTCCTCCCTACCTAACATCACCACTCTGTCCATTACCATCTTATAGTGTTATTTTGTATATTTGTACCGTACTTCTTTTTAGTTTGAAGCACTCGTTCTCCCCTGGGTTAATGTTATCTTTGTATGTAACCCGCTTCTTATATTTGTGTGTGTTTTGTTGTATCCCTGGTCTTTTTTACACCCTCATAAACTGGCTTGTTGTCACCTTTGTGATAACGTATAGACACCCTTCAGGGGAATGTCTCTGCCATCTATAAAGGTGTTATTGTAAGTCCTTTCTGATCAAAATTGACATCCCTGTTCTTCGAATAAATACAAATCAAATGTTGCCTTTTCGTAAAACATGTACATATGACCTGTTCGATTGAGGCTGTTTGCCTCTTCATCTTTGAGTCTCTTGTCTTGCATGCACTTTTATCTTTTCGGCCCTAGATGCAGCGTAGTGGGTCCAACTTGTACATTTATAAATATTTCAAATCAAACTTCAGAGGAAGGAGAAGGGGTCTCTCTTCCTTCCCTGGAAGATGCAATTCTTGGCACTGGGTAGAGGGACACAGAGGCCCCCAATTGCCCGTTTCGATTTGCTTTGACCCCGGGGCTTCTGAAAGTATGGAGCCTGTTAACACGTGTGCCCTATGCGCCGCCTTTTATGGGTAGTCCGTTGAAACGGTTTTACGTTCTGTAAATAAGCTAACACTATTTCTAGATGTCTACCTTCTTTTAACCCTTACAGATATGTTCCTACTGATGGACCCCCTTAGGCTTCTTTGAGGATGCAGACTTTCGGATTGGTCCAGCCGAATGCCGACGGCATCCAAGTAATGCTATTGTACAGTGAAACCCAACTGATACACCAGTACTACCCACGTTGTAATTTCTTTAACGTTCGACTTTGTCCAATTAACTTGATTTCTAGTTCACCGGGTTGTAGCCTCATAAGCTTAAGGGAACACTGGACACCACCCGCCTCCCTCTCCTGTTCTGGACTGTTTTTATTCCTGTTGAGAATCCAGAATGTGATGGTTCGGGGGTGGGGGGGTCGGCGGTGGTTCCCGGGAAGTGCCCCTGGCCTTGGAAACGTATGTGCACCTCCTTGCCGGGGTCAGAGCCGGAAATCAGGGGCTCCATACTCTCTCTTCATTGGCTGCACTCTTCCCCCAGTGTCTTCAGTTGCCTATTTCTATTATTCTTTATCATTCATTTTTTTATTTTTTTTATTTGTATTTACCAAAAACTATTTGGTTTAAACAAAAACAAAAGCGAAGATATGTCTCATCGTTGCACACATTGTCCATCTGTTTGCGGTTTCTTTTTCTTTATGGTCGTAAACGTTTGCTTTTTCATTATCCTTCTCTTTGCGCTATCAGCATAAAAGCGTGTTGCAAAATGTTTACCGTGGCAATTGACCATGAAGTTTTTTGCCCGCTTATTAGGCGTGGCCACCATGTCCCCTCCTCGCATATTCTTTATCATTCATTTTAAATTCCCTCCCTTCCTCCTTGTTCTCACACTTCTCCTCCCCTTCTCTCGTAGCCTTCAGCCACAGCTTGGTTTCACTTCTACCCTTACTCTACCTTATTCTACCTTAATGGTTCTCAGTATGGCAATGATAAAATTGCTGTCTTTAATAACTAAAAGATCATTAGCAACATCGCAAGAGGAGCCAGCCACTTAGGAGGCATGGAATGCAGGCTGACACTGCTAGTTTTAGCCTGCATTCCAAGCCACCTGATGGCCGGTTGCCCTGCCCACCATCTTTCCCCCACTGACCCCGCTTTTTTATTCACCCTCTCCCAATCCCACTTACCTGATTGCTGTGGCGGTGGGATCCGCTGTCGCAGCTCCTGTAACTCGTGTCCCTTCTCCTTTTGGCCGCCATTGAACTGAAAGAGGGGCTCCACACAGAGCCCTGCCTTCATATTCCACGGCGGCCATGTTGGTATAGTATTTTCTCTTCATGAATGGGATGCCACGAGGCGTCCCATTCTCAGAGAGAAAATACTTTCCTTTTTTAAAAAAAAAAGAAAGGTTAGCACCCGTGTAATGAACTATTCGGGTGCTAATGGCGATATGCCTCTCAGTGGCGGCACAACCCTGTAGGTAACAGCCCTGCCGCCCTCTTTAGGGGACCCATACTGCGCTCAGGCCCTTAGCCTGGGTGGTGGCCCGTTACCTACAGGGTCGGCCCGCAGCCTCAGGGCATAGCGCCTCATTATAATTTATAACCATCTTTTGCTGCCCATTGCTCTTGCGTATCCCTGGCACCCTCTCCTCAGGCCTGCTGGATGTAACCAAGTTGAAGTCCAGGGTGTTTCGCTGAAGACCTACTTTACCAAGGGGTGGTAAACCAGAGAGCTTTGAGCCACTGACAATCCACATACTGGTGGTGCATCCGCGAATCCCTTCCAACAGCCTACCCTGCTCTAGGTCTCATATTAATCTGGTGATATTTTTCAGGTGGGATTAAGATTCCTTGAAAACCTGGAGATTTTGGAGTAAATTGGCACTGCATTGATCTTTGCTCAGAATGATCACAAACGGATTACATGATGCCTGCTATGTATGTATGCATATATTGGATGTTATATAGTGCAGACCTAGCTCCCAAGCACTGGGCCACTATACCACAAGGGCACTGGCGTAACAGGGGCCCCCGCAGCCCCGCGGTGCGGGGGGGCCCGCGGTGTGGGGGGCCCCACCAGCACATGGCTGGGAGGGGGCCCCAGTAAAAAAAAAAAAAAAAAAAAAATTTCTAAAAAAAAAAAAATTTCTTTTGAAATTCACTCTGCATTCATAAAGAACATTTCTGTAACAGAAATAATTTCTTTATGAAGGCAGAGTGACTACAAAAAGAAACTTTCTTTTTGAAGTCGAAGGGCCCCGTACCCCATGACATGGAAGACCTTAGGCTGGAGGCCTCCCTGTCATGGGGTGGAGGGGGGGGGGGGTGGGGAACCCTATGCCTTCAAAAAGAAATTGTTTGTTTTTGAAGCCACTCAGCCATCATAAAGAAATTATTTTGATTATGGTTCGGTCCTTAACTGAAATAATTTCTTAATGAAGTTATAGTGACTTAAAAAAGAAACAATGGGGCTCATTCTGACCATGCCGGTCCGGAAACAACGGTGCTGGTAAGCTTACAGGCACTGTTGTTTCTGGACCGGCATATTACAGGTCTGCCTGGTGGGGCTGCCGTGCCCGACGGGTCTGACCCTGCCAGGCACAGCAGCCACGGTAGGCAGACCTGTCACGGAAGCACCGGCACCGTTAACAATGGTGCAGGTGCTTCTGTGTCCCCATTCCCGTCGAGTCTGGGGTTTAACGAAATTACCGGCACCTGATTTCCCAGCCGCCGGACTTGAAATAGCACGGTGGCACCGGGAAGTCAGGCCATAGTAATTTTTTATGGGTCTGGCGGCAACCCGCCGGTAGCACCGGCACGGTTACCGCTGGACCCGTAATGAGCCCCAATTTCTTTTTTAAGTAATAGGGCCCCCCCTCAACTCCATGAGGTGTGCGTGTATGAGTCTATGGTGAAAGGGTGCACACTCAAATGTATAGCCGGCTGCCTGTGTGTGTATGGTGAAAGGGTGCACACTTAAATGTATGGGTGGCTGTGGGGGTGTGCCTGCATGGTGAAAGGGTGCACACATAAATGTATAGGTGGCTACCTGTGTGAGTGTATGGTGAAAGGGTGCACACTTAAATGTGTGGATGACTGGATGTGTATAAGGTGAATGGTGTGTGTGCTTGTGTACAGGGGCACAAGAAAACCTTCATTTCGGGGGGGCTAACCCTTCAAATGTTGGGAGAGGCGCTAACTTCACATGCGGTGGGGAGGGGGAAACTTATTTGTGTGGGCGCATCCAAATTATTTACGCATTTTAATGAGACTATTCTAGTGCAGATTCAATGTTACAAGCAGTTAACTCTCTCCTATAAGTCTCCTGTTCCCTCTCTACCCTTCCAATCACTCCCCTGGCATGCAAGTACTATACCCACATCACGATTTCAATCGCCTAAACAATGTGGAATTTGAATGCAGGTACTAACAGTGAAATGCTTTACGTTGGTAATTGCTGGGTTCTTGTTAACAGCAAAAACCAGGTGCCGTTTAAAATCTGTGTCCTGTTCGGTCTGGCAACTGCTCTAAAGGTTAGCCAAGTTGAGTCAATATAGCCCAAAATGTCAGGGGGGGTAGTGCTGAAGCCCAGTCAACTCAATGGTGTTGCGCTACTACTTGTGTTTAATGCCTTGCTTACTCCTAGCCCTATTCTTCCTCGTCCCAGTACTTATATACGAGGCAGTACGTGTGTTTGAGGCACTCTGCCTCATACAAAAGTACTGGGAAGAGGTAGAGGTACATGGAGGTAATGCCTGATTTAGCTACCTGTAATCTTCATCACTCCTAGTCCCACTGTTCCTCATCCCAGTACTTACCTATGAGGCAAGGAGCCTCATACGAAAGCTCTGGGACAAGGAAGAGGGACGCAGAGGTAATTCTGGGCCAAGGAGCTGATTGTGGAGGTTGGGGTGGTGGGTGGGAGGGAGAGTGGATGTGTGGGGGGGCAGGATTGTGTGATAAATAATAATGGTTGTCCATGTCCAGGCAAAGCAGGCATGATATGTGGTATTAGTGGCTAGAGAGGCATTTTGATTTAGCCAGTCTAGTCATTCCTCAGTTTGGTATGACTTTCTTTTAACTGGACATTTCTGATAAAGTAGTCCTGCTAACTTTAATCACCTGGCTAGATTGGCATTTGGGTGCTGCCGGTCTAGCCATTTCTTACTGCGGCATTGTATATTTTTCTGGGCATCTGTGATAAAATGATATGATGTGATTCAAGTCATTTATAATGCGCCTGTACACAATTGTACACAAGGGAGGGATGATAGAGGGAGGACAAGACAAACGATCTCACTAGGCCTTGTGTCATTGTGAGAACGAGAAGTGCAAGGGAAAAGGGAGCAGGGAAGTGCAAGTGAGAGGGGAGGGGAAAACAGGGCAGCAATGCTCTCAGTAAGTGCAGCCAGGGCAGAGCAGCTATTGGTTGTGCAAGGAGAACAATGGACTGCAGGGTTACAGTTACAGCCCCTAAGTGCATGGTAGGCCCGGAGGCAGTGCAAGGGTGACCAATCAAGAAAGAGCCTGGACTCAGAGAGACTCTGAGGGTAGCCAAGCAGCCAGTCAGTACAGCAGACATTTAGGTCAGGTAGGTCAGCAGGGGGGGAGAGAGAGCGAAAGCAGCAGAGAAGAGGAAAGCTTTTAGCTGCTTCCGAAACTTCAGGTTGTCCGCCTCAAGTTTGAGAGGGGCAGGGAGGCCATTCCAGTTGGAGGCACCAGCAGAGGAGAGAGATCTACCCCCACTCTCTGCCTGGAGAAATGTCTAAGCCTTAGAGAGTTGGAGGTAGCTGAGTGAAGGGTTAGAGAAAGAAGGTATTTTGGAAGAGATCATTGGATTTAGTGTTGGCACTGGCCCCAGAAAGCCTTGTGGGCAATGCAAAGGTTCTTGAACTTGATCCTTGCAGCCAGTGGAGAGATTTTAGGGCTGGAGAAATACAATCCCAGGGCTTGAGGCCAAGGCTAAGTCTTGCAGTCCTGTTCTGGATTATTTGCAGATGAAGGAGACTAGAGGAAGACAGATTGAGAAAGTGGCTGTTGCAGTAGTCCAGCTTAGAGACAGTGAGCTTCTGGTGGAGAGTGAGAAAGGGAAGAGTCCCTTTGAGGAGGAGCAGCTGGTAGTGGGACTTCTTGGTGATGTCCGAGATGTTAGGAGAGAAAGAGAGTGTGGCGTTGAAGATGACACCAAGGTTTTTTTGCCTCGCAGGAAGGCAAAGGAAGAGGGCCCAAGGTGGTCTGCTATAGTGAGAGAGGAAACACAGTGGCAAGGGTCCCAATGAGAAGGATCTCTGTCTTACTGGCATTAAGGCAGAGATTGTTGGAGGCGCACCAATCCTGAATCGTGGATAGACAGTCAGGAATGAGCAAGAGAGGAGAGGAGGATGAGGGGAGCCTGAAGGAAAGCTGAGTCATCCGCACAACACTGAAAGTTAGAGGGTAAGGTAGAGATCAGGGAGGCCAAAGTGGCCAAGTAGAGGTTGAAAAACCAGCATGAGAGGATAGAGCCCTGGGGAATGCCACAGGTAGAGAGAGGTGGTGGAGAGAATGGGACCACGATCGACCTGGGAGCGGAGTGGCGGTCCAAGTGGAAGTAGGTCAGTCACTCTAGGGTCTGATCTGTGATGCCCAGGTTCTCACAGAGTCGATTGATCAGGATGGCGATGTTGACCCTGTCGAAAGCAGAGGAAAAATGAAGGATGAGAGTAGAAGGAATGCTGGAATCAAGGTTAGAGAGCAGCACAGGTGTTTAGGAAAGCAGTTTCCATGCCTCTGGCAGCTCTGAAGCCAGACTGATGGTCATGGAGACAACCAACAGATTCAGTCTGGAGAGTAAGCTGGGAGATGGCAAGCTTTTCCAAGAGTTTGCTCAGGAAAGGTGGAGATTGAGCGATAGTTTTCCAGCAGGTAGGATCAGCAGACTGCTTCTTGAGGAGTGGGTGCACAAGGGAGTGCTCAAAGGGAGAGGGGAACATTGCAGTGGCGAAAGAGTGATTACAGAAATCGGCCAAGGCTGGAGCGAGGGTGTCAATATGGGCTTTGATGGTTCTGGAGGAGCAGCGGAGCACCTGTTTGGACGACACTTTCATAGATCGGACTTGTCTAGAAACCTCGTCAGGTGTTGTCAGAGAGAAAGAGGAAAAAGGAGGAGGAGAGAAGAGATGGCCAAAATGGGCCGAGAGAGGAAGAGGACATAGAGGACAGGATGTCCTGAGATTTAGCAGAGAAATGAGAGGCCAGAGCTGTACAGAGGGCATGGGAGGGAACAGAAGAGGTATAGACCACAACAGGATTGACCAGTTCCTTGCAGAAATTAAAGAGTTTGGCCGAGTTGTTCGAGGCCATGGAGACACATGCTTTATTGTGTGCTCTCTTCTTGATGAGTGTTATTGCTTTGACTGGCATTTTGCTGAAAACAGTCTAGGTATGTCTAAATGTGGCCTGGCATTCTGTACTATAATGTTATTACGTGTTTACACTGGTCTACATTGTGCAGCCAGTTGGAAGCATTAATGTTCCTGTGCACTGTTGGTGACTTGCATGTATTGGATTGTGTTACCCTACAAAACAATTGCAAACACTCTGGCTTTATAGCCAATTTATCTCAGAAAGTGTGCTGTATATTGCATTAAAACACATATTTATATCTTTTTCCTAGTGCAGTGTGCGGCATACCCCTTCGGCAGCACGTTCATGTGTATTGTGCAAGCGTGACAGTCTAGGCCGGCCCAGAGTGTGGCGCAACCCGTGATTTGTTGCCGAGTTGGGGGGCCCCCTCAGCATGGCTCGCAGCGGGGCCCCCACATTTTGTGTTACGCCACTGCACAAGGGCAGACAGGGCTACAATTCAATGTTATGGGGAGAATTAGAAAGACGCAATCTTCAGGGTACAGGAGAACATGAAGTGTACCTCAGAAGGCTATTGAGAGAGGGGACAAAAAGAGTGGCTAAACCCCCGAGTCTGCATCAGCTATTCCCACCCTTGACTTCTGCTGTGACAAACACATCAAGGGTGTCTCTGTTAGTCCCACCAGAAGTCCCCAAGAACCACTACATCGTTTTGCGGACTCTTCCCCTTATCTATGCCAATGTTTACCAGCCTTAAAAAGGAAATACTGATATTTTGGGGGCTTCGACCCATGATTGCTCACTTTTAATTATACTCACTTACTTTGAAGTTCAAGACTTTTAGAGGGGTATTTATGCGTCTTTATATTTATTTAAGGTGATGATGGCGCTTCTTACTAAGGTTAGGCGAAATCGCTGAAAATCGTTGCGCAGAAGCAGATGGCGGAGTGCGTGGGAAATTCCCATGGTCTCATGGTATTCGGCGCGAGCGTGATTTCCCTTTTTTTCTTTTGTGTGTGTGTGTGTGTATGAAAGGGACATATTTATCAGGCCAACCATATGTAGAGGCCCACAATGTCAAACTTCACAAGAGTGAATTGCTCTACTTTTTAATCTGAATAATAAGCTCCACAATCCCCAAAGCCCAAAAAACCTTTGTTGACACGGCCCCAGTGCTTCTTAATGGATGCCATTAAAGCCGGGGAAGGAAAGCGCACGCGAACTCACCCGAACTGCCGTGCTGGCGAAGTGTGGAGTGCAGGCCTGCTCACAAAATGGCAATATGAACAGAAATTCGACTATTCCGCCTCCCCTACACTTATTTCACGCGGCCCTATTGTTCTTGGAGAAACAATGTAAGTCCAGATCAACCATCTTTTTAGCTGACGGCTACCTTTAAACCTCACACCAACGCCAAACTCGCTTATTACAGGTTGGCTAGTTATCGTGTGCTTATAGCGAGGAAGTGAGTCCGGCTGCAACTGTGTGTAGGTGTTGCGCGCTCCTGATTGAGGGACATTACGTGCTGTGTGTGTGAAGGCACGTTGCACAGTGTGCAGCGCGCGGACCGGCCCCCATTGTGCTATGTGCAACGGTCGGTGTAAGTGTGTTTTTGATTGTTTTCACACAAATTATGTGCAGTGGGAGGGGTACAGAGTATGTCGTGTGTGAGGGACAAAGTGTGCTACTGTAACTGCGTGCTGGGCGAGGGCCGCGGGGTGCTGTGGTTTAGCCGCTTCATGCATTAACAGCCCCTCTGCCTTGTGATTTATTGGGGTCTCACAGGTTAGGTAACTACAGCAAACAGAACAAACACACTGCCCGTCCGATTTATGGCCTGAACACGGGACCTTTAACCGGAGGACCTGCCCTGGGACAGCAATTAGAGCATTGGACGGGGGTCGGGGTTCCCCCGGTCATAACTCGGAACTGCATTTGTGGGATGCTGACTTCGCTGAAGCTCAACGTGGCCCCATCCTCCCCCGACTACCTGAGCCATGTGCCACAGTCCAGTACACGCGGGCAATTAGGCCCAAACTTTTGGCATGGGGTCAACAATTCAAATGGCTTGGGAGGCGGGTGCTACGTTCGGAGACGGTTGTGGGCCTGGCCAAACTTACTTGCATGGACCTCTGCCTATACTCACCCAAATAATGTTTGTGGGAACGTGTGTCAAGTTGGCAGCAAATGGTGAAGTTGATGGCAGACTGGGCCAGTGACATTTCACACATCATGACAGGATTTCAAGATGATATGCGCGTTTGTGTCGCTAGCTGTCGGTATAGTAAAGCTGCGGTTCTGATAGAGTTGGCTTTCAGATACCAGTTCATGGTGCGTGTCCAGCTGCATTGTAGCATGCCTCTATGTGGGCCCAACTAGTTCTAGGTTGGAGTGTTTATGAGGTGTCAGTGGGCATTCATAAGGGAGTCCTCAGCATATAAACACACATTTATTTATTTATTTATTTATTTAATGAACATTACAGTGAAAAAAATGCATGTTTGGCACAAAAAATGATTCCAAAACATTTTAACAATGATTTACAGAGTGGAGGACCAGTGTGCTTAAAAATGAGCCCTGATGCTGTGGATATAAGACCAGTGGATGCCTGCGAAGTAGAAATATGAACCATGGACATCCATGATACAGGAACAGGATAGTGGAGGAAGTGCTACCTTTTAGGATTAAGAGATGAGGGATAAGTGCTGTGGGGTTGTCGTAGAGAGGTAGGGGGAGAGGAGAACAGGGAAAAGTGGTTGCATAGAATGCTATGCAAATGGTTCTTCAGAAAGGAGTAGAGCTAGGAGGTTGGATTTAAAAAGAGATAGAGTGGGAGTAGGTAGTACAGAGACGGAGAGGAAGAGCATTTCAGAGGAAGAGGGCCAGGAGAGGAAGAGAGCGGAAACAGGAGGGAGCGCAAGGAGCATGAGAGGTGTCAAGGAGGTGAGCTGAGGATCATCGTCCGGAGTGAGTGGGAGAGTAGGGAGTGAGATGGGCCGATAGGTAGGGTCGGGCAAGTCCGTGTATAGTTTTGAAGATGATGAGAATGAGCTTATATTTTGACCCATGTCTCCGCGCTAACCAGCCTAACTCATGACAGGCTGAGGTGATGGAGGTGAAGCGGGGAAGTTTGAAGAGTGTACGGACAGCAAAGTTGAGGACTTTGTTGAGGGATAAAAAAGCATTGTTGGGAAGACCATAGAGTAGGCCGGCACAGCAATCAGAGAGAGTACTAAAGAGGAGATTATGTGCTGAAGGGAAGATGATGTCTTATTTTTCTTGTCTTTAATCTTACAATAACAAAGGATGACATAGCAAAAATCCGAGGATCCACTGGATTCGTATGGGCAGAAGAAAAAATCAAATACCCTGGGGTCTTTATTACGAAATCAATGGCAATGCTGTATGAGGCAAATTACCCCCAGTTACTCGATAAACTGAAAAGGGACCTGCAAAGGTGGAACCCCTTATGTATATTATGGATGGGGTGCATGGCTTCGATAAAAATTGTAACCTTACCACGCTTTATTACTTTCAGGCCTTGCAGTTGGCTATTCCCATCAGCTTTTTTAAATCACTCAATCGCATCTTATCCACCTTCATATGGCAGAATAAAAGACCACGGGTGGCCATGCGCTCTGAAACACTGGTGTACGAGCACAATATAAATAAATTATCATATCATATCATGCAGACCTTAATGGCCCTGGGGAATAGAGGAGGGATGGCCTCCCCGGATTTTAGAATATAGTATTGGGTGGCACAGATGAGGATATTGAAACAATGGCTGGCAGGAGTTGACAGTAAGCATTGGGTCGCTATGGACAGAGCAGTGGTAAGGGGTCCATTAGATCACGTTCTCTGGCTACCTAGAACCGATCGCCCCGAGAGTATGAAGGCATCATGAATAACAGCACTGGTGGGCGATGTGTGGGATGAAGTGGTGAAACAGACACACAAAACAACGATTCCAGGGCCCTTTACACCAATATTTGGTAATCCTCAGTTTACCCCGGGGATGGAGGCTAGAGCCTTCGGTAAATGGAAAGAGGGGGGTTGTAAAAGGTCAAAGATCTTACATTAGGCCAAGAAATCAAAACCTTTGAACAATGTAAATAATCTTTAGCACTCACGGAAAGGGACCGACTCAGCTACTTCCAGCTTCGGAATTAGGCCCTGCATCCCCCCAACTCAATCCGGCAGACAGTTCACTGCATTTGAGAAATATATCACATCACACACGGGGGACACCCATCTGATCTCAACATTATATGCCTTGCTGTGTGAAGGGGGCCCACGAGACAAGTGGCTATACATCGGCAAATGGGAATGCAGATTAGATCGTCATATAGCTGATGAGGAATGGGAGTCACTTTGGTTCAATATTCTGACACTAACAGGATCTTTCCAACAATGCGAAATGTGGCTCATAATTCTCACTCAATGGCATTATACCCCAGAGAGACTCAACAAGATCTTCAAGGGAACATCGCCGGACTGCTGGCGTTAATGTAAGAAGCGGGCGACTGGATGCATATGTGGTGGTCGTGTCCAAATTTGCGGCCATTCTGGGACCAGGTTAATAGGACCATATAGGAGGTTCTGTGGGCTAATGTATCTATAGGGCCAGGTGAATGCCTGCTAGGTCTTTGGACAAAAGATGTGAATTCACGAGTTAGGGCACATAAAAAGACATTTGTGGTTTTGATGTTAACAGCCCAACTTGTGATCGCACGGAATTGCAAGAAGGAGGCAGCCCCAATTTACCATGAGTGGCTGTATAAACTTTGGCAAGTACTGGCCATGGAATGGGTCACGTATAATTTCCAAGGGGAAGATCAGAAGTTCAGGAGGGACTGGGGTACATTATTGAACTTTTTGAAGGATGACTACCAATCTTATTTATGCCCACAGAACATCTGCATTTTGGACATTGCCTAAAGTCTGATTAATGTTTGTAAATTTAGGGTGAACGAGTTACTAATGTTTTACTTATCATTAAAGGTTCTCCTCTGGGGAAAAGAGAGAGGGGAAGAGGTGGTGGGGAGTGGGGTGATTGTTATGTTAAATTGCGAAATGCCAATAAAAAAATAAAAGTAAAAAAAAGAGGGTTGAGCTCCTCTTTTGGCAGATCACCTGACGACTTTGAAAGGAGTAAGAAGGACTCACTTGGTCCCTGGCTGAAGGTACAGTCTAAACAAACATACAGTAAGACCGGTTGCTGTGATTAGTCCAGATTGCAGAGAAAGGTATGGAAAAAAGAAAGTTTGCGACAGTAGCTAAGAATTCAATAGTCACTATAAGAATGTTCAAAACAAAATATATTTCAATTCTAAGATAATTTAATCATCATTTTAAAAGTTTTTTAATCAATCAATCAGAACCATATCAGTCCATATAGTCCACAATGAATAAAAAAAACGGGTGGGGGCTTAGCACTGAAGTGGTGGCAGGAGACACTGTACTTCACACAGAACATATAAAAAACATGTACATCATACTCAAAATTAATCCTAAGAGAATGAAACACATAACAAAACAAATACACAATGTAAATACTGTAAAACATTCTCATAAAATCAAAAATACAGAACGGAGAGCAATCTCAATATAGCTCAAGAATGACCCAACATGTTTCTTTCCTGTAAGAACATCATAGGATGTTATTGGAAGGAAATTCTTAAGGGGCTTTATTGTTCTGCGTAGCAGAGTATCTGCCGTTCAGTCTGAGCAATACATATTGTTCTGTTCCAATACATAGTAGTCTTCAATGGATACAAGGGATACAATATGTATAAGCAACGTATTAGTAGTTGCTTCTGGGCTCATGGTCAATCATTACCAATAAGGAGAAGGCCTATAAATTGCTCATATCGTTTCTTCTCCAATTTACCACTGGGCACTATTAACACTGGTAGTGGAGGCATTGGGGTATCAATCCACCAACCCAGCTTCACCCTACAGGGGTATAAAGAAAAGTACCAGAAATTAGTGACCAAAAGTCACCCTTACTCACTATTAAAAACTGTATTCTTCCAGTAGTGATCTGATTAACAATTTAACAAAATATGTTTATCACAGTCCATAATGTGAGATCTCAGATGTTATATTGACTTACATCAAGATTGGTATAGATTGTGCCTCATCGTTGTGGAATGCTGGCTGTCAGCACAGGCATTAAACGTAGTGAAGCTTGGTATGTAAATCGTCACTCTAGTGTAGAGCACGGTCACGAGAGAGGTCTGTGGAATAACAGAGGTGCTATTCAGTTTAGATGAATTTCAGTGCAAAATCTATCTCTATGATAGTCACAGTCATTACAAGTGTCACTCAGTCTTAACTAGTTGCTGTTCTCATCGCTAGCACAATTAAATACGCAGCTCTTGTACTCACTGTAAATGTTCCGCGTCAGTCGGGATGCCTAGTTATTTATTAGTGCAGCTGGAAAATATTTCTAGTCTGCCGGCAAATCCTATTCCTGGTGGTGGTGTGGTTGTCTGAATCGTATTACAGATTTTTGCATTCTGTAACGAAGATCGAGAAGAAAAGGGGAGAAGCTGTGGTAAACCCGTATGTCATCCAAGACTTGGAGAAATAAACATGCTATTTTTAAGTTTGTTTGGTGTGTACGAGCAGTTTGTATTTAAAGGGTACTTACCAACTCTTTATCAAGTGATTTGCACCCCCGGATACGGTGCAGACATGCTCGAGATCTCTTCCTGTTACTGAGCGTATTGGTTGTGTTGGTAAGGGAAATAGATTAGTAGGACGCGGAGTCACATGATTACGTTCTCAGGCGTGATGTCGAGCAGCCATCTTGTTTTGGGAAAGAGGGCCGTATTACACAACTACGTTACGGAATGTATGAAGGTACAGTCTGCCTTACAGCTTTTGCTAGTGAAGGAAGGCCAGGATTTCCAAGAGGGAAGCAAGATCCTTCCCCTAAACATCTCCCAGGGAACAGAGGGAGATACCGAACTTAGAGGACCCGTCCAGCAGCTCCAGAACTAGTACCCAGCCAGCACACAGCGTGCCCTTCTAGTTTCTGCAAGCAAGCTTCCTCGGAGGGAAGTGCAAGAGATTCTTTGAACAAAGGACAAAGCCGTTGCCTGCAAACACTCTCCTCAGCTGTGGGCCGTTCACCTTGAAGCACTACACAAGCCCAGCGAAGAAGCTAGGAGGAGTGACACGACAAGCATCAACCAGCATGCAGCTTTTAAGCACATTTTCGAGGCAGTCGAGCCCTCGAACCGCGACCGGCTGCACCACTGACTGTTGTCACACTGCAGTCACTAATGCCGCCCGAGACGCCTCGACCAGTGTTCCTGATTCGCCAACCAGCACAGAGACAACGATTATTAACCCCAAGTCACCATTTAGGCCAGCCGGCAGCTGTCCCTCCAGCCTCACCTGCGGAACTGCCTGCCGCCTGATACCCGCAGCTGTATCCCATCTTGAACTCTGTTGCAGGAGCTGCAAAGTGTCCTGGAACGGACTCGACCCTGTCGAGCATCAAAATCATCCCAAGCACCAGGTACATTGTGGTTCTGTCCCCCTGGTCGTTCTACGTAGGCCACTGGTGACATTTGCAACCCCTTGCTTCCTTGGTGCAGAAACCAAATAACCTTGAACAGTTACGACTGATTGCTTTACTGACTACCCTCCTGTCAATATCCAAAGTGCATCCTTTTCCTTCGTGAAACTGTCTGTCATCTCTGTTACATGGTGTATTGTATTTTGGAGTGTGCTAGAACTGTCTGTTTTGATAATAATAAATTCGATATTTTTATACAACCTTGCCTGGACAGTCCCTTTTATCATTGGGTAATAATTGTATTTTCGCTGTGTTGCCACTAACCAATGATCCACAACCTTGCGGAGATAAGCCTGCCGTTCCGTCCACGTTACCAGAAATTGGATAAGGAGGTTTATAATTGACCTGTGTTTCCAATCTGTTCGGATCCCTTCTGGTGTACTAGAAGTGTGGGGCTGATTGATGGTTTATAAACCAATATTCATCCCCAGACCACTGGTGCCCCGGAAGTTGATTCGTCACACATTCATTCTGACCAACTAACCAACTAGACTGGGCAAGGTTCTGTGGGAGGAAAATAGATAGAAATCATTGGGGCAGAATAGTTAGCACGATCACCTAATGGGCAAGGGAACGCACTGCACAAGGGAAGAAGACACTTTCATCCTTATGTGAATGCAGAAAAAAGTGTTTTGCTGGTCAAGGGCAGGCATGGTTACCTGCGGCTGCAGATGCCGACGTAGTAACCCTAGCGACTGTTCTCCCACAGGTAGCAGGTAGCATTAAGGTAGTAGTTGACTGCCTTTCCAGGTCATGCTAAGATTCGTGGATCTGACCCATCTGTCCTGCCCCCAAATGTGGATGGTGTTGAGTTGGGAAAGAGCTGAGAGTTGTAATTCCCACTGGATAAAGTCTGCCTATCACCCCAGCCAGGCAAAACAAACCCAGTCATTTGAACCCAGAAACCAGTGATGCCACTCAGGAGCACTAATACCAGATAAGATGCCAGCATTCACTTTTCCTCCAAAATGCAGCAGCCCAAACTCTATCCCCCACCAATTCTTCATAGTACCTTTAATCACCCCTCTAGCCCCACAATGTATATTCTTTGGGGACTCGGTCCACCTTCGTGGTAGCTGTGGGCTTCACATCTACCATCCATAGATAGTTAGCCCTGGGGCTTCCATCCAAAACGATTGCCCTGTTCTGCTCCATCAATAGACAGTTGAGTTACTATCAATAATCTCTGTTAAGAGGCAAAGAAGGGGGAGCATACAACAACAAGGGCCATTAACTAAGAAGGTCACTATTACTATTATTACTACATCTGAGGTACCACTATATTGTATTCAACCATGATTGAGACTTTTCAAAACTGTGTGATTTGAATCACCGCTTTGGACTCACAGTCTTAGCAAATAAGGCAAACTGAGTTTAAATGATTTTCCAAGGATCACACACTTTGATTAAGTGGGGAAACCGGAATTGCACACACTCTGCAGTTTAAGCGCTTTGGCACATACCTTCGGATCTGTAGTTAACATTAAAATGTATTATGTTTTGGCTTTCAAGAGTTATACAAATATTCTGCTATATTAATATTACTTACATAAACCACATAATTAAGCAAATATTACTTACACAAACCACATAATAAAGCAGCATGTCAAAAAACAAATCCCTATGGAATCATGCAAAGCAAAAAGTGGACGATGATAGCTTTATTTTCCGTATCCTGAATGGATAACAGAAAGCAAACAAATGTAAGCCTGAAAGAAAAGTCTCCTCAACCCTTTCTCCCTATCAGACACACAAGACGGTTGCCACCATACAATCAACATGTAACAGAACCCTAAACAGTGAGAGTACCTCATTCAGATGGATAGCAACACAACAGTACCTTGGATCTCAGCCCAGCGGCAGCCTATAACTCAACTGATAATAGGACTCCTTAAGAGACCTCAACTATCCTCCCTTACTCAACTTACCGATTCGCCCATTACCCTACCAGCACCCTTAGACTACACACACCACCCCCAAAACAGCAGCTTTATGCCGGATAGCACCACCCCATCAACTTTGCCATAGCTGCTCAGAACCCATTGCATGGCCCACTTCACCTTTAGCTCTATCATATCTGTCTACACCCCGCCCAGGCCTGTGGCCCTCCAGATTTGCCAGAGCCGTCATCTAATAGAGGTTGGGCTTTTCTCATCAGGGTAAAACATACACTCAAGTGTCACCAGCACAACCCACACAGAACTACACTGCCCCTTGTGACTCGTGTGCTTCTAGTAGTGTCCAGAGCGCCTGAGCTTGTCCAAAGAAACTGGGATATGCTGCCACAGCGAGTTGGGAAGAGGAGCTACCAACACAATGGTGGGGAGGGATGCAGTGACGGAAGGGATGCTCTGTGATTCCATTGGTTGCATGTCAGTTCAGTAGGTGAGCCACAGATTTATATTGTAGAGGAGAAGCAAGCGTTCTAAATTGTAAGGGATCAGGTGGACAGTGTTTCAAGGTAGGTTTGGAGAATAGAAACTCAGTAGCCTTGGCAAGGCTTGGTTCTAGGAGGGGTTCGAGATGGGCTCAGCCATTTCTTGAAGTTTTGGTGGCGTATTTGCCCAGGCCTACTTTTAACATGTACTGCAGGTCATACTTCAGAATATACATTTTTGGATTGCCAAGCCTGAGGGCCAAGAGTGTACTAGTATAGAGTAGACTGGGTAAAAAGATGAATGTTGGTGGATAACAAAGGTTTCGGGGTATATCACAATACAATGACTATGTCCGAATGGAACGCCTAGCACCTTGAAAGTGAAACGTTATTTATAGATAATTGGTTCCATGTTCATGCCATGATAGACTTTATTTT
The DNA here is from genome assembly GCF_040938575.1 of Ambystoma mexicanum. Classification (NCBI taxonomy): domain Eukaryota; kingdom Metazoa; phylum Chordata; class Amphibia; order Caudata; family Ambystomatidae; genus Ambystoma; species Ambystoma mexicanum. Next base: position 347,401,673 of record NC_090926.1, read on the forward strand.
AATTTACAGGAATGCAAAAGAGGCCTACACCGCCGATGTCGCTGTTGGATTGTGCAGCCTGTAGATGACCTATAGCCGGTATTCAAATAATCTGGGCATATATTAAATAAATAAACCGAGAATTACGAACTAATATTAATTTCATGTTCCTAACTGTAGTATAATAGTAAAATAACATTGCAGCACTGTATTCTGCCAGGGAGAACTTTCCAGAATAATCAGGTGTTTGGAAATAGAATGTAAGGGTGCTGTAGGCCTTAAGGAAATTAGGTTATGCAAACAGGTGGTAAGCATATTGTATAATGGTGAATCACAGTATGCCAGAACTGAGGAGGCGCCCCAGTATTATCTACCAAGAAACTTTCCAAGTAACACCAAAGCAACCAGAACTGCAAATCCAGCCCATCCCAAACACAATGGTAGCAGTACTCCAACCATGCACAGTCATTGGTTGTGTTATGTTAAAAATCCTCTACACTGCACCAATCACCACCCCAGTGGTTCTACGACGCGGGCACCCGTCTGACAAACTGGTGTAACATGCCCCCACTTGGGGCAACCGGCCTATAGCCTGTGGAAGAAGAAGAAGAAAGGAAAGAATTGAGGACAGGGAGGATCAAGACCAGGAAAGGGGTACAAGAGAACCAACTAACATGGAAGACGCCATAGGGCTGAGACAGGAGGCACAGGAGGGAGTGTGACTGCATATTTAGGGATGTGTGTGCAATAGTACTCAGCAGACCAGATAGAACACTGATCTTGAAAGAGAGGAAACAGGAATTCCTGCATCCTACAAGCATCCTACAGCGACAGCGGCCTCCAATAACCTTAAAGGAAGCACCAGAATTGGTGGGACAGTAGTTGTGCTATGGACCTGAGATGCTGCCATGAAGTCCCCGAAAGGGGGAGGCCAGAACCGTCTGCAGCGCCCTCTGCAAATCCCAGGTATACAATCTGGGAATACCAAGCAAACTGTTGGAGGAAGCAAAGATGAGATGTGTAGAAAGGCGAACGCAGGGAACCAAAATGGACGAAAGGGAACAGGGAAAATAATGGGAAAACCACTGTATAATACTGGAGGATATCTCCATGAGGGCGAATTCAACAACGTGTGTTTTGGGAGGTCATTGCATTGTGTGTGTCTTGTGCTACCCACCAAGACCCCTTTTGAACACTGGGCAGTTAAAGAAAATTATAGTTGCCCTTTTTTTCTTTCCACGCCCCTATAGAAAATAGTCTTCAACTCTTTTTCAAATGATATATGTGTACTATAAATAAATTAATAAGAAACACAGCCTTACCGACGGCGCCTTAATTATTTTCACACTCATCAACTCTATTGAACTTCTAGAATCAACTAAACCTTTTCAAGTGTTTTTCCAGGCTTCGCAGCCAGAACATCTTTATATCCGCAGCTCTTGACCTACTGACTAAACCTTTCAGATATTTTTCCAGAGTATGCAGCCAAAAAATCTTTATATTTACCACATGTTAACCTCGTGTTTCTGTGCTGATAGATATTCTAGCTAACCCAATTCAAAGATAGCTACTGGAGTCCTCCAATACCCTAGACAAGCTGTGAATCCTGGCAAAACATCACCATTCAAACTACAGGTCACCAAACGTTAAATGATGTTAATGACACAACCATGTTCATGACACAACTGATTTTTGTGACCTCCTAGGTAACCATCTTTGGGTGTGCATACTAATATATCAAATTATGTACCATCAGGGGATATCACAGGTGGAGCATGGTGTAAAATATTGGTTCACCAAACAGTATGTTATGCTTATTTAGTGCCCAGAAGCCGGCGAAAGCTTGGTATTTAAGCTTGCTGTTTCACGGCGAGAATGCATGACCAAATAAGGACTGTCCCAGGTCTGCTCGACCTGGGGAAGACAAAGGAACAAGATGGCCAAAGGACAGAACAAAGGACCTCGTGAAATGGATATTTTGGGGCCAAGCCACTGTCCAGGGCCAAACGTGGTAAGCGGGATATGGACCAAAAGAAAGGGTAACAAATATGTGAAAAATAACAGCTGCCGCCAGCTCTGTCCAGGGCACATTTGTACTTGTACCAAAAAATCCTTTGCAGATGCGCATCTCACTGTACTCTCTCTCTAAAGACTTGCTTCTCCTTTTCTCTTCACCACCTATCAGTCTCCTACCCCTTGGGACTCCTACTTGCCTTACTCCAATGGACTGTTCTACCCCCAGCTATCAAAGCCACCACTTCAGTTAAATCCATCTAAACAAGGCTCAAAATCCACCTGCTAGCAATGGTAGGAGCCCGCACAACCCACCACCCACCTATCAAAACTAATTGCCCAACCCACCACTCCCTCAATGCACCCTCAAGAGTACTCTGTGTGATTGTTAAATAGGTGCAATCTGGCCTCAGGCTCTCAATGTTAACAATAATGTTATGCCCCCTAGTCCCATGTACATGTTCCTACTATTATCCTTCAACACCCCTGTAAATGATTCAATCAGCAATGCTCTTGTGTTAAGGCACCTTACCCTAGGACTGGCTCTGCTCTTTGTTATTGCCTACTTTGCAAGGAATTTCTGTTCCAAATATCACCCTATTCTTACATAAACACAAATAAATCTGCTCACGACTCTGTGCAATCAGCTGTTAGTTGCTTTCATCTCATGTCTCAAGTCATATCTAGGCTCTGCCACTGAGCCTCAGAGGTGTGATTCCAAGGCAGCTATATTCCTGGATGTGCCAGGGTCCAGTGCCCGCTCTGCCTCCTACTCTCTGTGTGAGTCAAAACAAGGTGTTTCTCTCGCGGTACCCCAGTCTACCCTCTGCCACTGATTCATGTTGTGATCTCAGAATTCCTTTATGTCAACCCTACGCCTTAAGTAGGGGTGTGTAGCTGCCCCTATTTAACATTGACTGGGTGTATGATCCCACTGTCTTAGCAACGGCAAACTGTTTTCTCCTCAATTAGGTACCTGCCCAGTGCAGATAGTGGCCTTTGTGGATGATGCGGTCCTAGTGGACCAAAGGAGGCCAGACCTGAAGCCATGCCTCCTAGAGTGGGTTGAAGGAGCGGTTGACAAATAAACTGAATGTCTAAAATCATGGTAATAGAACTGGCTGGTGGACAATGCGAAGCCGGGAAAAGCTGATACCTTTTGTTGTCTGCTTATTTGGGCTATTAGAAGGGGCTCCTCCTGGTCGACCCACTGCAACGGTGTCTAAGGCCGGTTAGAGGTGCCTATTAGTGACAAGCAACATTTTGAAGGCCAAGATGGTGGGCTTTTGTTGACACTGATAATGTTTATGGGTTAACACATTGCTCTATGGAGCTCTGCCCCTTTTGTGGAAAAGTTGAATGTAGGACAAGAAAAAACGTACTGTTAACAAAATCGTCATCAATTGCATCAATTGAACTGAACTAGGTCTAAACTCAACTCAAGCAAAAGGTGTATCTGCTAGGCTGACATTGGCTTTTTTCTCTGCTCTGTGTGTATAATTCTGTGTTTGGTGACATGGTTACAGAAGTGTTTATAAACTCCAATAAACATAGCGGCAGCCAGTACATTCATTGCACGGGGGCATGCTGCAGCCTGGGAGTTTGCATATCAAATCAATGACCTTTTTTTTTTTTACATACAGCAATATCATTAAAATAAACCCCTTTAAAACCTCGAGCTCCCAGAGCCAAGTTACTCAACTGCCCTTTTCTAGAGGACTCCCAAACGACCCCGCTTGCTCGAAGACTGCCCCGAGAGAAGAGACAGAAGGATATTTGATTGACCCCACACCTATTTCCATCGAAAGGAATACATGGAATTCCAACTGGGCTGGACACATTCTTATGTTCTTGGAGGTGTACTGCACATTGCCGCCAGGAAAACAGAGGTTTCTGGATTGTGTGTTCAGGCTCCAGGATCTGAAACATGCGTCATTATTATTTATTATGTTCCATGGTAAGGGCTGAATACAGATAGTGGATTAAAGGAGATATCCACAAAGCCTGGAAAGGGGAGCTGCTACGGTTCAGGACTAGGCTGTTCATGTAAGACTGGGTTTCAATCAGTTTTATGGTGCAACTTTATTACGTTGTGTTGTCGTGTATGTCTTATGAGCTTAATATGTCTGTCTTTTTCTAAAACCTGATAACAAACGTGCCAATGAATCTGAAACTTGAAAAAAACAGCATGCCTTAATCCGATTCTAGTTCTGCCGATCAGTGTTTCCCTTTGGGAGTCCCCTCGAGACCCCATTCTGCAGTTGAGTGACCTTTATGGAAGTTGTGTTCCTCACCGAACCTTAGTCCAGTGTTAGTTCTGAGGGCAGCTAGTGGTGGGATGGCAAGCTGTCTGCGTGTCTCATTGTCTCATTCCAGGTTTTCTGTGTGCCCTGAGGAAGATGGTGATTTTCCCTTCACACCTCTTAAGAGTCTAAGTCCCTGATTCTCCATCTCTTTCTAGTGTGCTCTGACTTAACTCCCCCCCTTCTCCTTGCCCCCCCCCCCCCCAGGACCGGCTGGACCTTTGTTCAGTGAAAATGATGTCCTGTTATTTCAAAGTCTTCAGCCAGCCCTGGGAGCATGCACACACTTATCGAATCCTGAGATCCCTCCCGAAAATAGAACCATTCCATCTCTGTGGTCGGTGGAAAGTGGGCGGGCAGCCAAGGCTCATGCTTCACTACTTTGGCCTCATTCCATGATCCAGGGGCTCCAATGGAGGACTTGCAGCCCCACCCGGTGCAGAGCCTGCTCTTAATGGGCGCTATGATGAGCTGAAGTGTAGGCCTCTTAAGGCATTCTTTCTATGAAGGGCTCTGGTGAGTTTCACCTTGGATGACTGCACTGCAATCCTGGAGATGTGGCTTTGGGTAGCCCCTACCGTTGAGTGGGCCCAGTTTACTGTCACCTCTACCTGTGGCACAGGCTAACAGTTGGTAAATGGTGCCTGCATTGCTCATTAAGTGGGTCTGACAGTTATATGTCACTTCAGATGGTAGCACACAGACTGGGAGACCTTGGGGTTTCTTTATCAGCGTTTCAGTGGATGATTTTATGTGACCTTGTCATCAGATGGTGGCTAACAACTTGGGTGGATTAAGTCACTCTTTTGACAGCACATGTTCAGGGGGCCTTGGGAGAATCGTCCAGAGATCAGCCCAGAGGGCTTCTCTTAATTTTTTTAATTTTTTTATTGGCATTTCTTAGTTGTGTATTACAGTAAACTTATCAACCATGAGCAATAACGCATTGCTTTTTTAAACTTTTGTAGTTAAAGTAACATTCCAACAAACATTAACAGTGAACAGTGGTTGTCTTCAGTTGCTGTAACAATTCGGATTGCCGTTCTGTGTTTGAGAGAGTGCGGCTGCGGTCCGTCCCCGGCAGGCACAGGGAGCGACAGTTCGGACGGATAGTGACCTGTTTATGCTTTTAGCATTAGCAAGCTCATGTTCATTTGTGTTCATGTAATCAGGGGGGCATATCATTGAGGGGAGGTGTCTCTCGTAAGGGCTTTCCATGCTTCAAATGTGACGCTGGCTTCACCTGTATGTCCCACAATCCCTGCACACAAGTCTGTTTCAGCTGCAGCCCATCTCTCCATTTCCGACTTCCACCTAGCATATTGCGGGCCCCCTTTCGATTTCCATGCCATTGCCATTGTTCTTTTTACTAATATACACACCAGGCCCATGAGTTTCACTATGTGCTTTATTTTGCTTAGTCTGGGTTAAGTGCCCAGGAGACATTCCTTCGGGGACCACTCATATCTGGTGACACCGGCATTTTTACACACCTGCATAATTTTCCCCAAGAAGGCCTGTACCTTTGTGCATCTCCAAAACATGTGCATTAGGTCTGCTTCTTCGTTGCCACACCACTGGCATGCTGAACCGGTGCGATTGTTGAAACCCGCCACTCTCTTGGGGGTCATGTACGTTCTGTATAGTACATTCATTTGAATCAATCTGAATCTGGCGTTCCTTGACACCTCTTTAGGGTGCATTAATGCCCTCTCCCATTCTCTTTCAGTGATGTCTGTCCCCAAGTCCCTCTCCCATTTATCCTTCAGCGTGGCTGCGTGGGCGTTGGGTCTGTCATTCAGTTGGGCATACAGCCTCGACACCGGCCGCCGTCCATCGTCCAGGTTGTACATTTCTGCTACCAGAGGGTTTGCCTCCGGCTCTGCCGGCCACTTACTCCAGTTTTTTTTAGCTACATGTTTTAGCCGCACGTACAACAGAAATATCCCTCCTGGGAGCCCTTCTGTCTCTTGTAATGATTCGAACTCTCTAAATGATCCACCTACATACATGTCCCCCCAGGTGTACAGGCCCAATCTTTCCCAGTTTCTGATGATGTGGAGGTCCATGTGTAACATTCCTGTCCCCGCCATCAGTGGCAGTTCGGGTGAGTAGGGATGTACCAGGTGTTGGACTGATTTGGCCCTGTTCCATACCAGCCTGCCCAGCGACACCAGCATTGGATCTTTGCCCGTGTGGTCCTTTGGGGGCCATAGAATTTCTTTCAAGTGCATTGGGGTGATTAAGTCTTGCAAGAGTCTAGTTTCGGCAGTTACGTTGTCCTACAGCCATCTGGTTATATGGCTGAGTTGTGCCGCCAAATAATATCTTTTGAAATCCGGGAGTTGTATACCCACTGCTTTGTTATGCAGAGTTAGTGTAGTTAATGCTAGCTTGTGGCGAGTGGTTCCCCAGAGAAAATCCCTGATCATTGCCTCGAGGGTGTGAAAAAGGTGGTCTAATATAGTAGCAAATGTTTAAGAAATAGTACAGTAACCTCGGCAGGATGATCATTTTGGTAATTGAAGCCCTCCCCATCATTGATAGCGGCAACTTGGACCAGAACTTCATTGAGTTGCGTAGTCCCTGTATCACAGCTCTAGTGTTGTGCTCGTGTGTGAGTTCAGGTGTGTGCCAAATTCGCACCCCCAGGTACTTAAAGGTGTCTCGTTGCCATTGTATCCCCACCTCCGGTAGTTCGCCAGTCTCAATCCCCGTCAAACCAGCTAGTGGTAACAAGCAAGACTTTTGTCTGCTGAAGCATATCCCGGAGTAGCGCGCAAAATTATCCAGTACCTCCAGAATTGTTGGGGCATTGTGTTGCGGGTCCCTTAGATAAAACAGGACATCATCCACATAAAGTGATATTATGTGATACTCCCCACCTATTTTCATTCCGGCATCAAAGAAGTGTTTTCTGATAAATACTGCAACAGGTTCTAATCCTAGGATGTAAAGCATGGGTGATAGTGGGCATCCCTGTCTGGTACCCCTCTGGATGTCCCAAGTCTTAGATATCGTCCTCCCCGTTTGAACTCTTGCCACTGGGTTTTTATACAGCACCCGAATCCATCTCACAAAGCCTTCCCCAAACCTAAATTCCCGCAGGACCTCAATCAACCACTCCCAGTAAATGGAGTCGAATGCCTTGACCGCGTCTAGCGACATCACTGCCAGGTGTTCTTTCTCATATTGCGTTTGCGCCGTGTAAGTGATTTCAACCCGGCACTCCACCTAAGTCAATGCCTAGCGTGTGATGCACAGCTGGAACCCTTAATTATATATTTGTGTCTATAAGTTATTTTATTTCTGAATGATGTACCCTTATATCACGCCCCTCTCTTTGAATCCCCCCGGTCTCACTGAACCAGGAAGCAGGCTGTTTTGCAAAGTTAAAAGATTTATTTTATGGATATGCACAATATATATATCACACTATTTAATATTTATACAAGGATCACCATTGGGGTGATGTTACAATCAACAATCTCTTTATTCAGAAGGAGTATGGATAGGAAAACTAATGCAGCACAGAATAAAACTTTGTGTGGGTTCAGTCAAATGCAATGTCACTTTTTCCCCCTGCACACTACTCAATCCCCCCAATATGCAAGATAAAGAGATGGAAGGGGAGAACACAGGTTTCAGGGAATACAAACTCAACAAATACAATTTCAATCCCAATTCCCCACAGAAAGCATAGAGAGAAACAGGAATGATTTCAAACATGTCAAATGCTTCTGAATGTGGCTTGGAATTAATGGTTAAAAACACTGAAAAATGAATTTAATTCTCTAAATTGGATTCAAAACTAGTGGGAGCCGCTTTGTAGTTTCAGATAAACACTAGCAATGAGGATTGAATAACTAGCAGAATGAAAACAGAATTCTGAGGTCGGATGCAAAGAACAGCTGTTTTAAACTTGATGAAATTTAGCCAAACAAAAAATTTGCGCAAACTTTTCCGCGCGCGAGAAACACGATTGCAGGAAAACTAGAAGGAGTTGGAATGCGGTTTTGGATTCATTTCTAGCATGCACGGTACGAAAGTTATGAAGGTTTCAGTAGAGGTCGGTTTTTCTCATAAAGAGTCAAGATTTTCCAATGAAAGATGCGCTTTTGAATTACAAACAGGATTTTCTTTACACTAGGGAGTCTATGAAGCCACAAGCTACACGACAGCACAGCCACCAATCCAGCGACGTCTCCGAATGGTTTCTACCTGCCGAGCCGCTTGTCTTTCTTCAGCAACTATGTTAGCGCAAAGATGATTTTATCACTACAATTATCAAAGGACTATATGGATGAGGGAAAGATTCAGGAAAACAAGAGATTTTCTATAATGCAGTTCTGGATATGATAGAATGGGTTGGATAAGATTACTTATGCATAAGATGCTGGCTATGGACAATTCTATGCTATAGATACTCACAACTACTGATTGGACTAGGCCCGTCAGGGATCTGGTCAAAGGATTTCTGGACTGGAATTCTGGTAGCCCAAAGGACAGGATTCAGGGCACTCGGTTCTGCACTCAGCACGGCAATCTGGACACTGCACGGCCTCTGGACTGGATCTGACAAGTTGGTTCTGGGTTGCAGCTATCAGGTTACAGCTCTGCTCTACTGGTTTGGATCTCTGGATTCTAGCAAGAGTTCTTGGTGAGAAAGCAGAAAACAGCACAGCCAGGCTGCTCTCTTTTTGGTGTGCCCCTTGGAAGTCTTTGGTAAAATCAGGTTTTAAGATGTTAAAGGCCAAACTGAGAAGGGTTCAGCTTTGGAATTGGGCCTCTCTGCTTTCAAAGTTCTGGAGTCTTGGATATGGGTTTCTCCTGCAAAGTGCTTCGCCAGTAATCAGTTGATGGGTGAAATGTGTGTCTCTAGGTCCTAAGCTGTCACTATTTATGTATTTCCCAAAGTGGTGAGTAGGCTAAATTATACTAAGCACACCCTCTAGGAATCCTATTGGTAAGGGTCTGTCCTCTCTCCTGATTTGAGCAGAAATTCTGGTATCATGATGATGCTGTATTTTACAACCCAGGGAGTACCACCCTTTGTTTCTGTACAGTAAATCTATTTTTCATATAAATCATATTTACAATACAACCAACTTGCTAGCAATACATATTTACATCACAGATTTAGTAGAGCAAGTATCCGTCCGAGTTCCATCTTGGTGAGAGCTTTAGTTCAGATTTGACAGTTTTTTGCGCTTTTGGTTGGGTACCCAATGTCGGATCTGTCCACATTTTTCTACATATATGCGCATGAGATCTGGGCATAATCCTGTGAAGTTTCATATTTCTAGCATCATTACAATTGCTACAAAATTACGATTTCGGTAGTGTTCAGGAGGGGAAGAAGTTACTGACGGGCCCATAGGTCAGCGCTCACCCTCCAGAACTTTTAAGACAAGATAGCTGCACCATGTGAGGACAGGGGGTGCAGGACTCACTTACTCCAACACGACTCAATAATGAGGACTCAGTAAATTAGCAAAGGGAAGTCTGTTTAATGACAATTACATCAAACAGACAAACAAATGGTAATCAGTAGCATTGCGATCACCTGTCTCGTTCCGACTTCCTCGAACATCAGTCAGACAGCACTTCTTATAGGCATAAATCGTCATCACTGACGTCTAATTTCTATAAAAAAATCATCATGCAATATAATTGTTTAGGAAAGGTAACTTAAGTATACGTGTTATATCTGTATATGATAATAGGGCATGCGGATTGGATAACTCTTATCGGGTGGGCATCTACGCCCATCCCTCTACATCACGCGTGATAGACGTCACTACAACTATGACGTCCTATTGGTTACAATATCTATACGACACCAGATAACTTTGTTCCTTGTGATTGGGCAGGTTACACCCCAAGACATAAATTTCCACTTTTAATTAGCAGCATGCAGAATGGACACCCCTGTGCCTGGTGTCTCAAGTTTCACCCTGCCCCCCTTCCATCAATCAGTGTTTTAGGGCAACGTGTCAATCAGTTGGCTAAGGATGGCCTCGAAACTGTAGTCTCTTATCGGGAAAAGTTATGGCATCCTCGGGTGTCACAGGTTTCCCCCCTTCTCACCTGTCTGTGTTCTTTATTGGAGTTCTTTGAAGGAGTCTTCTTGCGCACAGTTCAGGTCTTGTATAACCCTGTGCGAGCGTCCTCAGGTTCCAGCGTGCGTTCAGCGTTCCGACTCCTGGAATGTTCAGAATGTCCGGGAAGTCCTGGGAAACGATGAAGAGTGTACCCGGAGACGGGTACACAGAGATCCGGGATGCAAGAGGTAATAAAGAGGAAGGGAATGAATGAAGAGGGAAAATTAGGGGCCAGGAACCAGGAATCAAAGAAGGTAGCGAGAGCGAACTACGGAAGCACACATCAAGCCACTGCAAGCGGTAGCATTGAGACGCGCGAGGCCGCGGGGGTGTGTCTTCTTTATAGAACGTGCTGCGTCCGACGCAGAAGCTGGTAAACAACGTTCCGTGTTTGACGGCCATGTTGGGAGTACTGCTGAGTGCATGCCCCTATGTGTCAGGGACCAGGAAGTCCAAAAGGGACGCGCTCGATGGTTCATGACATCCGGTCCTGGATGACATCAGGCGACGGTACTTCTCTGTGCCTGACTGGTCATTTGTTAGTTCACCATGAATCTGCTTCAGTTTCCAGCTTTTAGTGCATTTTACTCTGTGTCAGCCTAGCCACCTGCATGGGCCCCCCCTTATCTTGACCTTCATGAGGCAGACTGGTATGCTCTGAAGTTGGAGTCTTGTGAGCTGATACTCTTCTCCCCTTCTCTGGTTGACCTCGATTTCCTAGGCATGCGCCGCTCTTTGTTGAGTTTCGATTCCGCTCCTTCTCTTGCCTTTGGCTGGGTTTCGAAACTTGGCCTGTCAGGCCTCTGGCCGCCTGGGTACATTTCTGCTTTTACAAAATGGAGTTGCACTTGTATAATGTGCCTTATTGAGGTAGATATATGGTTGGCGCTTGCCACTCTCTCTTCTATTAATCATTGCAAGCAGTATCGATTTCTTAGCATCTTGCGTTTCAAGCCTATATACACACGTTTAACATGACGGTTGCTTCCATCTTTTCTCGTAGCACTGTTTCCTCAAGTTGTAACATTGTCTCCTCTCTGTGCCTATTCCATTAAATTTTGTAGTTACTCGCACTGGCGTGTTATCTTCGATAGCTGCTTTTGTTCATTCACGGGTCTGTTCAGGCCCTTGTGTCATTTCCACTGGCCTTCCATTAAGGCTTTTGCGGTCTCTTCGTGGACCGTGTGTAGGTACTCCTCATTTCGTATCAGCGGCTTGTATGGCTGTCTGATAGGGTACCGTGCTGCCCAGGGTTGTCTGGTTATGGGTGTTTCAACCGGTATGGATCTTCTGATGTATACTGGGCAGAGTCCCAGTGCAGCTCTTTGTAGGTTCATTTGCTCTTCATACGTCACATACCTTGGCGAGTACACTCCTCGTACCTCGACATGAGGGGAAGGGGTGCAGGCCATGTCTGGGACATCCTCTACACTCCCCCCTTTGGTCGGTTCATCGACCACTTCTGTAATCTCCTTTGCATTAATTTCTTTTGATTCTTCGGTGTAATGCTCATCGTCCTCTGCATTGGTACATGATGGTGTGAATGTGTGAGCCTTTGGAGTCCATATTTTTATCACTCCCTTCAAACACCCTGCTGTTTTCACATGTTCGTCTTTGTTCCATGTCATTAGCTGACATTGTCCGTTTGGGCTGCAGTAGATCCATTTTCCTTCATACCTTCTTCGTTTATTAGGGTATGTGAACTTTGTTCCCTCTGGCGCAAATTTGCTGGCTTTCACAAAGTCTCTTATTTCTTCATCAGTCAGGTCTCTGGGCTTCCATCCTGGTTTGACATCAACCAATTTTTTTCATCCCTATTGTTTTCTTTGCAGTTTTCTGGCACTGTGTAATGATTATCTTGATAACACAGAATCCTAGCAATCCTAGCTAATAGAGCTCCCAGAAACTTGAATATATCTGCCATCCATTGTGGGACTCAAGAGAATAGGTCTCCAAACCAGCTGTCATCGTCCACTTCTATTATAACTGGAGGGTAAGCTCATGAACAAGTGGAAGGACTTGGGAGCTAATGATACTTGAAACAAGTGGGGAGGCGTCCTGCCACTTACTTTAGGCCCATTTACCTATATTGTAAAGGCTTAATTTCTTTGCATGCTAGTTATGACAGTGGTTATATTATTTAGCTGACTGTCATAGGTTTTCTAAAAAGATGAGCAAGAGATAGACCCTTATGGAAATGCATCATAGCATACTTTTATTATTCTGCTATTGCTAGTAGGTACACAACATATTTTATGCTTTTAAAGTCTTTTCAAAAATATATGTAGAAGATGCTATTTCATAGTATGCATCTTAAATCAGAGTACATTCATTTTGTTTTACAAATACATTGGAAAAAAGAAAGAGTGAGTGACAAATATGGTTGTGACAAACATTCAACAAATGCACTAAAAGAGTGTAACAAATGTGGTATACAAAATCACCATTAATATTGTTTGTTCGTGTCTTGAATAGAACATATATACAAGACTATATGGTGTTTGTAAGCTCTAGAGGAGACAGGGACCTAGTCGTTGGTCTTAAGCTTCAGCAAATCGTCTCCTGATGCAGTCGAGGCGATGTGTTGTTGCGCACCATTAAGATTGAACAATGTGGGTCCTTGAATAATGTCAGAAGTTTCTTCTTCCGTAAAGCTTAGGATTTGTTCCATTATAGATATGGAATGTCCAAGGTAGTAAGTAAATGTGAAGCAAGCTGGTGGTCAAATAAGGTTCGGGAGGATTGGAAGACCAATTCTATATTGATGATTTCTAAAACCCTAGTATAGCAATTGCTATATCTTAAACTATTATAACTGGAGGGTAAGCTCATGAACAAGTGGAAGGACTTGGGAGCTAATAATACTTGAAACAAGTGGGGAGGCGTCCTGCCACTTACTTTAGGCCCATTTACCTATATGGTAAAGGCTTAATTTCTTTGCATGCTAGTTATGACAGTGGTTATATTATTTAGCTGACTGTCATAGGTTTTGTAAAAAGATGAGCAAGAGATAGACCCTTATGGAAATGCATCATAGCATACTTTTATTATTCTGCTATTGCTAGTAGGTACACAACATATTTTATGCTTTTAAAGTCTTTTCAAAAATATATGTAGAAGATGCTATTTCATAGTATGCATCTTAAATCAGAGTACATTCATTTTGTTTTACAAATACATTGGAAAAAAGAAAGAGTGAGTGACAAATATTTTTGTGACAAACATTCAACAAATGCACTAAAAGAGTGTAACAAATGTGGTATACAAAATCACCATTAATATTGTTTGTTCGTGTCTTGAATAGAACATATATACAAGACTATATGGTGTTTGTAAGCTCTAGAGGAGACAGGGACCTAGTCGTTGGTCTTAAGCTTCAGCAAATCGTCTCCTGATGCAGTCGAGGCGATGTGTTGTTGCGCACCATTAAGATTGAACAATGTGGGTCCTTGAATAATGTCAGAAGTTTCTTCTTCCGTAAAGCTTAGGATTTGTTCCATTATAGATATGGAATGTCCAAGGTAGTAAGTAAATGTGAAGCAAGCTGGTGGTCAAATAAGGTTCGGGAGGATTGGAAGACCAATTCTATATTGATGATTTCTAAAACTCTAGTATAGCAATTGCTATATCTTAAACTATTATAACTGGAGGGTAAGCTCATGAACAAGTGGAAGGACTTGGGAGCTAATGATACTTGAAACAAGTGGGGAGGCGTCCTGCCACTTACTTTAGGCCCATGTACCTATATTGTAAAGGCTTAATTTCTTTGCATGCTAGTTATGACAGTGGTTATATTATTTAGCTGACTGTCATAGGTTTTCTAAAAAGATGAGCAAGAGATAGACCCTTATGGAAATGCATCATAGCATACTTTTATTATTCTGCTAGTGCTAGTAGGTACACAACATATTTTATGCTTTTAAAGTTTTTTCAAAAATATATGTAGAAGATGCTATTTCATAGTATGCATCTTTAATCAGAGTACATTCATTTTATTTTACAAATACATTGGAAAAAAGAAAGAGTGAGTGACAAATATGGTTGTGACAAACATTCAACAAATGCACTAAAAGAGTGTAACAAATGTGGTATACAAAATCACCATTAATATTGTTTGTTCGTGTCTTGAATAGAACATATATACAAGACTATATGGTGTTTGTAAGCTCTAGAGGAGACAGGGACCTAGTCGTTGGTCTTAAGCTTCAGCAAATCGTCTCCTGATGCAGTCGAGGCGATGTGTTGTTGCGCACCATTAAGATTGAACAATGTGGGTCCTTGAATAATGTCAGAAGTTTCTTCTTCCGTAAAGCTTAGGATTTGTTCCATTATAGATATGGAATGTCCAAGGTAGTAAGTAAATGTGAAGCAAGCTGGTGGTCAAATAAGGTTCGGGAGGATTGGAAGACCAATTCTATATTGATGATTTCTAAAACCCCAGTATAGCAATTGCTATATCTTAAACTATTATAACTGGAGGGTAAGCTCATGAACAAGTGGAAGGACTTGGGAGCTAATAATACTTGAAACAAGTGGGGAGGCGTCCTGCCACTTACTTTAGGCCCATTTACCTATATGGTAAAGGCTTAATTTCTTTGCATGCTAGTTATGACAGTGGTTATATTATTTAGCTGACTGTCATAGGTTTTCTAAAAAGATGAGCAAGAGATAGACCCTTATGGAAATGCATCATAGCATACTTTTATTATTCTGCTAGTGCTAGTAGGTACACAACATATTTTATGCTTTTAAAGTTTTTTCAAAAATATATGTAGAAGATGCTATTTCATAGTATGCATCTTAAATCAGAGTACATTCATTTTGTTTTACAAATACATTGGAAAAAAGAAAGAGTGAGTGACAAATATGGTTGTGACAAACATTCAACAAATGCACTAAAAGAGTGTAACAAATGTGGTATACAAAATCACCATTAATATTGTTTGTTCGTGTCTTGAATAGAACATATATACAAGACTATATGGTGTTTGTAAGCTCTAGAGGAGACAGGGACCTAGTCGTTGGTCTTAAGCTTCAGCAAATCGTCTCCTGATGCAGTCGAGGCGATGTGTTGTTGCGCACCATTAAGATTGAACAATGTGGGTCCTTGAATAATGTCAGAAGTTTCTTCTTCCGTAAAGCTTAGGATTGGTTCCATTATAGATATGGAATGTCCAAGGTAGTAAGTAAATGTGAAGCAAGCTGGTGGTCAAATAAGGTTCGGGAGGATTGGAAGACCAATTCTATATTGATGATTTCTAAAACCCTAGTATAGCAATTGCTATATCTTAAACTATTATAACTGGAGGGTAAGCTCATGAACAAGTGGAAGGACTTGGGAGCTAATAATACTTGAAACAAGTGGGGAGGCGTCCTGCCACTTACTTTAGGCCCATTTACCTATATGGTAAAGGCTTAATTTCTTTGCATGCTAGTTATGACAGTGGTTATATTATTTAGCTGACTGTCATAGGTTTTCTAAAAAGATGAGCAAGAGATAGACCCTTATGGAAATGCATCATAGCATACTTTTATTATTCTGCTAGTGCTAGTAGGTACACAACATATTTTATGCTTTTAAAGTTTTTTCAAAAATATATGTAGAAGATGCTATTTCATAGTATGCATCTTAAATCAGAGTACATTCATTTTGTTTTACAAATACATTGGAAAAAAGAAAGAGTGAGTGACAAATATGGTTGTGACAAACATTCAACAAATGCACTAAAAGAGTGTAACAAATGTGGTATACAAAATCACCATTAATATTGTTTGTTCGTGTCTTGAATAGAACATATATACAAGACTATATGGTGTTTGTAAGCTCTAGAGGAGACAGGGACCTAGTCGTTGGTCTTAAGCTTCAGCAAATCGTCTCCTGATGCAGTCGAGGCGATGTGTTGTTGCGCACCATTAAGATTGAACAATGTGGGTCCTTGAATAATGTCAGAAGTTTCTTCTTCCGTAAAGCTTAGGATTGGTTCCATTATAGATATGGAATGTCCAAGGTAGTAAGTAAATGTGAAGCAAGCTGGTGGTCAAATAAGGTTCGGGAGGATTGGAAGACCAATTCTATATTGATGATTTCTAAAACCCTAGTATAGCAATTGCTATATCTTAAACTATTATAACTGGAGGGTAAGCTCATGAACAAGTGGAAGGACTTGGGAGCTAATAATACTTGAAACAAGTGGGGAGGCGTCCTGCCACTTACTTTAGGCCCATTTACCTATATGGTAAAGGCTTAATTTCTTTGCATGCTAGTTATGACAGTGGTTATATTATTTAGCTGACTGTCATAGGTTTTCTAAAAAGATGAGCAAGAGATAGACCCTTATGGAAATGCATCATAGCATACTTTTATTATTCTGCTAGTGCTAGTAGGTACACAACATATTTTATGCTTTTAAAGTTTTTTCAAAAATATATGTAGAAGATGCTATTTCATAGTATGCATCTTAAATCAGAGTACATTCATTTTGTTTTACAAATACATTGGAAAAAAGAAAGAGTGAGTGACAAATATGGTTGTGACAAACATTCAACAAATGCACTAAAAGAGTGTAACAAATGTGGTATACAAAATCACCATTAATATTGTTTGTTCGTGTCTTGAATAGAACATATATACAAGACTATATGGTGTTTGTAAGCTCTAGAGGAGACAGGGACCTAGTCGTTGGTCTTAAGCTTCAGCAAATCGTCTCCTGATGCAGTCGAGGCGATGTGTTGTTTGCGCACCATTAAGATTGAACAATGTGGGTCCTTGAATAATGTCAGAAGTTTCTTCTTCCGTAAAGCTTAGGATTTGTTCCATTATAGATATGGAATGTCCAAGGTAGTAAGTAAATGTGAAGCAAGCTGGTGGTCAAATAAGGTTCGGGAGGATTGGAAGACCAATTCTATATTGATGATTTCTAAAACCCTAGTATAGCAATTGCTATATCTTAAACTATTATAACTTATTTAGATGACTGCCATTTACCTATATGTTTGTCACAACCATATTTGTCACTCACTCTTTCTTTTTTCCAATGTATTTGTAAAACAAAATGAATGTACTCTGATTTAAGATGCATACTATGAAATAGCATCTTCTACATATATTTTTGAAAAAACTTTAAAAGCATAAAATATGTGGTGTACCTACTAGCACTAGCAGAATAATAAAAGTATGCTATGATGCATTTCCATAAGGGTCTATCTCTTGCTCATCTTTTTAGAAAACCTATGACAGTCAGCTAAATAATATAACCACTGTCATAACTAGCATGCAAAGAAATTAAGCCTTTACCATATAGGTAAATGGGCCTAAAGTAAGTGGCAGGACGCCTCCCCACTTGTTTCAAGTATTATTAGCTCCCAAGTCCTTCCACTTGTTCATGAGCTTACCCTCCAGTTATAATAGTTTAAGATATAGCAATTGCTATACTAGGGTTTTAGAAATCATCAATATAGAATTGGTCTTCCAATCCTCCCGAACCTTATTTGACCACCAGCTTGCTTCACATTTATTTACTACCTTGGACATTCCATATCTATAATGGAACAAATCCTAAGCTTTACGGAAGAAGAAACTTCTGACATTATTCAAGGACCCACATTGTTCAATCTTAATGGTGCGCAACAACACATCGCCTCGACTGCATCAGGAGACGATTTGCTGAAGCTTAAGACCAACGACTAGGTCCCTGTCTCCTCTAGAGCTTATAAACACCATATAGTCTTGTATATATGTTCTATTCAAGACACGAACAAACAATATTAATGGTGATTTTGTATACCACATTTGTTACACTCTTTTAGTGCATTTGTTGAATGTTTGTCACAACCATATTTGTCACTCACTCTTTCTTTTTTCCAATGTATTTGTAAAACAAAATGAATGTACTCTGATTTAAGATGCATACTATGAAATAGCATCTTCTACATATATTTTTGAAAAAACTTTAAAAGCATAAAATATGTGGTGTACCTACTAGCACTAGCAGAATAATAAAAGTATGCTATGATGCATTTCCATAAGGGTCTATCTCTTGCTCATCTTTTTATAAAACCTATGACAGTCAGCTAAATAATATAACCACTGTCATAACTAGCATGCAAAGAAATTAAGCCTTTACCATATAGGTAAATGGGCCTAAAGTAAGTGGCAGGACGCCTCCCCACTTGTTTCAAGTATTATTAGCTCCCAAGTCCTTCCACTTGTTCATGAGCTTACCCTCCAGTTATAATAGTTTAAGATATAGCAATTGCTATACTAGGGTTTTAGAAATCATCAATATAAAATTGGTCTTCCAATCCTCCCGAACCTTATTTGACCACCAGCTTGCTTCACATTTACTTACTACCTTGGACATTCCATATCTATAATGGAACAAATCCTAAGCTTTACGCAAGAAGAAACTTCTGACATTATTCAAGGACCCACATTGTTCAATCTTAATGGTGCGCAACAACACATCGCCTCGACTGCATCAGGAGACGATTTGCTGAAGCTTAAGACCAACGACTAGGTCTCTGTCTCCTCTAGAGCTTACAGACACCATATAGTCTTGTATATATGTTCTATTCAAGACACGAACAAACAATATTAATGGTGATTTTGTATACCACATTTGTTACACTCTTTTAGTGCATTTGTTGAATGTTTGTCACAACCATATTTGTCACTCACTCTTTCTTTTTTCCAATGTATTTGTAAAACAAAATGAATGTACTCTGATTTAAGATGCATACTATGAAATAGCATCTTCTACATATATTTTTGAAAAAACTTTAAAAGCATAAAATATGTTGTGTACCTACTAGCACTAGCAGAATAATAAAAGTATGCTATGATGCATTTCCATAAGGGTCTATCTCTTGCTCATCTTTTTAGAAAACCTATGACAGTCAGCTAAATAATATAACCACTGTCATAACTAGCATGCAAAGAAATTAAGCCTTTACCATATAGGTAAATGGGCCTAAAGTAAGTGGCAGGACGCCTCCCCACTTGTTTCAAGTCATCGTCCACTTCATCACTTTCATCGATCATCTGGTTTTTCAGGCTTGTCAACATGCTTATGGCCTCTGTTAGGGTTCCATTTTCTTCATTGTGTGATGGTACAAATGTGCAACATGATTCTCTGATTTTTGCACAAACACCTCCATCCATTGCAGTGATCATGTCAAGCACATATCTGTTTTGGAGGGTCATAAGTCTGATTGCTCTCAACTCTTCTTTGATCGCGTTGAATCCTTTTATAGTGGTATTGATGGTCTGCAATAACTCCCATCTGGTTATCTGCAATCATTTAGTATTCACTCCAACTTGGATGTGGGGCAGGAGTAGTGTTGTGAATACTGTTGAAGTGAGGCTGAACAGCCTGTGTTCGTACGGGATTGCATGGAATGCCTCTTCTGATTTGGGAGAAAAGTAATTTTCCCTCTTCATCCTGGATACCAGTTCTGCAGATCTCCTTCTTCTTAGATGAGCATCTGCTTTCGGGAAACTGTCCAACTTTAGGTCATTCTTAGGGATCACTAGTGCGGGAACGTGGACGTTCACCAGTGTGCATATGCCTCCCCAGTTTTTCTGCAGCCTTATGTATGTCTTGGATCACACGCCCAGTAATGGTCCATAATAACTGCGGTTCCTTGCGTCATTCCTGGAGCTTCAAAGATTCTTCCGCAGTTTTGATTCTCTCCCATCTTCCTTGTGCCATTGTTTCTGAAGCATAGTTTCAGGCTCTCCAGTGGCACTATCTGCAGGGGTCCCCCTCTATATTCGACCCATGTTAGTAACTTAACTAGCTTTGGCCACGGAGGTTTGCATAACCTCTGCAAATTCTCTATTGCTTCCTTGCAGGCTCCAAGGACCATCTATGCTCGGCAGATTACTACTCCGTCCTCCCATCCATCTGGGGAGACCACTGACCCCCAGATCTGCATTTGGCCTCTGTTCTTCCAGATTTGAGCCTCTTCTGCAGTCTTCCCTCCAACGTTCAGTCTCGGGTTAACTTCCCATCTTATTCCTGATCCTTTGATGCCAGGGTTCTGGTACCTGATCACATGATTTCTGGTGTGCGCTCGGTTTCTTGTTTTAATGTCCTGGACGTAGCCATCTTCATCCGGGTAATCCTTTTCGTTGGCCCATATCAACGAGGTGTCTCTTCCCATAAATTGTCCTCTGATGTTGCACATTGCTACATGTGACATACAGTGTGCTGTGGGGACATCAATTTCTACGAAGATCTTGGATTCTCCCATGCTGTATGGTAGGAGAGCACAGACAAAGCATTCTCCTTCCGACTGTCTTCGTCCTACTTCCTTCATGTGCAGGTACCATATGTTGTTTCCGAGATGGGCGCTGCTGTCCAGGTAATCGTTAAGTTCATTGTTATCTTCGTGTGGGCTTCTCTTGATTCTCAGCGTTCTTCTGTAGTTTGCTATGACTACGTCTCTAAATGCGTCTGTGCTGCTTTTCCTCTCTGGGTGTCTCAGTGGAGCAGGCTGCCTCGACTGCATCGCTGTGCTAGGAGAAGGTTTTGTGTTTCTCTTCCTCTCCTCTTGTTGGTTTTCATCGTGGTTCTCTGGCCGCCATTGGCTCACCATCTCCTCAGCGTGAGGCTGAGTTATAGATCTGGTGCTTGTTTGCAGTGCTCGAGCTGGCATGTTTGTCGTTATAGTCTCTGCAGTTCTATGTTCCAGCTTCTCGTGCAGTTTCTTTGCTCTGACTATGAATGGGAACAAATAGTCTATCAGCATTTGTGTTTTCTCTGTGAATTTCTTTGTGGCTACTTCTGTTCTTTTGAGGGATTTTGCTATGCCCTCTCTCTCTAGTGGTTCACTTGGCTCCTCTTGAGTACTTCCACTGTTTTCTGGAATAGATTGCTTGGTAGGCAGTCTCCCCTTCTCTGCTGCCTTCGTTGAAGGCCCTGTAGCCATTGACACTTGCCCTTGTCTGTGTACATCCTGTGTGTGGGTGCGTGCAGTTGTCAGTGCAGCGTTTTCATTCATTCCGTGCTGACCCTGTCTCCAGCTTTTCTCTTCATTTGTTACCTCAAATGTGTCTAAATCATTGCTCATTACATTTAAATTGAGTTTGTTACTTTTTTTATCATCAGGTTTTCATGGGACTGGGTGCTTTCATAGGCCCCAAATGTTCATTATCTGGTGGGAGCACTGAGATAGGGGCACTTCGCGCACCGATAAAGAAAGCAGTTCTGATTGTTAATGAAAGAAAAACAATAATAATAACTATACATATACATATAATTGTTCGGAACAACAATTTGCAGCATTTTCTTCTAGGGAGGTGGGGTGCCCTTCTGTTGGGGGTAAAACCAAGTTACTGTTCTGGGCCCCCATTTCGAATGAGTTCATAGTCAGTTATTTATTCCTTCTTCTGCTCTGGTCTCTTGTATCGAGAGTTTGTTACTATTAGAGGGACGAGTGCTTCTCCAAATGTCCCCCCTCACGTGAATGATGACGGTAGTCTCTGGGTACTCAGTACAGTTCCTGTGCTAGACAATGGAAAAGGGTTAGGTTAGCAACTTTGGTACATCACATTCATTATGCATATTGATAATAGTTGAGGTCCCAATGCACTCCTCAAATTTGCCTTGGTCCTGAGGACATGCTGGAACTTACTCAACGAATGAAAAGATGGAACTGCTAGAAATCACACAAAAATAAAATGTTGTAAAAATAAAAACAAAAATAAAAATATAAGTGAACATACGAAAAAACAGGATAAAAATGAGAAAAATGCAGAAAATGAAAATAAGGTGGTGAAGTTCTTGTGTCTGGTCCTTTCACTCGGGCTCTCGGCGACAAGTTGAAGAACAGTGTCTCTCTCCCCGATCTGCTCCACGGCAGAAGGATGACGAAAAGGATAATAAGAAAAATAGAAGAAAAATAAAAATAACTAGGATCAATGATGTCATAATCTTCGTTTCTGCTTCTTCTCGATCTGTCCTTGGCGGAAAGTTTATTGGAATCTCCTTAGGAATTCTCGCTGGAAGTTGGACAGCTCCATTTGGAGCATTATACCATGGAGAAGTGTGCCCATGTGTGGGGCGTTGGCCGGATCTCTAAAGAAGGTGATGACGTCAACATCTGCAGGCCTTCCTACCATTTCTGGATAGTCTGTGACTAATCTAAATAGGATGTTCTGCACCAGCCGGGTGTCCTCGGGTGATGAGGGACATTTGCCCTGTTTGGCTGTGTCCTGATCATGAGCTTTTCTTTTGATTCGCACAGTCTTTGCACCTTCCCGTTGCGTGGATTACCACCAAATGATTTAATTTAGTCCACAGCTGACTCAGTTGAGCAAGGTTTCTTGGATCTCTGATATAAGTGCGTGTATCAGTTGTTCTCCCGATGAGCCCTGGGCACTTCTCGATTATTTGGAAGACCAAATTAAACGTGAGTTCATCAATGTCTATTGGCGGTGGAAGCATTTGTGTCTCTCTCACGGTACTCGGGCAGTACAATGAAGGCTTCCGTGATGACTGTCAGTAGTTGCCAGATTATTTTCTTGTTGGCCTGATCTTGGATAAAGTCTGTGACACTGGCCCCCCTTCCTATGAGTGATGGGTATGATAGCACCACGAGTTGAAAATAGGTTAGCACATCCCACTTAAGACTTCTGCCGGAATGTACCATAAATTCTGTGAACAAAGTCTCAATAATGATTGCTTCAGGATACTGTGTTACACTCTCAGGCAATGTCTTATTTGCAGTCTATCAGAGTCTTGATTGTTTGTACTAATTGAGCTTGTCGTGCTTTCGAAAGCTCATTTTATCAATGTTGTTGTGGCTTAGGGTGTGCTTCTCTTTACCCTGCAACTGGGATGTACAGAGTGTTCGTTATGTCCTTATGTCCCCTTGCTTGGGGAACCTGTCCAGTTCTATGCCACACTGGAACCTGTCCAGTTCTATGCCACACTTTGCATCCGGGTTCTTTGTCTTGGTTTTCTGCTCATGCGTCCTTCTTCCTCGCCATGAATCTTGTCTGCACGTGCTGAGGTTCTTCCCCGTTGTCTGTGGTTTCTTTACAGTTGGATGCAGCTGGAGGGCTCTCTCCTATGTAGGGTTTAATGTCATTTAGAAAGATCCATGCTCTTCTGCCCTGGAGCTTGACGGCGGACGGGGTGCAGTCCTCTACGATAAAGGGGCCATTAAATCTTGGCTCGTCCCACCTTTTTCTTGCGTGGTTTCTCACCAATACTGCATCACCTGGGAAGACAAGGGGTGCACAAAGGATTTGAGCTGCGCCTGCTTCAGCACTTCCTGTTGTGTTTCGTGCTGCGCCGACCCTTTTCGCCATCGCTGCAGCTGGCCTGTAATGACAGAGGTGCTGGATGTCCTAAAGCCTAGGTACTTTTGCATTTCTGTTCCCAGGACCTCTCTAGTCAGCTGGGCATCACAACTAGCTCTATCTCGGGGGGTAAGAGGGGTCCTCATCCTTCTGCCTGTAATTATCTCGTGCGGCGTGAGATGATGGTCGGATCCTGGTTGGTTCCGAAGTGCATACAATGCCAATGGTAGACAGTGCAGCCATCCCTTCTTTAATGTGAGCTTCAACTTGGCTATCCTCTCCTTAAGCAAGCCGTTGATCCGTTCACATATCCCGTTCCCCTTATAATGATACGCTGACAAGAACTTGTGCTTTATACCAAGCAACAAGCTAATCTGTTCTAAAACTGAATTTACAAAGTGAGCCCCATTATCTGATCTCATTACTTCGCACACCCCCCATCTAGGGACACATCCCTCACTAGGAACTTGGTAGCACAGGTAGCATTGGGGTGTGTACAGGGACCTGCTTCTATACATCTAGAGAATGGACACACCACCACAATTAAATACCTGTACCCGTTGCACACTTGAATCATGTCGACATAGTCGATATGCAAGTGCTGGAATGGTCCATTTGGTCTGGGGATGATTCCTCTCACTACTTTTAATGTGTGCCCAGCGGTGAACCGCTGGCAGACAGTGTAGTTCACCATGAAAAATGCAACATGCTCTGCTAAATTCGGTGTGAACCAGTCTTCTGCGAGCGTTGCAGCAAGATTTTCTTTTGTCATGTGGATGGGGTAGTGTAGTTGTTCTAAAGCTACCTTTAGAAGGGCGACAGGCATTACTGGTTTACCAGTGCTGTCTTGCCTCCACAACCCATCAGAGGGGTTTAAAGGACACCCTCAACGCTTCCACAGATTTTTCTCCTCCTGAGGTGCCTCCCCCTGGTGCTCCATTAGCTGAGTCTGCCCCATATTGCATACCTGGTGTGGCTCGCGCTACCATCATCCTCTCATTGGTACGTGCCACCTCCACGTCCATGATTGTTTCAGTTTTGGATGCCATGCGCTTGGCTTTAGTGTCCGCTTCATGATTTCCACATGACACGAAATCCGTCCCCTTGGTATGAGCAGCGCATTTCACGACTGCTATGCCCACTGGGAGCTGTAGTGCTTTTATCAGCCTGTCCAATAAGGCTGCATGTTGCACTGGCTTGCCGTCTGCTCGGAGGCAGCCCCTCCTTTTCCAGCGTGCTAGTTCCACGTGCACCGTGGACGTCACATAGGCGGAGTCACTATACACCGTTACTTCCTGGTCTGCATGATTCTCAATGGCGAGTATCAATGCTAATAGTTCTGCTTCCTGTGCCGAATAATGGGATGGTATTCGTGCACTAACGAGTACTCAAAACTCCCCGTTCGCCCGGTGTTTCACCACGGCCGCGCCTGTATACCTTTGTCCGTCTTCTTGGTCGATTCTCAAAGACCCGTCAATTAAGACGATCTCTCCTCTTGCCAGGATATTTTCCTTTACCCTGGGGATCTCATCATAGAATTCCTCATAGTTCGCACAGTCATGTATAGGTTCTCCCTCTGTGACTGGCTCAGCTATGAACGTAGCAGGTTTTACAGTTTTACATCACACTATCTTGATCAATGGATTAGAGATAATCACCTCATAGGTGGATGCTCTTTGAGATGTCAGCGTGCCCTTTGGCTTCTCTAGTATGGCAAACAGTGAGTGCTCAACATACAATGTCATGGAGCACCCTATCACAATGGATGACGCCTTTTCGATAGCGAATGCGGCAGCAGATAGGTTTTGTTCACATGAGAAGTGGCCCTTCATGACCGGGTCCAGACTCCCACTGTAATGTGCTAGGGGCTTGTTCCCCAGCGAGGCTTGCTGTGTGAGCACTGCCGTCATAAAATTTCCATCAGTGTGCGAGAACAGGTAGAATTCCTCTGCGTAATTAGGAATTCCGAGAACTGGGGCCTTACAAATTGCCCCCTTGAGTTCTGTAAACCCTTTTTCCATTGCCATTAGATATCTCCCCTTGTTGCCTGGGCCTTCTTTAGGGCCTGCAGAAAGGGCTTGGTATATGAGCTCTAGTCAAAGACCCATGCTCTGACATAATTGCACAGGCCTAAGAAGCTTTGCATTTGTTTTATCTTGCGCGGCTTGGCCGTCTTCATGATAGCTTCAGCTCTTTCTGGGGTTACCTTTTTCCCTTCATGCGAGATCAGTTGCCCTTCTTGCTGACAGTACTGTAGCTTTTCCTTATCAACCTTGTATCCCTTCTCAGCCAGTATAGTTAGTAGCTGGACAGAGTCGTGCTTGCATTGCTCTTCAGTGGTGCTGTAGATCAGAATGCCATCTACATACTGCAAAACAACACTGTCCACCGCAATATTGTTTAGGTCCATTTGCAGGACACTGTTGAAAATAGACGGGGACTCGCAGTACCCCTGTGGCAACCTTGTGCTTTTCAGGCGCATTTGTCTGAAAGTGAATGATGTCAAGTCTTGTGATTCACGGTGCAACGGAATCGAGAAAAACGCATTTTTCAAATCGATCACCGTGAAATATTTTGCCTCAGTGGGTATGTTACACAGTATTGTGGATGGATTAGGGACTAGAGGGAATTCAGCTTCAACTATATCGTTTAGTGCTTGTAAATCTTGGATTAAACGCCAAGACCCTCCTTTTGATAAATCACTGTGTTGCAAGGTGATTCTGACGCCACTAGGATTCCCTGCTCCATCATGGCAGAAATTGTCTTCGCGATCGCTTCATCTGCCTCTCTGGACATGGGGTATTGTTGTGCTCGTGGCAAAATTGCTCCTGGTTTCAATTTAATCTTCACTTCACCTGCCACCTTCAGGAGACCTACGTCATAGGGCCCTGTAGTCCATACCGCGGCAGGCACTTGGGCCATGTCATCATCAAAGTACTCTGGACTTATCAGTGCCAACATCATTCTCTGCGGCACCTCCCGTTTGATCATTTTGACCCAAAATATGAGACTCACCTCTACCCTTGTCTCCTCTAGGTCATGGTGCTCTTCGAACAGATCGTCATCGGTGACGTCAATCACTCGATAGCCTTCTTCAATGGCGATAATCGCACACCATTGTCTGCCTTCATCGTCATATCCTTCGACCAATGCCACTTTTCCTTGCACTGCAGCCGATTGTATCTTTAAAGGAAATACTTGTCCCTCCTCTTCGTGCATGGGTATTCTTGGTCTGAATAGAAACTCATAAGGGGTTCTCATAGTTTTGTCTGCAAGGCCTGGCAATCCCGCCATAAGCACCCGCATGCCATATGCAAAGACCTCTGGTTCTAATGGTATAGCTCTCATGGCTATATGTCCTGAGTATGCTCTGATCATTTCGCACACGTTTGAATAATGCATTCCTGGAGTGGAGCACACTATACCATTCTCGGTAAACAAGATGGTCATGTTTAATTTAGTCATCAGGTCCCAACCCAGAATATTTACCCGGGTCTGACGCGAATATAACAGAGGTACATTCATTTTGCGCTCTCCCACTGAGACTGGGAGTGCGTCTGTAAAGGGAACTCTACTATGAGCTCCAGTGAAACTCTGAGTATCTATAGCCTCGCCAGACAAGGAAAACTTGCCTTCTCGAATGCACAATCGCGTTGCGCACGTGTCAACTAAGAAGAAATACTCTTTCCCCCTTATGGTGAAATTCACCCTTGGTTCCCTGTTAGGGTCTGGTGTCACTGATAGGATAGAGCACATCAGAGTCCCCCGTGAGCTGTCCTATTTTATATATAAGTTAGACCCTCTGTATACTTGTTGATTTCCCCCAGTCCCAGGGTTAACTCCCCCTCCGGAGCTAGTGCCCTGTGACATTTGTGGTGGTGCCTGCTGGGGTTGTCCCTGCGGCAAGTTCCCCATGTTCGGTGGTTGAACCACTTGCTGTGCACCTTGCTGCACGCCGGACGCCTGCGCCTGCACTGTGTAATTTTGTGCACCGCCCGGTTGCGGGACGGCAGGCTGATTCACCATGCCTGCCCCCTTCCCTTGGCTGTTTTGCCACATGCCTTGGCTTCTGCACATGCGCGCCACGTGTCCTCTCATTCCACACAGCCAACACGCTGGCGGTGATCGGGCCATCTGTCCATCTGGCATAGCTTGACCGCCCATATGCGCATTCTGAAAGCCATTTTGATTATTCTGAAAGCCTCCCTGGTTACCTGGAAACCCTCCTTGATTACTCTGCCATCCTCTTCCTCCAAAACCCCTTCCTCTTGGGTACATTTCTGCATTACCCGGATTATTCTGCGATGGGTTGGTCACTTGTTGTGTGCTTGGTTCGGCTGGGCTGGTGAGCATGGCTCCCTCGAGAGCATACTTCGAGAGCTTCTTTTGCACTAGCTTCGCCTCCTCATCCTTACGTGTTGCCTCCCTTTTCCGATTCTTTTCTTGCAACAATCTACAGTAGTGTGCAATTGTCAACTTTATTTCGGCCCATGGTTTTGCTTCTACTCCTACCAATTTTTTTAGCTGCTTCTGCACCGGTTCAGGCAACCGATGGCATAATATGTGGTAGAATACAGGGATGGATTTCGTCCAAGACTCATGCGTTTCGAGCACCCACGCGTCCTGAAAATTCTCTGACTCTTTCATTTTTCGAGTCATTATAGCCCCCCCATCAGAAGTGTCTGGATATAGCATTGGCAGCGCTTTGAACACTGCTGCCCTACAGTTATTAAACAGTGCTCCGTCATGGGAGGTGTTAGTTAGGGTTACCCTAGGATAGCCTGCCCGTTTCCATACATCATCTGCTCTTTCACCAAGTATGGCAATTAGGAGGCCCTTAATGTCCCCTATAGCTAAGGTGATACCCCCCATCATTTTCTCTAACTCGTGTATCCACTTTCCGGCTCCCGATGTCAGCATTGGAAGCTTATTTTTAAGGTTCTCTCGGTCCATATGTGGCCATGGAATATACTGTGGTCTGGCTCCCCCCTTTTCTAGCAACAGGAATTGGAATGCACTGTCCTCCTTCTCTTTTCTCATGGCTTTCCGGTCTGTCACCGGGGTGGCATTCCTGCCTTGCCGTCTACCTGGCAATGCCCTTAATCTGTCTGCATAGGCAGGTGCTGACGCCCCCCTCTGACCGTGGGGTGTTCCTTCGTGACGGCTGGACTGCGCGGCAGACTTCGGTGCCCTACTTGTGGACCCGCTAGCATCTGACCCCTCGGTCCTCTGGAAGCCACTTTTCGCACCGTCTCCCTTCTTTATGTGCCACATCCTCCGTTTCCCCACCAGAGTCAGATTCTGAATACTCCCAGTTTACACAACTCCTAGCATCTTCTTTGTTTCACCCAATCTCCAGCCTGTCTAGGGACAGTCCTCTGCTCCCACTACTTCGGGTGACATCCTCAGTGTCATATAGCTGAGTGCTCTCTAAGCGCTCATCTTCCCTTCCCCCATCGGATATCTGCTCCATCTCGTCGTATATTCTATCGATCATTTCCCCGATGCTTCTGGTGTCGAAGTCATCTTCAATATTTGTTCCGATTGTACCTGGTACTGCATCGCTTGCAGGAAAGAATTCTTCTATGTTTTCCCATTCTACTGTAGGATTGGGTTTAATCACTTGCCGCTCCAAATATTCAAGATCCTGTGCCCTCTGTCTGTGCTTACGTTCTATTTCCTCGTCTATTTCCTTTCGCTTCTTTGCTTCTTCCCTAGCCTTATCTACTTCCCTCATCCATTCATTTCTACGTTATTTTGCACTTCTACTTTCCTCATCTTCCTGCTTTTTTACTTTCCTTTGTGCACTCTCCTTTCTTCCTCCAACCTTAACATGTTCTGCCTGTACCTTTTATAAGCTGCGTACTGTGTGCGACTGAGCAGTATTCCTTGCTCTTCGCGATATAGTTGTTCTCGCCTTAGCCTATCTTTCTTTCTAGTCCTTTTATCTCTTTCTTCCATCCCTTTCTCTTTCTCTCCCCTTTGTGTCTTATCAGACTTCTCCCTTGGCCTCAAATCATCACTTCATTTTCCATCTAACTTCAGTAATATTTGACCTCCCATCCATTCGTCTTTCGCGATTCCTATCTCATCACCTCTACCTTCATTTCCTTTATGTTTATTTCCCTCTTTCTCCTTATCTGGAGGTGCACAACTCCGTGCCCAATCTTTCCCTTTATCTTCGCATCTCTCTTTGTCCTTTGAGACTGCAGAGGCAATATTGTTTTCCTGTTCTTTTCCCTTATTATCGTCACTACTGTACGTAGGCGACTCATATGCGGGGTTGCTATATCCCCCGTGGCTGCTTTAAGTTCTCTTAGTGGGTAAAGACCCTCTGACTTGCTTCCTTCAATGACTGGCTCAGGCGGGGCTGGTGGCGCGGTAGGCGTCTCACCCCCCTCTGTACATACATTTAGTATCCAGTCTGTGGGTGGTTCTTCCACCTTCGTTTCTTCAACATTTTCCACAACTCTAGAACAGCAAGTCGTTTCTCTAACTTCTTGCCCGAATATGTGGCGCGTAGGAAGGTAGTCATGTGCTGTAGAACAGCCGTAGAGAGTGACCCGTTCTGGGGCCACGGCATAAACATCTTATTGGCGGTACCCTTAACCCATTCCTGGCTGTATTTCTTTAGTTTGGGTGCATGCTTGGGCAGTTGCATGCACAAATGCGCAAGCGTGGTAACTTCCTCCATTCTTAATTTCGTCACCACCAGTTTTTATACAATTCTTTGACCTCTCAATAGTATGAGCGAGCACCAAATACGCAAGCTCCAATCCAATCCAATCTTTTCCTGCCAAATTTTGTTCCGACAATTTACTCAAAACCCATCAATTCAATGGCGATTCCCTCTTAGTTACAGAATCGTGCAAAGCCAAAATGCATTTCAACCAATCATTAATACAATTATTTTACATTTGACATACAACAAGACACATATGACAGACACTTGACAGACTAGACGGACACCAGCTGGTCATTCATATACCTGCCTTCTAAGCAATACCCCGTCATGGGATGTGAATGAACCCCTTTGATGCCGTATTTAATCGTCACCGTAGCCTAAATTGTCCCCCCACTGTGGGCTCTGGGTTCACGTTCCTTCTGACCACTCTTTAAAGCGCAGGAACAAGGCGAATCCTTACGTTTTTTTCTCAGGTGTCCCCCTGGTAATCCTTACGTTTTGTCTCAGGTGCCCCCCTGGTAATCCTTACATTTTATCTCAGATGTCCCCCCAGTGTCCACTCTCTATTTCTTATGCTCGAGTCATTACCTCCTACATATATACAGTTTCCTCTACTTCTAACTACTTTATTTGTTCTCCGTTACCTTTCCCTTACTTACTCTAATGCCTACGAGACATTTGCCAAAGTAACAAGTTTGTTGTTTCACTCACCGATCGCATCTTTTCCTCTCTGGAACTTCGGATCACCGCCCCTTCCTCTTCCTGCTTTTAAGGTTTTCGTCCGATCTGCTGCCCGTGAATGAGAAGGGTTATGCTTGGAAAGGCGGGTCCCTTCAGACCCACTGCAGATTTTTGAAGTTTTACTCTATGATTGTCCACGGGGAGCTTCTCAGTCTACTCAGCCGGAGTGGCGAAAGGACTCCTGATCTTACCGAAGGCCTAGAGTTACTTTGTGCCGTCGGTCTAAAGGTGTCTTATAACTATATCAATCGATAATCAATAATCGATGACCGAAACCATCCTCACGCTACCAAGTGTTCAGAAGGGGAAGAAGTTACTGACGTTACTGACGGGCCCATAGGTCAGCGCTCACCCTCCAGAACTTGTAAGACAAGATAGCTGCACCATGTGAGGACAGGGGGTGCAGGATTCACTTACTCCAACACGACTCAATAATGAGGACACAGTAAATTGGCAAAGGGAAGTCTGTTTAATGACAATTACATCAAAAAGAGAAACAAATGGAAATCAGCAGCATTGCGATCACCTGTCTTGTTCTGACTTCCTCGAACTTCAGTCGGACAGCACTTCTTATAGGAACAAATCGTCATCACTGACGTCTAATTTCTATAAAAAAATCATCATGCAATATAATTGGTTAGGAAAGGTAACTTAAGTATAGGTGTTATATCTGTATATGATAATAGGGCATGCGGATTGGATAACTGTTATCGGGTGGGCGTCTACGCCCATCCCTCTACATCACGCATGATAGACGCCACTAGAACTACGACGTCCTATTGGTTACAATATCTATACGACTCCAGATAACTTTGTTCCTTGTGATTGGGCAGGTGACACCCCTAGACATACATTCCCACTTTTAATTAGCAGCATGCAGAATGGACACCCCTGTGCCTGGTGTCCCAAGTTTCACCCTGCCTCCCTTCCCTCAATCAGTGTTTTAGGGTCAATTAGTTGGCTAAGGATGGCCTCGAAACTGTAGTCTCTTATCGGGAAAAGTTATGGCATCCTCTGGTCCTGGATGACATCAGGCGATGGTACTTCTCTGCGCCTGGCTGGTCATGTGTTAGTTCACCATGAATCTGCTTCAGTTTTCAGCTTTTAGTGCATTTAATTCTGTGTCAGCCTAGCCACCTGCATGGGCCCCCTTATTTTGACCTTCATGAGGCAGGCTGGTATGCTCTGAAGTTGGAGTCTTGTGAGCTGACGCTCTTCTCCCCTTCTCTGGTTGACCTCGATTTCCTAGGCATGAGCCGCTCTTTGTGGAGTTTCGATTCCGCTCCTTCTCTTGCCTTTGGCTGGGTTTTGAAACTTGGCCTGTCAGGCCTCTGGCCGTCTGGGTACATTTCTGCTTTTACAAAATGGAGTCGCACTTGTATAATGTGCCTTATTGAGGTAGATATATGGTTGGCGCTTGCCGCTCTATCTTCTATTAACCATTGCAAGCAGTATCGATTTCTTAGCATCTTGCGTTTCAAGCCTATTTACGCACGTTTAACATGACGGTTGCTTCCATCTTGTCTCGTAGCACTGTTTCCTCACGTTGTAACATTGTCTCCTCTCTGTGCCTATTCCATTAAATTTCGCAGTTACTCGCACTGACGTGGTATCTTCGACAGCTGCTTTTGTTCAGTTACGGGTCTGTTCAGGCCCTTGTGTCATTTCCACTGGCCTTCCATTAAGGCTTTTGGGGTCTCTTTGTGGACCGTGTGTAGGTACTCCTCATTTCGTATCAGCGGCTGGTATGGCTGTCTGATAGGGTACCGTGCTGCCCAGGGTTGTCTGGTTATGGGTGTTTCAACTGGTATGGATCTTTTGATGTATACTGGGCAGAGTCCCAGTGCAGCTCTTTGTAGGTTTATTTGCTCTTCATACGTCACATACCTTGGCGAGTACGCTTCTGGTACCTCAACATGAGGGGAAGGGGTGCAGGCCATGTCTGGGCCCTCCTCTATAGTCCTGTCTCTGAACATAGGACAGAGTTCAGTGTAGTTTCAAACTGTGAGCAGAATTTTCATGTTAACAACCTATATTTTACAGATTTTTACAAATTTTGCACAGTTCTCTGTGAGTCTTTTTCAAAAAGATATTTTCTTGTGGGTTAAGATACACAAATCTGTCTGGTCCCGCCTCCATGGTTTTGCTGGGACAAGAGCAATCCAGGCCTCTCTTCCTGCTGGCAGTAGTTTTTGTTGACACTTGAATTTGCATTCCCTTTCAATCCAGGAAGCCTATTGTCTCTCCCCAGAGAAGCAGAGCAAAATCTCCTCCTCCTTTCATTAGCATCTAACTGAGAGTTCCTGAGCAGAGAGCAAAAGGAAGGCACCTTTGTTTGGGGCATGCTGTGGAATGTGCTTTGAAGTCCTCAGGCTGGTATCAGTTCACTTTAAAACACTTTGATTAAAATTGTCTTTGGTAAAATACTTTACATTTTCAACAAGTATACACACAGAACTCTAATTCCAGTCTTTTTAAGACATAGAGATTGAAAAGTAGCAACCTATATTGCTTTTGATGGCAAGTCTCTTCTTTTTCAAAAAGGTGGTTTTAATGTACAAGTTTAAACTAACAGTGTAGGTAAATGACAGCTTTGACACAGGCAGGTGCTGGTACTGTGCCCATATTCTGACAGATTTTTCCAGGCAATCCTTTTTTATTCTTGTGATGAAATCTGCTCATTTCAACCTGGGCGCAAAGGGCTACCGGGCATCGGTAAGGACACCCTATTCCGAGGTCCCCCAACGGGACCCGTAAGGTACGTTTGGTCGGACCAAATGCACCTTACGGTTCCCGTTAGGGGACCAGGGTGCAAATAACGGTCTTGGCATGCGCCGGGCCGTTATTTGTGCCCTCTCCATTCCCATTGAGCCTTATGGGGGCTCACATGGGAATGGGGATTGCCATTTTCAATGGGGACTTACCGGTCCCACAAAGGTCAGAATAGACCGGTAAATCCCCATTGAACCAGGGCGGACTCGGTACCGTTATTGGAGGCAGTCATGGCGCTAATAGCGCCATGACTGCCTCCAATCTCGGAATGAGGCCCATTGTGCTTATGGGGATTCCTTAAATAAGGTGATGGTTAACACCCAACAAGGATGTTGGATCTTTTCTGATGTTTGGGAAACATGATTTTGCAATTTCAACAGCCAAGGAAAAACGGATTTTAGAGCACTTCTGAGTTTTCCTGGCAATGAAGCACAGCCTTTTCTGGTAGTTCCATTTCACTCTGTAGGCAGTCCAATGACTGGTTTTGGCAGTGTGGTCTCCTGTTCTACCACTGACACAGGCAAAGTAGATTGGCAGCCTATTTTTCCGGTTTCCCTGCGCACTTCTCAGAGGTTTTTAGCACACATAGGGCTTTTTGGCGGCCATTCTGTTGTTTCTGGTGAAAGCAGCACACAGTGATGTCGCAGGGCAGAGCCTAGTGGGTCAATGCATCCCACAAGCCCCCCCCTCGCGATTTGGCTTTGACCATCCGTCAAGAGAAGTCGCGAGACTAGGATAATCAGTTTCTTTTCCTTTGGTTCAAATGGCAAAATTCATCATCTTTTCTTTTGGTTCAAATGGCAAAATTCGTCAGCTTCTCCCATCAGGGGTGGATCGACCAGTTCTCCTCGCCCAGTCCTGATGTGAGTATGGAACGATACCCCGGGCCCCTTGGATCTTTCCTTCCAGTTCCTGGGTGGTCCTTCTTGGTTTTAGTCTCCATGGTTTCCAATTCTAGGATGACGAAGCAAAAACATATTTGTAGACATTTCCCCACCACTATTGATGTAGTGGGGCAGACGCATACATTTTGACAAATCAGGACACATTTTTCTATTTGCAATTTATTGACTATATAGATGGAATATTTTTATCGTTGGAATTCTAGGGAGCTGGAGTGACCCCCTCTGGGGTTCCAGGAGACTCCTCCAGTTGCTGCAGAGTGTGCCTAGGATGGCAACACTTTAGTTGGTTGATATGGACCCACTTATCTTCCCCTTTTGCCAAACTGCCTTTGGGGATGCAGATTTTGTAGACGACTGGTGAGATTTTGTCTACAATTTCAAAAGGGCCCCTCCAGCTAGGCAAAAATGTGCGCTGTTTGGCCTGGTTCCTTTGGAAATTGTATAAGTAGACCCGGTCTCCTATATGGTATTCTTTTCTAGTAGTCTTTAAGTCATAGTGGGTCTTCATGCTGTCTGCAGATCTCTCTAGATTTCGCTGAGCATAGGCAAAAGCATGTTGAAGATGTTTTCTCAGATTTTCAACATTTTCAACAATGTCTGCTCTTGGGTTCTGTAGAGCAGATGCTGGGGAAGCACCATCCTCCGTCCAATCATCAGCTCAAACTGTGACATTTTAGTTGCAGATGAAGGGGTAGATCTGATAGCCATTAGGACAAGAGGTAATCGAATATCCCAACTTGGCCCAGAATCTGCCACAAACTTTTTTAATATGCTCACAATTGTCTTGTTGTATCTCTCTACTGCACCACTAGAGGCTGCAATGTGTAATTTCCTTTTGACCCCAAGTATCTCCCACATCTTTGTCATTACTTCGCTAGTAAAGTGGCTACCTCAGTCTGACTCAATCCTTTGGGGTAGTCCAAAACGTGAGAAGATGTAGTTGATCATCAGGGCAGCTGCTGTTTCTGCCTTGCAATTTGGGGCCGGGAGACATTCCACCACTTAGTAAACAAGCATGTCACGGTCAATATGTAATTATTTCCCCTAGAGGAGCGAATCAGGGGCCCGATAAAATCGACTTGCAAATCTGACCATAGCAGTGTCATCCCTCTCTTTTGGAGAGGCGAACGGTGTGTGAGGGATGTTGGCTGAAATTGTGCAGACACAAGACACACCTTCAAGTATTGGTCAAGGTCCTGCCCCATGTGTGGCCAGTATGCAACCTCTCTTAAGATTTCAAGTGTTATGTGAAACCCCCTATGACTGGCTGTGGCCGCATCATGGGTGTGAGTTAACATCAGGCTTCGGAATAAGGTAGCGACCACCCACTGATCATGGCCAGCTAGGGATCTCCTTGCCAACAAACCGTCTTGGATTTGGTACATTTTTGGACATTTCATCAACACTCTGAGGTACTCTTTCCCTATGTAATCGGTATCCGTCAGGGGAAAGTTCTCAGAGTCCTCAATGTGTTGATACAACTTACCAATTATTGGATCCCCTTTTTGACCCGTAATCAAATCAGCATCTGGGGTCTCCTTACTCCATTGTGCAGTTGAGTTCATTGTGAGCATTTGTCTGGGACCTAGTGATAGCTGTGACCCGGATTTCTCCCAAATGGGACTCGATCTCAAGTAGATCCCCTTGGATGGCTCCGGTTTTGTCTAGCTGATCAGCTAGGTCATTTCCAGGTTTGTCTGGTACCTCTACTTTGGAATGACCCTTGATCTTTTTCCAGTAGATGGTCATCCCATTCGAGGTGACCAGATCATCAATGTTTTGAATTAATTTCCCATGTTTCAATGGTTTGTTATTAGCACATAGCATGCCTCTGGTTTTCCAGTTAACCAGGTGCTCCACGAACCCGTTCCACACATAATCTGAATCTGCGATTATGACCAGTTCGTGGAGTTGGTGTTGGACAGGATGGCTTGATGCACAGCTATCAACTCTGCCACTTGACTACTTCGGGTACCAATATTGTACCCAGCGGAGGGTTCTGGAGTCTCATTCACCCATGCATTCCCTATGCCGGCCACAAGTTCTTTTTCCCCTTGATGTCAACATGGTAAGAGCATCCATCCACATAGACAGTGGGCATTCCCTCACACTTGTCTTCTTCAAAGACTTTGTGTGGGGAATTAAGGTATGCCTCCATGTTGTCCTTGATTTTCGCCCTCGAGACAGTTTTCTCTGGCACAATAATGCAAGTCAGCCAGACCTTGCGCGAGGGGACTCTTCTTGTGTTGGCCATATCTGACCTCCACAGGAAAGCCTTGCATTGACAGAATCCAGGAAGTAATTCGGGAATTATTTACATTTCCGGCCTGGATTCTGTCACTTTGGAGATATTGCAGAGGCTGGTGTGGAGTCTCCACTAAGATGTGTTCCCCCTGGATAAACTGGTGGTAATTCTTCAATGCCCACACCGTTGCCAGGTGTGCCTTCTCACAATTGTAGAATTTTTCCTCCACAGAGGATAAAGTTTTACTCGCATAGGAGATTACTTTTTTGACCTTGTCGTGCTTTTGGTGCAATAGCGTAGTCAAGCATGTATTAGAGAACCCTGTCTCCAAGAAGAACTCCTTGTTGTTGACAGGGTAAGCTAGGCAAGGCGCTTGTGAGAGGCTTCTTTTGAGTTGTCTTACTGCCTCAGCTTGTTTTGGACCCCATTCCCACTTGTCCCCCCTTCAAAAGATGGATCAGGGGTCTTGTGATCTCTGCGTAGTCCTCAATTAACTTTCTACTGTAATTAGTCAGTCCAAGGAGGCTCCTTAGTTCCCGCAGAGTTGTGGGATCTTTCAATTTCTGAAGTGCTTCCACTTTGTTTTCCTGGGGACAGAGACCCTGAGGAGTAATCTCATGCCCCAAGAAATTGACACGGGTTCTACACCACTGTGCCTTATGAAAGGAGAGTTTTGCTCCGGCAGCCCTCAACTGTGTCAGAACATAACAGATCTCCGCTATGTGTTCCTCCACAGTTGACCTTTTGATTAGAACATCATCTACATAGGCCAGGTTACCCCTTTCACCCAGGTCGGGCATGGCCTTATATAGAAAAATGTTGAATTCATTGCCAGAGTTGATGTATCTGAAGGGAGTTTGGGTCCATGTGTACTGCTGCCCCCCAAAGGTGAAGGCCAGCTTGTATTGGTCCTCCCTACTGACAGGTACAGTCCAGTATCCATTGGTCAGGTCTATTGCAGTGAACACCTGTGACCCCTGGATCTGGGCCAGCCCTTGGTCAATGTAGGGAAGAGGCCATCGGGAAGTATGAACCTGTTTGTTGAGCTCCCTAAGGTCGGTGCAGAGTCTCCACTGGCCGTTTGGCTTCAAAATCCCCAGCACCAGATTATTGAAGGTGCTGTGGACTGGACGGATTATCCCACGGGACTCAAGGTTCTTAATTATTTCATTAAGGGACTCCATTAATGCGAGAGGCAAGCGATATTGCTTCACAAACACTGGAGTCCTACCAGGGTCCTTGGGAATTGTTGTTGTGTGGATGTCGGTGTGACCACAGTCATATGAGTCCACCACAAAGAGATCATGAAAATCCAAGAAAACCTGTTTCAATTTTTGCTCCTGCTCCAGAGTCTCACAGGCATCAGCTGGGTTGACTCTCTCTTCAACCATCTGCATGAAGCCTGGAAAGCCTTCTGGTTTTGCTATCTCAGCGGCCTCCTCCAGCTGGGTGGAGAAGTCCCTGATCAAAGTGGTGATTTGGTCCAGTGGCTTCAGGTGGGGAAGGCAGTCCTCACGGACTTGGAAAATCACCTCAACCCTCCCGAAGTCACAGGCCACATCTTCCTTACCATAAGGGCAGGAAGTGTACACCAGGAAGTTCCCCCCATGCCAGGTAAAGATCCTGTCTGGTGTTGTTTTGTCATCACTATCACTGTCAAAACAGTCCTTGGGGATTGGTCCTAACAGTTCATTACCTAAATCTATGGAAAAATGTCAGTCATCAACTGCCATTCCAATAATGGTGCCTGCGGCTAGAGTGATACTCTTTAAGTCGCTGTTATCCGCCTCTATTGGAATGGTGTCATGTTCTATATTGACTAGTGGTGTTGAGTTTACCCACAACCCTTGCTGTTGGAAGTAAGCATTTAGATGAATATATGCATCAGGGTTTTTCAATTTCTGTCCGCTTTTAACTTTCACTTCCAGGGAGAATTGTCGGGTCCTTTCTGGGATGGTGACTTCCTCTCCAATCTGAATTTCAACTGCATAAGGCAGCAGTTGAGCTGACCTAAATGCTTTCTCTGGGTCATCAAAGCCCATGGGATCATCTGCTAATCGGGACCAAGCTTTGAAGTTTATTAGGTCCAAACTAATGGCAAAGCGATTGAGAATGTCACTGCCTAAGTAAAAGGCGGCAGTGATGTCTCGCACGACCTAACAATTATGGACTATGCTCTTGTTGCCTATGCAGATTTTGAGCATACACCTGCTTGGCAGGAGATGTTTGGAATCGGGTGTTTCCAGATCCATTTCCCATTTGTCTATCAGTGTAAATGTGGGAATGGCTGGATCTTTTGAGAGTTTGCGGAACATGGCTTCGCTGATGAAGCTCTTACCGGTTGTTCACACACACTCGGGCGAGAACAGAGTCCTTCCCATCATTTAACTGAATAGGGATGAACAACTGCTCTCCAATTTGCTGAATATCAGCCAGGCTTTGAGCTGATTCTTCATATTTCTGGACTATAGGAGTGGGAATGTCTGATTGTGAATTTGTAAATAATTTCAGAGTGTTTCCTTGCAGTATGGAATGCCACCTTAGACTGGAAGGAAGGTTGATTTCCAGGAATAGAGAGGACCCCCCATCACCAGTTTGTTGTCCTACTGCTATTACTGTCACGTCTGGGATTTGGTTGTTCTGGAAGTGAAATTTTACTTGGTCAGATTTTTGTTCAACCATGTGGCAGGTGCTGTTTAAACTAACATGGTTGACACTCTGTTTCAATTTTATTGGTCGGCTAGTCTGGGTCCAGAGGACCTTGTTTACACAATCTATTAGGGGTGACAACCTTCGCAGGAGGTCATTCCCTAGTAAACAAGGGGTGCCCTCTGGAGTTACAACTATGACCGGGTGCTTCACCTTGTGTCGCCCAATTTTAATGTCCAAATCCGCAGTCCCCTCGATGGGAATTTCCTTCCCGTCGAAGTTCTGAAGTTGTCCAGGAAGAGGGGTGAGAGGAATTTGGTAATTCTCCCCCTTCCCGAATTCAGTTTATCAAAGGCCCTTTTTGACAGAAGGGTAGCTTGGGAGCCAGTGTCCACCAGTGCCAAAATTGTTCACTGCCCCTGTATCTGGATCGGGGCATAGAATCTTCCCTCCTTCTCCTCAAGGGGGCACAGATAATGTACATTTTTGGACAACTGGTGGGTTAGTTTTCTAGTTTTGGACACTGATAGAGAAGAGATTTGGGCAGCACTCTGTGGGGAGTCTTGGGAATCTGAAAAGAAAAGGTGGCAACTAGATATCGGAGAAGTTTTGGGTTCCCCTGGTTTCCGGTTCTGGGCCACCCCCCCTTTTTGGAGGCAGTCACCAGGATGGGTTTGAACCAGGGGATTTTCATGCTGTTGGTTCTGAGGTTGGATGATGGGCGGCGCTAGCTCAGTCCCCACATCTACCCAGTCTGGATTTGGATCCTTTGGGACCCATTTTTCCTTGGGAGGAGTTCCCCCATCTCTGAAGGAGAAGATCCTTTTCCCAGGATCCTCTGAGGATCCCTCTCCTTCAAATTGGAAGATTAGTACCTCCTCCTCAAAATGGGTCTGTTTGTGTTCTTTGTTTCTCCTACCCCCCCTCTGCTCCTTGGGTGGCAGACTTTCAGGTGGAGGAGATTTCGGTTCTGGTTCCTGGGTTTCCAGGGGCTTTTTACAAGTGGGGAAGGAAGCTTTCTCCAAGGCTTTACACCCCCTTTCCCCTTGTGCCTCCTCCCTGGGAACCGGTGGGTTGTCGGGGTTCTTCTCCCGTCATTGCTCTGGAGCACCAGATCCGGAGTTTGAGGCATTCTGCGCCGGCATGCTCATCTGAGGGTTCTGCTGAGCCCTCAGCATGCGACCCAGATCCTGTGCCA
Source organism: Ambystoma mexicanum (assembly GCF_040938575.1). Lineage (NCBI taxonomy): Eukaryota > Metazoa > Chordata > Amphibia > Caudata > Ambystomatidae > Ambystoma > Ambystoma mexicanum. The sequence continues at coordinate 347,442,576 of NC_090926.1, forward strand.
TGTTTTGGACCTGGCGCTCTAGTTGTGACACACGCTCAGGCTGATATGGGGTTCTGTTGTCTCCCCTGGGCTGATCCCAGGAAGGGTAGCTTCCGGGTTTGGAAAATTTGGGTACCCCTCCACCCTTGGCCTCCTTGGGTTGTCTGGGCTCAGGAAAGTGGGGAAAGAAGGATGGATTGCTTTGGGGTTGAAAGTTTTGCGGGTACCTGGGGAAGAAGTTCTGTCCAGGATTTGGGGAATTTCTGCCCTCCTGGGGGAAGTGAGGAGGGAAGTTCCCTAGGTTAGCTGCTGTTTGGTTGAACCCCCCCCCTTGGGCTGGAGGAGTCCACACTTAACCCAGGATGGGTCTGTTCCCCCTGTAGCAGGGACTTATCTAGTCAGGGGAGTGAGGGGTCCCATTTGTGGGACTAACTCCTTGGCTCCCTGTTTGTGACTGGCCCGAGGGCCTTCTGGGTTTGGGATTATTCTGATTCTGTGCAGGCAGGTTTTTAGGCCCCCCGATCTCTAAATCTAAAATGGGGGCAACCTTCACCTCTGCCACCTTAGCAGCAGCAGGGGTGTTGGTTGGGTTGGGGCTTTTTGAATTCTTTTTGTTCTCTATGGGCTTTTGCACCTCATAAATTTGTGTGGCCTGTTCAATGACCCAGTCTAGTGATCTTTTCTCGTGAAAATCTCTCATTAGCTGGATCATGATGTACTTGGGGAGGGCGTGGAAAATGATATTCACAAACTCTCTGCTGTCCGTGTGCACCCTTCTGGTGGTCTGCGCAAAGGCACGCTTTAATTCCTGCACAAATTCTTGTGGGGCCCGATCTTCCCCACATTGCAAGTTGTAGGCTGCCTTGCGAGCCTCCTGAGGATTTCTGTGCCCAGAAAAATGCTTCAAGATGGCTGCCCTAACATCATCCAGTCATCGGGCACACCACTACAGGGCGAACCCCGGACGCCTCCCCCGAAGGAATACCTCCACACACCTCCAAAAAATACGCAACCGCCATTGATCCTTCCAGATGCCCTGATAAGAGACCCACGCAGATAGAATGAACTCCAACAAGGTATCCTTACTGTCCTGGAACGTTAACGGCCTCGGCTCCAGCATAAAGCGAAGATTGTTGCTCCAGTCCCTCAACCGGTACTCGCCAGACATAGCTCTCCTAAATGAAACACATTTGATCGGTACGAGCACCAACTTTTTCAAAAGATCCAACTACTCGCATACCTACCAGCCGGATTCACGAAAGGCGCCAGGGGCACGATGATACTTGTCCACAAGCGAGTCCCCCTACAGGTCAGGAAGGTCAAAGCTGACCCCCGGGGCCACTACGTAATGATACTTGCCGACATCTGGGGTGGGAAATTGGGCCTTACAGCAATCTATGCCCCCCCTACGCTCACGAAGGAACTGCTCTCCGAACTACAGAACTTGCTTCTGGAAGAAAGGCCGATTTGTGGGTGATAGGTGGGGACTTCAACGAAGTGATGGACACCACAGCCAACAGATCTCATAGGAGATCTGGAAACCGCCCCACAACTACACCACTCGCCATGTTCGCCGAAGCCTTGGGGGTGACGGACACATGGCGCTCACTTTATAGTGGCGAGGCTGACTTTTCCTTTTTTTCCAGCGTGCATAAGTCGTTCTCCAGGATTGACTAGGCCTTCATCCCCCGCAGCACAAATCATAGACTCCTAGCTGCTGAATTCCTTGCAAGGGGAATCTCGGACCACTCTACAATCCTTCTAACCATGAAGAATGCCTGCCGATGTCCGGATCGCAACTGGCGCTTGAACACGTATCACCTATGACTCCCTGAAATTGCGGAGGAACTGGAAAAAAAGACAACAGAATATTTTGAGATCAACGAAGGTTCAGTGGACTGCCCAATCCCGATCTGGGAGGCATACAAGACTGTCCTCCAAGGAGAAGCTATCTCAGTGGTTTCTGCCCACCAGAAATGACAAGTCCAAAAAATCAGAGAGGCAGAAGCACGAGTCCTGGAGTGTGAACGGCGAATCCTAGAACACAGCAACCAAGAGGCAAAAGAGGCCCTGATCACGGCACAAGATACCCTCAGCAACCTGGTCCTAGACAATGCCCGAACAGCCCATCAACTAGTCCGGACCCAAATTTATGAACGAGGCGACAAAGCAAATAAGACCCTGGCCTGGTTGGAGAGACACGAACAAAGCAGAGGACATGTGCGTGCCATAAAATCTCCGGATCGAACATTGCTGACAGATGACTCTGACATTGTTGAAGCATTCGCCGCCTACTATAAGAATCTTTATACCCCACCCACCGAGAGCCACCGAGAGCTTGCCATCCGACCCCTCATGCTACCTTGACCGGATTGAGATCCCGGTACTCTCACAGCACCAATCAGATCTCCTGAACGCTGAAGTCACAGAGGCCGAGGTGCAAGAGGCGCTTCCACAGCTCCAATCCAGGAAAACTCTGGGTTCCAACGGTTTTCCTACAGAGACATGGAAATGCCTTGGTGGTACATTATCCGCCTATATGCACCGTATGTTCCTACGCAGCAAAGAACTAGGGACACTCCCCCCGGACCTGAGGAAGGCATACATAGTAGTCATACATAAACCTGGGAAACCCCCAGAGGAATGTGCCTCCTATCGTCCCATTTCACTGATCAATGGAGAAGCCAAGGTCCTTGCCAGAACACTTGCTAACAGACTACTGCAGGTGATTGAGACTCTCGTCCATCCAGACCAATGTGGATTCATGCCCAATAAATCTACTCGCATGAATTTACGCAGAATCCAACTTGCGTTGAGTAGAGCCGAAGAAATACCAGCCCCACTGGCCCTCCTGGTGGTGGACTTTAAAAAGGCATTTGACTCTGTGGAGTGGGATGCTTTGTGGGCAATTATGGCTCGGATGAACCTGGGACAAACATTTATATCATGGGTCAAACTTCTCTATGCATCCCCGGAGGCCCGGTAAGGGTGAACGGCAGGTCTTCTAAATCATTTCCCTTGGGTCGAGGTACGAGGCAGGGGTGCCCGCTGTCTCCGCTTCTCTTCCTCCTGGCCATCGAACCACTCGCAATCGAGCTCAGAGCTAACGCCAACTGGACCGATTCGTCTGGCCGGGGGGGAGAAGACCGCCTCTCGCTCTATGCGGATGACCTCCTCATATACCTTGGTAACCCGAGCACTTCATGCCAGACTGTCTCCCTCATCCTTAGGGAGTATCAAAACTTTGCGGGCCTTAAGGTGAATGAAGCCCAAACAATTTTTTCCCGATCCAGGGTGGCGAGTCTGCGATCCCTGAGACCTGCCCATAGCACATCTCTATCAGGGAATTTAAATATCTGGGCATACGACTAGACCCGACACTTGAAGGGTTCCTCCAACTTAACCTACAACCAGTAATAGAGCGGTTTAACAGAGATACCACCCACTGGCAATCACTCCCCCTATCGCTAATGGGTAGAGCCGCATTATTCAAGATGATAACCCTCCCCAGACTCTTGTACGTTCTCCAAAACGCCCCATTTACCATCCCCTGAGAAACCTTTGCATTTATTGACAGAAACCTGTGCACGCTGTTATGGGGAGGAAAACAATCCAGAATCGCCCTTGATATGCTTCAGAGATCGGTATGGGAGGGAGGCATCGGTTTACCCTGCATACGCACGTATTACCTTGCAACACAGATTGGGGTGGTAAACGACTGGATACACGCAGACCCCACACTACCACACATCTGTATTGAACTGGAGACCATGGCCCCGTTAACCCTGCTGCAGATTCTATACGCCACCCACAACCAGCTCCCTACGCTGCCAAAAGTGACGCACCATATCCGCTGTGCATGGCGGGATGCACACAAACTGATAGGCTGGAAAGGAAAGCCAACGCTGTCCCAACCCATATGGCACAACACGCTCCTCCCGGAAATAGTGAAAATGGGCTCTTTTGGCCACTGTTACGCAAAGGGGATACACACACTAGCACATGTGATACAACGGGGGCACCTTCTGGACTTTGAGACCATACAAGAGCAATTTGACCTGGCACCCATGGACCGGTTTTGACATGCGCAGCTAGCCCACGCCATCTGCACCCAATTCCCTGACATGACAAACATACCCCCCCTGCTCTCCCATTGAGACCAATATCCTCCTGCAATGCATTTCCTCTAAGGTCACTTCCACCCTCTATCTCGCCCTCAACACCTTCGGGGCTACACAGCTTGATGGGCTCAAAGCTAAGTGGGAAAGGGATGTTGGTCAACTTGTCAGTCTAGAAAAATGGATACCTCTCATGATTGACGGCAAACGTATTTTGGTGGCCAAAGGCCAACCGTCTCATGTACGAAACGATAGAAATACAGGTTTCCGAGTTTTACCAATGAACGGCCATTTTGATGTAACAAGGATCGCCATTTTGTTTTCTAACAATTGCTCATTGCTTTCTGTTCACATTGCTTCGCACCACATTTTCTGCTTACACTGCTCGACTGTTAACATTGTTGTCTGAACGTGAAAGGACAAGGCCGCAGGGCCGCGAGGCTAATAAGAGTTCATTGAAACACAACGTAGGCAGCTCCGGGGAGGAATGCCCGGCTCTCTCCCGAATGTAGCCTTGAAGCAGAGCCGCAGAGGGAATGGGAAAAGGACCCAGGAAGCATGGAGACAGTTGTCTGTAGTGGACACGACTTCCTAGGAGTTGCTACGACTCGCGTATAATGGCGTCTCCTCTGCAATGGTAACGGTGAAAGCAGCAGAGGAGACGCCATTAGGAGGGAAACTCATGCAAGATTCGTTCCCGCCAGTGTCGCGCAGAACACATTTGTTACCACTTGAGGCTCCACAGATACATACTGGTTGGTTCTTTACGGCACAGCAAAATGGCTGCTGGGCTCCTGTATTCAGAATGGACCCGTCTTACCTTGGCAGTGGATTAACCCTTGATAGATACCCCGGGACTACTATCATTTCACCACACGTCCTGATGAAGGCCTGCTCACCTAGCTGTACTTTACAGCTTTTCTAGGCCGAAACACTGTTGTGTCGACGACTAAACATCACATGAACAGTGTACAGCTCAAACACTGTTGTTCTTGTGACTTTTTTCTGTTATGTCAATGATTGTTGATTTCTGTCTTCATTGCACAACAATGATCTTTTGCTGTTGTATGTTTTGTACATTAAGATCCTCTCTTGTTACGGATCATACCCATTTGTATTGTTTCTCCAAAATACCCCTAGGTATTCTATCTGAAGATTATTAAAATACACCAATGTGAAAACTTGTATGTGTAGTGACATGTATACATTTTGATATTTGGGAGTTGAGGGACCTCTCACCCTGAAAAATTGTGTTTTTTGTTCAATCAAGTATACCTACCTGGGTCTTTCAGGGTTTTGCCAGGTGCCCTAATATTTAAATCACTTTTGGGTGAGTGACATTATTTTAAATGCAATAGATAGCCAATTCAAATTGCGTCTAGCGGTGGAGAAACCTCAGCAAGACCCCGCCTGCCAAAACACTTTTCAGGACTGGAAAACTGGCTTAAGCAGGGCCCCAGTTGTAGACCTCCCAGACTATGGCCAGGGGCATAAAAGCCAGACAGGCATCTAACACTATGAGCTGAACCATCCTACTCACTATTCAGAAAAAACTCAAAGACCTGGCTCTTCGAGCAGGAGTCCTAACCTTCTCCCGGTACGCATGATTATGCTGCACTATATCGCAGGATCTCACTGTATATATCTACTGTACTTAACTCTGCCTATTTATATAATAACTATGTATAACTCTGTATATCCCCTCTCTGTATTTCTTGTTATGTTGTAACAGATGTATATGTAAGGTATGCGCCCAGCTGCCCCAACGGCCTGGCTACGCTTTATAAATAAAATAAATACAAATACAAATACAGCCACAGAGATGACATAGGGTCCCATGTCATTTATGATGTCTTAGGGAGACCCCACTCAAGAGAAGTGACTTTTCCTCTCACACAACCACATAACCATAGACAGTGGTTTTTAAGGGGCCTGGTGTGCCTCTTCTGTCCTTTTAGTACCCAGGCAGCTCTGGACCTAGGGTGCAGTTTCCATCTCTAAATCCAAACAGGGATTACAGAAATGGTCTGGTAAACTATCAGATTTTCCAGCCACATCTAAGCGGCCAGCATGTTTCTCAGGAACCAAGCCCAGTAGGAAACTCCTGAGGCCTGAGTGAACAACCAACCACTGGACGTGCGCTGCACCAGAATTCATGGGATCCTTTAAAAAAAAAGTAATCGTTCTTTTATGATGTGCTTAATACCGGGGATCAGTTTCTAAGCATAAGATCTGTATTTAAAACCGGTGTTGCGATGCATTGTCTTGCTTCCAAGACAAGCGCATTGTCCCTGAGCTATCCTCCCTGCCCAATCCTTGTCTGTGAACTGGCCAGACTTTATGTCTTGCACCGGTTCCTGGTTTTCGAATGGGCCAGGGCCTTCGCTCTGTACCGGTTCCCCTTTTAGGAGTGGTCCAGGACCTGCGCCCTGCCCCATCTCCTCTGTCTCCCTCAACAGACTCTCCAGAGTGGGACAGTCCCTCTGTTCCTGTCAAACATCAGCTGGACCTCCTGGGCCTCTAGCTGAAAACAACTCCTCCAGCTTTGGCATGCCCTTCATGTATGAAGCTTCCTTGTCTGCCCTCTCAGGTATCGCCTCTACACCCATAGGCAACCCCGAGCTCAGCGAATCATGGGTTAACTCCATAGTCACTTCAGTGACAGCTTAGCCCTCTCTTGCAAGGTTAGGGGTGTGTCAACAGACTTCAGGCCTGGACAGGGAGCTACCAGGGAGACCTGTCTTTAGTACTTTTCACCAGAGGAATCCTCCTGTTTTTGGAACAGGCCAGGGCTTTCACCCTGCACCTGTTCCCTTTGTTGGAGTGATTTAGGGCCTCCACCCTGTACATGCTCCATGGTTGAGGAAGCCTCAGGGCCGCCCTCAAGGATTTCCTCCTGTGCTGCTCCAGTAGCTGCCATGGATATCTCTGGGTCAGGGTGGCTATTACCCCACAGACACCCTACTGGAATGTATTTTATGACTGCAACATGGTGCAGAGAGGTTGCCCTCCTCCAACTAAGCCCTACGGTTTCTAGGGGACAGTACTTCAGACCCTTTTACCTGCAGGTTTGGTCTTTGGATGTACTGCTCTTCCTTTACCAGCTGCATGACAGCTGCGACACTATCAGCAGTGTCACTCAAGGCGGGAGACTTTTTCCCATTTTTGGAGACACAGTAAAGAAATATCAGAGCCTTGGCGGGCACTTGCACTCACTCAAAGTACCCTGTACCATTCCCACTCAGAGTGCGTGAACTTTCAACCACTCCCTGGCCTAGTGGGACAACATCTGGTGAAATGCCCATACTGACTGGGGCCTCCTCCTTGAGAGGACCATGTGTGTCAAATCTCCACACTGGAAACAACCTCTGGTTGTAGAGGGTTTGGGGGCCACAGTGCTAGAGGTGCCCACACTCTGCTTTCCGGTGGGAGGTGACCTACCGTAGGTCTGAGATTTCCCTTTGGATTTTTGAGGGCCTTTCTTGGATGAAGGGTCAGAAACTCTATCCTTTCACTCTCTGTGTTTATGTTATGTTATGTTACTTTGCATTTATATAGCGCCTTATGTACCATTGGTATAATGTCAAGGCGCTGGTAGGTTGAACGCCCTCAGGAATCGAGGTTCAAGTCAGTAGAGAGAGTAGAGAGAGTCAAAAGTGCATGTGACCACCAGATATGTGTGCAGCTGGTGTGGTATTCATGTAGTAGCTGCTTCATAGCGGTAGGTGTGGTGGTCGAGAGATCAAGAGTATGTGTTCATTCTGGTAGGTTTTATCCAGACCGGTTCTGGCTGCGTTAGGCCTGAGGAGAACGCCTGGCTGGAGGGTGTGAAACCAGCAGTGTTTAGAGTGATGTGGGGTATGAGGCAGATGTTAGTATGAGAATAGCTATACCGAATGGTGTCATAGTAGCTCTGTGTTCTAGTTGAATGGTGGTGTAAGGAAGAGAGTAAGCATGGTGATGTGATATGATGGTTTACATGCTCTTTCAAACGTTACGTGCACTCCTACCCGTTCCATGAAAGTCGTGCACTTCTATGCGCTGCAGTCAGCCCGCTCTGTGCACTCCAGCCCGCTCCATGCACTCCAGCCGGTTCCATGCACTCCAGCTGCTCCATGCACTCCAGTCCGCCCCATGCACTCCAGTCCGCTCCATGCACTCCAGTCCGCTCCATGCACTCCAGTCCGTTTCACTCATTCCAGTCCGTTCCATGCGCTCGGATCATTTCCGTGAATTCAAAGTTGTTTTCTGCACCCCATCCACATGTTTCACCCGTACCTTCCACATATTTCAGCCGTACCTTCACGTATTACACCTTCCACATATTTCACCCGTACCTTTCACGTATTACACCAGTAGCTTCTACATACTTCATCCATTCCATACACATACGTCCCCATTCCATCCACATACGTCCCCATTCCATCCACATACTTCTCGATTCCCTCCACTTACGTCCCCTGTTCCATCCCCATATGTCACCTGTTCCATCCACATACTTCACCCGCTCCATCCGCTCTACACACTCGTCTGCTACATGCACTCGCCCGCTCTACCCCTTGTCCGCTCAAGGCACTCGTCTGCTCAAGGCACTCGTCCGCTCCACGCATTTATCCGCTCCATGCATTCTTGTGCACTAGTCCGTTCTTGCGCGCTCCTCCGTTCTTGCGCACTCCTCCGTTCTTGTGCACTCCTCTGTTCTTGCGCACACGTCCGCTCTGCGCACCATGTCTGCTCTGCGCACCCATCGCTCTGCGTACCCATCCGCTCTACGCATTAATTCGCTCTTATGTACTCATCCGCTCTTACACACTCGTCCACGCTACACAGTCGTCCGCTCTACATACTTGTCCGCTCTATAAAGTCGTCCGCTCTACACAGTCGTCCGTTCTAAACCGTCATTCACTCTAAACAGTCGTTCGCTCTATGCACTTGTCCTTACCACGCACTCATCTGCTTTATGTACTCATCTTCTACACACAGTCCTTTACTCTATACACTCATCCGCTCTATACACTCATCCGCTATATTCACTCATGGGTTCTACACATTCATCTGCTCTGTGAACTCCTGCGCTCTACGTGCTCCTCTGCTCTTATGCACTCATCTGTTCTACACGCTCATCCGCTCAATACAGTCATCGGCTCTACACACTCATCCGTTCTACACGCTCGTCCGCTTTATGCATCCATCTGCTCTATGCACCCTTCCATTCTACGCTCTACGCATTCATCCGTTCTACACACTCATCCGCTCTACGCGTCCATCCGCTCTACGCATTCATCCGCTCCCCGCACTCATCTGCTCCACGCACTCATCCGCTCTAAGCACCCTTCCGTTCTACGCTCTACTCATTCATCCGCTCTATGCACCCATACGCTCTACGCACCCGTCCGCTCTACACACTCATCCGCTCTACACACTCATCCGCTCTTTTTTGAATTTTTTTTTATTCTGATTTTTAAAACGCGCAATCAGCCCGAGGGCATCGTGGCGCTGTTACAGAAAAAGACAATTGTCTGGTTACAGAGAGGAAATACAGAGAGGAAAGGTTGATTAGGGTACAAGGCATTTTGGTTTACAGTCTATGCATACAAGGTATTATTTACAAGGCATTATGTTTACAGTAGTGTTACTTAGTTACATTGTATTTTGTGCCTTTTGCCAAGGATGGCGTAGGTTTCAAGATACTGCTGGATTGGGCTGTGGGCGGCTTTATCTAGGATTTTGAGGAGGAAGGTGACGGTGGTGATGGGGCGATAGTTGTTACGGGAGGTTGGGTCTAGGGATAGTTTTTTTAAGAGTGGGCGGACCCAGGCCTCTTTTAGGCATTGGGGTACAGTGCCTGAGGAGGCATTGATGAATGCTGTGATTATAGGGGTGAGGGCTTTAGAGCACTCTTTAATGATGGTGGGCGGGCAGATGTCTACTTTGCACGTTGAGGGTTTGATGTTTTTGAGTAGGGTGGATACTTCTGGCTCTGTGACTTCTCCGAAGGCAAAGAGGGGTATTTCCGGGTGTGGGTTGAGGGAGGAGGGAGAGGGGGACGTGTTGAGTGCTTTACGTTGGGATGCAATTTTGTCTTGGAGCGTTTTGACTTTGCTAAGGAGTGCTGTCTGGATGCCTGTGCACCAAGCTTCATCCTTAATGATTTCGTTGGGGCTGTACTCATGGGTGGTGAGTTCTTTGAATATAGAGAATATTTCCCTAGATTTTGAGCTAGCTTTGGATATTCTTTGATTATAAGATTCGGATTTGGCTTTGAAAATGGCGCTTTTGTAGGACCGTGCAATTTCTTTGAATTCGTTGAGGGAGGATTAGTTGGGAGTTGATTGCCAGTTGGACAGGGCTTTCCGTTTTTTGATTCGCATGGCAGCTAGTTCTTCTGAGAACAAAGAGTTGGAATGCATAGATTTTTTGGCTTTTTTTGCTTCCAATGGGGCAATAGATTCAATGGCTTGGACGAGGGCATTGATGTAGGTGTTGGCTAGAGAGGTGGGATCTTGATTGAACGGATGCTTAAGTTCAGGGATATTGAGGAGCGGGGCGAGGTTGGTGGCGATTAATTTTTTGGAACTTCTGACTTTAGCGGGGGGGCACGAGTGGTGGTTTTACGAGTGGGTGTGGTAAGGATGGAGAACTGGATGAGATAGTGATCTGTCCATGGAAGGGGTGCAATGGAGGCGATGGTTGAAGAGCAGTTATGATCTGCTATCCAATCGATGGACCGTCCTTTGCAGTGAGTCGGGCTGGTGATTTTATGTTCAAACCCCATGTGGGAGAGATCCTTTGCCAGAAGTGCGGCAGTCTTGTCCTTGGGATCATCTAGGCCAATGTTGAGGTCACCAAGTAGAATGGTTTTGGCGGAGTGTTTCAGGTTACTACCTATGATTTGGAGGATTTGCTTTTGGTAGGCTGGGGGAGAGCCTGGTGGTCTATATGTGATTAGAAGGTTAATGGTGAAGTTAGGGGAGAGAGCTAATTTGGTGTAGAGAAGGTCGGCGTTGCTGTTCCATTGTTGGTCACACAACCTGATGGAGAGGGAGTTTTTATAGTTGAGGCAACGCCCCCACCTTTGGAGGTTTTGCAGTCTTCTCTAAGGATGGTGTAGTCCTGGGGGAGGGCAAGATGTATGGATGGTTTGGAGGCCTCATGGAGCCATGTTTCAGATATGGCTAGTATGTCTAGTTTGTGGCTAGTAATGAGGTCATTGATCTCAATAGCATGGGCATGAATGGAGTGTGCATTAATGAGTGCACATTTTAGGGTGGGTTTGGCTGATGGTGGATGAAGAGCGCTGGTGTTCAACCATTACTGTGTTCAACTACAACCCTTGTGAGACATTTTGTAGCAATTAAAAAATATGCCTTGGCAGTGAAACAAAACATTACATGTGCACATTTATTTTGGCTGACTAGGATGTAGGCACAGTCTGTTCCAAATTCCAAACGCTGCCCACCAATGTGACAAATTGACTTCTGCCCTGCAGGAGTATAAGGATGAGTAGAGGCTAAAATGACCACTCAGCCCTCACATTTGTACAAACCAAGAGCCAACACAATCATAAAGGTAAAACGGGCATAGTCAAGAGATATACCTCCTTCACTTTTTGTGGTAATGTGGGCTGTGGAAAGGCTATACTCAGAGACGGATGTGAATGTTATTCAGTAGCAACTCAGACAGCAAAGTCTTACAGTCCAAAATAAAGGAATGTCTAATCAAGGTTATATAGAAATGTATACACTTTAATTAAACACACCATGTACAATAATAACTAACTAGAAAAACACTACACAACTCCACCCTCCCCCCACCGAGGAAAGAGAACACAGCATAAGAAAAGATAGTAGAGTAGATGTAGAACTCTGGGTAATGAATCAGGGATAAAAGGCAAGCAAAAGCAACAAGGTTCTTGAAAAAGACCTAACCAGTCTCTAGTGCCCACCAATGGACTAAGGGGGTAGTTAGCAGTCAATATCGCCTGCTGCAGTGGATTTTCCGGTGGGGCTAGCTCAGTCTAGTGTACGCCCATCTGGCCTGATAATCCTTCATGAAAAATGTGTATTCCGAGGAGCTTGGGTGTGGACAAAAATCATATCTAAGCGATTGCTTCTAAGAATTTAAGAGTGCTTGTCTTGGACAGTAGAAATTGTATTGTTACTTATGTGGAGAAACCAGCAAGGAATGAACCTGAGGATGCACTCAGAAATAAAGTTACTTCCTGGTTATGCAAGAAGATGGAGCCTGGGGTCATAAAATCTTATGACCTGAAGGTTCTCCGGAGGATCAAGGTGGACCAGTGGTGTTCTCAGAACAACAGGGACTGTGTACTTGTTAGCAGCAATCTCCCACATTATCTGAGTATTTGTGAAAACATGTCTGGTGGAACTCCCAGTCTGAAAATGTGTTGATTTTGTGAAGGATTTACAGTAATTTGTCAGTTGTTTAGTATATTATGTCCTTTGTGTTAATGGTGCTCTTATGTAATTTTTATAATTCCATGGGTCTCATTGTTGCTTTATTTTATTTATTTATTTAATGTGTTACAGTTTAGCTAATAAACTTTACACATGAATGACATCAAAATACAATAATAAGATTAAGATTACACAACTAAGTAAAAATTGAGAATTGTTGCTTTTGCTCTTCTTTATTTTAATGTTATGTGCTGTCTGTTGTGTATGCTTTTTTATTTTCTCTTTGTATAGTGTTCGTTTGCTTACCGGCCTGAGGTGCTTTATAAGTGGTTAAATAAATAAATAGTACCACCTTCTTTGCAGTTCTTGGTGGTCGGCAGTGCCGAACCAGACTTCTTGGCACTGTGTGACAATCGGGAGAGAGTAAAAGGCAGCAACTGATGGACCTGCTGGTTCAAATGTGTTGGGTAGTTCTTGAAACAGGCTCCACCCAATTAAACGGTGAAAAACACTAGGCTCGTCCTGGCTGTCTTGGCTCTCTGGATGCTGTGAATCCCAGTCCAGGGGTTCAGGGACAGCATGAGTCATTTTCGCATGCTCTTAAACATGGGGGGGGGGTGGGGCTGGAACAGAACTGCATGGGTCTCCCAACACAGTGAGGTCCTGGGTACTGCTGTGTCGGGCAAAGAGGCGGTCTTGCTCCAGCAGCAGGCCACTTTCTCAGGCTGCTGTCAGCCCTACTTCGGGAACACAGGGACAAGATGGGTCCTTATTCTTGGGCCCCCAAACATGGGGGAGGCTGGTACACAACTGCAGCGGTCCTTCCACACAGTGGGATCCTGGGTATCACAGTAACTGGCAGAGAGACAGGTTCTGTTCTAGCAGTAGATCACCCCCAAATGATCCTTGGGGATGTTAAGGGAAAGAGCTGTTTTCTGTCTTTGAACACCTGCCTTCACCTCACAACTGGAGGACTTTAGAAAGGACTGCTCTCTCAACAGGGTCCAGTGAAATCTTCTCAAGTGATGATCCAAAGATGCTTCAAGATGCTTGCCCAATGAAAAAAGGCAATGTCCAGTCATGGTTGTAGACAAATATATACTTTATTATTACAACAGAAAGTTCTAGCACACTACAAAATACAACCCACACTGTAATGGAACACAGAGGACAGAGTTTCATGAAGGAAAGGGATGCACTCTGGATACTGACAGGAGGGTAGTCGGTAAAGCAATCAGTCTTAACTGTTCAAGGTTATTTGCTTTCAGCACCAAGGGAACAAGGGGTTGTAAATGTCACTAGGGGACTTCGGAGATGGACCAGGGGGACAGAACCACAATGTACCTGGTGCTTGCGATGTTCTTGATACTCAACAGCGTCAAGTCAGTTCCATGATGCTTTGCAGCTCTTGCAACAGAGTTCAAGACAGGAGACAGCTGCGGGTATCAGGCGGCATGCAGTTCGGCAAGCGAAGCTGGATGAACGGCTGCAGGCTGGCCTACACAGCGGCTCAGGGTCAAGAATCGTTGTCTCCGTGCTGGTTGGTGGATCTTGAACGCTGTTTGAGGCGTCTCGGACGGATTTAGTGACTGCAGCATGACATCATTCGAGGGCTCGACTGCCTCGAAAATGTCTCTAAACAATGGGCGCTGGTTGATGCTTGTATGATGATCCTCCCAGCTTCTTAGCATTGCTCATGGCATCCTTTCAAGGCGGACAGTTCAAAGCTAAGGAGAGTTTTTGCAGACAACAGCCTTGTCCTTTGTTCAGAGACTCTCTGTCACTTCCCACCTAGGAAACTTGCTGGCAGAACCTAGCAGGGCATGCTGTGTGCTGGGTGCTGGTTCTGGAGTTGCTGAACGGGTCCTCTGAGTCCGGTATCTCCTTCTGTTGCCTTTGAGATGTTTAGGGGAGGGATCTTGCTTCCCTCTTGGAAATCCTGATTTCTTCTTTCTTGTTTCTGGTGAAGCCTTCAGATGATCTGCTAAGTGAGGGGCTCAGCCCTCTTTTAAAAGCAAATGAGCCCCAGTGATTGGTGCAGGCTAAGCCTACCTTAAGGAACCAATCCACGGTCCACACCAACAATCTTCTGTTATGCGTGAGGTCCGGACCAGAGTGCTTTGCAACAGGGAAGGTAAGAGGTGACAACATGTACTCCTAAATCCCACCCATCTTCCTGTCAGTTGTACATCAAAGTGTCTCTCTGGTTAACTGAGCCCTCTGTGGTTCTTGATCAAAGCGCAGGTCTCCCTTGAAGTTTGTGGTGAGAACCGACTTCTGTCTCCCTCAAATCACATACTTCATCCCTCTGAAAAGGGTCTGCTCTGCAGGGATTGCCTATGGTAAAAAGTAGATCCAGACATGCCATTCACTGTCCTTCATACAGACGGGTGGGAGCTAGCTTCAAGATGATACATTGCATATCAAAGAGGTATGAGTATTCCTGCCCATTGTTAAGTTCTGTGACCAGGCCTATTCACAGGCCTGTTTCAATTAACTCTCCTCATTATGCACCGCCATCACACAGAACTTAGACAATAGCACAGGGCGGATCAATGGAGCCTTTGATATTTAATTCGGCTGGCCATAGGAGGAGGAATGTGTTGCACTTCTCCTCTGGTTGTTTTTGTGCACCCCGCATTGTCACCTGTCAAATAAATGTGACAGTGAGTACTGCGCCTGTAGGTTGTCCCCCCCCAGAGTACACATGACTACTTGTTTGTTGTACGGCGAGCATTAGAAATTGTGTGCAGATTTGCCCAACACATATTCAGAGGTTGATCTCCCATCATTCCATTTCCTAAACAATCATCACAAAAAGCCCAGGCGAGCGCACTTTCCATGTGCGGTTAGTCCAATCCCTCACAATGATTACCAAGAATATTCAGAGAAGTGGTGGGTGGGAAACCCATGCTTTTATAGGCAAAAGTCCCAAGGTGATTGGACTAAAGCTTTAGGGGTCCAATCCTTGCTCTTGAAAGGTTTTGACCTTGTCCTTATGGCATCACACCCAAAGTGCTTTGCTCCAGAGGAAGTGGGGGAGGACAGGAAGGAGAAAGAGAGGCACGGAGCATCAAGATGGCAGAACCCTCCCACAACTGTACAGATTCTACTCTGGCTTCACTAAGTCCACCCCTTTCCTTCTCAGTGGTAACAAAGGCGTTTAGAAATGCAGCCCCCTGGTGTGAGGCCTGTCTCTTTGTGAATGGGTGTGCCCTTTGAATCCTGTTCCCAGGCCAGCATCCTGTGGAATGGCTGTCCCTGGGAGAAGGGTGTTACTTGCCCTTACAAATTAACAAAGAGAGACAATCCCTGCAGGCTACATTCCTTCCAGTAGGGCTGGGTCCGGCCGATCTTGGGCAATACACATAACTCTTCCACAGCTGAACTGGGTCATAGGGCTGACACATGTGTATGATTAATTTACTGTGGATGCAATGATCATAAGAAGGGGCATGCACAATGCCGTAACGCAGTCAGAGGTTCATTCTTACCATTTATTCTGCCATCATCATGGCTACGTATGGTCATTATAGGTTTGGTGCAAAGGCACATATCTTAAATGCAGCCCCTGCACTGCAGAGACTTGACTGTGACTGCAACTATCAAATGGGCAGCTATGACCTCTGAACCTGCCCTGTGTTCCACTCGTAGAGCAGGCAAGGCAAATCAGGATACCGATGCAGCAGGTGACAGATAACACTATAATTTTGGCATGGAGCCTATGAAAATGGAAATCTGAACAGTATATTGCCCTTTCAGAGATGGAACTACCCGCATTATTTAATACACATTTTTTTTAAAACAGGGCGTTCACCCCCTTTCTAGATGGCCATTCATTACAGTTTGACAGTTCAATGTCACTTCAGATGGTAGCACACACATTGGGAGACCTTGGGTATCTTTTTCAGTGTTTCAGTGGATGGTTTTATGTGACCTTGTCATCAGATGGTGGTAAACAACTTGGGTGCATTAAGTCACTCTTTCAAAAGTAGGCAACCTACGGGACCATCCATTTTGATAGTTGCATGCTTAGGGGGGCCCTGGGACAACCTTCCAGAGTTTAGCCCAGATGACCATCTCTTCACACAACAGTAGTGATGGTTGAGGGTGTGGGCCTCTGGTTGTCCATTTCATGCAGTAGGCCCAGATGACTGTTCCTTCAAACAATGGCATAGGCCAAGTGGATGAAGGACTGGTGGAGGCGGGGAGTGGGAGGAAATTTGGTTGCCCTTTAAGTGGATGGGGTGGGTAGATGCAGACTGCCTCTTCAGATGAATCCTACGGTCATCTGTTTCAGTGTTCAGTGGATGGCCTCGTTGATCATGTCTCGTGGTGATGAAGGGATCTATGGGGACCAACCCACTTTCTACAAGGCTGAGCATTTTAGTAATTTATTCAGAAAGAGGCATTCATAGGGGGTCTTGCAATGCTTCACATCATTGGGGAGGGCATTATTGGCCATATTTTAGCATGGTGACCTATTCAAGGGTTTTAGGAGTAACCTTCTTTCTGGGGGGTGCCGCATGGGTGTGGTTCTTGGAGAGGATCGGTAATCGTGGGTTGACAGTTATGAATCCACCCTGAATGGTCGTGATCTTACGTCTGTCTTGTTTGCAACCATGAACCTGGAGGGCACCGTGTGTGGAAAGCTGGTTTGATCCTGTGGATTGGGTCTTGACTATTGTGACCCATATCCTGCACCCTTCAGGTGAAGGTTCATCTTTTACTTTTTTACTTTTACTTTTATTAATTTGTAGCACGCTCACATAGACCCATGGGTGTTAGGGCGCAGACTGACTCACAACAAAAACACACTGCTAATTCAGAGAGGGGAATGGAAGGGAGCAGTGCCGTGATCAACGTCCAAGAGAGGGATCGAAGCAAACAATAGAGTCGTAAGCCTCTTTTTGAACATGTCTGTAGACTCAATGCTTCTCACATCACTGGGCATATCGTTCCACAGCCTGGGAGGGTTCGCATGAAATGCTCTCGTTAGAACCTTCTCAGTTTTGCATCTAGGATTCAATAAGACATCCTGATTATTTGACCTTAGCACTTTGCCATGGCTTTTTTATTGAGTACGGTTTGCAGATAGGCCGGCATCTTACACTGCCTGCACTTTTGGGTTATAACAAGGACTCTGAACTGAATTCTGGATTCCACCAAGAGCCAGTGAAGTGAGCGTCTTGCAGTGGTTATATGGTCTCTGCGCGAGAGTCCTAGAACCACCCTTACTGCTCTGTTTTGGATTACCTGCAATTTGTTACAGGTATTCTTATTAATACTGATCAGAAGACTAGAGCAGTAATCGATTTTGGCTCCTATAATTGCCCTTGCAATCGTCTCTGTATTGGTCTGCGAGATCAATGGCCTTAGTTGAGCCAAAAGTCTAATCTAGCTTCTTCTGACTCTGAGTGCGAGTTTTATGACACTACTGAAAGCACATTTTGAAC
This sequence comes from Ambystoma mexicanum, assembly GCF_040938575.1. Taxonomy (NCBI): domain Eukaryota; kingdom Metazoa; phylum Chordata; class Amphibia; order Caudata; family Ambystomatidae; genus Ambystoma; species Ambystoma mexicanum. The sequence goes on from NC_090926.1 coordinate 347,460,546, forward strand.
CGATATTACCAACCAGTGATAGAGTATTTAAGCTCCAGCCTTTATTCAGACTTGCTTGACAGGGTAGGGACTGAGCGAGCAAGGTGCACCCAAAATCTGTAAGTGCCCACTCCGCAGCACTGTGTGGGCATTTACAGATGTTAATGTCGCTGCATGGGCCCAACCACATTAGCTTCAGCCCCGACTTGTTAGTCAGTCCTGGCTACCCCTCTGTGATTGTGGCTTTAATCAGGGGAGTACTATCGTTGCAATATTGAGGGGCAAACCAGGGCCAGAGGAACATAACGTTTATGACGGAGAGTGGGCTAGTTAGGGGCAGCAATGCAGAAACAACGACTGCATTTGTACCACCCCAGCCACTGTAGCAAAATGGAACATCCACATCCAGCATATGGCAAAACCAGTGAGCATCTACAAAGGAATTTCCTACTAGGAACGCCATCGGAGGCCATAGAATATTGTTTGTCTACTGAAATTAACTGCGTTTTTTCCTTCAATTTACTTAATGTCATTTATAAAACATACACACGCAAATCTTTCCGTTGTTAATGGACTATAATATAAATATAGCAGCAATCCTTTTCTTTGGAAATGTCCTGGATGTACATGTTTCAAATAATTATTTGAAATCTTTTAATGATAGCTCATAGCAGTGAAAATGCACACACTATGATGCTGTAGCTACACATTTGCAACAGCAAGATCCTTTTATAACACTACCCATAAAACTCCTGTAGCTTCAAAAAACAATGCCAGACGCTCCCAAACGCGGGACTGCGAGATGATGAAAGTCCAGCTGCTATTGCTGGATCATTAGCACACATCGCTATGAGATCTGTGTAAATCTGTACATTGATCAGGAAAGAGTCATATACATTCCAGATCCTGGAGAGGAAAAAGCCTAGCAAGGCAGGTGTGGCCAGGCCCTGGGACGCCATCGCAGACGTCAAGTTAGTTAGGGGAAAGGGCTGAACTGTCTTTTGTGAAGTCCAGGGGCCTCCACTGCTGTTCTTCATGTTTGCATCGGGTACTCAGGACAAAAGAGTAATTGGGCGAAACTCGAAAAGATAAATGAAACCAGCCAGGTGGTTCACACCAATGCTGCAAAAACGGAAAACTGCTTATCACATCCTTGAAAACAAGTGGCAGACAAATTGACCATATTTATTTATTTATTTATTTATTCAGTAGCAGTGCTTATATAACGCTTTTATCCAACGTGCTTTACATTTGAAAACAATGAGGTACAAAATTAGAGCTAAATGCCAGAAAATAGCTTGCATGATCAGAGTCTTGGTTCGCATGACGATTCAGAAATCAGACTGTAGTAGATGACTTTTAAGACGAGTGAAGAACTGGAATGTATAGCAAGATATAGAGAATTCCATAATTTAGGAATGAGAAGTTGAAAAGAGCAGAAAGGTGAAGAAGCACAGGGGAGGGGGCAAGGAATGGAAACAGAACAAATTATGCAGAGCAAAGGTTTCTAGCAGGATGATAGAGATCAGAGAACAAAGATACAAAGGGGCACAAACACAGACAGATTTGAACCCTAAGCAGAGAAACTGATTTTCAAATCGCTAGATTATCGGCAACCAATGGAGATGAGCAAGATAAGGGAAAACGGGAGAAGAAAGAGATAGACCCAAGAGGATCCTAACTGCTGAATGCAAAATGGTTTGCAGGGGAAGAAGGACATCGTTAGTTAGACCTACATAAAGAGAACAGCAATGGTGTTGATGGGATAAAACCATAGTTTGCAGCAAAGATTTTGTTGAAGCAAAAGATAGTGAATTTGTTTGATGTAATGGGGGTGGAAATTAAAAGATTGGATTACGGTTGCAATCTAAGTCTGCAGTGAGAAAGAAGCATCAAACATAACACTCAGATTACGAGCCTGGTGAGAGATAGAGAGCTGCATGGAAGAAAAAGACATTAAAAGAGGGGGAGAGAAATCCTAGATGAAGCAAGAGCAAGAAAAAATAGGATTTCATTTTTTTAAAGATTGAGATAAAGAAAACGGGAAGCCATCCAGGATTTGACAGGAGAAACACAGGAAGAACGACACTGGTGAATATAATTCTCACAGAATGGACCACGCTCAACAGGTCAAGTATTACAGGCCCAAAGACACCCAAACAACTCTATTACACTGACAGAATAACTAAGGCTCAAATTCCAAATAAATAACTCCTCAACCTGCTCACCAAATTCAGTCTTCCTCCTCCAATACCCAACTGACACTCACAATCCCTTTGCAACACTCTCTGACCAATTCGACAACCAATCCATCAAGAGAAATAGCCCCATTGTCACTAAACGTAATATCTTGCCATCTCACTACTCTCCTGAGGCAGCCTCCTTCACAGACGAGCCCTCACAACCCACCTTACTAACCTTCTCGCAGCTCTTTAATCCCACCATCCTTAAACTCCTGCCCAAGAGCCAGATAGCATGCTCCCCGCTGGCCTTGATACTCCCTAAGGATATACTGTCCACCACCTGAAACGCGGCACATGCCTGTCTATCCACAATGCATCGTTTGACAAATGCATTTTTTTGCTAACCACAAAATCTCTTATATGAAACCACTCCTTAAAAAACCTTCCATCGACCAACTCAAGGCCTTTGACTGCAAACCCATAGCCATTAACTTCTTCATTGCCATATTGGCTGACCAAGTAGCAAACTTGCAACGATGTCACCAGATTGAATCAAACGTTATCTTAGATTGTGCTCAGGGGAGTGGAATTAACCTAACAGTCCATATGGGACTATCTCAAACAAAAAGCAGATTCAGAAGAAAGGGCTGAGCTCATTCTCTTCGACCTCTTGGAAGCATTTGGCATCACATGCCATTCTGCCCTCACTGCAACACACCAAGAAGTGGGTGTTTTGTGTCTGGACCTGGATTGTATATCCTGGTTTGTCATTTTGCTCTTCAACATCTACCTTAGCCCTCTCGCCGCCATAACACGTTCCATCAGGGTCTCATGCTATGAATACGCTGATGACACTGAGATCATTGTCACAGTCTCTAAATATCCTTTCTCCATTATGCTGGATCTTACATCCTGTCTCTCCTGAATTGTACACTGGATACTACCTAACCACTGCCTGCTCAAGTACAGGGAAACAGAGATTATGATATTCGGAAACACCTTCCTCTTCCTGCAACCTACGCCCTGGCATATTACCATGGCCCCTCCACCTTCTGTGGTCTGAACTGTAAAATGTTTGTTTGCCTCAAGTGTTCTAGTCTGTCCCTGGCCCTAATATCAACTCTGTGGCTAAATGCGCCTTTTCACATATTGGCATTCTCTGCTGCAGCTTCCCATTCCTAGCTTCCCATTACTGCAATCATCTCCTTGTGCTAGATTATGCTAATACCCTCAAAGTTGAGGCTCTGATGTCCCAGCTAGGAAAAGTGCAACATATGCAAAACAAAGCATCAAGAGTCCACTGATACTTGGGGCAGAGGGAGCCCCCCGCACCCTCATCCCCCGCTTTACAAGTTCTTCACTGGCTTCCAGTCAATAGACGTGCCACTTTCAGAGCAATGTCTGTCACTCAGGGGTCCTGCTAAAAGAAAGTGCTGAAATTCCTCCAGTTGAAATTCTGATAACACCTCAGATCCAACTCCGCCCACCTACCTGAAATCCCTGTGAATAAAATATCCCATATTAGAGGTTGGTTATTCTCTGTACAAGCACCTGCATTCTGGAACACCATTCCCATCAGTAGCCATTCTTGGGAACACTACCTTCTTTTTAGGAGCACTCTCAAGACATGGCTCTTCCCTGACCTGCTTGCTTAACACTCACCCATAATTCACCCCAACTATCTAACATAAGAAATATTTTTAAAGCTCACTCTAAAACCCAACCCTCACAAACAAATGATTTCCCAGTGGTCTACTTGAAAGCAGTGGTGTATGGATTACTTGACGGGAGCAGTGGTCCTGGTCTCCCTGGACTCTGGTGGGGCAGGAGAGATGATCAACACACGGGTCTGTAACCCTGGTGGAAGCCCCATCGTGCAAGAAGTCGGGAGGCTGTGGCTTTCCCATTTCCTCAGTAGTGTGGGGGAGAGGAGGACAGTGGTAGAGGCTGGAGTTTGGTGGTGGAGATACTGAAGACGGGGTGCCGGAGTACAGGTCTCTTGATGAGGAACTGACAGAAGAAGGGCTCATCAGAGGGATCGGGGGAGCATCAGGTGGTAAATGCTCACAAGGAACCAGAGGTGTGGTTTAAATTTCATCTCGGTGCAAGCAAGCCCGAACTGGGGTGCCTCTTTAGCAAATGCATTGCATAACCTCAGAGGTATTTAAGGTCCATGATATATATATATATATATATATATATATATATATATATATATATATATATACCATGTAACCTTATTGTATAATTCAGATACGCCCCTAATGCCCAAATGGACATGTTGGGGCTACAACTGTTCTTCTTAATATAGATTCATTGGAACAACTAAGTTCAACAGTTATTTCCTGCAACTATATGACGATAATTGTGTCTGCCAAATCTGCATGCAATATAATGATGGTTTACATGTGATATTTACAGAATATGCATGTAATCTAAAGTATTGGCTATGATTTTCTTGACAGAATGGACTTATATTTTCTCCAGAGTGGGGCCAGTTTCCTAAATGACTACACTAGTTTTAACTAATGTTACTAAGCAAATATGTTTTCAAATGCATTGTTTGCAACATATTCTACCAAACTGTGAGTAACTCCAATTCAGTACTCCAACTAAGTCAGTGCCTAGTCTGGGATTCCCAATGGAAGCCCTTATTTATATATTTTATGACAAGTTCATAAATCGGAATGATAAACCCTTATATAACGCCCCTCTCTTTGAATCCCCCTGACCTCACTGAGCCAAGAAGTAAGTTTGTTTTGCAAATTAAAAGGTTTATTGAAAAATTAAACAAGATATATATCACACTTTTATGAATAAATTAATATTTGATAGCACACTTATGAATATGACAGCGATCAACAATGGATAATATTACACTAGCACACTTCTTTAATTACTTAGGAGTTGGTATAGAAAGGATAAGGTAGCAGAGAATACTTTTATGGTTTCAAGGAAAAGCAATGATGGAAAGAATGCAGTACAGAAATAAACTGATAGGGTTTCAACAAGAGATAATATGATCACTTTTTCCCCTTGTGGCAATTCACTCCTCCCCGATGCCATATAAAGAGATGGAAAGGAGAGCACACAGTTCTCAGGAATACAATCAAATTTCAATTCAAAGTCCCGTTCCCCCCTAGCAAGCTTAGAGCAACCGGTATGCTCTTAAACAGGCAAAAATACTTTTAAATGTGATTTGCAATGAAGTGAAAAATATGCTAAAAATGATTTTAATTCCCTATAGAAGATTCAGGGTAGGTGGTAGCTACTTAAGATTGGTTCAGGTCAACACTAGCAATTATTCAGAAATGATTATCAGATTGAAAACGAATTTCAGCAGTTGCAAGGAAAAGACAGCTATTTTTGACAGGTGGAGAAATTGAGTCAAATTGCAATACGCAGCACTTTTTCTGAGTGCGTCGCTCGCGATTACAGAAAAACTATAGGGAGGTGGAATGTCGTTCTGGGTTCCTTTGAAAGATTAGGATCTTAGCTTTATAATGAAAGTTAAATCACGCTTCTAGGACGTGCGGTTCAAAAGATACAGAGGTAGATTCTCAGAAATAAAGTAAGGTTCAAATGACAAATGACACTTTCACGGTTTGAAATCACAGAATGGACACACGATTTCTATGATGCAGTTCTAGGTAGGTGGAAATGGTTTGAATTAGATTATTTTAAACTAAGAGATTGGTTCTGCACAGTTCTCAGGATACTCACTCCTAATTTTGGAAGGAATGGGCCTCGTCACAGATCTGGTAAACAGGTTTAGACTGGACTTCTGGCGGGTGATTCTGAAGTCACAGCTATCTGGGTCAGCTCTGCTCTGCTGGTCTGGATCTCTGGTTCTGGCAAAAGTTCTTGGCACTGCACAGCGGTCTGGTCTGCGGTTCTGGATACAGCACTGCTCTCTGGGCCTGGTTCTGGCAAAAGTTCTTGGCAAAGAACCAGAAACAGCACAGCCCGGCTGTTTTATTCTGATGTGCCCCTTGGAAGTCTGGGGTAAAATCAGTTTGCATGATAGTAAGGCCAGCTGAGAATACTTCTAGTTTGCAGTAGGCCTTCTGCTTCAAGTTCTGGAATCTGGAGTCTAAGTTCTGGATATGGTCCTTCTGGATATTGTCTGGTCCGGCAAAGTGCTTCGCAAGAAAGTGGAAAGAACAGTCCCTACCTGGGTCTCAGTGGCTCTTTTTATGTCTTTTGAAAGTGGGTGGGAAGGCTAACTTTCTATGCCCAACCCTCTAAGGATCCTGATAGGTTAGAGGATTTTCTGTCCTCTGACTGGAGAACGGAGTTGTGAGTCATCCGTGTCATGAGACATCATTTTAATGGCATACAGAAAGAACACTCCCCTTTGGTTTCACTTAGAAAATGATTTTTTCATAACAAACAGGTTTCCCAGATACACAAGTGGTTCATAATACATGTGCACATCACAGATGAATTTAAGACAGTTCTCTGTTCAAGCCCCATGTTCCTGCGAGCTTGGGTTCAGAAACAACAACATTTTGTGCTTTTTAGTGAATTTCGCCATATTGGTTTTTCATCAAATCTTCCCCGGAGGTACACCCCCTCTCTGGGCACATTACAATAAGTTTTCAATTTTCTGAGATAACCACAGTGTCTGTAATATTAATAAATCACGGGGTTCGGTCTCAGAACATCGTCCTAACACCTCTTAAAATGTGCACAGAAAAATCACAGGAAGGGAAGCTCATTGTTCTGTTTCCCTGCAGTCCCAGGTACCCCCCCTGATTCAATCAGAGAGGTGTGATCTCCTTTTGGTGGGGGAAGCAGAGGTTTCCCATGGACAGAGGCCTTTTGAACTTTTAATTAAATCAGACTACCTTCTGGTATAGGGCCTGGGAACAGTAGGTGTGAAGAATTCTCATTGACCACCAAGGCTTTGAAGTCCCAGCTGACTCAGGTTCCTTTTCAGCTCCTGAAATACAGGTCTCCTGTCAGAGTTTAGATCGCTAGCGCCGGTCAGTGTGAAGCACCGGTACTACACCCATTTTTTGGCAGCTGTCTTGAATTAATGCATTTTAAAAAAAAGGGATTTTACTTGATAGCATATGATCCTTGCTAACATTGTATTGATGTGAATTCTGCAGTAGAGTAATGTAGAACACCCCACCAGAAGTTGGATTTTTTTGTTTGGTGGTTTCGTGCCCATGATTTTAGCAATTTTTGACATCAATTAAAATGGATTTTTAACAGAACCATATTCCTTTGCACTGGTTTTGCTCTGCGTGCAGCCAAAGGATAGGGTCTGTCAATGGTCTCCTGTATTAACTATCTTGCAATGTTTGAAATAGGCATTTTGAGCTTGCATTCAGAGAAACAAAGGTGATTTCAAAGCGCTTTTTGAGCTAACAGGCACTGCTGTTTTTCCTTTGGCACCACGTTTCACTCATGGCGCTTCTGGCCCATCACGCTCGCACAGGTGGGTGGCAGGTCAGGCGACCATTTTGGTGTGCGCAAAAACTGCGTGGTTTTCCTGGATTCTGTCGCAAATGTGGGCTTTTCCGCCATCTTGGATTTTCTAAGCCCACAGCACCAAATGTTGCAGCATAATAACTCGAACATGGGTCAATACACCTGACAAAACACACTCCCTTGGATAGTACTCAAGCAGTCTGTTCTGGATAGTAATGAATTGTAACGTGTGATAGTGGTCCACTTTTTCATTGGTGCCTAGACAGATTTTATGCTCCAGTCCGACCCTGCTAAGAAGCCTTGGGTAGCAGCTGGAAAAGGGATGTCATAGTGTATTTAATTTATGGAGTGTTGACATCGTGGTGTGTGCAGAGGGTTCCAGGAGTGTCAGCTGCGGCAGTTGGAGGTGCCAGCCTGGGTGGTGGGCACCAATGCACTGGCGAGTGTCGCAGCTTTATACCTATGCTTCACTTACCTGCGTCTTATTCTCCCACGATTCATCATCGTGCTACCTACATCCAGGCACGTAAGAGACCACAACATGCCTCTCCATCCCACACCACTATCAATCATCCTGATCCAGGGCCTGGATGTTTCTTGCATTCCCTGGTGCGTTCATGCCATTTGTAGACAATGCTTCTTTTTGCTGATTTGTCAATCCACGGGTCAGTGAATTTGCAGAATGTAAGGTTATATAGAACTGCCAATGTAAAATATGGAGAAGCTCACACTACTGGGTCCTGTAGGACTGACAGGACACTGCTGAAGGAAGCTTGCAGTATTACAGCCCAGAGCACTTCATACTGCCTGGGTACAGTGGTACTTGTTGTAGTGTAATAGTAGCATATGGAAATGTATTGCAATGTAGAATGGTGCTGGGGGAACTTGGAATGTGGTGGCTTGGGGAAGGCAGTTAGAATAGGACATTTAATGGAGTAAGACATACATCGCATCCTGGTGGCGTTCTTAATGTGACAGCCTAGCAGGTATAATTTGGGACATAACATTTGGCGATGAGGAGAAAAACGACCCACAAGATTAACTAAAGAGGTCCAGAAATACTGGCAGCCTGAGGAGGAGGCTGAGAAATGACAGCCTGAGGAAGTGGCTGACAAGGAAAAAAAATAATTAAGGCTAGACAAGCGAACCAGTAATTAAAAAAAAGAGAAGATTGAAACGCTAAGTTCAAAGACAAAGGCAGCGTGTAAAAGCCTGCGGGCAAAGGGGAACAGGAAACAAACAGACGGTAAGACACGCAGCGCAGCTGTCGTGTATAAACATTTAAGACAACAATTTTAGTAGTTAACATAATCAATGGTAATATGGTATTTATTTATGAAGAGAGTCGCTGTGCAAGAAAGGCATTTTTCGAAATAGAAGTTGAAGTAACGAAACTCACTAAAGCGCGAGGCTCAGTGCAGGATTCAAGGATCGGTAAAAGTCGCTGCGTAAAGTCAAAGGGTCAGAGGAAAGGATCTTTGAGCGTAAGAAAACATGCAGCCATATTTGTTTGCTCAAAAGAGTCGTCATAGCAACACAATAAACATAAACAAAGCAGCGTACATAGACAAAAACGATTTCAGTGTTGCGTCACAACATACACAGCATTAAGAAATATGCAAAGCAAAGATGAAGAGTCAGTAGAATATCATAAATGCGGTAGCCTATGAAACGCATGTGCAGGACATACCGGCTGTAAAATACTTTGGGCCTCATTACGACCCTGGCGGAGGACCATGGTGCAATTTGCACCATGGTCCATGGCGCTAAGCTGCCAACTCCGCCAAGGTGGTTGGCGGACTTACCGCCCCATGCCGACCTTGGCGGGGCGGTAAGTCCCCAATCCCCATTTTACCCTTCCCCATTCCCATTCTTGCCCCATAGGGTATAATGGGAGTGGGGAAGGCGTTAATTACGCCACCGTAAATTACGGTGGCGTAATTAACAACAAGTCCCGTAGCGCCATGGATTTCTCCGCCTGCAAAAAGCAGGCGTAAAAATCATCCATGGCGCTACGGGAACTCGTAGTCTGGCGGAGAGGTACGCCATGCACTACGCCGGCGTAAAACCCTCTCCGCCAGGGTCCTAATGAGGGCCTTTGTGTCAATAGGAAAATAACACGTTGGCATTTCGCAACAAGCATTTTCAAGACTCACATAATTAAGCCCTGGAATACTGTTACAAAACAAAAAAAATAATAAAGATCTGCAATAATTTCAACAAGAAAAGACCAAAAAGGAATAAGATTACTAAGTCCTCAGTAAAGATCGAAGTTAAGAAAAATAAGTAAAGAAAGAGACAAACATAGCAGAGCAAATCAACCAAAAAGAAGAAGGCCAAGCTCACCCATAGAGTCCATGCGCAAGCAGGTGACAAAACACATGAAACAACACCATGAGCAATAAATAGATTATATCACTTAAAAAGAATAAGACCAACAGAAACGAAACATAGCAAAGCAAAAGGGCTGGACTACTGTCTTGCATAGCAAAGTTAATAAAACAGTACAACACTGCAACCAATTCTGGATCAAGAGTCAAGTGAAGAGTGTGTCATCTAGTGGATCAAGTCAAAGCATTGAAACACTCACACGCACACACAAGATAAAGTAAAATGTCGTCTGACAATGCAAGTGGAGACATAAACCCAAGTCAAGGCTTGTCTGGAATGCCTACATCCACGAATCCAGTCAGTTATCTACGCCGCTCAAATCCATTTAACCTGGAACCGGAACATGACCAGGGACAATGCTGGCAAGAGTGGGTGGACAAGTTTGAGGAGTTTTTAAGGGTGGTAGGAAATCAAGATGCCCCAAATAATTTAGACATCTTTATATATATAGTTGGAAAGGAAATGAAGGGCGTCATCAAGACCATACCACCAGAAGAGAAAATAACATACCAGCTCTTAGTAACAGCAATCAGTGGGCGATTAATAATTCCGCCCAACAGATACTATGAACACTACACGTTCAATCAATGCGTGCAGGCCCCACATGACACTATAGCACAGTTTGTGTTACGGCTACAAAGGAAAGCAACATATTGTGATTTTGCGAATTGTAGTGACAATGAGGCAATAAGGCTGAGAATCATTGATGGATGCATATCATCGCAATTCTGGTAGCACCTTTTGAAGAAGCCTCTTCCTTTAAAGGAGGTATTGGAACTGGCGAGAGTGTATGAAAGAGTGGACATTCAAGCAGCAAATATGGAGAATCCAAAGAGGTTAGATACTATTGCTGCAATAGGGCCAAACACGCAAGGGCAGAGGAGATACGTAGACACACCGTCTATCACAGCACAACGCCAAGATGGGTGGAATAATAGTCATAAAAGCCCTTTAGAAAGACAATTCTATCGTTGTGGATTTGACTTCCTGCATAGAGGCCAACCTCTGGCTCTGGCCCAAATGTGTATGAGATGTGGCCAGGAAAATCATTTTCAAACAATGTGCATAGAAAGAGCACCGCCAATGCCTACGTACAGATCGAACATACCAATGTTGCCAAGCAAAAGATATGATATGCAAAAGACTTCCAACACAAGAGCATATCAAGAGAAAGACTTTACAAGGCCTAATGCAGATGCTAGAGTCAGCCATCAGGATTCATCAGAGCCCTGGAAAATGTACAGGTGGAGTAGTCTGAACAATCCAGTCAAGAACAGAATCAGAACTTGCAGTCTTACCAATCTCAAAATCAAGAGGAGATGCAGTGTGGGGACCCTTATGAAAATCCCCAGATCGAAGAAGTACACTTGAATACGGATCAATACCAAGAATATGATAGATACAGCAAGGAATATGTTAGACTAATCTATAATACACTTATGACAGAGTTGCCATAAAAGTTACAATAAGTTTGTGTGGGCAAGACATATCCTTTCCTGGTTGATACGGGTGCCACAGTGAATGTAATGAGTGAAATAGCCTATGAAGAAATAGCCAAAATGTACCCTCCACGCAGTCAAGAGCTCACATTTTCCAACGGGGAGCAATACAACCATTAGCCTCCAAAGGGCAGTTTCAATGTGACTTAATTCATAAAGGCCACCTTGTGTCAGTCAACATACATGTCATAAATAGTCCAGTGACAGGTAGATGCCTCATTCGCTGTAAGACTGCCACTGAGTTACGACTTATTGATGTTAAATATGATCAGTCTGAGATGATACAAGGATGTCCTCCACAACACTGTATCTGTATATCTTGTATATATTGTATTGTATCATGTACAACTAGCTGTATATCTTTGCTATCCAAAATTCTGTATTCTCTGTATTTCCTTGCATCCCAAATATTCTGTAACCTCTGCGTTCTAAAAATCTGTAACCTTTGTATAAGCTTTAAGCGCCCAATTACCCGAAGGCTAGGTGTGCGGTACAAATAAAGAAACTGAACTAAACTAAACACCATGATCTACAAACTTTATCAAAAAAAGGATTAAACATGGAAGAGCTAAAGAAGACATTTCCGAAATTATTCCAAGGTGTTGGGAAGCTGAAAGACAGTGTCATACATTTACACATTGATCATGCTGTCCCTCCTGTGCCTCAACATCCTCGACTGATAGGTTTTTATCTTCAGGAAAAGGTCTCTCAAGAATGACAGCAACTGCTTGATAATGATATCATTGAGAGGGTTGATGGTCCCTTACCTTGGGTGTCTCCTTTGATGGTGGTACCCAAGGCCGATGGTCGTCTTCATCTGTGTGTGAACATGAAAATCCCTAATACTGCAATACAAAGGGAGAGACATCCTGGGCCCAATATTGAGTATATGATAATTCGACTAAATCAGGCCACCGGATTTTCAAAATTAGACTTAAATCAAGGGTACCATCAGTTGGTAATTAATCCTGAATCTAGACCTATTACCACCTTCACCACACATGAAGGGCTGTTTCGTTATAAGCGCCTGAGTTTTGGTATTTCTTCTGCTGCTGAAATTTTCCAAAAGATGATTGGGAGACTTATAGCGCCAATAAGAAATGCATTCAACTACAGTGATGATATTCTGGTAAATTACATTACCCAGAGTAAGCATCACGAGGCAGTGAAACAAGTTTGTGGAATTTTGCAGGACAATGGTCTAACTTTAAACAGCCCAAAGTGCAATATAAATAAGCAGAGCCTACATTTTCTTGGTCACATATTTTTAGAGAAGGGGATCAGAGCAGACCCTGACAAAATTAATGCCATCCTGAGTCTAGAAGCTCTGAAAGATGTAGCGGAATTGAGATCCTTTTTAGGAATGACGGGCTATTGTGCTCGATATCTTCCCAACTATGCAATGTTGACTGGTCCGCTCAGGCAGTTGCTGAAGAAAGAATTGGCATTTGGATGGAAGGAGGACTGTAAGGTTGCTTTTGAAACAATAAAACAGGAACTGACTAGTGACCAACACCTTGCCTATTTTAATCCTAACTGGGAAACTGAAATTATAGTCGACGCCAGTCTGGTGGGTTTGGGTGCCATTTTAGCTCAGACAGACCCGAAAAGGGGTCAATAAGACACATTGTGACATATGCTAGTTGGTGCTTTGAACACCATTGAACAAGCATATTCACAAGGGGAGCGGAAAAGTCTGGCTGCATTATGGACGTGTGAGAAGTTCAACCATTTTGTCATCGGCAGGCCGTTTACTCTCATAACAGACCACTAAGCCCTTTTATCACTTTTTGGAAATCCTAGAGTTAAAATGCATCCACGCATAGAGAGGTGAGACATACTTCTGCAAGAATATGATTATAGCATAATTCACAAGCCAGGAAAAGAGGCCAACCCGGTGGACTATTTGTCTTGACATCCTAAAGGAAGTCCTGAAAATGTTATGTTAAATGTATTTATATAGCGCACCGTCACCAACGGAATTGGTGCCCAGGCGTTCTGGCGGATCTGCAAATAGGAAGGAGGGCGGGTAAGGTGAGTTGGCAGGAGGGGAGTAGGAGGGTGGGAGAAGTGGTGTGCTGTTGGCAGCTTCAGCTCTGTATACACCGATTGCTGGGCTTTGGTGCAAGTATTGGATCGGGCGAGACCTCGTGTGCTGTGGGTGCTGTTTATGTATTTTTGCTGTGGTGTGATAAAGTGCGTGCGGATTGCTGGGAGAGAAATGGTTGTGTGACTTTTGTGTGGGTTAAGTATGCAGAAAGTCAAGGTTTGGGTAAGTGGGGTCTGTATTTCGATGCCAGGTTTGTTGTCAGGTACTTCTGGTTCCGTTCGGGCTGTATCCCTGTGGGTAGGTTTGTTACTGGTTCCTTATGGGCCATCAAGTTGTGGTGGTGCTGCGCTGATCCAGCTTTATTGTAGTGAGTATTGTATGGAGTGCCTACCATCTCCTACCATGGAGCGATAGGTGTGTTTGAACCTTTCCTTCGGGCGTGAAGCTGGGTTGGTAGTATCTATTCTCTTGTTATCTAATGTGACCCTTGTCGGTTGAGAATGAGGTGCAAAAAGAGGCAGAGGCGTACATATCATATCTGTCTCTTAATGCTCTGCCACCAGCAATCATGAACGAGATATTTGTGGAAAAGAGCAGAGCTGATCCCACGATTCGAGTGGCTATTCGACTTACAGGTGGCAGGTGGAGATGTCTAGCCCCAGCACAAGTCAGAGAAGAAGGGGTGGATAGAAGAGATCTGCAGAGGTTGGCAAGAGTATGCAATGAGCTGACTGCAACTGACCAAGGGGTGTTGCTCAGGGAAGACGACTGATAGCCCCAAAAAGTTTACGAAAGGTCCTTGTGATTCGGGCACATGAGGGTCATCATGGGGTTGCAAATACAAAAAAGATACTGAGAAACCAAGAGTGGTTTCCATACATGGATGCAATTGTTGAAGATGCTTTGCAACATTGTTTTGCTTGTCAGGTGACTGCATCCAGCAAAGCTACCTGTCCACTGCAAGTTGTACCTTTGCCGGATGGTCCGTGGAAGGGGGTAGCATTGGATTTCTATGAGCCATTAGAAGAGGGAGACCATCTGTTGGTGGCGTTGGACAAATATTCACAGTTCCCTTTGGTCAAGCATGTGGCATCTACAGCTTTCCATCATGTGGTGGTAGTCCTGGACGAGCTGTTCAGTGAGTGGGGTGTCCCTAACGTGGTTAAGACTGATAATGGGCCGCCTTTCCAAGGGCAGGAGTTTGGAAAGTTTGCGGTGCACTTGGGTTTCAAACACCAGAAAATCACCCCGATGTGGCCACATGCTAATGGCATGGTTGAAAGGTTTATGGATACAATAAAATGTACCCAGCAGAAGGCTGTTGCAGATCACATGTCAATGCCACAGGCAATATCACAGATGTTGCAGAATTATCGCAACACGCCTCATGAAATGATTGGGTATTCGCCTACATAATTAATGATACGGTACAAGCCTAGAACTAGGCTTCCACAACTTGAGGACTATACCCCTAGAGAAGATGATGAGATCAGAGACAGAGAGAGTGTGAAAAGGAGAAGAATCAAGGAATGACAGATAGCAAAAGAAAGGCGAAGGAACATCAGCTGGCAGTTGGTGAGACTGTGTTGGTCCAGCAGAGACAATGGAGGAAGTTGGATTCGAAGTATAGGCCAATGCCCCTAGTAATCAAGAAGGTTAAAGGACCTATGATTACGGCTGTGGGGGATGATTCTGAGATAACCAGGAATGCTTCATTCTTTCGAAGAATGTTCCAAGATGATTCTGAGGAAGAAAAGCTTGATGTGGAATTGGATGAAGGGGGAGAGCCGTCTGGTGGCACTCCTGGAAGATCTGGAGTGTCTTCATTGTTGTGCTTACAGAACTCTGACTCTCTTGAAACAGCTGAGCGGGGTCAGCCTCACTGAGTCATTCGCAAGCCATCTCGCTTGATTGAGCAAATGTAGTTATGGACCTTATAAGCATATGGGTATGAACATAGATGATTAGTAAGGGAGGGTTGATGTAGTGTAATAGTAGCATAAATAAATGTATTGGAATGTAGAATGATGTTTGGGGAACTTAGAATGTGGTGGCTTGGGGAAGGCAGTTAGAATCGGACATTAAATGGAATAAGACATACATCGCAGCCTAGCATCATTCTTAATGTGATAGCCTAGCAGGTATAATTTGGGACATAACAGTACTGAGAGAGTACTTCTGAAGGAAGCTTTCACTGCTAGTGTAAAATAGCACTGATGTGGCACTGCTAGAGAAAGGCAAGGTACTTGAATTCTACCTCATTGATATTGTGCTGTCAAAGCATCGCTAGAAGAAGCTCACACTGCTGGGACCCTGTGGCCATGAGAGAGTACTGCGGGAGGAGGCTTGCAATGCTAGTGTTCTAAAACACTTGCATTGTTTGCTGGAGTCCAAATGCAATACAGGGCACATCAGAATTAATCACCAAAAACCTGGTCCTTGTTTACCCAACAGTGACGAATCAACTTCCGGGGCACCAGTGGTCCAGGGATGAATATTGGTTTCTAAACCATCAATCAACCCCACATTCCTAGTTCACCAAAAGGAATACAAGTGAATTGTAAGACCCCCTTGTCCAATTTTGGTAACGTGAATGGAATGGCAGGATTATCTCCGCAAGGTCCTGGATCGTTGGTTAGTTGCACCATAGCGAAAATACAATTACTACCCAATGATAAAAGGGACTGTCCAGTTAAGGTTGTATACAAATATCTACTTTATTATTACGACAACAGACAGTTCTAGCACACTACAAATACACCCCACCCTTTAAAGGAACACAGAGGACAGTTTCATGAAGGAAATGGAAGCACTCTGGATACTGACTGGAAGGTAGTTGGTAAAGTAATCAGTCTTATTATTCAAGGTTATTGCTTTCAGCACCCAGGGGGCAAAGGGTCATACCTGTCTCTAGGGGCCTTCGGAGAAGGACCAGGGGACAGTACCACAATGTACCTGGTGCTGAAGAAGTTCTTGGTGCTCGACAGCTTCAAGGAGGTTCCAGGGCGCTTTGCAGCCCTTGAGACAGGTAGTGGCGGAAGACAGCTGCGGGTATCAGGCGGCAGGCAATTCGGCATGCGTGGCTGGATCGATGTCTGCAGGCTGTCTGGCGTGGTGGCACAGGCCAAGAATCGTCTCTGTGCTGGTTGGCGATCTGGAATGCTGGTCGAGGCATCCTGGACATCGCAGGTGACTGCGGCGTGACAACAATCAGCGGTACAGCCGGATGCGGTTCGAGGACTCGACTGTCTTGAAAAAGTCCTTAAAAGATGGAAGCGGAATGATGCTTGTTTGGCACTCCTCCTAGTTTCTTCGCAGGGGTCCTGTCGTCCTTTCAAGGCGGATGGCCCAAAGTTCAGGAGAGTGTTTGCAAGCAACGGCCATGTCCTTTTTCCAGAGACTCTCTGGCACTTCCCACCTAGGAAGCTTGCTGGCAGAATCTAGCAGGGCATGCTGTGTGCTGGCTGGGTACCGGTTCTGGAGATGCTGGACGGGTCCTCTGAGTCCTGTATCTTCCCCTGTTCCCTGGGAGATGTTTAGGGGAGGGATCTTGCTCCCCTCTTAGCACACGTGGCCTTCCTTAACTGTCAGAAGATGTAAGGTAGACTGTACCTTCAGCCCGGGTCCAAATGAGTCCTTCTTCTTACTCCTTTCAAAGTTGTCGGATGATCTGCCAAGTGAGGGGTTCAGCCCTCTCTTAAAGCCAAATGGGACCCAGTGATTGGTACAGGCTAAGCCCACCTTAATGAACCAATCTTGGGTCCCCACCAACAATCTTCTGTTATGCATGAGGTCAGGACCAGAGTGCTCTGCAACAGGACAGACAAGGGGTGACAACACATTCCTAAGTCACACCCATCTTCCTGTCTGTTGTAGATCAAAGTGTCTCTCTGGTTAACTGAATCCTCTGTGACTCTTGGTTAAAGCGCAGGTCTCCCTTGACATCTGTGCTGGGAGCAGATTTCCTGTCTCCCCCAAATCACATCCTTTGTTCCTCTGAAAGTGGTCTACTCTGCAGGGACACCTGCGGTAACTGCTGAATCCAGACAGGCCATCACTGCCTTTCATACAGTGAGGTGGGAACTAGCTTCAATTTGACACATTGCATGCCAAAGGGGTGTTAGCCCCATTTTTTCCTGTTGTCTGTTCCGGCAAAAAAGCCACTTCAAGACGTGCCTCAATTATCGCCCATTAGTATGCACTGCCACCAGCCGCATTAGACAAAGGGAAAGCAGATCCTTGGAGCCTTTGATATTTAAATTAAGCTGCCCATGGCTGAAGAAAGGTGTGCCTTCCCCCTTCTTGAGATGCGTTGATGTACCCGTGGCTGTCACATTCCAGCTGAATATGACAGAGGAAGACAGCACCTGTAGGCTGTGTCTTCCTGAAGTACACATGAATATGCGTTTCATGCGGGAAGTAGATGAAATGTGTGCGGAATGCCCTCACACTTTACTCAGAGGTTGATCTTCCATCATTAATTTTCATTATTAAAAAATCAAAAAGCCCAGGCGAGCACACTCTCCCCGTGCTGATGGTCGAACGCCTCACACCAACAAAGGGTGCTGGGGCCATTTTGTACTGCTAGAGTCCTATAGCACTGGTATGACAACTCTTGAGGATGCTTCCACATCTACAACCCCAGAGAAGCATTGAAAGCTCACACTAACTGACTCCTATAGGTCTAACAAGGCTCGTATTTCCAGACTGTTTTCTTCTGGGCAATCGGCACACTGCTCTGGTTATTTAGCCTAGTAGGACACTCACGGTGTGAGTTCACTGTGTTGGGGTCTTGTAGCCGGGCAAGGCACTGCTGGAGTAAATTCATGCTGTAGATTTTCACTGCAGTGGTGAGCACTACCAGTGGTAGCTCAAACTACAGGAACTTTAGCTCACTGACAATGCGGGGGTCCTATAGCACCGGAGGAAGCACTACATGAATACAGTAGCATTAAGAGACACCCTGGATGTAGCTCACACTGATGGAGCCCTGTAGCCCTGACATGGCACTCCTGCTGGAAGCGCAAACTGCTGGGGTTCTACATCTATGATAGAGCACTGCTTCAGGGGGCTCACACTGCTGTGGGTCCTGCAGTAGATATAAGATATTGCTTTACACATTTCAAAATATTATTTCTCCCCGAAGAGCATAACATTACAATATTATTAATCAGAGCCATTTTAAGTACTTTTGGGGCCTGGGGCACAGACACCAATGGGTCCCTGCTCCACCGAACCAATTGAATTAAGGGATACGGAATATCTGGTCGTGCCCCCCTCATTGCCTCGCAGCAATCACAATAAGCATGGGTACTCCCTTTCAGTCCCCTTACCCTCTTAATTATTCCTGTAATCAGAATGATAAACAAGTAGCATTTCAAGGGCAACATTCGCAGACCACAACAAGGGTGCAGGACACTTAATCAATAGCAGCCCGAGGAAGGTACATGGGCCAGACTGTAAACGCAGGACATAGAGCGTATGAAAAAGGTACACATAACTCAGAATAGACAAGAGGACTCAGATAAGCTGCCTCCGAGAATACAAATGTGCTGAAGCATGGAGACAGGAGACGAATTGGAAGAAAGGAGAAAGCTACACATACCATAGCATTGATAGCGGATGGAGATTAGACATTACCAGGAATGTGTCTGTATCCAGATTAGAAGAGGGACATGGTTTTCAAGTAGTGTTGCTATTAGAGAGCAAAGAAGATCCTGATAACAAAATCATTCTGAAGGGTGACAGTTTTAAAAGGTTTAGGGAGTGGTACTTTTGACAGTTAGGCAATACAATGCACAGGATCACACATTGGTTAAGATGTGATGCTGGGATCTGCAATTTCAGCACTCTACAACTTTTTTTCCAGTTCTTACCATGGACTACAGCAATCCCATTTTATAGAACTGACTTGGAAAGTACACAAATCACATAACCCAGTGTGGCAATTTTTAAAAACAAAATGTTATTTAAGCATATCATGCAAAAAGGGAAAGGTTCTATTGACTTCATCATCAAGGCAAGAATATAAGTATCAGCATACTAATTGATGTGATTTAAAAGAATGAATCAGGGGTTCTCTTTTGTATTTTAAAGCTTTAAATACAGCCCAAACATAGGCTTGCAAAACCTTCATTTATAAATGTGCAGAAAAAAATCTGAATTGTACAAAAAAAGCAAACCGTTTTTGTGTCAAATGAGTAGACCTTAAAATGCTTGCAAGGCCTGCAATATCTGGTCTTCTGTCTAGAACCCCTTCCACTTGAATGACCTTCATAAAAAGAAAGATCAATTAATGGGCTAAACATTGCCACCAGCATGTGAGAAGGCACACATTTTCACAGAAGACATCACAGTAATATCAGTTATATGATGATTTTTCTAGGATCACAGTATGGTCTGCTGGCAAAGCCAGGATACAAGCATGAATGATTTGGTTCCACTGCCTTGAATTTGGATACCTAATTACCTCTACGGACTAACACTTTCTGCTCAACATGGGAGGCAGCTGCCTAGGTTTTACAACTCCCCATCTGAACAAATCAATTTGAAGACTGCCAACACACTGTTGCTATGGTTGTTGCTAAAGCAACCGCTATCTGGTACAGGTACATTGCTGATATATACCACCTGTTGTGCTACAAAACAAAATACCTGCTGGAATTTGATATCGTAATCTTGCATGTGAACACAGATCTCTACAACGAGTGCTTAACACACTGAGCTATCTTCTGAACCACTGCAGCACTCAAATGTATCCGTACGCATATCAACTTTGGCTATTGCATATGACCAATGTAATCACCACAGAATGATGCGAATGCTACAAGAGATGTACCACAGTGAACACACAAACTATGTATACCATAGAGAAAACAGAAAGCATTACAGGATGAATTGATCAGAGCAGAATGTACCTGTCAGCAACAGACAGGCAATAGGTGTAAAGCCTCAGCAGCATGCCACAGGATATCCTGAAGTGTGCTAACTTCATCAGCTCATACAGCCTTGTGGGGCCCCATTCAAGGTGGTGGCCTGGGTCAAGTGCCCCTTTTTCCCTCCCATATATACATCTCAGAATTAATAGTTCAGTTTATATACTTGTGGAAGATTAAGACAATATGTATAGCAAACACCAACCTGCATGTAAAGCGCTCCTAGTATCATGCTCTGATAGGAGTGCTGAAATGAGACTTGACCAGATGTGTGTCTGACAAAATCCAGTAATTCTAGCTCTCCTTATTAAGGATATGTTACTATGGGTATGGGTAGCATTACTCTCTCACCTATTACAGGCCGAAGGATCATGGGATGACTCAAGATCAGAAAAAGGGCATGCAATTGCGGTTTATTGATATTAAAGTTGGATCAAGGCCAAAGGAGTGGTCATTTCCACACGTATATGCCTCAATATAACAGTGCAAACTTTCAAGGAAAATACAATCAAGTGAGATGTACTCATAGCTCTGGTCTAATGTAGGACTGTGGCCCTGAGTCAAAATCCCCTAGTTTACAACAGTTGGTGGTCAGGCTTTAATCACCGGGGGGTGGTTCATGCAAAGTCACTCACGGTTCTTAGTAGGTTCAAGGTCTCCATGGCATTTCTTTCATAATCCACATGACGTCTCACCCTCCTGTGTTTGTAGCATGAAGACTAATGCGGAACAAAGAACTCTGATGTCTTAGGGTTCAAGTGGTGACAGTATAATTCTTCCCCAACTGTCTCTGGTGGCTTTTCAGGCTGCAAAACATATTATTAGCTCCACTCCACACCCCACCCAAATCTAGGACGGTTTGCAAGTTCCAAAGCCCACCGCAGATTGGAATCTCTGAAGAGCCCACCACAGGCTTGGGTCTTGTTGGAGCTTAGTATTAGATCAGGACTTCCAAGAGATCCTCAAAGGTTTTTGTCTGCTGGACACAAGACTAAAAAGTGTTCACTAAATGGTATCCTTACATCTCTTTCAACTCTGACTTATTACACAGGCCAGGATCTGGACCAAAACCCCCAGTAAGTTGTGGGAAATCGTCAACTTCTTCTTTCAGTCTCTGCCTGTCTCCTTTCCTTCTCGTTCCCTCTTCTAACCTTCTCCTGGTGGCCCTCTGCATCAAGTCTCTTCCTTTGGTGGAGTCTTTTCATTCCTCCTCCTTCTCACCTCCTCTTTTCGCTCACCTTTCCTCCACCAGCCTCCATTAAATGGGGACCACTTTCCTCTTTGTTTATTGCTCTTTCTTACTATGACAAAATGAATACTGCTCTGCAGGAGAACAGTGATGAGTAATGGCTAAAGTGCCTACTTAAACCTACTCTACCACTTAACCAGTAGTGATCCCTATCATAAAGGTGAAACAGTCACAGCCTGGCCAGTAGAACTCTTGCGCTTCTATTGGTAACATAGGCCGAGGGCTACACTCTTCGGGGGTTGGGCGTGTCAGCTGGTACAGAAGCAATCCAAACAACAATAATGTTGTGTTATCTACACATGGTTCCATGAAAAAAGATCTTTAATGAAATAAACAGAAATGCCCACAATGAATACAACACTACTGAGCCACCCCTGTATGTGAAAACACAGAGAAAACAGACTTTAAAATAAAGGGGCAATATGGGTTTGTAGACGGAGTACTCAGGTAATGATGTCAGCAGCAAAATATGAAAGTTAATGGCTATCACTCTCAAAAGGGTTCCATGTTCTTCTGCCGACAGTAATTACTGCATGGTATTTTACCATGAAGTAATTACGTAGAATGTTTTCATTGATGTTGTTGTGTTTATCAATTGGGTCGTTCCCCAGCCACACACCTCCATCCCCTTTGTTACTGCTCCTACTCTACTCCACACCCCATCCCGTTCCATTTTTACCCCTTAGCCCAGGTCATTTTTACCCGTTCCCGCAGGCTAGCGTATTACAAATCCTACATCTCAGTCCTAAACGCTGTAAAACCACCATGGGTTGCGATATTAATAGCAATTTGGACAATGAGGGCCTGATTCACAGAGCATTTTCCTAAGGCACGGCGCCATTGTAAAACGCTTCTGTGAATCAGGCTCTGAGTGACCAGAGCTCGCGAAATGTGCTGCGTCAAGCGCGAGTGGCCCATCAAGATCAGCGTCATTCTTGGCATTCTGGCACTTGTAGCTTTGAATTAGCAGTTAGATATGCAAGGTTACTCATCTCGGGAACGCAGAGAGAAAAATGGACTGGATTACCGGCTCATACTGGAACGGGGCAATTTATGAGCTGTGAGAGACAGAGCGATAATATCATTAAATACGGCATTTCTGTAATAAAGTCTGATCCCAGAAGTGACCTCACTAGGCGCAGTGTGGCAGTGCCTGCATCTCCCTGGCCCCTTGCCGTCCTTTCAGAACCACTGCTCTGTCAGGGAACCTCGCCGTTTCCTCAGAGGCTCATCCACGTTTCTTAGCGTGGGCGGCCGAAGAGCCTATGGGGCATCGCCTGAGAAGTCACCCTTGTCGTGCAGGCCTGGCCTATCCACACCTCGTCCCGCGCCAGCCTCTCCGGCTATCAGACCCAGCACAGCCATTCGCAGAAGCCACACGTCAGCGCCCAAGACCCCACACCTCTCCACTCAGAACCCGAGGCCTTCCCTGCACGAAGAAGCCGTGCTCTCCACCCAAACCCCTCCTGGTTAAGCAGACTTCAGCCGGCACACAGGGACCAAAGGCCGGGTTAATATAAGCAGGGCTGGGTGGTTCCAATTAAAATGAGTCCCACCTAGCTCATTTTATGTAATTTGCCCCAGGACTGGGGTCTGAGCCAAAATACACTGGCATAAGGGACAACGTGTCAAATCCTTTCTCACCCCTTTAGGATATACACGTTTTTCTTTCTGCAATGTATTAATCAACTGCCACATAACGAGCGATTATAAATAGACTCTCGAGTCAAACTCACGTTATGGGAACTGTCTGAATGCTTTGTTTACTGTACGGAATGAGTCTCAAACCCCAACCAGACATCATCAAACAAAAGGACATTCAGAAGGCTCTTTTGGGGTGATGTCAGGTTATGTAGGGCTGGGCAAATGTCAATGTTGTTCTTTTTTCTAGAGATCTGCTTTAAGGCATAATTGGACTCGATCAGGTTATAGTGTCTTCCTCTTTGATTATTGGTTAACAGTTATTCGTTCTTTTATATTTATAGTAGTATATACTTATAGCTTGCTTGTTACCTTTGCTTTTCTGCCTAGGTATGTTCCTTATATATTTTGACATCCATAACAACTACTTCCAGTTATAGTTTGCTGTATAGAGTGCCAAGAAACCACGCAGGTGGCAACAGTGCATGGTATAAGAACCTTTAACACAACATAACATATTGCTCTCAATTTGCTGTTTATCATTTCTTGTTTCTTTTGTTAATTGCTCGGCTTTCTATATTCTTGCCTTTGTTGCAACACCCCGACACAGCTGCCATGCTTCTGATACAAGACTCTGATATACCACAACGTATGTTTGGGAGGCTGTTCCAGGGGGAGGCTAGTGCCTCCCTCTGGAACAGCCTCCCTGCCACTCTCAAACTTGAGCAAGACCACCTGAGGTTCTGGAAGTAAATCAAGACCTTCCTCTTCGCTTCCGCTTTGTATCTCTCCCCTTATGATGCTCTTGCCTGTTGCGCTAACTGGTTACCTGGCCACCCACTGAACCTCACGGCAACCAGGCTCGACCATTAGCCCCTTGCCCTGCCTCCGGGCCTCCCACCCACTTAGGGACTGCATCTGCAACCCTACAGTCCCCTGCCTCCCTGCACTTACTTGAGCCACCAGCCTGGCGGCACTTACTGCGTTTTTGCCACCGCACTCTCACCTCACCTCCCCTGGCACTTCTCCTCTTCCCTCCTCCTCACACTTGCACTAGTAAGATCACTTGTTTTTTTCCTCCCTCGGTCTACCCTTACTTGTCTTGTCGCGCCTAGAAACGCTTGTGTACAGGCGCGTTATAAATGACATATCATATCATATCATATGAAATTTGCTAAACAAATACCACGAAGCAGCACAGTCGTAATACCCAAAATGCAAAGCCCTGGTCCATGGATGCACTATGGGCTTATTGGGGTGGTAGAGAACAGATTTGCGGTAATTCTGTAGGCAAGCACTTTGCCAAAGCATGGCAGTCTTTTGGCTCGTTTTCAGAATGCAAGCATTTGAACTGTGTAGGAATGGAGCGTGGAATGCTGGGTGCTCATGAAATTGCCTACCAATTTCATGCCACCGGCATTGTTACGAATTCCAGGCTTGCCGCCTTCACAATTCTACGGCTCTTTTGGATTGCCAACATATATTAGGAGCTCCCTAATTCAGGAGTCTGCAACCTTTATAGCTCTGCAGAGGTTTGGGACTGTTGGGTATTTTGTGTAGATTTGGGGCCTGGCGGTATTTTCTTACCGCCGAAAATAATTTAGCAACAATCACTCCTTGTATTCAGATTGGGTTATGTATAATAATAATACAGTGGATATGCATTATTTCAGTACACAGACATGCGTGGTTGGTATGCGTGGTTGGTATGCGTGGTTGGTGGTATTTTTGGTGAGCATAATTCCTTTGTTTTATTTGTGGCCCCAATATCCAGAACCCCTTATTTTTGTTAAGATTTTTCGTGTAATCACTAGAGAGACCTCAGGCTTGCATTTCAGGAACACCACATTTTCATTTTTAGTGTGCCACCATGGGCAATTTCTCGCTGTCTTATCTACGGCAGCGAGCTATCATGTGGTATTTTTCACTAACTTATATACGGTAGTGAACTATGTCCCGGGTCTCTGTTTTTGCTGACTCATGTACCTTCAGCAAAAGGCTATTTCACACCCAGTTACTTATTATGTTCTGTCCAGAAAACACACACTTATATACTGAATGGAATCATGCACACAACTGCCGCCAAATCTTATTTTTAGCTATCTTAAAAATGACAATTGCACTGTCTAAACATCTCCCCACATCATCAGCACTGTATTGGTAAATGCACAAAGGAAAGAGAAAATAAAACACACCACCCGTCTGCTTTCAGATATTTTTGTGTATTATAAAAGTTGCATTTAAACAGGATCTCACTCTTTTTACAGAAATAAATGAAATAGCACAGTAACAGCATTATTTGTGATACACTGAGAAGAGAGTGGCGGGGGACAAGAATTCAATTTGCAACATTAAACACGTGGGTAAAGCACAGGAATCTCCTTTCCTACACTGACTGAATATTTTCACACACACTCAGCCCCCACACTTCAGCGAGATAATTACCAGGCTTGTTCAGCATGTAGCTTCTTTGGCTGGTCGCTTTCTGGAGGGGTTCACCCAGCAAGGACAAGCATTTGATGTCACTCAAACTGGGAATTGTTGACTGTAAATCCCAGTCTCTGCAACCAAGTTGAATCTGCTTTAAGAATCAGGCATCCCCAGCTATCAACTCAGTCCTTCTCCGAGCTGTGTCAAGATGTCTCTCCCCAGCTTCTTCCTCGAGATTATACAAGAAAACTCTGGTTACCTCCTACCAAAGGATCCTAACCAATAAAATTCTATCATGCCCTAACCACCCTCTGCACACAATGGCTTGGCTTATACAGTTGCAACTGTAACCAAACAGATTTCCTGCTTATTCGAGGTCTTTGCTTCCTGCAGTTACTGTGGACAGAGCGCAGATAGAAGCAAAAAAAAAAAAATCTGAATGTGCGTTTAAATGACTTTCAGAGCCTGTCATTTTCCATTCATTTTGCACTGGAGAACACATTATGTTATTAATGAGTTAGCGTGTTAGTTTTATGTTAATAAGGTTAGTTCATTAATCCTCAAATGTGTCTCCTGCAACAGAGGAATTTCAGGTAAAAATAGTGCGTATTTTGAATGTACAAATGTGTGCTTTTAACTGTGAAAAAAAATGATTTGCATTTTATATGTAAAATCGTTTTTGACTGAATAACCTGCCCTCACTTATATGTCCATGTTACACTGGCTAGGAGAGCAAACGGGGTGGGATCACAATGTGCGCAATATAGGGTTATGATATGATATAAATCATTCACAACGCGCCTGCACACAAGTGTTTCTGAGCGGAGTGTTGACTGGCTGGATGTTCTTTGAAGCGTAGGGTATTTAGCTCCTTCCTGAAGCGTAGGATGGAGGCGGCGGCCAGTCCTATCTGCATTGGTAACTTGCTCAAGAGACATGCTGCATAAGAGGAACATTACATTTCCTATTTTCTTCCTTCTTGCAGTTCTTTGTTTACAGCCTGGCGATGCTGTGGCTTCTGGTGTGCTGGCCACTGGACATGGTGAGTTTCTCGGCCACGTAGAGTGGTGTTTTGGTTGTGAATGCCGTGCATGTGATGC
Source organism: Ambystoma mexicanum (assembly GCF_040938575.1). Classification (NCBI taxonomy): domain Eukaryota; kingdom Metazoa; phylum Chordata; class Amphibia; order Caudata; family Ambystomatidae; genus Ambystoma; species Ambystoma mexicanum. Next base: position 347,487,445 of record NC_090926.1, read on the forward strand.
AGGCATTCCTGAACACGATGTGTGCTTGAAGGGGTAGCCAGTGTAGCACCATGAGGATGGGGTGAGGCAGTAAAATGTTCTTAGTGCTGTGATGGAGGTGACTTTGTTTGGGACTTGTTTCTGATGTTGAGAAGCAATGCTACTGTTTCACTTTGGTGGCTGTCACAACGGATGAGGGTGAGTTCCAATTGTTAGCTGAGGGACTGCTTTGAATCACTTGCTGCAATTGAGAGGCAGCCCTGATTTGTGTTATGTGTGGCTTTTTGATGGCCTTAAATCTTCGCCCATTGCACGTAGCCATTCAGCAGTGACCCCTTGGCAGATTCTCCTTAGAGGCTGGAAGGAAGATGCATTGCAAATGAATAATCTCATGATCCCCAGTTGGAAAACATGGCACACAAATCATCCAAGGACTGGAAACGTGCACAACTCTTCCGAGGTCACCATAAGGGGTATGTGCCGAACCCTTGCAGTGCTAGCCATGGATCATGTCCTTCCACTCACTCCCTTCGCTACAGGCAACACCTTGTGGGGTTTCAGTTAAACACCCCACTCCTTGTCCTCAGTGGCTGGTTGTTTCTATGGGTTAGGGGCACCGCCCCCTCACTTGAGTGGCAGGTAGCACAGTCCATCCATGGGTTCTATTTGCTGCCTCCCTCTGAGCAGGGTCATGTTTCTCTGCTACGCATTCTTAGTTTATATGTGGAGCCCAACGTAGCACACAATAATGGGAGGCGGTGGGGCGTCTGAAGTCTGGCCCTGCCACCTCTCATTATGCGCTCACAGTTTACACACGGTGACTGACAGACCGGAGAGGCGTCCTCTCCTGTCAGTCAGCATGTTCATACTGCGGAGAGGAGAGGCAGGCCATCCGGTGCTCCGTGGTGGCACATGCTGAGGGTGCAGGCAAGTAAGGTAAGTAATCTTATATATTATGTCAATGAAATGTGTATATATGCATGTGTATATGTGTGCGTCTATGCAGAGTTGTTTGATGAATGAATGTGCCTGAATTTTATAGGAGAGCATGTGTGTGTGCATGTGTGAAAGGGTGTCAGGGGTGCTAAATCTAGGGGTGGGGGCATGACATTCTTTGTTCCTTTACACTCGATGCACAGAAAACATACTTTACTGTGCATCATGGGTAAAACAAACATAAGTGTTATTACCTGGCTAGACTGGCTAACATTAGTGGCACCAGTCTGCGTGCACTTTCTTTCTGTGGCATGGCATTTTTACTGGGCAACTTTGATAATGCAAGCATGTTAAGTGTTATTTCATGGCTAGTCTGGCATACTGTGGTGCAACCAGTCTAGCTATAATTTCTTACAGTAGAATGTCATTTTTGTACTGGGCATCTATAATGAAGCAAGCATGAAAAGTGTTATTAAATGCTAGACTGGTATATTTTGGTGCAGCCAGTGTGGCTATCTTTTTTTTCTCTGGCGTGGCATTTTTTTTTACTGGGCATCTATGAGAAAGCAAACATGATAAGTGTTATTGCATGGCTGGGGTGTCATATTCTGGTGCAGTCAGTCCAGCTATAATGTGTTTCTGTGGCATGCCCTTTTTAAAGGGCATCAACAATAAAGCAAACATGATAAATGTTATTATGTGACTAGACTTGCCTACATTGGTATAGCCAGTCTGGAGATACTTTCTTTCTGTGGGAAGGCATTTTTTTACTGGCTGTTTATGGTGTGGGCAAGGGCATCATGAAAATGCATTGGAAACTGCTCCTGTGTACTGTTGCTGATTTCCAGCTATTGTTTTTTTTCCATGTGCTACCATACAAAACCGATTGCAAACTATGTAGCTTTTTACTCAATGTTTCACCGAAATTGCTGCAAAATGCACCATTTCAAAAATCTTTTTCTCACCGGGGAGAACCCTCCAAATCCCCTTTGTGGATTCGGGCTCCAGTGCTTTGCTCGGTTGCTCACACACAGTCGAGGTAAACAGTTTGGCCCCTCCATTTCAAAAATTCATCAGGCACCATTGGTCCTCAGGAGTCCTGGCAGTGCTGGAATCGGACTGGATATACCCAGATTCGGAAATTGACAAAATGGTCTCCTTTGATTTTGAATCTGGGGGAACAAAAGGCCATCCTCGAACCGCCACACACTGCACATGCAGTGATTACCTGTCCTTGGCCTCGATGATGTACCTATGAGCTCAGAAGAGCTCTGCTCCTGTTTTTCTTTGTTTTGCAGTAAGCATGGTGGTGCAATTAATGTGAGATGCATGCACACTGCACAGCGTGTGGGTGATTGGGAGCATTATTATCTGCTAAGAGTTGTGGATGGTGGGTAATTAGAAATGGGAAGGGGCATAGTGAAGGAGTCAGCCACTTGTGGTTTCCAGAGTTTCTGGTCTATGACTTCCATGCGCCCTAATTGTTGTCTGTAATTGCTAGGGCCAGTGGAAGTTGTAGCATAAAACACCTGGAGAGCAAAAGGCTGAAGACTCATGGTAAAGGGCATTTTCTTTCATTGTGTTTCTTGCAGTTTTGATAGTTAAAAACCCAGATTACATTTTTTAGGCTCCCAATTTTGTATATGATGTGACTGAAAGCTTCTGTTCAGGATATGGAAAATAAAGCTACAATCATTCTCCTTTTGTTCAACATGTTACTATAACGATATAGTTTGTTTGGTTGGTTTAATATATGATTTGTAAAGGTTTCAATGGATCTCTACAAAACAGAGTTTTATTTTATTTTAACTCTGTGTTGTTTACACATTTTATTTGAACAACTATCTCTTGACTCCCTTAGCCTTAGCCCATCTGTCTGCCTGTGACTATTCCTCTCTGTGGAATGCCAGAATTCCAGATTACTTTTGTTCTTCCAAAAGTACAATATTTCGGCATCAGACCTCTGGGTTCTCACAAGAATCTTGAGGAATGCAAGCCCTCCAATTTCAAGTGTTGTGTCTGCCCATCCTCCCTGTAGCCCCATCAGGAGGCATGTTCTCTGGTGTGGCGTCTGAGATCCAGTCAGTGACTTTAGCTCCACGTAATAAAGGGAAATGGGTGTCTATTCCTGCCATTCACTGGTGGAGAAACCTTAGGGTCTGAGGAGGGTTCAGAGTGATTGTCAACATCAAGGGGGTCCATGTCTTCCTTGCAACACATTGCAAGATGGACACGCTTAAAAAGATCTCCTTGACTGATTCACCTGGGAGAAGTTATGTCATCCATAGGCCATTAAAGGTTCATTTGCTTCCACATTCAGGGTGTACAATGTGCCGTTGACAGTTCTACTTTCTAGGCTACAGTTTGCCCTCAGGGTTTTGCGAAGGTCTTTGGTCTTTTGGTGTGCACTCTGCACAAATAAGTAGTACACCCATATCTCAGCCCAGTTCCCTATCATGGCCACCCTACTGGAGGTTTGCTTCTTCTTTTATGATTATGAAAGGGCAACTTAAAACCCAATGGTGAGCAATTAAACAGGCTGTGGCTTTGTCTCAAGTGGTCTACTTTATATATAGGAAAGAGCAATGATAGGTATAGATTCTTCCATATATTTCACACCTTGTGTCAGATCCCAATTATTAGAGAAACAAGAAAACCAACAGGATGACTTGTTTTCTTTCACATGGCTCACTGTTACTATGAGTTCAAACATATCGTCAGGAAAAACTGACCTATTTTATCAAAAAGAACTTGTCAATCTCTTCAGCACCTTCCACTGATTGCTGTAAACACCAAAGGGAGCTTAGAGCCATATTAATTAATGCTGATGCCAACCTAAACCAGACTTAAATGAGGTTCAGTTCACAGAAGATGGGCAATTACCCGACGTTTAATGGCTGTGTGAGCAACAACACCATACAGATGTCTTCAGCTCATCACCCCTGCTCTGACACGGAAATGTCAGTAAAGTGTTTTGCAATTTGCTTAATTGATTCTGTTGAATACGGCTATAAAGGTCAATGTGATAAGGTATACCTGGAGGAAACAACAAAAAGTATAAGAGAACATATACCTGAAGACAATTCGGACAACAAAAAGAACCTGAAGTCAGCTGTTGCTGGACACTTTTCAGAAGCAGCACACTCAAAGCCCTCTGTCCTCCACTTGCCCTCTCAATCAATCGTGCCGCCACTGAGTTCAATAACACTCTCACTGTCTCTTTGCACTATCATTAGCGTGCTGAATCTTTCATCGCTTCACATCCCCACCCTTACCCATGGATCCCACCAGCAACTCAAGAGCCGAAGACAACTATGTGTGTCCACTTACTCCACTGGCGCAAGGATCACACTCCTGCTGTTCTCACTGCCCACAACGACCCTCCTCTGGCTCTCTCCACATCTCTGTATTCTGCCAAACCCTCTTACTACACTTCTCTCATATCCTCCCTCGGCCCACATCCACGCAAATGTTCTATGACCCTTCAGGCTATGCTTTACCTCCAAAAAATAGCTGTTTATCATCTTCACTTTGAGCTCACAGCTTTGACTGCTTCACCCCCCCAAAAATCACTAAAATAAGCAAAGCCCCCTGCATCCTCCTAATCTTTCCCACCCCCTTCCTCCTTCAATCCACCTCCTATCATCTCCACCTTCTCCTCATTATCCCACTTCTGCCCCACTTCTCCGGCTGATGTCCTATCCATCCTCCACTCTGCTCATCTGTCCTGTGCTCCCATTGACGCCTTCACACCACAAACAAAGAGTGTGTACCTGTAAGACTGCTGCTTGGTGTCCACCAGGATTGTCTAAGTGAACCCATTCACAGCGACCGGCCAAGAGAACTATACGTACTGACCAAAGAGTGGGCAGAGATGTCAGACATATTAGTCACCAATGGAAGAACCACCAGGCTGCAAAAGAGAAGGGCACACAGTGAGCATGAGTGTTCCCAAGACAGATCACTATGCTATCAGTAGCAAGTACACCCATAAGTATGGGCAAAGCAGCACCTATCTATGGCATTGGCACAAAGTGTGGGACACCTTCTCGGGATCCAACCTCCCTACATCCTGAGATCCTAAATCCATAGGCCAGAAGCCCACAAAAGGCCAAGAGGCATCACAAAAACAAGTCTGCAGGCGCCTGACCTCAAAGCACGAGGTAGACATTAGGTGTAGTGTGACGAGGAAAATCACACAAAACTAATAAGCCAAAATCCAATCCCAGACCAAGGGGAAAGTCCAAACACAGTCTAAGGTCCAAGTCAAAGTCCAGGGAGAAGAACATTTCACAGGTCCTGAAGTGGCGAAACGCGGATCACCCTGCATAGAAGTCACCGAAACATCAAAACTGAGTAGAATCCAAGGCAAGTGACGATGGAAGGAAGGGTCTGATACACAGAAGATCCAATTGAGGAAAAAGTAAAAAATTCACACAAGAAGGGTTCAAGGAGCAGGCGATGACTTGCACGTGGTACAGGAACTATGAGCAGGCGCTACTGGAATAGAGAGGAAAAACAGACCAAACAGTCAAAGGTTGAAGAACACTCTCAAATGATCACCTATCTGCATTCTAGAGCACAGCAGTCATCTCCCCCGCCTGTCTCAGGCATTCGCTCTGACACTGCATTGCTTCTAGGTCATGTGGCTCCTGTGATGCACTGCACACAAGTGACATCCACAGATATGTTTGGAAACACAGCTGCCATGGGACCCGCCACCACCTTGATGGCGAAGGGCATGGCAGCAATCGATGGTGGAACATGACATTACCCATCATCTCCTCATACTTCTCCTCCCTCTTCAATCTTTCTCTCATCACAAGCATCTTCACACACTTTCACATAATAGCCACTGGCATCCCTATAATTAAGAATCCGACCACTGACCCTACCAATCCATCTTTTTACACACCCATCTCGCACATGCCCCATCAGACCAGAAATTGTTGAGGGAGTGGTCTTTGACCTCATTATTGCCCACCTCAAGGATCACTCATTCTGTGACACTCTCCTATCAGGCTTCAAGAGCAAACACATGTCTCCAACTTTCCAACCACTGGTCAGCACTCTCATATCTTCTTCATCCATATCCTACTTGACTCTCCTCAACCTTTGACACTGTAGACCACCCCATCCTCTGACAGACCCATTGCTCTCTTGGTTTCAAAGACACTGTGCTTGACTGGATGGCCTCCTATCTCTCTGTCCACTCTTCCATCTCATGGAACTCTAACACTTCCTCCACTCGCCTACCTGTGGGGGTCTCCCAAGGGTCAGTCTCTTCCTTTGGTTTCAACTACCAGCTCTTTGCGGATGACACCCAGACCCTTTTCACATTCCCTCTCCTTCACCCAGGAAACAAGGATAAAAGTGAAAGGGTCAGTGGATCACTCGTGTACTCTCCTTTTTGTTCACCGTAAATAAAGAAAACACTTTAAGTGTTGTACCTGAGTGAGGTCAATTCTAGTTTTTATGTAATAATATCTATTTGAGTAAGGTTAGAAATAAAGTAAAACATCACAAGATTCCAGATTGGGTCATACAGAAAATAAAAGAAAAACATAGACAACAAATCAACACATTGCTTATGCGGTAATGCTTATGCGGTAAACAGAGTACAATTCTCTAGTGTCGGTATATGGCGACCAGTATCAAAAGTGAACATTTAAAACAAAACAACATGAAAAGTTTTTACAGGGCAGTGTAAGCACATTGGTAACACTGTGATTAAAAGTGTGTCTACACCAGGGTGTTTCAGCCATCTATAGGGGCAGAGTGTGCCTTGTATCTGATACGGCCTTCTTCAGGACGGGAGACTGTATGATCGAGATGTTCAGAGGGTGCTGCAAACAGTGAGAGAAAGTATGGTCAGGAGAGTGCTGAGCTTAATTTATTTTAACAAAGTGAAAACATCACTCAATGTGTCAGATTTTTAAATACTGAACACAGTTTACCTGTGGGAAGAAAATGGCCACAGATGTTCTAATGGGAAAACTCTCATCAGTTAAGGTCACAATGGACTCCTTTTATTGAGTAAAAAATACGTGACATCAGTGTTGTCTCCTAAATAATGGTTTAAATCCGAGGAAAATCTACAGATGGCACATGTGAAAATAGTCTTGACAGTTTATACATAGGCTTACCTCTACGTGTGGCTGTGAGCTTGAGAGTGCACTATATGCATGGTTTGGAAACGTCCACTTCAGAGCGTCCTAGAAGAGGGCACATGATCAGTGGAATACGTAATATCTGGGTCTAGCATATTTGAAAAGTTGTGCTCTACAATTGTAAGAGTACCTCTGCAGACGTCTGTGTCTGCGCGAGCTGCGCTCAGCATGCAATGTACTTGGGCTGTAGTGCTGAGTCACAATCTCCGGTGTGATCGTAATGCCGGCTGGTGCCTCATGGACCATGAATCTCATTTGGCTATGTGATATAATACATGATTTGCACGAGATGATGTACTGGAATTACCTATTGTATATGTATTCACATCATGTCTAATGTAATTTGATTGAGACACATATGTCAAGATGCATACGTCACACCACTGTCATCATTTTTTTGCTGCCTTTTCAATTATAAGCCCCGAAGAGAATAAGCGCCCCGGTTTTCAATTAATTACTTTGTGGCCCTCTGCATACATACGGCCCGCTGACCTAACTAATCATGTCAGCAATTAATTGACTGGATTATCAATGTTACAGCCGTTGCCTACAGTTGCCATGGCAACAACCTGAACACTCATACTTTTCTGTGACCACAATAACGAGTTTGTTTCGGGCAATCACCATAATTGCTTCATTAGTTTTTTGGAACCCTTTTGAGGCATTAATTCACGATATTCACGAGATTAGGCCGGACACCATTCCAAAATGGCCGCCTGTATTTATACATTTGTGTCCTAGCAACAGCGTCAGCAACAGCATCAGCAACAGCGTTAGCAACGCTGCACTTCCTGGTCCACGAGTCACCAGCCGGCATTACGATCGCACCGGAGATTGTGACTCAGCACTACAGCCCGAGTACATCGCATGCTGAGCGTGGCTCGCGCAGACACAGACATCTGCAGAGGTACTCTTACAATTGTAGAGCACAACTTTTCAAATATGCTAGACCCATATATTACGTATTCCACTGATTGTGTCCCCTCTTCTAGGACGCTCTGAAGTGGACGTTTCCAAACCATGCATATACTTCACTCTCAAGCTAACAGCCACGCGTAGAGGTAAGCCTATGCATAAGCTGTCAAGACTATTTTGTACACGAATCACATGTACCATCTGTTGATTTTCCTCGGATTTAAACCGTTATTTAGAAGACAACACTGATGTCACCTATTTTTTACTCAATAACAGGAGTCCATTGTGACCTTAACTGATGAGAGTTTTCCCATTAGAACATCTGTGGCCATTTTCCTCCCACAGTTAAGCTGTGTTCAGTATTTAAAAATCTGACACATTGAGTGATTCGTTCACTCTGTTAAAATAAATTAAGCTCAGCACTCTCCTGACCATACTTTCTCTCACTGTTTGCAGCACCCTCTGAACATCTCGATCATACAGAAACCTGTCCTGAAGAAGGGCGTATCAGATACGAGGCACACTCTGCCCCTATGGAGGGCTGAAACACCCTGGTGTAGACGCACTTTTAATCACAGTGTTACCAATGTGCTTACACGTTTTGTTTTAAATGTTCACTTTTGACACTGGTCGCCATATACCGACACTAGAGAATTGTACTCTGTTTACCGCATAAGCAATGTGTTGATTTGCTGTCTATGTTTTTTTTGATTTTCTGTATGACCCAATCTGGAATCTTGTGATGTTTTACTTTATATCTAACCTTACTCAAATAGATATTATTACATAAAAACTAGAATTGACCTCACTCAGGTACAACACTTCAAGTGTTTTCTTTATTTACGGTGACTGAACAAAAAGGAGAGTACACGAGTGATCCACTGACCCATTCACTTGTATCCTTGTTTCTTGAGAAGCCCTCCTGGGCAAAATAGGGTCATTTCCAGGAGCCCTGATTTCTAAACTCTCCTTCACCCATACTATTTTGGTACACAAAACCAGCTGTCTAGCAGCCATCCGTTGAAGGATGGTTCTTTGCTGTCTAATGCTTAACCCTTCAAAGACAGAAGTCATTTCCCTTCCTGCTTCTAATGCTAACCCTATGTTCCCATATCCCATCTCCTCCCCTCCTCACCTCACTCTATTGAATGACATACCTTTGGTGTTCTCTTTTTAACAGTGACCTAAGACTCTAACTCTTCTTCATTGCAATTGTCACTGCTGCCAGTATTATCCTTCTCAATATAAGCCAAATTCAGTCAGTACTCTAATAATTTCCCCCATTCTTTCTAAATGGATTTCTGTTCAAGCCTACTCCTTGGTTTCTCCCACTACTCCTTCTTTCCCCTTAAGCAAGTTCCAAACTTCACTACTCACGCCCTCTACATCCTCTCAAGATCCTCTCTAGTCTCTGCACACCGACGACACCATGCAGGATGGCTCTCCATGCAAAACGAATTCCTACTCCTAGTCTATAAATTCATCCATGGTCTTGTCCACTCTGTCTCATTAATCAGTAGCATTGATTTGTATACACACAGTTACATACACCATGCAAATACCACAGAATGACATTGTTAATCTTTTTTTAAAACATATACATTGCACAAGTGTTTCTAGTAGTGGGTAGTTCAAATCAAACGAGCAAGGAGGCTCAGTGGGGACAGTACAGCGGGGACCTGAAACACACAGATCGAGCAGTGCTTGGCATCGCAGGGTGCAATGTGGAGAGTAACAGGAGACATTGTTAGCCAGGAGGGGTCGGGGGTGCAAGCCATGGATACATTTGAACACAAGAAGAAGGATCTTGAAGATGGATCGGTGTTGAGCTATCCCACATTAAGGTAGTGGACAGAGGTTGGATAAAATGGAGGGATCTTATGGAGAGTGCGGGTTTGAAAGTTTTGTATTTCATTGAGCGGCAAACAAAGAGAACAAGGCACAAGAAAAGTCTAGCGCCATAGACAAGTTGGCCTAGCACAAGGCCAGTTGGGTTTATCACTTTTTTTAGGTGAGGTGGAGCTGGGGCTATGCATATACGCAGTAGGATTGTCTGCCTTAGAATGATGAAAGGCTGAGTCAGCCTTGTCTGGAGTCAGTCTGTGATATGCAGTTTACACACACATCTCTGCAGTGGACACTCGGCCCTCCCAGGTACTTCACAGAACAATTATTAGTTTTTATTTTCAAACAATTGTAATTGTGCACATTTGTTTTTCCTGCCCCCAAAGAGAACACGTTGAAGTAGTTGAGAAGGTCAGAATAATTTTCAAGATATTATAGGGAATTGGCTAGCACATGAAGCCTGTATTTTATGCAGTGTCACACTTAATTTGTGGCGGCGACTACATGGATTAGAAGTACAAATATTCAAGATACAATATAATGATCTTAAACAGGAAACCTTCGCCGTGTTGTATTTCCTGACGAGACAGCTGAACATAGAAGTAAAAAGAAGATAGTGGATAGTGCAAGATTGGGTTAAAAATTGCTGTTGATTTCAAGCGTCACTGGCTAGGGTGCCAGCGAGGAGGATTATGCTAAAATTTTGCAAAATATGTGTATGCCGGGATTGTCAAACTGGATGTATGTTGGGATTGTTTAGAATGCATTTGTACAAGGATTTTTCAAACCGGAAGTGTACTGCAAATTGGGAATTTTACTATCTGTGTTATAGAACCTGGAAATATGCTGAGAATGTGCAAGGAGGGAATATCATGCAATTGTTCAAATTTACCAATCTAGAGTATAGTAGGGCTGTGAAAATGGGTCTTTAGTGGGTTTTTCAAATATGGAGTAAAATGTGATTGTACAAATAGGGACGTACTGTGTGCCAAACTGGGAACATACTTGAATGTCAAACTGCGAATATACTGGCACTGACAAAACTGGGAATGTGGCGCTGGGAGCCGGGTCAGACTGGCGCATACAATTGTCTCGGGCACCAATGAAAAAGTGGCCTACAGTTGCAAAGGGAAATTCATTCCTTTGACCCCAAATACTGGCCCACACTAGCATTTTGAGCCTGGCTGGGAGTATGCAATGTATACTGAGATTGTGTTGACAGCAATTTTGAATTTTGTACAAAATTACAATACACTGGGCTGTCAAATTGGGAGTATATTGGGATTGCCATATTGGGGTTGAACTGGAATTTTGCAAATAGGGTACAAATTGGGCTTGCCCAACCAGGTGAATACTGGGTTTGACAAACTATGGTTTTTGTGGGATTTAAAAATGTTGAATAAACTTGGATTATACAGTTTAAACTGTGATTATACCACGGTTGTCTAACTAGAAATATAATGGCTAAACTATTTGCATTATAGTCCCGGGAGGATAGCTCAGCAGCGACGTGCTCGCCTTGGAAGCAAAACGACACAGAGCAACATAGGTTTGATCCCTGGGTCTGGGCTTAGAAACCTCTGGGTATTAAGCGCGTTATAAATAACCTATCATATCATATCATATTAAAATTGGTACCACAGGAAGGTTGTTATACTTAGAGTTTACTGGGGTTACCAAACTGGGAATATAGCAGGTTTGTTAAACTTGAATATTCTTGAATTGTCATAACTCGAAATGCCAAACTGGGAGTGTACTGAGAATGTCAATATGAGTGTCTACTGAAATTGAACATAGGGAACTTTACTGGAATTTTGCAAACTGGGAATGCAATGGAACTGTTTAACTGTAAACTAGGAATTTATTACATTTGAATAGACTGGGTTTGTCAAAGTGGTATGTAAATGTTTGGGCTGTTATGTTATTTTATGTAATTCTATGATTTTTATGATCTCATATCATGATTTTATGTAATCAACAATCAGTGAGTGATCCAGGTAATTCCACCCACAAAGTCTGGCAGATCATGAGGCAGCACAACAAGGTGTGTTGCAAGTAACTGTGTTGCAAAGGAATGATTCTTCAACTTTTGCCGATGAGTTTGAGCCTCGGTACTCACATGGAAGGGTGTAGATCTATATATATATATAAAAGTGAACATTTGTTTGTGGCGGAATTTATGACAAAGCGTTGTTCCTTATACAATTCCACACCGTTTCACAAAACTGCACCAAATTTTGCATAGTTACCTGTTAGTACCCTCCAGACATTACTAGCTAGATGACTTTTTGACACCCCACCCTTTCCCTGGATTTCAGCACCTTCATACATGAAACGGTTACCCGAAATCGGTGAAACATCAATATGGTCGTAGAAGGACCGGACCCAACACGAGGAACAAAACTTGAAGTCCAGGCCCTAGGATCAGATTCAGGATATTCTTCCGGGCACAGTTACTGAGTAGAACTCAAACATGGTGTATTCCGATGAAGCCGTAAACTATCCAACAGGATTCCTCAACTCACTCGACCCCTACCCCAAGGAATGCCACCACATCACCTTCGACTGAAAGTTGGGTCACCATCATGCTCCGTCGCAATCTCGTCACACCTAAGATGTTCAATGGCACAAGGCTGTGCGTAAAAAAATTGCTGCACAATGTAATTGAAGCAACAATGTTCACCGGGAAGGGAAACAAAACATTTGTTTATAAACAAGCCTTACAATGAACATGTACTTTAGTAATATTGAACTTTAGGTCATAGCTGTTAGCACCGTCAGCATCATGTCACCCATCATGCTGCTTAGAAATCACCATGTTGTTCTCACGTACAGTTATATGTTTCAGAATGACTTTTTAAGAAGAACAATACATTGTGTTGTGTAGTCTTTATGAGAATTTTTTTTAAATCACAAATAATGGAGCCTTCAGAAAAACATAAAGCTACCTTATGGTATTTCTAACAAATAGTACCTATAAGAAAATAAAATCCCGGGCAACGACGGGTATATCAGATAGGTTTATACATGTAATGTCTAAACCTTATTAACATTTACAACACATTTTTATTAAACTTATATCTTTGGAACAAACAAACACATCTATTAATGCAAAGTACTAAGCGAGTGTAGAATAACATCTGAAGCCTGCAATATGCGTAATCACTCGAATACCCCAGCGGATATGCAAGTTACAATAACGACCCCCACAACTATCTCAAAAGAGAAAGTAAAAGATCAAGCCACCAGCTCTAATATTATTCCTGATAACCAGGAAACGTTAATACTAACCAGTGTGGGGGAACCAAAACAATTGGTACACTGCCCGTTCTACATAACACTCAAGGGTCTACTGGAATCATGTTATCAACGCCATCAGAGGAGGTTGTTAACATGAATGATAAAGCACCACAAGTGGTCGACGACCACTGTTGTCTAAAGCCTGCCAACCCAGTCACTGTAACGCTCACCTGAATCCCTCGGAGGCGCAGGTCTGGGCTGGGGGTTCTCGGAGTCTTCTAGGGTCACGCGCAGGCCTCGAATCCCACCCTGGAAAGGCCCTCTCCTCACTGAGATCTTGATCTGAAGGGTGAGGTGTCTGCAATTGGGAGAGCAAGGGGTTAGTAGGATATATAAGCCTGACTGGGCAAGCTGACTCCCCTTCCTGGTACTCCCCACGTAGTTCGTAGGCTAAATGTGCTCACCTTATATAGGTGAAAGCGGAGCTCTCCATCCTGCGTCTGTGCAGGGGCGCCGAAGCCAGTTACTTCACTGGTTAATTGTCCAGCCTCTTGGTTGCAGAGGATGAAGATTTGGAGCTAGGCCGTCGTTAGCAGCACGAACGGCGGTTGCTTGAATGGAGAGCGATGGAAAGGCGAAGGTATTGCAGGCAAGTAAGTAGAAAATGTCAATTCGAAGTTTAAAGCACTTCTTAATGTCTCTTTTCCTTTTTCAGGTTGCAGAAGCAGCTGGGTAGAAAAATAGATGTCGAGGAATGCGCCGAGGAGTGAGAAAGATGAGAGCTGCCCAAAACACGTGCGTATGGATGGAGTTTTGTATTTCTTAATGATGTCCTTTTGTTTTGCAGATGCGAGTAGCAGCGTCGGCGGAGGCGAGAAGAATGCAGCGCAGGTAGGGAAAGTTTCACGATGGTTACTAACCAATGTCCTTGCTTCCACAGGGTGCCGAAAAATGGAAAGCTGCAGCCCGTGGCTTGAGATGCACAGATGGATTGGGTAAGTGCTGCGCTGGTTGTTATCTCGTGCAAACCTGGTGTTCTTTTCCCTTCTCAGATGCTGCAGAAGACGAAGATGGTATTTCAGAAGGTAAGATTACGGATTTCTCTTCCCTAGATGCAGAAGTTGAAGATTCTCTGGAGCTGACACGGTGAGCGTCTTGCTGCTATTGCAGAATAACGCGAAGCACGTTGCTCTGATCGGGCGTGGTTTAAATAGTCCTACTGGAGTGCTTAGGTGTCTCCTTCCACAGCAGCCTCGCCCAGGTAAGAAGTCCCAGCTTCCAGAATAGTTCCAGTATCCAGTCCCAGGGAGTGGTGCTGGCCACGCCCAGAAGGTAAAGTAGTTCCAGCCATGGATGGATGAGGATTTCATCCTGCAGGGGATTGAGCAGCATGGTCTGCAGCCGGTAGGTCCACCCAAGCACCATTCCTTACATCATGAGCCCGGCACGTCCTGTGCCGGGACTGGGTCCCCTTATGAGCCTGGCGCCACTGGCGCCAGGACAAGGTCCATAAGGCCCCTATGGGAGCCGATGGGTGCCTGAAAATAAAGTTGTGACCCAGCTTCCGAGGCAGTTGGGCTAAACCTGACTCCTTGGAGGATGCGGTCATGACAGTCACTATCCTTGAAAAATCTATACCAAAATCTATACCATGCCAGTCTAAATCTAGGTGTCATATGGCCAAAACAACATGGGTGAAGATACCTCACACAAAATGTATTTCCCAAGAAATCTACCACAGAGCCAAGGCCCCCCCCAGGACTATGAACCCTTGAATGATTTAGTAGCGCTGGTCTCAAATTCGAAAATGATCTAAATCAAAGGGAACTCTACACTCACAATTTCATAGAGAGATGGCTAAACAAATCTGTCCAACTATTCAAGAACTACAAGATGATGGAGTATCTTCGTCCCTGACACAAACAAATGCCACAAAGAATTTGACTTGTGGGGATACATATATAGCAGCTATAAAAAAAAATTATGAACGGTGTGAATACAAAACTTTCCATCGATTATTACTAACATGCAGAGACTACCCATTTTTAAAGTATGACCTTAATTGGACGAGCATACTGAATATAGGTGCTGAGATACCAACACTACAGGATCTAATGACCACTGATATTGATATAGTGGAGTTTCTAGATCATGGTGATCTGACAAAAGTGAGGCTCTTCATGAGATCAGGAATCATTCTAAATGCCCTGTGGCTGGCAAGATCTAAACTGTTTAACCTAGGCTTTTCCTTAACGCAAGACTTGTCAGCAGTAATGGAATTTATGTCACCACAAATGACTGCGAAGCCAAGGGTATATTAAAGCATCTCTAATACACAATAGAATACTCAAACAAGTGAATCCTCACATCATACATGGCCAAGACATACTCCTGAGAATAAATCATAACAATCCTGGACAAATGAACATGTGAGCTTGTTATCATGGAACACGCGTGGTCATAGGCATTTCATCAACACCCAATGTGAGGAGTTGAATGCCTTTGACATTATTGTGTTCCAGGAAACATGGCTTACTGCCAAACCTGTATGGGATTCATATAACATCTTAAGAGTTCCAGCCATTAATAATTCCACTGGCCGTCCGATGGCAGGTCTCCTCATAGCTGTTTAAAAGATAAGGAATATCAAGATGAAATAATGCAAATCTCCATCGTCATAAATACAAATGGTAAAAATGTGTAAAGACCCCTATACGATTGCCATTATTAATGTTTACTGGGCTCTATACGTCTGGTTAGACAATAATTGAAATCGGAGTTGTTTTTTGAGCATATAAATGGTGTTCTGGATGATTTATTATTGGATACCACTATTAGTCACACTCTAATCTTAGGAGATCTGAATCTTTATTTAATGTCACAAAATTGCAAGGTTTTTACACACGATGAATTGCATTGGATAAAGCTTATGAAAGAAAGGAACTACGCCATGTTGAACGGGTCTATTACAGGAGACATTCCTGCCCAAGCTACCTGGCGTAGAGGTAGTTCCTCAGCTTTGCTGGATTGCATCTACTCCGACATAGAATTCTTAAATATGGTCACATCCTTGGTTGTTAAGGAAAATAATTTAAGTGATCATAATCAGCTATGCCTATTATGGCAATGGACCATTTTTCAGGGCGCTAATACAAACGAAATTAATGCTGAAGTGGCGAATGTCATTGTCAATCAAGCAGGCAATCGGATACAAGCTAGCTCAATTTGATCGAATCCTTCGTAATGATTTTGGGAGCACTAAGGAGAACGAGGATGGCTGTTATGTAAAATCCGTGCAGATGTTCTTTGGAAATGGGTCTTCTAACCAGACGTATAGAGCCAAGCATTTACATGCCTTTGATCCTGATCTGAAAATCAGAAAAGTGCAATTAAGAAAAGACATACAGCACCTAACAAAAAGATCCTACTTAAAAGAGCGCTAATCAGATAAATCATTTGAAATCATTATATAAAAATTGGTTACGTGCCCGAAGGGCCAAACATTATCACCTTGATGGAGAAAACATGATGACTCAAATTGTGCAAAAGTCATCAGGTGGCATTTGGTCACTGTTAAATACTGCTCTTTCTAACATCCAGATGCATTTGCAAATAAATCCTATTGCACACGATATATGGACGGATTACTACACTGCTGTTTACAGTACTCCTTTCCCTCAAATTAAATTCGATTTGAGTGAGGTAAAGATGGATCATGCCTTTTCGATTGATAAGGATGACATATTGCATTATATAGCAAAGCTCAGTAGATCTAGAGCTGCTGTGCCGGATGGGCTCCACAATTCCATGTTGAAGCAAAACCCGGAAGTTTAGTCTTCCATCCTACATAAGATTTATGTACATATCTTAAAGATTGGTAAAATACCAAATTTGTGGAAAAAATCCATTATCTTCTCTATTTTTAAGAAAGGCGATAGGGCAGATCCATGATCATACCGACCAATTGCCTTGTTGGATTACCCGGGCAAGATTTTTGCGCGCCTACTGCTGGCCGCATTTAGTAAATGGTTAACGGAAGTAAACATAAGGGATGACTTCCAGACCGGATTTATTCCAGGTCTGGGTAAAGTAGTCAACTTGATCACCCTTAACATCATTATTCAATTGGAAAAACAACGAAAACAAGCAATCTTTGCAGCTTTCGTAGACTTTTGCACAGCATTTGATACTGTACCTCGTGAATTGTTATATGAGAAATTGCTGGATCAGGGTTGCCCCTGGTTTGTACTAAAATGGTTGCTCCAATTCCATACAGACACCAGCATACCAGCACACAGATTTGCCTAAGGAGGGATGGCCTGTTGTCTAAAGCTATAAAAACAGAAAGAGGACTAAAGCATTGTTGTTTGCTAGCCTCAGCTGTATTTCTTTTATCGCTGATATAGGACATAGTTTTAAGGGCCTAATAACAGATGCCCCGAGAGTTAAGGGAGATCCTATAAATTGGCTATTGTATGCAGATGACATGGTCTTATTATCCAAAACACAGCAAGGCCTGTGACTAATGCTAAAGGCTCTTGATAGTTATGTGCAGAAAAATTGTATCTCCATTAACATGACAAACATGTCGTCATTGATGTCAGCATTGACATTTGAGATGACATCTTTCATGATCTGGGTGTTAGTGGTAGCAGTGCACAGGGGTGGTGGCAGGGTTGGGGGCTTAGTTTACCATAACTGGTGAATTTCAGGTGTTTTTCCGTTTTAATTTGAAGCATAAAGGGGAGGTGGAATGTTTTTTTTTTGTGAAGTGTACAGGTTTTTGTTGGGCAACTTAACCATAACGTCCCCTCAACAAAGATTTTTTTTGTAGTGAATTTCACTGGTTTTTGGGAGGGCAACTTAACCATAACGTCCCCTTAACAAAGTTTTTTTGTAGGGAATTGTGTAGATTTTTGGAAGGTGGAAGGTAAGCATGAAATTGTGGCAATGAAGTTGATGAGCAGAATATATACTGAAATCATGTGATTTTGAGAGATATGTAGTATAATCTACGTACTTGACATACATTTAACATGGAACATACAGAACCCCCTCCCTATTGATATTGGAAAGGTACGGACTGAGCGCCTGTTTGCGGACGGGGTTGGACAGGATCAACATTACCGAAAGAGGCGGGGGGTAGTAGAAAATGTACTATTGTTTTACACAAAAAGTGTGCAATGTAGAAGAAGGACACTGAGATATTATAAGTAGTAATAAGTAAATATGGAAACCTGAAGCTGGGAAAAGAAAACAACAAATGTAATAAGCATGCAGAATGAAGTGGATGGTACTATAAAAAAAAAGGATGCCTCCAGCATAATCACTTCACAGAAACTCAGCAGTCTGGAACGAAAGTGGACGGACGCAGTAGGACGAAGGGAGATTACAGCAAAAGAGTGAGTGCAGATCATTTTTTTATATGCGTGAGGTTTTTTCTTGATATGTGGTGCATAAATAATCATTTCTGTTGTTTTGACTCAGAAATGGCTAGTACTTTGGAGTGGCTGGAGGAGTATTTCCCGCATGGGGAAATGTCTGAGGACAGTGACAATAATGGTACACATTGCTCTGCATATGCAAAATAGTGACCAGTATTTTAAAGGCATTGAACTTATGTATATATTTTTTTTTAACAGAGCAGGAAAAAAAAGATGAAAGGGTAACAAACGAGACAGAAGAAGGCAGGATAAAGAGGATAGAGGAGAAAATTGACATATTGAATGCCAATTTTCAAAGTTTACGGGAGTTTGTGGAGGACTGTGTGAGAGGAAAAGTTTGTTATCATTGCCCCACCTGCACCTGCCCTGCTTCTCCATTCCCTAGTGAACCATCCCCAAACATTCAACAGGAAAATAGACGTTTTGACAAAATATCCATCCCTTCTTTCCCTCACAAATCTTCTCCTGATAACCAGCCCGTGTTGAATCCTAATTCCCCCATATTTGTTTCAGTGTCCACTTCCCCTGCTATTTCTTTAGAATGATGTGTGTGTGTTTGAAATGTTTTTGTACAGTAGTTGTAGAGAAAGAGTTTGTGTGTAGAATTATTTTTTAAAAAGATGTAAAATGTTTGCGAACAGCGCGCCTATTTGACCTATCCGCAAGCAATGGAATGTGGGTGCTGTCTAATGTGAAGTAAGACGGATGTGATGTGTGACTGCACCATCTTTTGAAAATGTGCATACATAAACAGAAAGAGGTGTCCAAAGGATATACTACCTCGGCGTACCGCTCGGAAACGAGATAATACATGTTCGTAGAACACACAAGATGTCCGGAATGGGTGTAAATGAGTAAAAAGGGAGTGTGTGAAGGACAGTATAGCGGTCCGTATTGGGCACAGTCAAAATGGTGCCGTCTGTAGAACAGGCACGGTGACCGGCAAGTTCGTAGGCAAACAAAATGGAGTTGTCCTAAGGACACTGGAACTGTCTGTACAGTGAACATAGCATGCGTGCACATGCGCAGTACAAACGTAAGTATTGCAAACATTGCGCCAGTTCCTAACTGTCCGTCTCACTTGTGTCGTACTTTGAGAATCCGAACACTGTCCGTAGGACACTTGTGCGCATGCGCATGTTTGATTGCTTGCATTTGCTGTCCAGGGGACTTTCATTACGGTGGCGGATGTGTTGAGGACGTCATCATGTGACCGCACCTACGCAGAGCGTGGGGACTAGTTTCTGCGGTTGGTGTGCTTCCGCAACAACAAAAAGTAACTTGTAGGCACAAGGCAAAGTATTGTAGAGTGTAAAAATGTAATTTCACACATCCCAAACAATAGCCCACCTTAGGAGTTGCTGTGTAAAATGTGTGTACCGCTTTGTAGGGATGAAGACGGTCACGAGGCACACCCCTGGACCCCTACAAAAGGCCACACCCCCGAGTGCATCTTCATTGTCCTTCTAGCTATAGCAGATTGAGGTGTGTTGCCTTTACTGCTGTAGTGACCAAAAGGAAAGTAATCGGTATGGCTTCCATGGCTGCTGTTGGGTTATTAGCTTCTGCACCACCCCCAAACCCGCCACCATCACCACCTCACCAAGGGCCTGCAGAGAGATATATGAGTGAGCATGTAGAGATTGAGGAAGAAGAGGAGGAAGAGAAGGAAGTGGAGGAACTCTGCACTAGGAGCACTCGGCGGGAGTCGTGGGTGTGGCGGTTGTTTTCCGTTTATGGGAACTTACCAAAAGCATGTGCGAACCTGGTGAAGTGTAACCAGTGTGATGTGATGTTCAGTCGCAAGAGATTTGGAGCGTACAGTTTTGGTACGACAGCCATGAAGCGACATCTCACTTCGTTCCACACTGCGGACATTCGCCAGGTGGTGCCATGTGAAGAGCGTAGTCGTTTGAGTTCCTCCACAGCATCCTCGGAATCCGATCCTCCCACCACAAGAGACACTCCTGTGGGAGACCGCCTCCCTCCAGCTGCTTCACAAGCCATTCGCAATGCTGTGGACCCTTACCTTTTAAAGGTGACAGTAGTGTGCACGTATTGTGACTCAGTACTCTGCAGGGGGGAGATTTTTCGAAGTGCTTTTGAGGCTGCAGTCACCGATCACCAGAAGATCTTACCTAAATAAAGATCACCCTTAATATTTGTCTGTTCAGTTGCCCTTTCTTATCCTCGTGGCTGGTGTCCCTTCCTTACCCTCCTTTTGCCTCTCCTCCTAGTGTGTCGAGTGCTGTTAATCAATGAACGTAAAAACAACAAAAATGACAGAAAAGGCTCTTTTCAGAGCCGCTTTTCTCAGTATAACAATAGAACTACGAAGTGAAGGCCGTAGACCCCTGCGGAGTTCAGCAGAAGTTCACGGACAGTCGTAGAGGTGGAAAAAGGGAGGGTGCAAGCAGAGCAAACGCAATAAAGTGTACGTTGGGAGTAAGTGGCGGCTCTGAAAAGAGCCTTTTGGTGGTGTGTTGTGTGGGTCAAAAACAGTGGATTGGGGAAAACGGATTGTCAGAGAGGTTAGTGTGATTGCAAAAGAGGGCGCAATGCATTTTGTAAATTGTGAAGAAACATCTGATTGCTAGCATATGTGAGGTGGACTCCATCTCTGCGGAAAATGAAACTGCTACGAAACAAAATGTTTTCATTGTGGAAAGAGGACATGCCAACATCTGTTAAAAAGGCACACACAGCCTTATTCACATTGCGTCTCACTTTCTCCATTTGTGGACCAAATGCAGAAGAGCGCAACCATATCTGTCTTTGGGCAATACGGGAAAAAAGTATTTGACAATTTGGAAACATGTCCATGAGCTTAGCGAGTCCTTCCTTCATGGCAAATTGCAAAGAAATTCCAGAGACATGGCCTAAACTGTTTCCTCCACAATTGATGATCAGTATATCTGGAGGACGCTCTGTCTGTAAAGTAACACAAAGAGGTACCAAGTCCAGCCATCTCATGCCACGCACGCCATGCCAGTGCACTTACGCATGTGGAAATCCGAGATTTGTAGATAAACTGCAGCTTTCTGCATGCACCTTCAACCAATGTATCCATGAGTCTCCCACAATCCAGATAATCTGTTTTCGAGCATGGAAAGCCATGGCTGTGTGGTGTCCTGGGAGGGAGAAGACGGTTTTACTAAAGTATGTCGGTCAGAACACACCTACTGAACTTTATGGACCAATCCCTAGCTCTGCTCTGTCTCATTTACATGCGGCTCCACCCTTCAATCCCCGGTGGTGATATGTGCTGGCTGCTAACTACCGTCATGTTTGCGGACATGTACAGGATCAGAGCGTGACGATGATACATTAAAGTACTATTTCCCCTTTTTCCCCTTTAAGGGAGGCTCTGAAAAGAGCCAATTTTTTTTATTTTTGGCCACATATCGTACAGACATGTGGTATTTTACGTATTTTTTTGTAATTTCTGTCCTTGCTTTACTCTTGCAAACATTACAGAACCTTCTCTAAAGCAAGCCTTATGTTCCAAAAGAACATTGCATTTCCCAAAGAAGATAGCGCAACACCATCTCCTTCAAAGTAATGCGCATTGCTTGGAGCAATGTTATCATGGCTACAAAAAAACATACCAACTCGTAGCATGAATGCATGCATGCCGCGATTGATGATGCACCTCCCGATGCTTTGATCTGGACAGAAAACAGAAGTGTTGTTCCATTGTACTCTCAGGAGTAAAGCAGAAAAAATGACTTTCGATGTTGGGAAGATGGTCATGAGTGCTTCAACCAACTGTGCCAAATCTGCCAGCAAAGTACGTGAAGTCAGGTATCCCAAGTGGCAAGCACCGTAGTGCAAAATGACCACATGAGGAGTGGTCATTCTACGCATGTCTCTGCAAACTTGCAGAATTGCTGCAGCATTGGCATCAGTGTCAGCGCTCCACACCACCTCCACACCTCGCACATCGAAATGGTGTGCCACATGCCTACTGTCTGCATAGTGTTGTAAGCCTTGCACAAAAATGTCTCCAAGCAGCAAAACCCTGACCCTCTCCACCTCTGCCATTTTCAGTGTGCGCACCGTCTTTCGACACAAAAGAGTAATGTGAGCATCTGACTGGCTGATGCCTACAGTCGTCTTTCCATGCAGGATTTGCTGTAGAAACCTGTGTGTGACACGCTCTACCAGCAGACAAGCGTTGCCTACGTGCGGCACGTAACTCTTACCCAGTCCTGCCACCCTTTCTACAGTGGTACCAAAGCGAGTCCCTCATTGGACACAATTAAGCGGGCGCACAATCATCCACCAATCACATAGAACATCGCTAATTTTAACTCCGTCATCAACATTGCGCACTTCAAAATTACTGTCGAATGTTAATGGTAATCGCATACCATTGCAAAGCACCTACTTCACAAGCTACTGTGCAAGGATTGCGAATTTCTACGTACAGCTCCATGCATGTCCACATGCATGAGTATAGAGTACAGGTATGTACATTTTAATCAGAGTACGTGTGGAAGCCTTATGATTTAAAATAGACAAAATAATGCCGGTAAATGTCCATAAGGAACACATAACAACGCTCCCCCTTTAAAAGTGCAAGATTGACGATTTTTCATTAACAAATCGCACGACTGCTTACTGTCTTCTGCATAACCTGTACATACGTTGCAAGCATGCCTATTTAGGCATAGCTCTCAACCATTTTTGTCTTAAAGGCGGGTGAAATCAGACGATTTTGTTTTTGGCGGAAGAGTCGCCCATTGGAATGAATGGCCATGCAGGAGGCTTGGCGGGTGAGTCTGCCCTTTACAACAACCACAGAGCCATATTTTAATGAAGAAGCATGCAAACAAAATCAAACAAACACAATTGGCATCCATAGCAGTGGACGAGGGTATGAGAAAATCAATAATACCATCATGGAACAAGAAACACTGCTTACAAAACTATCTTCTGAAAACTCAGAAGTACCTCTCAATTCAGCAGAACCACACCGTCCAGTATACAAATGGCCGTGCACATCAATGTGTGCCATTCCAAACAAAGCTTTCAAATCTTTACGTCATTTCCTCAATCAATATGTAAAAGGTAAAGACAAAAGTAAAATGAAAGTGCTGCAAAATATGGATATTAAAAGGACATTCATTAGCCTGCATTTCTGGGCCTATTTGCAAAAGTACCTTCCATGATATCAAAAGAATATCAGTACATCATTCCAAAGTAAGAAATGTAGTGTATAAAATATACTATGCAAAAAGTCCAGCTTCAAAATTAGGCAATTTAAATGCCACTCTTCTCCATGGTACACCCAAATACTTACAAGAAGAAATGGACCGTATTCAGAAAAAGTATTTTGGAAGTGAGAGCCACGTAGAAAATGCAACAGTTTTAGAGCATAGTAGCGACATTTCTGCACATAGCAACCTTCTATTACACACATACAGAAAAGAAATACTAACATTTTAAAAGTCATCGGCTGAAGCACCAAACCTTGTGTGTGTATGTTGCCGCAGAACGTTTTACAAAAGGAACACAACAAATGTGGACATAGCACACAAAATTGAAAACAATGAAGACTCTAAATGGTTTGAATTAGCTTTGTACCTTTTAGCTGAAAGCAAATATGAAATAACTGAACGCCTAACCGTTACTGTGCTGCAAAATTAGACAACCACACTCCTTCACGTGCAATTACAAATAATTTGGAATTGTTTCCATTACCAAAAATCCTGCAACAGCTCAATTTGTATGAGAGCATAATAATTCAAACAGTTCACCAATTTCAAGCAATTATACGCCTTCATCCAAAAACAGCAAATTTACCTTCCTCTGAATTGGTGAAAGGCATTTGTGGCAAAGTAGTTTACTTGCCATTAGATCTAACGGAAAATGTGAACACTCTAGGAGTGGAACGTTCAATAGAGCATTCTTTAATAGTCTTGGCAAATGGAGTACCAACAAAGGACAAAAACATTTGGTAACAATTAGTGGACTTAAACAAAGTTAGACAAGCATTGCAATATCTAAAAGACAATAATGAGTACTACAAGGAAATACATATTGGTGAAAGCTTAAGGCCAACAACTGAAATAATTCAAGAGCCATCAGAAACTGGACAATTCGAACTTCTGGATCCAGCTACAGTATCCACTCTTTTGGACCATTACACAATTCTTCCATTGCATTCCAATGAAAGCATAGATGATACACTAGAAACTTACCAAATGTGACAAACCAAAGGGTCACCAATGAGTATTTGGGAAAAAAGTATAGAAGCATGTGCTTTTCCATTGCTATTTCCTACTGGCAAAGGTGGGAGATATGATGATAGACCCACTCAGATTGGGGCATCAGAATACCGCTCATTACGAATGTATTCGCAAGATCCCCGATTTAGACAAAATGTGGAATACATATTCCACCTACTCTATGAAAGTGAATTAGCAACACTATGTTATGGAGTTGCACACATTCTTAAATCTGGAATGCACTTTCAAAATATGTCAGCCACGCAGTAAATACAAAAAGTACAAGAAAAAGATGAGGATTTACAATCAAGAATAATAAATTTGTTTGCAAACATGCGTGGTACAAAGCAATACTGGTTTAGATGGCACAGAGACGTGCGTTGCATGATCAGAAACCTTGGACCACCAACTTGGTTTGTTACGCTACGTTGTGCCGAATATGCATGGGACGATTTACATATGTTCCTACACATAGCAAACAGCAACAAAAACAACATAGATATATTAACACCTGGAGAACTTTGCTCTTTTGATCCAGTTAATGTCTCAAGATATTTCCATCATCGTTTCATTTCAATGCTACACTTTATTTGCAATAAAACTGTTCCTCCCCTTGGAGAAGTGCAACACTTCTTTTGGAGAAAAGAATATCAAGCGAGAGGAGCACCACATATTCACATGCTGTTACGGATCAAAGGTACACCGAAATTTGGGCACGACAGTGATAGCATTGTTTTGCAGTTTATCCAAAAATATGTCACATGTGAAATCCCTTCACAACAGACACGTAGTGAGCTGCATGGGTAGATTTTACAATCAAAGACACAAATGTGGCAAATATCGTCACCGTAAATACAAAAACAAAGATAAATACTACACCAAATGCCGCTTTGGTTTCCCTAGACCAGTTACAGAAACAGTAAACAACTTCATGTCTTCAGTTCGACATAGTGTTAAAGGTAAATCACCTAAAAACACGTATTACATAAAAAGAAGGGAAGAATCAAAATATATCAATGATTAAAATGCAATCATTGCCCTATTATGGAATGCAAACATAGTGTCACAGCCTACTTAACAAAAGCAGAAAAAACATAGCTTCAAGACCTTTGGGATGACCTAGCATCAGACCAAACATTATCACAGAAATTTTACAGCCTAGGCATAAAAATGCTCTCTCATAGAGAATGTGGGGCTTATGAAGCAGCAGATCGTTTAACCGGCAATGCTTTGTATGTGTTACTCACCACTCCGAAATAGGCCGAAGATGCAGTGAAGTGACCTTGGAGATGATGGTGGTACAAGAATCGATATTCAGCCTTCCATCCCAGTTCCCCTGAGTACATGACTCAGGCTTCCTCAAAGAGGATCTCTTTTCCACAATGTACCTCTCTGCTGTTTCAGTTGGGACAGACAGAGGTGTCAATTGAATAAAAGAGCGGGGAGAACACACACCGTCAATACCAATGCTGCAAAGGAATACAAAGATATTAGACAGTGTTGAGGTTAATGCAAGTGATTAGAACAGTTGAATTAAATGGGCAACTACCTAGATAGATATTGGAGTGGAACTTCCCCGGGGTGGATCTACAAGGAATAACACAAAATGAGTGGAAATGGTCTAATTCAATATCGGTCCCAACTATATATAGAATCGATAACAACTAACCTGAATAAGGATATATTGAGGGAAGGAATCCAGGAAACAGAAGACAACGACAGGAGAAAATAACAAACAGGGATGTTAGTATAGGGAAGTAGCCCCGGACAGCACAAGGGTCGCAATAGTGCCGGGTTGGTGCAGTTTCAGGAGAGCGTTTATATGCACTTAAGGACAATCTCACATGAAAGTCACTCAATATCCCAGAATCCAACAGAAGACAAATATACAGACAAGTTGTGGAGATAAGGAGTTGCAGAGATGGGGATAGCCAATTAAGTATGTACCTGAGCACACATGTATCCCGAGTAGCTGTAGATAAGATCCGGATAGTAGACAGCAATTTGGTTCCGAGTTTAGAGGCGGCAACCAGGAATGAAGTACCGCAGAAGGGAGCCGGATCCAGTAACATTCCGAGTCAAACAACCAGACGAGCATGACAGGAATAAAGGAGGAGACAAGGCAATCCAGTAGTCAGGAAAAGGTCAAAACCAGGAGTTCAGATGAGGAATCGTGTAGGAAGACACGAAGAGGAAACGGACGAAACTGCGTGTAGCTTGTAACGCTAATTAGCAGCAACGAGCCCCTTGGAAGACGGTGCTTTTACAGTCGTAAGGGGGGCGGTCCTTGCCATACGTCTTCCACGTACAAGAGTCAGCTGACCCAGAGTCCGTTGAAGTTTATACAGACGCCATGGTAGCCTGTATCTGGTCCATAGAGGAGCTTATAAAGAAGTCGTACCCTGCAAGGAGGCCCGTGAGGAAGCCTGAAGTGTAACAGTATGGAAAATCGGACAACATAGTATGGCTCAGTCTTGGTCCTGCAAAATCTAGAAAAAGAGTGCCAAAATCATATGAGGACATAGAAACAATTGTCAGAAATGATCCCAACAGCCAAGACATTCTAAAAAACAATTTACTAGACACATACTGTCCGAACAGGAGTACCACTCTGGAAAGCATGTGTCTATACCACATAGCTCAAAACTTTGCATACAAAAATAATGTAAAACCTGATGAAACCAAACGTAGATATACAGCCTCATTACGACCCTGGCGGTAAGGGGTTAACGCCAGCGTTAGCTGCGCCAACCCCTTACCGCCAATTACGAGTTCCCCTAGCGCCATGGAGGTTTTAACACCCGATTTTAGCGGGTGTTAAAATCCATGGCGCTAAGGGACCATGGAGTTAATTACGCCACCGTAATTTACGGTGGCGTAATTAACGCCTTCCCCACTCCCATTATGCCCTATGGGGCAAAAATGGGAATGGGGAAGGGTAAATGGGGATTGGGGACTTACCGCCCCGCCAAGGTCGGAATGGGGCGGTAAGTCCGCCAACCACCATGGCGTAAACGTAGTTTACGCCATGGTGGTAAAGTCACGGCCCAGGCGGTAACTTACCGCCTGGGTCGTAATGAGGCCCATAGAGTTACCAATTGTGAAGGGAGCTTAGTGAAACTTAACAAACGAAGCTTAATTAATCTTGTGAAATTGTCATTAAAAACTCCTCAACAGAAAGAACTATATTACATATCTCTATTAAAACTTTTCAAACCATGGAGAAAAGAGGAAGACATACTAGATAATTATGAGTGCTATGAAGATGCTTTCAAAGCAAATGAAAGCACTATCACCGATGTGAACTTTACGCAGTACAAAACAATGTTACACAATGAGCAGCAACAGGAAGAAGAAATTCAAGACCAACTAGATAAAGACTCTTCCGACAGTAGTCAACCTTCTGTAACAGGAAGTCAAGAACCATTAGGACAACCACTAATAGCAAATGAGGCTGAAGTTGCTATGGCAGAAGTAGAAAACACCATGTATCAGTATCAAGAAGATACAGAAGACTTAACTGTACAGCAAGCAAAACTTAACAACGATCAGCGCACCATTTTTGAAGACGTAACAAAACAAATTGTGCATGGCGTACAACATGAAAATAAAGAATGTACCTGCCACAATTACAAACCCATACTGCTGTACGTCAGTGGTGAAGCTGGATCAGGGAAAACATTCTTAATCAAATTTATCAGCAAGTTCCTTCAACAATTGACAAACAACAAACTATCAGCTGTTGTAACAGCCCCCACAGGTTTAGCTGCCTACAACATAGGTGGTGTGAATTTACACCGATTACTACTGCTTCCAGTAGAGCATCAAAATAAATTAGACTACTACAAATGTTCTGCAAAAGCTGCAATGGAATTACGTAGAGTATTGAAACAAATGAAAATGCAACTAATAGATGAAGTGAGCATGGTCTCAAATCTAATGTTGGCTTTGATTCATCTCAGATTGCAAGAAGTACTTAAAAGTAATAACGAAGAACTCTTTGCAGGGAAACACATTATCGTTTTCGGGGCTCTTCTACAATTGACACCAGTAAAAGGTGAACTGATTTTTAAAACCCTAGGCCACAAACTGTGCCAGAAAACCATTGGTAGCATAGGTAATGTTAACCTTTGGCAACATTTCCAACACAGAGAATTAACTGAGAACATGCAGCAATCTGCAGATCTCACTTATGCCAACATCTTAAAAAGTATTAGAGTTGGTGTATTATCGCAAGAAGCACAAGCTGTATTGAAAAAGCGGCATATACATGCACTTTATGGCGATAATGCATGTGCAACTGATGTTATGGAACAAATAGCGCACAAAAATGTCAATTGTATGGCCTTAATGCCAACTCTTGCAAGCTGTTTCAAATTCAATGAAACAATGTTAAAGAAAGAAATGCAAGCAATAATAGAAATTAGCGCCACAGACAAACTAGATGTACATGGTTTGACAGTACCCATGTGTGAGCAAGCCACAACAAGACTAAATAGTTTAGAAAATTCAATCTCCAACCCAGATGGTTGGGAAAAATATTGAAATTATCATTAAATTGTAGAGTGATGCTTAAACGTAAACTTGACGTAGAGCAAGGGCTAGTTAATGGAGCACTGGGCACAGTTGTTGGCTTTCAATCATACCCACGTGATAGCAACATTCAGTTTGTAAATATTCGCTTTGATAAAGTTTCAGAAGTGAAAAGGATAGGGCGCTCAATGGCTCGATTTCTTCTCTTCAAAGACATGCATGTACGTAGAGAGCAATTTTCTCTAACTCTTGCATATGCAGTTACCATTCATAAATCCCAAGGTCTTACCCTAGAGAAAGCATTGATATATATAGGAAAGACAGTGTTTAAGGAAGGCATGAGCTACATAGTATTATCACGCTTAAGTACACTTGACGGTCTATTGCTAATAAACTTTGATTCAAGTAAAGTCAAAGCTGATATTCCTTGCATTCTAGAGTACAATAGATTGCGTTCACTGTACACCCCTCATCTGAAACAATACCCTGTTCCAGATAAAGTGAAACATGGTAAAAGAAAAGTAAATGAAATAGAAATGCAACAGAATGCAACAGGAAATTCCGCAAAAAAAAGAAAAGAAGCTAAAGTTTCATCAATTGCCGCAAACATAGAAGAACCTATTAGGGAATGTAAACCAGGCACGTCGGCAAAGAAGCAACAGAAAAAAACAAAAAATGCACTCAGATACATAATTTGCTGGCCCATTCAAATTTACAAATGAAAGTGGGGTAAATTGCTATGCAAATGTAGCAATGAATATTCTATTTCAATTGCCACCAATTGTTAACAATATTTACCTGCACAGCACAGACCAATTGTGTTTGCAAATGTTAGTGCTGCATAGAAATGCAACAACAGTGTTCATGGAGTAAGGCAACAATTGGACGACTGTGCTGGAATGGTGAGATTCACTGTGAACTCACAAGAAGATCCACAGAATTTCTAATGTACATACTATTAGTATTGGGAAACAAAAGCATACCTGTAAATGAAATCTTCCATACCAAATTGTGAGAGCATTCCATTTCAGCAACTTGTACAAAATGCAAACCATGGCAGATTATGTAGTATTTGCAATTCTGACAATCGCTCTACCTTACTGATACAATCACATAGTGCCTACATAATACTTATGCTTCTACGTTATAATGCAGATGGCACCAAAAACAACTGCAAACTGACTGGATTCACACACAATTAAGTGTCACTTGGAAAGAAAACCTTTACAACACTAGGAATAATCTACCATGCAGGAGCTACAACCAATGCAGGTCACTACACTGCATACATTAAAAAGAATTCTGGATGGTTTGAATCTAATGATAGCACCATTACTCTAAAGCAGAGGTTGCCAGCTAACCTAACAAATGCATATTTAATGTTCTTGAAGCCAAAAATTACGAAATAATGTGTACTTCAAAATTGACAACAAAGTATGTGAAAGACTACAAGCAGTTAGAATACGCCCACAGGTATCTAACTACCCAACAGGATAGAAGACTGACACAAATAAATGATTATCACAGATCGTTGGAAAGAAATGCGCAGGCAGAATACGCCTATAAGTATCTAACTGTTTTTAAAAAACGGCAGGAAGGCAACAAAGAAAACATTAATGGGAAAGATGAAGGAAACAGGATGTAACAACGACACAAATTAATGAGTATCAAAAATCTGTAGGAGCAAATGCACAGTTAGAATACGCCTACAGCTATCTAACTGTTGTTAAAAACGGGCAGGAAGGCAACAAACATAACATTGATCAGAAAAATGAAGAAAACACTGAAAGGAAAAAATGAAGTACTTAGTTCCATAAGAAATGAAGGTTTTTTTAATCCGACAAGGATTTTTTTTCCCAGACCCAATGATTAGAAAAGCAAACACAGAAACTGAGTGCAATGCACAGTACACTGGTTTGTAAACTAAATATGAGGGTCTAAAAAAAAAAGTTAACTGTCTTTTATGCAATGTGGAAATTTGGAAAAACTGCAAACACTAACACACCTTTTTCTTTCATCACAGAAATGGAAAAAGTGATACTTCCGCCAAGTACGATAACCAATTTAAAAAAAGTTTATGGATTTTGAACAAAGTAAGGAGTAAGTATATTGGCAGGCATTTTCTACACATGCGAATCTACTCATCTAATCTATGGTACTAATATGCTGCAGTGCCTGTAGGCTGCCCTTTCATCTTCGGTGAGTAACCTACCACCTACGCCTTACAACCAAGTTTCAAGGAGTACAGTTCCTATCCACAACCATCACTGCATATGTAAAACATGGTCCTTGTAAATTAGCCGCTTATAAATTTACTTTTCGGACCATCGTCTACAGCCATGAAGTGAAGACACTAGGGCATCAACACAACGACCACAATCCACCACACCCATATTAACTTGTAACTTCACTCCTTATGACTTCAGTCTTGCATGCATGGGCTTTAGCCATGCACCCGAGAGTGCAGGGTCTCCCCACAACCACCTCGGTGATGTGTGGTAGTGGGGGTTATTCTATAGGTGTGTTATCCTTCAGTACCTCTGCCCAGAGGCTTACCTTAAGGTGTATGTCTGTAGATCCTACATGGGATGGGTGTGCAGTGTCTTCCAAGTCTAGTACCTACCACTTGAATCTTGGTTGCATGGCCTCCGGCCATGCACCCAAGACAGCACGCATTCCCCACAACTTGTCAATCAAAACGCAACACTACGGGTGTGTGCATGGGTGGCACATGTGGCGGTGGTTGTGGCCAGGGCCTACGGTCTTGTACGTAAGGCCTTTGGCCTTCGGCCGACGGCCATGGATCCAAGACTCTAGGCCCTAGCCACAACCACCGTAGCATGTGCCAAACATGGCGGTGTACTAATGAATATAATGATTAGAAAAAATAATGCATTCATGACATGTTGTCAATTTCAATGTTCCCTAACACCACACGTGTCCTTACAAATCTAACAACTCCCCGTGCACTGCACAGGCTGAAATACTGGCCTTATTGGACCCCTCATTTTCTGTGCCCTCAAGGAGGCCACAGGACATACGTCATTAAGTAGGTATAAGTGTATTATTGGGTGCATGGCCTTCGGCCCTGCACCCAAGAGTGCAGGATCTCCCCACAACCACCTCTTTGTTCTTGGGTGCATGGCCTTTGGTCATGCACCCAACACTGCACGTACTCCCCACAACTTGCCAATGAAAATGCAACACAAGGGGTGTATGCATGGGTGCCACATGCGGCGGTGGTTGTCGCCAGGGCCTACAGTCTTGGAGGTAAGGCCTTCGGCCTCGGTCGATGGCCATGCATCCAAGACTCTAGGCCCTGGCCACAACCACCATAGCATGTGCCAACCATGGCAGCGTACTTATGAATATAATAATAGCCATTGGAAACAGTAATGTATTCACAGCATTTTGGCAATTTCAATGTTCCCTAACACCACACGTGTCCTTACAAATGTAACAACTCCCCCATGCAGTACACAGGCTCAAATACTGGCCTTATTGGACCCCTTCTTTTTCTGCCGTAAGGTGGGGCATTGTAGACGTGAGGATGCGATTGCGGAACACTCAACTTTTTGGCTACTTGAATTTGGCAGATGGCCCTTTTGTCACTTATTTTTAATGTAGTCCCGAATCCCTATCTATGCATTTTGAACAGGACAGATTTATGAAATGGTGTTGTTAAATGAGTTGCTTCTTGGACCTGATAGGTTGCCCGCACATGGAAATTGTTTCAATTATTTAATATTATGGCTAAATAATGTATTCATACGTGGCATCTTGAGTTAAATGGACATTTCTTTTTGTAGGTTTATCCCAGGACATACGTTCAAATACAGATTGGATAAGGAGCTTTAGAGGCTTTTTCTATGTTTTGCATTTATAACTTAATTGAAAGGGATTGAGTATCAATGAACATATCAGGGACATGATTCTTGCAAGTATATCTTTGATATAAGAACCGATATATGTGATTTAAATTAAATATAACGTACCTGAAAGTATTTGAAAGGTTCTTTTAAATCGCTTACGGAACCCGTGCAAGTAATATTGATGAATGTGACATTTTTTTTGATGAGACTGGATATAAATTGTTGGAAATTAATTGACATTTATTTATTTATTCACATTTTATAACGTATTTCTTTTCCTTTGTATTTTTGTTCTCTTTTCTCTCTCTTGCCTGTGCGGTACTGTTTTTTGTCTTGTGTTTTCAAACTATTTGTATCATTTTTTTCACTTTTTCATTTATGTGATTTGAATTATTATTTGTGTGATTTGGAAATTTAATAATTATTCTATTGTGAATGTATATATCACATGTGGTTAGAAACAACCCCCTTCCCTGTGCCCGACTTCAGTTGGTTCGATGAAAGAGTGAGTGACACTATACTGTTGACATTGATTGAAGGGAGCTTCACTCAAACTTTCCATAAAAGTCCCCTGACAAGGAGATAATGTACAGTAAGCAAAAGAAAAGAGAATAGATTTAGCGAAATAAGCCAACATCAGCAAGGATTAGTATAGATGAGTTAGATGCCATATGAATGAAATTATTACTTCCTCGGTACTGAATAGTATATGTGGCAGGCAGATGAATACCGTGTAAGACATCACAGCACCATGAGACATGAGCCAAATTATCGGAGTGTTGTCTGTAGATACGGACTAGGAAGACGCGGTATGTGGTGCATACTAGAAAAAAGGACCCTAAGTCCAGATCCGATGACATGATGATGCGGAAGTTAGTAGGCGGAGACGCGCCCAGTTACAAAACGCTCGAAAGGACGCGAGAACAGTTACACGTCTGAAGGAGACACAAACCGATACACGGGTGAGGACTTCCAGGTTGAATAAGAAACAACAGACGATTGCAGAGGCGAGAGAACACCGTCAGCGGTACGCAAGACGGAGCGGCCCCTGTCTTCCAGCGTGTCGAAGGTAAGTAAATGAAAGCGAATAGAAAGCAACACACCGGAGGGGGGCCGAAAACTGACAACCTGTCAGAAAAGCTTTGCTTTTCTCTGTCTGCCCCTTTAGGTGTGTGCCAGTTCTAAAACCAAGAAGCAGATTAAGAACACTTTAGGAAGAATGGGGAGCTGATGTGGTTTTTCCCCTCCTAGAAGTAAGTAACAAACATTGAGTGGGAACAGAGTCATTTTCAGAATCCCAGCCAAGGACATGAAAGTAATATGATGTTTCATGTCTCTCTTTGGCAATATAGAACAAAGGAAGAAATTTACCCAGAAGTAATAGCCTATGGGGAGTTAGGGAGAGCTGGATGTTGACAACAAAATGACGCCCACCTGCAATACCCGAAGAAGAAACTACCCTGGTGGACTGTGTGATAAGGATCACACATTTAAGGTAGAAATTGGAAACAGACATCCTTTGCAGACTTAATAAAAAGATGACTAAACAAACATATATTTCAATTCAATAGTTTAATATGTGCACTATCTCTTGAAATAGGTAAAACAGAAAGAGCGCATACGTGCCATTAATAAATGTGATTCCAGAGATAAACATCTGGGATAAAGGCTGAAGACAACTAAAAAAATTGCGTACCGGAGTAATAAGTTAAATAATGTACCTCTAGAGTTGCTAGGGTATAGATAAATGAAAAGTGTATAGAATGCCTCTCGAAGAACAGAGGAACTATTGTGAAGTGTTGTGAGGGTAAGCTGTCATGTTAATGGTACACCACCTTAAAGAAAGATGTCAGTACTTGTGATAGTTTCCTCTACCAAGTTGTGCATGTCAACAACAAATAAAAGAAAGAAGATAGTATTAAATGCTCTCTTTCCTTGTAAATAATATACCCCTGATTTAGTAATGAAACTACAGAAACGTTGGTTAAATAATAAAAACAATTTTTTGTATACTTGCTTCTCGCAGATATCTTCTTGTGTTTCTGGCCCAGACACGAGATGGATGGGAGTAGAACATAGGACTTTCTCACCAAGAAGTCTAATACATAACAAACTGTTATAGTACTAAAACCCCTGAAGAATTTCCTAGACTTGTGGTAAACGACAAAGGAAAGAAACATGTTGGGTAGTGTTGATTGTTGAATGATTGTATGTATGTATGATAGAAGTATGGATGAATAGAACATTTCTGGGAATATTGATTACCCTGTTAGGATAGGTCATTGTTTTACAATAGACTACTAAGTGAAAAACGTGTCCTTTTAATGAATTGATTAACAGAGAATCAATGTACTTGATAGCAGAATGTTGTGTTTGTTTTCTTGGGATAATAGTGCCTAAAAATATGGAAAATGTTTAAGAATTGCTTTTAGTAAAAATGACAAATGTATTTTATTGAAAAGTATTTATAAAATGAAAATAAATCGATATTTTTGATAAGAAACTGTTTGAAAGAGTATGTTGGAATATAATGAATTAACAACATATACGACTGAGCCAGATGAATAAGGTACTAGAGAAGCAAGGGACCCTTGAAATCATAGTGTTGTATTCTTAGTCTTTTTGACTTCCAGAGGTGAGTTTTGAAGTGGTCCAGATAAATATTCCCTCTAGTCTCTTAAAGGTTTGTGTATAGAACATGGATATAGCACTTGCCCATTTTGTTATGTTTTGAGAAAGGCTCTTGAGTAGCCGAAACACGTGTAAGCAACTGGAGGGCATTGAATCATATGAATTACACGTTTGTTCTACTATAAATCACATCAAAATCAAACTGGATTCTGTGTGTGGCGCAGTCAATTTGTGGTGAAAAAAACTCTTTTGCACTAAACCAAGGAGGCAGGGGTACTGGTACCTCCACAAATCACCACACTGACGCGACACGGCTCAAAGGCATACAGTAATAAGGTCGCTAACAGAAGAAGTTGTACCCCAAACTCACCCCAAAGAAATATTTCCAATTAGGGAAGTGAGTCTGCGGACCGAACCCCGATATCACTAATGCTTTTTTACCTTCTTTTTGCCCATTTTTTTTTAAATCTACTGGCTGGATTTATACCAAATTTACAAAAAGCATGCTTTTGGGACCAAGCCACTGGTCTTGCCGCAAATTTGGTGAAAATCCATCCAGCTGTTAGGACTGTCGACGTGAGTACATTTTTTTTTGCATTGCGTCTATGAGGAAAACTAGTCTATCCACATTCAGAGGTTACCATATCACTCCCACATCCATATATGCACAAATATCAACACATTTTATTTAATCTTTACACTCACTAATATAAACACGTTCATTTAAATCTTTTACATCAGTGCTGCATATCTGTTGGTACAAAACATAGATAATCCAATTCATTTTACAGACCAAGTCTTTGTCACTTGATTGCCCATAGTCTAAGTCCTCTGACCCTGAGTTGTAACCTATGGTGTTAACATGCACTACTTATACGTGTCTGTCCTTAGTTGCTAACATCTGCCGGACATTCTTCAGGGGCGGCGTGTGTTCTAAAAAAGTGACTGTTGTCAAACGTCCACTGTAAACAGACATGCGATGAATTCCTTTAGTAATTCACCTGTGCATTCTCTGCAGGTACCTATAATCATGGATACACAGCCCATTGGTGAAACCCTGTTGCTGACCTCATGAATCCAGTCCAAATGAACTAACCAGTTTCTCATTAGCTCTTACCTATTTAGTTCTGGAGGCAAAGAAATGCAAATCCTCGTGATCCGCCATCTCACCAGAGCCTCCCTAATAGTGGAGCTCTGCCACTGAAAACAAAACACATGTATGGGAAATTGGAATTAACCCCTTATTAAGAGTGACTCCAAAAGAAAATACAGCTAAACTCACAAGTATCTTACTTTCAGGGTGCATAGCTTAAAGGCATGTCTTGTTTTCTTTTTCCTTTTCCGTGTTTTCTAATGCGCGTGCAGGTCAATCTGAGGGTGTGCTGTAGCAACAGAAAATGAATTCAAACGATGCATTCCGATTTATAAGCATCCAAAAACGGCAATATTACTGAAAACGCTGTGTATTACCTCTTCCAAGGGATTTTACCATCCAGCGTGGATGATGGCGTTACAGAGCCCAACTACAAGCCCATATGAGTCCATTAACGTGGCTACAAGCTGTATCCCGGGGGCATGTCTGGTAACACGTTGTGCACGGTTGGGTTTCTATAGTTCTATTTCTCACATGCCACATTAAGCAAGCTACTTGTTATCAAATCACAATACAGAATATTTTTAGAGTATTCAGACAAGCGTGATTGCCACACGTAAATCACAAGGCTATTAAATATTGCACATTAAACGTCACTTATTCAGAGGTTACCATATTACACCCACATCCATATATGCACAAATATCAACACATTTTATTTAATCTTTACACTCACTAATATAAACACGTTCATTTAAATCTTTTACATCAGTGCTGCATATCTGTTGGTACAAAACATAGATAATCCAATTCATTTTACAGACCAAGTCTTTGTCACTTGATTGCCCATAGTCTAAGTCCTCTGACCCTGAGTTGTAACCTATGGTGTTAACATGCTCTACTTATACGTGTCTGTCCTTAGTTGCTAACATCTGCCGGACATTCTTCAGGGGCGGCGTGTGTTCAAAAAAAGTGACTGTTGTCAAACGTCCACTGTAAACAGACATGCGGTGAATTCCTTTAGTAATTCACCTGTGCATTCTCTGCAGGTACATATAATCATGGATACACAGCCCATTGGTGAAACCCTGTTGCTGACCTCATGAATCCAGTCCAAATGAACTAACCAGTTTCTCATTATCAATGACCAAGCAGCTTCCCCAGGCACTGATTGCACGCCAAACAGGGAATGTCTTGCTTCTAAGACTTGTGGTTTCTGTGGTTCTGTTCATCATATGCTACATTGCGCAAACTACTCGCTGACAAATCAGAGTGCACTGTACACTAAGACACACGTGATTGCCACTGTATTGCATTTACATGATTGTGCACTCGTAAAACACAAGGCTGTTAAATGTTGCACATTAAATGTCACTTATTCCGACAGGCTGCTCAGCACAGTGTTATTTCATAATATCTCTTACATTGAACATCACCGAATGTAGTGCAATTAGCCACTTCCCATGCTTGGCATGGAGTACATCTAGTGCAATTAAATACACACCAGGAATAAACCTTCCTTCTCTTACATTACATACCACTATCTGTGACCAAATGCATCACAAGGATGACCAACATTGTATGTCACTTAATGTTATGCCTCTCGATCCCTTCGTTAAGACCGCCAGTGTGGCTTTTGGTCAAAAAAATAAAATTTTGCTCCAAGGTGATTAATTTTTTGTAACACTGAAACTAAGTTACAGATGATTTGACTATCAAAATATCTAAAGTCTTAGATTTTAAAAGTCAGGTTAATCCCTGACTAGCCTGCAAATTCAATAACATAACAACCAAAACTTGCTGATGGCCAACCATCCTTTTTCATCAACACAACTGAAAGCATCAATCAAAATATTTAGTCAATGTCTAATAGCAAAGACCTTAACCTTCACAGTCACCTTGTCTTCCCATGTCCTTCTCCACTTCAAGCCAATAACATAGAATGAATGGTGTGTGGTTAACTTCATCAGTTACCATATCCTCATTATTGCAGTGGCCTTGACAAACATTGTCAGCTCCTTTTAGCAATACGATCTAGTGTTAACTAAATTGAAAAATGAGTTAATGACCTTCCACTAAAAGGAACAGTCCAGGAAAAGGAGACCCAACAACTTCAACAAGACTTAGAGGAAAACTCTCTTTTTTATTTTCATTCATATGGATTCAGACTAATTAAAGGTACTTAAAGTACATCATTTGAAATCCAGAAGAATTGCATAGAATTCCACTACAGTGGCAGCACTTATCTCGCTGGACACTCCTATGGCAGGCAATAAAGTACATCATACCATCACACCAGGTAGGGGCACAAAGACTGCTCTTCTGGATATATGGGAGGAATTGCTGTGGCGTGTTGACGAACACAACAACACTCTCTGAATAATCCTGGGCCGGTCAGCTGTGTGCAATACCTTTTACAACTAGAATTTTATCCAGAGGTTGCACTCTATGGCGAGGGTATCAGATCCTGGTATTGGCTGTTTTTGACTCCTTACTGACTAACCGTATGAACTGTGTTAGTTTGGAGGGAACGAAGACTAATTTCCCTGATATCAGCTGCGGATTCCCTCAGGGGTCAGCATTATCCTTTTTTATATTTAGTATTTATATAAAGCGGTTCTGTGATTTTATAGTATCGCTGGCCATGAAATTCCACTGCTATGCTGAGTCGATATGCTTACTTTCCGTGCATGTTCCAGCACCAGCAATTACTGCTGATTCGAGAAGTCAATTTTTTCTTGTGGATGACTGTGACGTCATCACCATGAAAAACAGACTTGGCAACATTGAGTGGCGCTGGGCCGCAAACAAAAGGGATGCTTATTTATTTGTTATCGTTTAAGAAAAAACACATTGAGAGCTATATTGGTGCTAAGGTGAAGGGCGAGTGTGGAAGGGAAAGGAAGCACCCG
Organism: Ambystoma mexicanum; assembly: GCF_040938575.1. Classification (NCBI taxonomy): domain Eukaryota; kingdom Metazoa; phylum Chordata; class Amphibia; order Caudata; family Ambystomatidae; genus Ambystoma; species Ambystoma mexicanum. Next base: position 347,527,248 of record NC_090926.1, read on the forward strand.
AAACCAATGAAAATACTCGGAATGCTGGCTTTCCTTAAGGAATAAAGTCTGCATTCAGAGCATTCGCATTGGTTGATGGCACCTCCCAGGGTGCTAATGATGGTTCTCAGCTCTATTTCATGCTCTCCGTTCACAAAGCATCAAACAAATCCGAATCTTGGCGGGATTTTCCTCACCAAAAAAACCTGGTTGCCCAGTAATTGGCTCAGCTTGAGTAGCAGTAAAACTGAATTGGCTTGTATGGGCACATGATCTAATAACAGTACACTGTGGCAGATAAGAAGCAGGACACAGACACTCTGAGGACATTTTGACTATGTGTTTATTAACAAAAAAAGAAGCCCTATCTTTCTCTATCGTTACGGGGTGTTCCCTACCGAGATTAATAACTAAGGTGCTTGTCAGTCGTGAATCAATGTCCATAAGAATCAGTCCGCCATCTAAAACGAACCTAACTGAACCTACCACTATTTAGTCAACTAAGGTCAGGAGAATCACTTCCTTCTCCTGGTGGCTGTGCTTTTGCACTGTGGTTCTCTTATGTTAAGGTTCTGGTGAATATACAATCTGTAAATCATTTCTTGTTATCCTCTGTATTAACTTGTGTAAGTTCCTTAGGGAAATGGTAATCTTGCTCTCCTCTTACATAGGGTTTTTTCTTGCTCTTGTAGGTCTTTCTCAGGAGGCTGTAAATGTTCTTGTACACGATCTATCCTAGGGTCCCCTCAGCGCTTTACTACACAAGAGTCTCTCTTTGTTATGTTCCACTGTTTGTTTCTTGGCTGTTGGGTGATTTTCCCCCTTTCCCAGGGCAGTAATATTCCACTTCTACTTCTCTCACTCTCTTTGATTTTTTAGCTTCTTTTCATCACATTAACTAAGTTTGAAGTTATTGGCTCGCTTTCCACTCTTTCGTCCTGGATACTGGGACGAGTTTCTCCGAAGCTATAATGATTCTCCTTTGGATTTGTGTTGTAGGGGAACCTCTCTGGTGCCTTCAGGTACTGAGAATCGGCTTCTTTCTTCCGCTTACTTTCAGATTTCTTTATGCAAAGTCCACTTCCTATTGCTCCTGTCTGCTTCTCAGCTTTTTGATACTGCAACGGGTGATCGATTGAGTTGCTTCCTCCCGCTGATGGGGTCGCCATCGCTGAGAGGGCAGTCTGCCCACCACGATTCTTCGGTGGTCACTCCACCACCAAGCTCTCCACTCCAGCCTTTCTGGAATTTACTTCTCAGATCGCTTAGTGCAATGTCCGCTTCGTACGCATTCCTGTTTCCTTCTCGGCTTTTCGATACCTCTATGGGTAATCGATTTGGGAGTTGTTTCCTCCTCTGCTGGCGTTGGCATCTTTGAGAGGGCAGCCTACTCACCACGATTCCTCTGTGGTCACGCCACAACCAAGCTCTCCACTCCAGCCTTCCTGGCTTTCTGCTCCTTGTACCTGCTGGGCTTGCAGCATTTCCTGCGCCAGCTCTGAGCTGTCCTGAACTTCGCACAATTTGCGGTCTACGTCAGCTCTGACTCCTTCTGCTATTCTACGTACATGGGGCTTTCCCTGTCTGTCTCTGCCTTACAATCTCTCTTGCCTTCTCTGTGTCGTGCCATCCCTTTTCAACAAACTTGGCACAGTCCATTGGAGACTTTGTTTTAAAGAGACAGTTTAATCTTCTTGTTGGTAGTGGTATACGTTCACTTTATCTTAATTCCAGTCTTGGAACTTGTGAACAGAGGATAGCACAGGGGCAACACGCGGGTCATGCTTAGAAACTGAACTCAGGTATGGTATTAGGGGCGTTGTAAAAAAACGATGAAATAAATAAAAATAAATAAATAAAATCGTATACTGATTTGGTGTTTTCGATATTTCCATATAGGCCATCACATGGAGGTCTTCAAGGAGTTCCTCACAGGAATGGGAGTCCTTGTCTCAAAGGGATAGCTTCCCCTGTTGCTGTCCCACTTGCCTCGACCCCGAGGGAGGGTGTTGCAGAGTGGGCTCACTCCCCTAGCCTCACAGGGAGAGGCTCCCCCTGGCGAGAAGGGATGAATTTCCTTGATTCATCCCAACACTTTGTTCCAACCCTCGGGTTTTCACTATTGAATCCGTAGAATTATTTATCCTATTTCATGTCAAGATATTGGTAGTCATATTTTATACCTATGTGAGTATGACACTACAAGTTAACTCTGTGGCAACATCAGCTCGTTATCATATTCACCAATTTAGGTATATTCATCCCTATCTTTCTGTAGATCACCACTACATCCTACCCTGAGCCATAGGTGGGGTTTAGTTAGACTATGGCAATTCTCTTTACATGAGAGCCTACAAGAAGACCACTCTTCAGTTGAAAGCTTTCCAAAATAACGTAGTCCATTTTAGTCCAAAATAATGTAATACCCATTTGTTGCAAATGCCACTCCATTACTACACAAGCTTCAATGGCTCCCCATTCAGACATTGATCACATTTTAAGTAGCATCTCTAACCCATTGTAGTCTCCATCAGAATGCTCCATACCAATCAATCTTCTGGATCATTAAGGTCTTCCTCTGAAGTGCTACTTGCAGTCCCATGTTTCAATCTCAGCTCAACAGGAGGGAAGAACCTGCATTAATCATGCAGGAAGCCCAAATAAGGGATACCCTATCCATTAACTTGCAGCTCAAATCTTGTTTTGCCACATTTTAAAATGCAATTTCAACAGTACTTGCCTGGCTAAAGTCTCTCATATCTGTTTCGGGCTCTTGTCTGTTCTTTATTAGTTACCTGTGAAATTAGTTGTGAAATTTCAGGTGGTAAGAACCTGGCCGTGTAGGGAGCAAACAATTATTCAGGAATGACTGTCAAGGAAGTCAAAGACTGGGGCGCATTACGTGTATGCCGGTAAAACGGCAGTAATACCGGCATGCTGCTATTTGAGTTACCGACAGGGCGATTGCCAGAATTATCAGCGTACCACGAATCTGCGGGCACACACACGTCCCCCCACTTATAATGGTAATACTGGCATGCCGGTATAACCTACACCTACAGCAATTTTCCGGTATTACTGGCAGATATGTGTCGGCAACACCGATATCGTCCCACAAACTGCCGTAATCACCAGTGCCAGAGTTACCAGCACAGGAATTAGCAGCAACTGTATTAACGGTGCTGGTATAGCAACACCAATGGAACGAGAAGCTCGCCAGCAGCCATGTTAAAAAACACAATCCACTCTCAATCTCCCATTTCCTGTTGCTGTCCAGTGTCAGAGGAGGCATCAACCATGCCACCGGAAAGGAAGGCACATGTCCTTGAGGTCTGCATCAGGAAAACGAAGCTCAGTGACGCAGAATTCACAACATTGGTGGACATAGTTGTCAAGCATGTTGATGATTTCTTTGGGGTTGGACACTGCAAAACAAGCTAGATGCGGAAGACCACCATATGGCGTGAGGTTGCGGACAGCGTGATAGATGTGGGGACTGTCTCCCGAATAACCAGGGACTGCCACAAGTGGTGGAACGACCTGCATCTGAGGATGCACAAGATTATCGCCACCCAGAGGAGGGAATCCTCAGTGACAGGAGGAGGGACATTGTCACCCCTCACCTCATGCCATAGGAGGAAAGGTGCCGATCCAGCCTGCACCTGGAGGGCATTGATAGTGTTGGGACGGCAGAGTCTGGAGCCGGGACCCAAGATGATGGTGGTAAGTACAAAACCTCCCATATAAATGCCATTCTCGCGTCAAATACATGCATCCCCAGGCAGAGAGTTCAACACATTTCAGACACAGCAAATGGCCTGATCTAAGACATGTGAAAGGGGTTATGGGTAGAAGTATCCATGTACAAGCACTGTTGCCAATATGTGCATTCCCACACATGTGTGCCAAGGGAGGAAAGGATACCACTGCACACACACCAACAGACCACCTTGGCAGACCGACATGCAATGTGCACTCCCACCATCCACATGTAGATGCACACATCAGAGGCAACAAAACAGAGAAGCCTTATGACAAAATCGTTACACATACAATGTGACATGAATGAAATGCATCAACACAGTCGTGACACCCAGAATACTAACAGCATGCTCATCTCTTCCTGTCCCAACAGGCACACAGTCCTCCAACAGTGACAGCCCAGGACCATCATCAGGCCGAGCAGCTGCAGGCAGACCTGCAAAAGCAAGCAAGCCCAGGCAGCAGAGCAGTACAACTGCCACATCGCAGGCATCAGCCCCACCACCAGCACCCTCAGTACCAGGACCATCGCCACCCACTGCTGCATGTGGCACAGCTGCAACCACCACACCTGTGCTCAGTGGCCTCACTGTCCCTGCAGTGCCCTCGACTCCACCATGGGCACAGCAGCCACCAGGCCATCGTGGCTACGTTGCCATGGAGGGGAATGATTAAGGATGACGATGCTGGAACAACATGCGGCTCTGCCTGTTACAGATCCTCGTCACCCCATAGCCCCCCACCATTTTTATTTTATTCAAACTGTTTTTTATTAGTTCGATCAACAAACTTTTACAACTTTTTTGTTATATATTTCTTGTTCTTACAATTTAATATTTTCAATATTTTGGCTCATTTTCTTTTCATTCCATTCTCTTTTCTTGCTTTACGCAATTTCGTGGAGATTATATAAATTAACAATTGAAACTCTTTCGTGTACTATAAGCCATGTGGCACGTAAATTTCTACATGTATACATACATTAAAAATAAGAAGAGTATAATGCATCTATGTTAGTACTTCAATCTGTCCACTTGAATAATGTTTCAACAAATTGTTCAGAACTACAATTTACAATCAAGTGTAACTCTTCATGAATATAAAAGCAATATAATAAAAAACAAAACATCCGCATGACAAATCATTCAAACAGACAATTATCACTTGCTGTAGTGGAAGCAGTAAAATAATATAAATTCACTCCAGAATATTAGTTCACCCCTTCAAGATTTTGGTACATAATCTCAAGTTCTCGGTTTATGATTGTTAGAAATCTGCAAAGGGATAATACAAGACTCGTTCTGTTCCCCCACATGCAGGCTATCCAGAGCCATTCTCTTTTAATAACATCTGAGCCTACACTGCCTATGTCAATTGTTAATAAACGCGTTGCCTATAGTGGGGACAGAATATAACTAAATGTTTCAGAGATTCTATACTAGATGTGTCGTTACAAAACCTACATCCCAATCCACTATCAGATTTTAAGAAAAGATTCCAACATCAAATTCTTTCAAGAGCTAGTGATTGGTTCAGTTTAAATCGGAGATAAATTTCCCTAGCTTTGTTACATGGAAATTGCATTACATAAGGTTTGTGCAGACATCTTGGGGTGCTGAATTTTGCGGCTTCTTTGTATAATTTAAGTTCAGTAATTCCATGTAAAGTTTTACACCAATCATGATCAAATATTCGTAATTTAACATAAGTTGGTCTAAATTCCAAGTCTGATGGTTTAAGTGCAATTTCATCAAGTAGATGAACCATTCTTTCGTAATATCTTGTAATAGGGGAAGGTTCAGGGGCAACCATTAATTGACCAAGATCTTCATATAGACAATTATCCGGAGGATATAACATTCTGGCTGAGTTAGACAATAGCCGCCAGTTGTAACGCGCAGATAGTGCAGTAAGACCAAGTTCCTGCCTTACTACCATGTTGGGAATAGAATTGGCCAAGCCAACACCCCCTTCCATATCCGACCTTACAATTGGTCAAGAAAGCTGTTAATATTAGCAAGGCACATGTCCAAAGCAAAAAGGAGCACTAATTCCACTTTCAATATGTAGAATTGCAGTAGTGGAAGCAAAGGGAATTTGCAGAACTTAATATAAACCATCCGCATTTGGGTGGCAGGAGGAGCTGCTTTCTTATTTAGTAGCTCTTTCCACATTGCCACAGAATTGGAGTCGGTTATTGTGTAACCGAGATAGCGGATGGCAGGAACTATGGTCATGGGAAAGTTTTCAATTGTCCATTTGTGAGTGGTGCATTTTCTCTTGAAGTTCCTAAAAACCACAATATGTGATTTTTCTACATTACATTTCAGATTGTGACTACGACAATAAGAGGCAAACAAAGTTAATTGAACTTGCAGGCCTTTTGGTGTGCGATCAAAGATAACTATGTCATCGGCCAAAGCTAGCCATTGAATTTTTAAGTGACCAAACCTTGCTGGGTAAGAGATCTGCTTGTCCCAAATATCGTTTATGCCACATAAATAAAGATTGAAGAGGGTGGCCGCTAGGTTGCATCCCTGCTTCACGCCTACATCAATCCTTATTGCATTTGTTGTTGCACCTTCATTGTTAACTCTTACAAGATAGGTGGTATTTGCATGAAGTTTAGATACTAACTGTATAGTATACTGGGGTATATTCATAGAAGCCATTTTTTCCAGAGTAGTGTGCGTATAACGCAATCAAAGGCAGATGTAAGATGTATCGATGCCATGTACAAGGGACCAGAGTTCCGCACTTTGGATTTCGCTAGCAAGTGCGCCATAATTGTTGCATTAAGTGCAGTTCCCATCCTTGCCCGAAATCCAATTTGATACCAAGACAGGATCTTAAGCTGTCTAATATCTGATTGGAGTTCTCTCAAAAGTAATACAGCAAAAACTTTTGCAGCGGTGTCAATTAGCGCGATGGGTCGAAAGTTAGCGGGGTCAGATCATGCTCCCTTTTTGTACATTGGCACAATGATGGAATTTAACCAAGAAGGGGGGATAAAGCCGCTTATTAGAATATTATCAAAGAGTTTTTTAAAGATCTTAGCCCACATAGCTGGATTCCGTTTGAGAACACAAGCAGGAATCCCATCTGGGCCAGCTGCTTTTGAATACTTCAATGCATATATCGTATTTTCCATACTACCCACTGACCATGGAGAAAAGGAAGGAGTGGCTAAAACAGCACTTTTTGACTCTGATTTTACAAAGACCGCAGGGAGAGAAAAAAATGTTCTAGCATGGCCCATGTGGATCATTTGTCCCTGTGGCAAAGTGTACTAAACATTTGTTGATTAGTCAAATTATGTATAAAATGTTTATGATTTCTGCATTTGTTTCGATGAGCATTCAGAATCTCTTTTTTTCCCTTCACAAAACCCCCCCAAGAGGGAGAGTTTTTACGAAGTTCGCGAAGAGCCATATTCTTGGTTCTCTTTGCTTCAAGAATTATATTAGAGATGTGATTAGTGGATTCTGTAGGACAGTGAATATGATTTAGCCGCAAGGTGTTTATTGCCACAGTTATAATTTTGGATAGGCAGCCGAGTTCGTCTTTCGGCAAAACATGCTGATGGTGAAAGCTATAATAGTACTTAAAACGTGCAGAAATCATATTGTTCACTTTGTCACAGAGTTTCGTGGCCCATCAAATTGATAACCCAGGTCGATCCCCTTCGAGCATCGCCTGTTGCTGGTCCTTATGTAGTGTTGATACAACTACCTCTAGTTTCAATTGAATCATGCGATGGTCACTAAGGCCAGGATCATGAATTACAATTTTACTAGATGTTGACTGCATGCCTCGAGATATAGCAAAGTAGTCAATACAGGTGGAGACGTCACCCCTCCTCCATGTGTAACAACCATCACTGATCTCAAAAGGAAGAAAATCGAGTTCCCAAGATTTCACGTACTCTTGCCATAACTTACCTCTATGCCCCGCTTGATGATAAGCCCCAAAATTCACATTATTTTGTAGTTTTAAACAATAGGCATTAAAGTCTCCTCCTAACACAATATCACAATTGGGATGTACTGATAAAACTTCATGAAATAAGGTATCCAACTCTTGAAAAACAAGTGATAACTTAAGAGTTGCCGGGTTGTGATATATGCATACAATGAACATTGGATTAGACTGTTTATCATTGAGTATGATCAATAAAGCCAGTGTTGGCAAAGCATTGTAGACATCTAAAATAAGAACATTCAAGTTGGTGTTTAAACATATGGCTAAACCACCATAAGGCCTTCCAGTTTGGCCTCGTTTCGCTTTTTTTTTTATAAACAGTGTAACCAGGCAACAAAAGTTCATAGTTTCTTGGCATAGCAGAATATTGCATACTGTGTCTACATATGCGTTAGTGATCCATGAATGTAAGTTTCTAAAACCACAATAGTTCCAAGACAAAATTGATAAGGTGGAGGGCTGGTTAGTGGGGAGTGTTATCCATTGCTGGGTTTAGAGTGTTATGTAAAGCAGATAACCATGACCAGTCCTTACTGATGTTGGATAAACCTACTAATTGAGCAATTACTTCTGCATTTACACCATTCTAAGCGTCGCCAGATGCTATTTTTGGCAGCTGCATTGAAGTAGACACCACAGGAGTTTCATTAAAAGAGATGGCATCATAGATGGAATCGAAAGGATGCAACATCAGACCAATAGAACGCAGTTCTTCCGTGTATTGTATCAACAGGTTAGTAATAATGGCCGATTGCACCTTACATACCATTCAATGATTCTGAATTGGGGGCAAAGTAGCCCACTCTATGTCTGCCGTGTTCAATGTTCGAAGAGCTGGGATTCTGCTGAATGCTTGCAACAATGCAGAACGATTTAATCGCTTTATACCGTTTTTGTCAGAAATGATTTCCCATCCTATGATGGTTGTAGAATGTTTACTGATTTCTCCCATCACTTCATCCTCCCCCCCAAAGTGATTCGGAGATTGAGACTGCTGCCCTTTCTTTAAACCCTCTCCCTTTGGACCCTGCGAAAGAGGAAGATTCTTTACGGACCCAGAACAACTCCCACAGAGTACTGAGGCTGGTGAGGCCCATCATTAGATGACAATGTTCCAAACTCTGGTTCATTGTCCAGTTCCATCTTACTGATAGCGGCCAGTGAATCTGCCGCCTTCCCTACTTGAGTGATTTTATTATCAAGGGATTTGAAAAAGTTAGGTAATTGGGTCTGAGAAGACGAGTGTACTTTCTCGTCAGTATGCAGGTGCGTCTGCTGGTTTAATAGATTTTTAGTGATTTTTTTGGAATAAGTTTCACCATGGTCCAAATCACCTTTAATGATTTTCAGTTTATCTGAACCCATGTGTGCAGATGCTTTTTTAAAGTTTTCAGACAGTTCTACTAAGTTACTGCCTGTTTGTTGCTTGTTTGATGGCGGTCTGACAATGCCCATCGATGCTATGGGTTCATTGTTCTTAACAACTTTTTTGGATTTTTCACTTATTATGTCTTGCCAGCCAGTTCTGCATGGGGGATTTGGACCGCTTTTTTTCTATCAACTTTCCTTTTCAGAACTCGGAAGAAAAGTCTTTTTTCCTTCCTTGAGATAAAAGTGCGCTCCGAATTAGTCGAAGGACTTCCAACAGATGCAGGTGCAATGTAACCAGAAACAGAATCTGTTTGGTGATTTACATCCAACAATTTGGTTAATGCTGAAGGACTGTCAGGCTGGAAAATCTGACACCCCTCTGTATTATCAAGAGGAGCTTCCTCCTTCTTTCCCCCAGGGCCAGGTTGTAAAAAGAATAGGACTTGTTCCAACTTCTCAGCATGCGAAGCAACTTCAAGACATAGTTGAGCATGCGTGAGAATATGGCAAGAGGTGTCCGCTCGTGGGGCAAGTACAGTTTGAGCATATGATTGGTGGAATGTATAAGTGGCACAGGGAATATTCCTGGCTTGTGTTTCATTCTGGGGGGCAACTAGATCATCTGTTTGCGTAGTCACAGAGGTACAACAAGGCGCATCTGATTTCAGCTGCTGGTGGGCCCCTGATTCCCGCCTGAGACTATCAGCAAATATAAATCCCTCCAGTTTATTGATTTTTATAAGGATTTCCGTCAGCAATGCTTTGCAATCTCTTAGCTCATAATGCGTGCATTCGTGGCCGCGATCTAATAAATTAAGTATCCTTGCTAGTACGGGATATGATGCTTCCAGGGATTGCATGTCATCTTTGGGTTCCAAAATATCAAATCCCAAGGGATGATTTTTTGGTGGGCGAAAACATGGGATCTAAAGCGGGCTCTAGAAACAGTTGGATTAGTGGTTGGCGAAGAAGGAGGACAAAAGCTAGAAGAAGGCGAGTTACATGGGTTTGTTGTGTATATGGTGGGTGCTGGGGAGATGTTTAAGTCAGCCATATTTGCCACATCTTTACAATGAATATGCTCATCAGTTCGTTTACAACTTGGATAAGTGACTGGAGTGGAGGGACCAACCGATAGCCGCACCTGTTTTTCAAGGGCAGCAAGTACTACTGGTGCGAGTATAGAATTGTCTGAGGTTGAAGAGGGAAGATCGTCATTTGAAGGGTCTGGAGCAGGGTTTAAATCATCCATATGCATACTAAGAAAGTTCTTTCGAGGCGGCTTTGGAAAAACATTACTTTGGGTTGGACTAGAAGAAATAGAGGCAGACCCATTAGTAGCCGCTGCGAGTGCTTGAGCACGCGCATAAGAGAAGGCTACTTCATGCTGTACCAAGTCCTGATCTGTGACAGGACCCCATGATGCAGCTAATTCAGTGTCCTTACAGGGCACAGGAGCAGCGCTCTTCACAGTACTTTTTGACATCGACATGCGTTTGTTTTTAAGGTCTTTTTTCTTGGACACTGTCTTAGGTGGAGGTGATTTTAAAGCGCGACCACTACGCAAACTTGAGACCATTTAAGATTATGGCACTTACAAACAAGCAAATACAGCCTTACAACCCCGCTGAGCACAACCTTACACAGTGAGGTAATACAAAGTTAAATCACAACCTAATATAAGACAGTGCTCACCTCCACACCCTCACAGCCTAACAGCCCAACAGCCACTTGGAGCCCACTTCGATGCGCGCACGCGATGCGCGTGCGCATAAAGTTAAATAGTAAGTGGAAGCCGGCCGGGGGCAGTGCGAGGAGGGAGGGAGGTGGAGCCAATCAAAGAGTGACTAAAATAAAAAGGAGAAAGATACAGTTACTCTCAGAGAAAGACTACGTGTGCAAGCATACACAACCTATTGAGAACGCTGCGGCAAAGCCGCGGCACACTTTTAAACAAAACGCAAAGAAGATATGTTCAGGTAATTGAGTTTGCTAGTTCATTACTTGCTTAGAAGTCCAATAACAGCGTTTCGCCGACAAGGTGCTTCCTCTTGCACACGGCGCGTGAGAAGTGAAGAAGCAGTTTGAACCTTGCAGACAATCCACTGTAGGCAAGCAATTCCGTCAGCCCAACAGCCACTTGGAGCCCACTTCGATGCGCGCGCACGATGCGCGCGCGCATAAAGTTAAATAGGAAGTGGAAGCCGGCCAGGGGCAGTGCAAGGAGGGAGGGAGGCGGAGCCAATCAAAGACTGATTGCTTAGAAGTCCAATAACGGCGCGTGAGAAGTGAAGAAGCAGTTTGAACCTTGCAGACAATCCACTGTAGGCGAGCAATTCCGGGCAGCCCAGCAGCCACTTGGAGCCCACTTCGATGCCCCCCACCATTGCCACTGCCCAACCTCTGTGCCATCAATCCACGCCTGAGTGCAATAGAGACCCAGAAGGGGGAACTTGCTGCCATTGCACAAGAACACAGGCATGGCAAGTCATGAGGCTGTGTAAACACAGCTCTCCTCACCCTTACACAAAGAATGAGGGAGGAAAATGAGATTGCCTCCTCTACAGTAGAGGTAATGAGACATGCAGCCCAACTATGCCTGGACAACATGCAGGCCAAAAGGTCAGACCCACCCAGATCGGTCACCACCATTGAGGGCTCGCAAGGCGCCAGTCATAAAGGCTTTGGACCACACAGGAGTCTGGCAAAAGCCCCATGGCCAAGAGGGCCAGCAAGTTGACAGTGACACTGACTGGGTGCTCTACTGGGTGTTTTTGGGTAGGGAGGAGTGTTTGGGTAGGGGTTGTTTGGGAGGGGTTGGAGGGGGTGTTTGAGTAGGTGTTTGAGTAGGAGTTCTTTGGTAGTGGGGTGTTTGAGGTTTGAGTAGGGGCTAAAGGGGGTGTTTGGCTAAGGGTTGGAATGGGTGTTAGGGTAGGGGGTGTTTGGATAAGGGTTGGTGGGGCATTTGGAGGCGGGGTACAGGGTATGGGTTCACGTTTCTGTTAAATATATTCTTTTCACTGAAAGCGATGACTGGACATTCCATTTATTCAAACAAGTGCTTACTGTGCCTTTGCATGATATACAGTAAGGTGCAAGGGAAGTGCTGAGTAGAGGGGGAACTCAGAAGCGTTTCTCACTGAGTTCTTGCCGGGTCATGCATCCATCCCTGGTCTCAATGCACTCAGTGCACAGGTGCATGTGATCGGCTGGCGCAGCATCATCCTCTGGGGGAGGAACGTCCAGATCTGGGGGTAGAGGTATGTTGTGCCTGATGCAGATATTGTTCAACATTGCACAGGCCAATGCAATCTGTCCTACCTTCTCTGGCCTGTACATGAGCGCACCCTCAGATCTGTGCAGGCACCTGAATCGGGCATTCAGGAGAACAAAGGTCCCCTCAATCAACACAAGGTCCTCACATGGGCGCAGTTGTATTCCACTTCGTGCGGTGTATGGGGATTACTCAGAGGGGTCATCAGCCCTGGAAGCAGTGGGTATCCAGAGTCACCTACAAGGTGGAGAGACACAGGTGTGAGAACTGCTGATTGGTAACGGCATTGCCCGTGATGTTGGCCTTGCAATGGTCAGTCTATGCATACATGTCCCATTTCACATTGTGCTACAATGTTTCACATTCCAGTCCTTGCACTGCTCAAGGTGTTGTCCCAGGACATGCATTTTGTGACCCTAGCTGGCCATGTTTGATCATGCACTGCCTTTGCAATATGGGAGAGGGGATAGTGTTGCAACCTAGTACCTGGAGTGTATTTAGTGCGGTTGTCCCATTGGAGCTGTAATGGCCTGCTCAGTGACTGCTGTATCTCAAGTCATGTACTACCCCTATGTTTTTGTGGCCTGTCGATTTAGGGGTGCACTGGCAAATTCTGGACATGCTTTTTTTACACTGTTACACCACCCCATCCTGGGAATTGGGAACAGCAGTGCATGATGGTCAGGTTGACGTCACAGGTGAGGGGATGGAACTGCTTCTAGTTCATGTAGACCTCCTCTGAAGCATGGGGTTGGGCACCAGCTCACATGCGTGCAATCCAATGCTGCTGCCACATTGGACATGCCTGCAATGACATGGAGCCGGGCCTTTGTGTCATTGAGCTGTGCCAGGGCAGTGGGGAGGGCAATGTGTTGGCTCACATGGTGCAGGAGGGCCTCTAGCACCTACAGCAGCACTCTGGAGAATGCAGGCTCTGATATGCCATGCAGCTGGCTCACAGAGTGCTGCAAATTGCCAGAGGCCAGCAAGTGCAGGACCGACATCAGCTTTACCAGTGGTGGCATGGCTGTCTTGATGCCAATTCTGCTCGCTATGTCCTCCTGGATGTGTGTGAGGAGTTCTCTGATGGCCTCCCTGTCAAGGTGGTACAGAGTAAGGATTTGTGTGTCCGTGAAGGTCCATGGTGTGGCCCTTGGGCGTGTTATCACTGCACGCCTGCTCCTCCTCCTCCTCCTCGCCACCTGCAACCCCATCTGAAGCATCCTCCTCCTCCTTCTCTCCCTGACCTCCTGTTGCCACTGCTCGTACTCGAGCCCCAGCAGCTGTAAATCAGCATCTAGTCCCTCCAGGTCCATGTTTGTAGCTATCAGTGGCATCATGGTTCTGTGGGGAAGGTGTGGCCCTTTCGAACTCTTCCTGTGTTGATTGGTTGCACCGGGGTGCATTGGGTGCACCTTTGGCCTGTGTCCATTTACTGGCTGCTCTGAGGTGTTGGTATCTCAGCCTGAGGTTTGCTGGTATTACCGGCAAATGCATACTCGTACATTGCTCTTATCACCGTTGTGCCGGTAATACCAGTGCAGGCGTCTTGGACATCTGGTATTCCCTTGTCAGTATTACCCGCAGCGTTAATTCCAGAAAGGTCCGGTATCCCTTGCGGTGTTTCCACCTACTTGTAATTTGCCAGTATGCTAGAAGTGCAGGTAAATGGAATTGCTGCCACGTTTAACGTTTACCGGCAAACTAGTAATAAGGCCCATTTGCTTCCATTGAAAACAGAAAATATGAAAAAAGCTACCCACAAATTGTCTACTTACCCACTCCCTACAGCAGTTCTACCTACTGTTTCAAGAAATTCCCATTTGTAATTTCTCCAACGTTATACAAACCTATTTATCTGTTGCTAGGTTTAGACTTGCTCTGAGATTACCACAACTCCTCATCATCAGTGCTCCAATGCCTTTGGGTTTTAGCATTATATATGCTATAAAAATAAACGTAAAAATCCTATTAACTGCCTTCAAACAACATGGGAGTAAACGGTCTAACAATAACTTGGAGCAGGCCCTTCCTCTATAACCATTTACTCCAAGTCGAGGCTGGTCAATTTATCTCAAAATCCCACAAAACATATTGCGGATCGGTACATCAAAGGATGGTGGTTTCTGGGTCTGTTCTTGGAGTTTTAGCTGCAGAAGCATCAGCGGCAGTGATCCTGCTGCATGCATGACTTGTTGCAGTCTGACCAGGTTCAGGCTGTTTGACCCAATCCCCTTCTGCTGGAAAGCCAGCTGGCTTGGTCCAGTCAGATAATCTGCAAGCCTCTCACCCTTTTCAGCTCAGCGCCGGACTTGGTTGCTCCAAACACTCCATCCAACATGTACATGATGTCCTTCACTGTGGGGTTTGGATATGAGGCATGGGGTGCCTGAATAACTCTCCTCGCAGGACCACACAGACTTTTAATGACACAATACCCCTTCCCCCAGCCCGAAGCTCTCAAATTGAGGATCATCTGGTTCGCCTGGTCCACCCAAATTTGATATTCTTCTTCACCTCTCAGGGTTGGTTTCACCCTAGAGAATGGTCTGAGGCAGAGAAAGAGGCAATGCTCGAACGTCGTTGTGATGGCAACATTCAATACAATCTTGAAGGGATCTGCCATGGAGAAAGCAATGGAAGACTGATGGAGGAAGCAAACAGTTTGGCACATCTATCGTCTGGTAGTACTGGGGCATGTGCTAGGCCCTGATGGACTAGGGGTGCTTATGGGCTCAAAAAGCCAGGAAGGCACCCAAAGTGGTCACTGCGGGATGACAAGGCACATCGCTGGGCAAGACAGGATTTGGGTTAGGAATAGGTGGTGTGGGTGGTAGGCTAGACTGTAAACCTGTCCAGGTATTCGATGCTCACGGAGGCTAGGACACTACAGGATCTCCCCTATCGATGGTAAGTGTTATTGTCTCAGGGTCATCTTTCTTAGATCCATAGCAAACCAGGATACTGATGCCTGCTAGGCCAGGGACTTTACCAAGGCACTCAACCGGTCATTGAGGCACTCTAGGGACTTTGTCAACTTGAGCACCTGATGTAGAGGTGTGCTCCATGGAACGTCACGTATAATGAAGAAATGGTCCGGCTTTGTCCCCTCACCTTCAGACCAGCTGTCAACCTGAAGCCGATCCATGAAGATGATGCCTGTCTGTCAAGGGAGTGGTAAATCTGGTAAAAATTAAGAGCGCAATGATTATCACGATATATAAAAGTTCCTGTCCACAAATGTACACAAAAAAACGAAAACTTACTCTAGGAACCTGTACACTACCCAGAGAAGGAAAAAGATAGGCAGAACTAGGTAAGTAGGTAGAATAGAAAAGGTGTAGGCACACCATAGGTGATATTTGCATTGCCTCCAAAACATGTAGCAGGGATCGTACCTTGCACTTATTGGGAGACAGGTGTAGGCGGGCACACAATATACTTTTAGATCACTTAAATCAACACTTGACCCGCCTCTTACTTGTTTCCAAACCCTGCTTACCTGAGTTCCAGATCACCTCGGTGACCTAGGGTCACCAAATGCATGTCCTGGCACAACACCCTGAGCAGTGCAAGGACTGGAATGTGAGTCTCACTTGGAAGTTGACATGGAAAGGCAAAGGTTAGGATGGGATTGATTCCCCAAGACCCCCAAGGAGAAAAACACTGGGTTAAAATAACTTGACACACAAAAGGGAAGGCGGACAGTGCAATATTGGTGTACGGTTATTTAGTTGTTCTTTGGATTACATTTTTCTTCCGGTACAGGGTTTTTAAATATGTTTTGTATAAAAAGGGGGAATCACGAGACACTATTTACAATATAAAGCAAGCAGCTGTGTAACTAATAAACCTTTCAAAAATATAAAAAGAGTCAATTTAAAAATATCGAAAAACAGTTCTTTTTATTACAGGGCCTGCGGTAGCGACCTTGCAGTTATTGTTAAGTTGCTCATACCATAAGAAAAACAGTTTTGGGGCGGCTTATGACTTTGGAGCCATTTGATGAATCCTCACCAAACTTTGCAAAAGATGTATATGGCCACCACCGAATGAATTCGCAAAGTTTGGTATGGTTTCGCAAGGTGGGGCAAAGTTATAGAGGGGGTCCCAAACATTTGAAATCTGGATAGACATACATTGAAAAAGAATTTGCTCTTGTTTACAGGCTAAATTGCTGGACTGATTTGACCCACCTTTACGCAAGTAATGGCGGCCTAGTGCAGACACATTTTTTTGCAGATTTAGGTGTAAATCTTTCCAGTCGATTTTTTAAATGGCCAAAAGGTAGGTTAAACAAAATTAGTGATATCTGCATCTGGTCCGCAGACTTATTTCCTGGTTCGGAGTCCGCGGATGCCTTTGGGCCAATTGGGGGTTGGCGTGATGTCCGTGGACATCAAACATGCATGCTGTTTGGTTATTGAAAAATGTGACCTGCGTCAAACGCAAGTGCGCATTTAACGATTGTGATGGCTACTGGGAGCTTTAGTGCTTCAATAAGACTGTCCAATAAGGTGGCATGTTGCACTTGAACGCCATCAGCTCGGAGGTAGCCCCTCCTTTTCCAGCGTGCTAACCCTGTGTACACTGTTGATGTAACATAGGCGGAGTCACTATACACGGTTACTTCCTGGTCTGCGCTATTCTCAATCGTGACAATCAGTGCCACTAATTCTGCAGCCTGTGCTGAAAAGTGGGATGGTAGTCATGTACTTCTCAATACTTCAAATTCCCCATTAGCCATGTGCCTTACCACAGCAGCACCTATATATCTTTGTCCATCATTTTTATCGTTTTTCGAAGCGCCATCAATAAAGAGAATCTCTCCAGCTGCTAGATCATTTTCTTCCACCCATGGAATCTCATCATAGAACTCCTCATAGTTGGAGGAATCATGTGCCTGCTCATTATCTGCCAGTGGTACGGCTACACACGTGGCAGGATTCACTGTTTTACATCTGACTTTTTTAATTGCCGGATTCTGACCACCTCATAAGCAGAAGCTCTTTGAGACATCAACTTACCCTTAGGTTTTTCCAAAACAGCAAATAATGCATGTTCAATAAACATTGTCATAGAACAGCCCATTACTATGTTGGCAGCCTTCTCAATAGCGAATGTGGCTGCTGCCAATAATTGTTCACACGGAAAGTGACCTCTAATTACTGGGCCCAAAATCCCACTGTAATATGCTAAAGGCTTATACTTCAAGGTTGTTCTCTGTGTGAGTACTGCTGTCATAACTGATCCATTTGTGTGCGAAAATAAAATAAATTCCTCCGAATAATTAGGATTCCCTAGAACTGGAGCCGTGCAAATTGCCTCTTTCAACTTGTTAAACCTTTACTCCATTTCCTCAGTCCATACAATCTTTTCTTGACATTGTTGTGCCTTTCTCAGGGCTGAATGTTAGGAATGATTTCCATTTCATGTGTAATTTTCCCGCCAGTTGTGTACCCCCCAACTTTTTGCTGATGTTTAAATACCATAGTCTGACTTTACCAGAGAAGCACAGCCTTCTGCTGCACTCCCCTGGGCTTTGCGCTCACTTTTCATGGGGAAACTGACAAGCCCTTAAAGACTTTGTTTCCCTTAGTCCTTGTCCATGTTGCAACTTTTCTGCAACATGTAACAAGTGTACAATGTACCTTACAGTACAGTGCACTTGGGTCTAGTCATTTCCAAAGGCCCTAGATACTCTCAAAGGAATTTTTTAGGAGAAGTGCAGATGTGCCTTGGAAAGAGCTGGAGTCATTTATAATTTCACATATTTTTAAACCTTTCTTGCCAGGTAAACTGTGATTAGCCCGTTTGGCATGGGTTGGTGGCCTGGCTCCAAAATGGCCACGCCACAAGGTTCTTTGTCCTGTCCTTTGGCCATCTTGCCCCTTCACCTTCCCCAGGTCGAGCTAACCCAGCTCAATCCTTATTTGGGCATGCATTTCCTGTGAAGTGCCAAGCTTTCACAGGCTTCTGCATGCCTTGTGTGCGTGCCCCCAGGATGTAGGCTGGAACATCTGGTTCCAATACACATCCTGAGTGTCAGAGAGTCTGGAGTGCTGTGGATGCCTGGGACCATCGTGGTCCATGATTGGTCCACGTATGGTATGCCTGTATGTGAGCAGATCTCCCATTGGGTCCTCTTCGTTTTGGCATGAAGGAGATTCTGGATAAGAAAAGGCCCCAAAAACCATACCATGTCGATCTCTGGAGTTCTCACTGAACAAAGGATAGGATCCATGTATCCTGAAACTAAGAGGTCGAGTCGAGGAACCGCTAGTGACCCGCTGGAAGGTTTGGCACCTTGAGCCTGCTGTCGACCCGCTGGACCCCTCTGCATCTGGTCGTCCTAGAAGGTCTGCGACGAAGCTTTGACCCATTAGAATAGTGGGACCAACTATTCTTGGCACCTTCGTCCTAACCTGCAAGTAAGCCTTTTTGGAAGTGTCCCTGGGCCAACCAGTGGACTGACCAGCTTGCACAGATGTTTTGCCCTGATACCACCGCTTTTTCAAGGAGGCCGTTGAAACCTGCCACATCGAAAGCTCTGTGTTCACGGCACTCTCACACCAAATTTCATACACTTGGCATTCCCAGGTCTGGAGTAAAGTGAGTGTGCCTGAACCAGAGTTTTTGCGGTTGCCGTGTCACCTAGCCGTGGTGTCAAACTTTGCAAGTTCATTGCAGGGGTGGTCCTCTGTGCCCTGAAGCCTGCTACAGTGGAACTGGCCTGATCCATCCACCAGGAGCAGAGAAGTTGCCACTGTCCCGTAGGAGAATAAACACTGTATCTTTGTCGCTGAAAGCTGCAGAGCAGCGAGATTGCCACATTTGAACATGAAACAGAAGTGGACTCGACTGCCAAAGTTTGGTCCGGTGTGCACCAGGGGGTCGGTGAGTAATTGCAACCCTAACCAGTGGCCCCTAGCACATCCCTCAATTTTTATGCATGAGTGGCTCCTGAGGGCCCCTCTCCTTTCCACTGCTAGTGCAAACTAGCGAACTGGTCCCAACTCTTGGAATCAACTCTGCCTTCAAGTGGATGCCCTCCTCGAATAGTGGGAACCTATTTTGCATCACCACACCTTCCTTCCTGAGCTGCTACAGCCCCTACAAAAGACCCTGCTTTGCCCATTTGAACTACCGCGTGCGCCAGCTTCGCACGTACATTTGAGCATTAGGCTCCCCTCATTTTAGGAATTGGACTGCCTTTAAGTTAGGATTGTGCTTGATGTAGAAGGGCCTAAAGACTATTTGCATTGCCTGTTTCCTTCCCTGTTTAGGTTGTGGGCCCATTTGGTGCATTCATCCTTTGGACCCCATTAGTCTTGTATATATGTGTATAGATAGGATTGGGTTGGTTAAATAGTATTGCTGTGATTTTCTTACTATGTGTTGAATTGCAAAGGCCTTGGAATAAACATATTTGTATGTTTTTTATATATACCCCTGACTGGTAGTGATTTGTAAGTGTCCTTTACTCTGTGTGCTCATTGAGGTCTTTCAGTCACCCTCACCCCTCCTGAGACCTAGTCTTGACCGCCGCCATAGCTACCTTGATTGGTCTAGCTTGTCCAGAAGGTTACCCTGTTCCAAGAAACTAGGTTGGCCTTCTGAACCTCTACCCATCAGGTCAGAGTTGAGAAATCCATCTTAACAATGAACTATAATCAAATACCCATGCCCTCACATAATTGAACAGCCCATAAAATGGCTGTATGTACTTTATCGTGTGCTGCTTCACTATTTTCAAAATGGCCTCAGCCCTTTCAGGTGTAACTTTCTTTCCTTCATGCGAAATGAACTGTCCTATATATAACACCTCTTCTTGGCAATATTGCAATTTCTCCTTGTCCACTTTATATCCTTTCTCAGCTAAGATAATCATTAGCTGAACTGAGTCTCGTCTGCACTCTTCTTCTGATGTGCTGCAGACCAAAATGCCATCTACGTATTGCAACACAACACTTGCCAAACAAATATTGCTTAAGTCCATCTGCAGTACTCTATTGAAAATCGATGGAGACTTACACTACCCCTGGGGTAATTTCATACTTTTTAACTTAATCTGTCTGAACGTGAATGACATCAGATCTTGAGAATCTTTATGCAATGGGATTGAGAAAAATGCATTTTTCAAGTCAATCACAATGAAATATCGCGCCTCAACAGGGATACTACATAAGATCACCGCTGGATTAGGAACTAGAGGAAACTCAGCCTTTACAATCTGATTAATTGGGTGCATGTCTTGCACTAAACATCACATCCCCACCCCTTCGATTTTTTCACAGGATATGCTGCGGTATTGCATGGTGACTCTGACATCACTAAAAGTCCTTGATCCATCACAGCGGATATTGTCTTAAAAATACCCTCATCTACCTCTCAAGACAGCTGTCATGCTCGAGGTAAAATTGCTCCTGGCTTCAGTTTAATCTTAACTTCACTTCTCCAACCCCCTTTAATAGGCCTTTGTCATAGGGGCCTGTGGTCCATAAAGAAACTGGCACTTTCATCATGTTTTCATAAAAAAATGCAGGACGCTGTCTCACTATCATCATCTTTTGTGGAATCTCACGTTTATTTTGCTCTAACCCTATATGCAATGCTCATTTCGAACATCCTTAAACATGTCCTCATCAGTGACATTGGTTAATCTGTAACTTTCTCCGATAGCAATTACTGTGCTCCATGTTCTGCATTAACGTCTAATCCTACACACTTAGCCAAGACCCCTCATACTACAGCTGCTTGCAGCTCTAAGGGAAAAGTCTGTCCTCCCTCTTCGTCCATGGGAATCTCCGGTCTGAAGAAAAACTCATCAGGTATCCTCATAATCTTATCTACTAAACCAGGCAGCCATGTTAACAAAATGCGTCGCCCATAATGAAACACCTTTGGTTCAAACTGTACCTCTTGTATGGCTATCTGTCCTGTAAATGCCATAATTAATTCACTAACATTTAAATAATGTATTCCTGGTGTTGAACACACTATGCCTTTGTCAGTAAAAGAAATTGTCATATTCAACTTCGTCATTAAATCTCAACCCAGTATATTAACTGGTGCCTGCCTTGAATACAACAATGGCACAGACATATCATATTCTCATATAGAGACTGGTAATTCTTCAGTAAAAGCAACTCTACTTGTAGCTCCTGTGAAACCTTGACCATTCATGGCATTACCTGAGAGTAAAAATGTTCCCTCCCGTATACATGAGCGTGTCAAACCCGTGTCTACTAAAAAAGAAAAGGATTTGCCTCCTATCGTGATGTCAACCATCGGTTCCTCTTGAGGATTTGGTGTTATGGATAGTACTGAACACATCAAGTCTCCAAGTGAGCTGTCCTATTGCGGGTACATGTTTATTCCAGTGCTTGTGAAAGGATTCCCTCCCTCGATGGTGACACCACCTATCCTAGGAGTTAGTAACTGTCCTGTGTTTGCACTCTGCTGTATCTGCATGGGGTCATGCTGTGACTGCCCTTTTGGTGGACATGGTGCTTGATGTGGTTGCAAAGCCTGTTGTGTTCTCTGCGCTAGTGCTTGATACACTGTTTGATCTTGGGCAAACCCATCCCTACTTTGTGTGCCATATGCAGGCAGGAAAGCAGTTCTCCCTCTTGAGAACTTCCCATTCTGTACATACACATGGCTCCCACATGCCCTGTCATTCCAAATATCCAACATACAGGAGGTAGTCTCCAAATCTGCCCTCCCTGCATGCCCTGATTATCATTCTGTATAAAGTGAATCCCACCTTGGTTACTCTGAAAGTTCCTTTGATTGTTCTGAAAGCCTCCTCATCCATGGAAGTTTGCTCTACCTCGTGGTACAAATCCCATCCCTCCTTCATCAAATTGCCATTGTTTATTCACCTGTGACATACTTGTTACTTGCTCTGTTCCCTGCTTTTCTCCACTAGTTAACATTACCCCTTCTACAGCATACTTCAATAGCTTTTCTGTACCAACTTAGACTCCTCAAGCTTCCTTCCTTCTACTTTCTTTTTGTTTTTCTCTTGTAATAGACGGCAATGATGCGCTACTGTCAAATGTATTTCTGGCCAAGGTTTTGCCTCCATGCCTACCAGCTTCTTGAGCTGTCTCTGTACCTTTTCTGGCAATCCCTGACATAATATATGATAGAATACAGGCATAGATTTCCCTCATGGCTCACGTGTTTCCAAGCTCCATTTCTCTTGGAAATTCTAAATATAAATCAACGGATCCTCTCCTTCCTGCATCTTTCGTGCCATTATAGCTCCCATGTCTAACGTGTCTGCATATTGTACTCGGAGCACTTTCCAGACCGCCGCTCTACAATTATTGAATGGTGCTCCATCATGAACAGTATTCTGAGCAGCCTGTGTATCATGCTCTTGCCCAAATGTCATCAGCTCTTTCCCCAAGTATAGCTGCTTGAAGACCCTTAATGTCCCCTATAGCTAAGGTGTTTCCTCCTGTCATGTTCTCTAATTCATAGATACATTTCCGGCAACCAACATTAAGCTCGAGTCTTTACATCTTAAATTATCCTTATCCATCTGTGGCCATGGTATATACTGTGGTCTGACCCCCTCTCTCTCTAATAATGGGAATTGTGATATCTTGAAATCGCATTCATCCCCCATCATCTGTCTGTCCATAGCAGGGACAATGGTTCCACACCATCTTCTTCCTGGTAATGACCTTAGTCTACTCACATAAGGTGGCGGGTCCCTCTCTCACTACGGGATCGCCCTTTAGGTCGATCTAGCCGCGCCAGTAGGAGAATATCCTTCAGGACCATATGCACGAGCCCCTTCTCCCCCACGGAAAGTTTCTCTATCTTCGTCTGACATATCCTGTCCCCAACTCGTGTAACTTTACTCTTTCTCGTCTTGATTCAAAGTCAGCCTGTCCAAAGACAAACCTCTTAGCTAAAGGCTAAACATGCTTCGCTCTTCGCCTTGCGACTGCGTACTTTCAAATCAATAATTTTTTTCCTTGCTTTTTGATTCCTTCTTGGTCCTTATGTCATGATAAACCTTATCAATTTTATCCCCAATGCTACTGATATCAAAATCATCTTCTAGATTTGCTCTAGATGGACCTGGTATTGGCTCATGTGCCGGGAAGAATAATTTTATGTCTTCCCATGATGCTACTGGATTAGGATCCATTAATTCTTTCTCTATGCGATCAATGTTGTGTGCCCTTTGCCTTCTCTTCCGTTCCATTTCTTCATCGACTTCCCTTTGTTTTTTAGCTCCTTCTCTAATCCTTTCCTCTTCCTGTCTTTTCGTATCCCTTCTCTCGTTTGCTCTATGCACTTCATCTCTTCATCTTTGTATCCTTCTATCTCTCCATTTCTGTTCTTCCTCTTCCTCTCTTTTCTTTTCTAGCTTATCTCATTCTTCGATTGTGCTTTGCCTATTATCGTACTTTCTTTGTTCTTCTGCTCTTTCTTGTTTTCTCAACTGTTCATCTTGATACAGCTGTTCCCTTCTTTGTCTGTCTTTTCTTTTAGCCTCAGCCTCTTTCAATCGTTTCTCTCGTTCTCTGTCTTTTTTATCCTGCCCATCCTGATCTTTTTCTTACCTTACTTCCTCAAAGCTCTTTCCATCACATTTGAGCAATATCTGACCGCCCATCCATTTTTTCTGTATAAGAGCTATCTCGCCAGCTTTGACTTTCTCTCCTTTCCACCTTTTTATTTCTCTTTCTATATCTAGAGACATGCCTGATCGGTCACTTCTTTCCTTGTCCTGTGGGCCTTTAGGAACCCCATCTCTTTCTGGAGTCTTTTTGGGACTTTCGTCACTACTACATGTAGGTGACTTACACGTTGGGTTACTTAAGCTCTCTTAAAGGATATAACCCTTAGTCTTTCAAACTATTGCCATTTACTTCAGGTGCAAAAGGGGCAGCAGAAGGCTCTTCATCCCTATCTTTACACTGGTTAAGCATCTAGTCCTCAGGAGGTGGGTGTTCCCGTTCCTCTTGGTACATTTTCCAGAGCTCTAAGCTCACTAATCTTTTTTCTAACTTCTTTCTTTTGTATGCTGCATTGAAGTATGTTGTGATTTGTTGCAGGACCGCCATAGACAACAATCACCCTTGTGGCCATGGCATGAACATTTTATCTGCCGTACCCTTAACCCATTCTGCACTGTATTGTTTAAGCGTGGGCGCGTGCTTTGGCAGCCATCTGCACAAATGTATGAGCATGGTAATATCCTCCATCATGACTTAGTCACAATTTGACTATCACCACTTTCAGTTATTTTTCACAAATGAATACTTTCCAGAAAAATAATACAAGATGAGCGTGCACCAATCGTCACAGCTCCAAGCCTCTGTATCACGTTTTACTTCAGTCTACCTTATTCACTGAACATTATCAGTTCAACTAATGAATAAAAAAATCTGATTTCTTCAAATCTTATTGTTTCCACCACAGTCTATTTTTCTTTATTTCTCAATATTTCATTTTCTTACCACATATATCTCATGCAACATATAGACAATACTGACAGACTGGCCGGCCCACATATACTTTAGTCCGTGTTCCTTGTGACTACTTTTTCCCCTAAAAATGACTCCAATGGAGTATGAGCTGTCCTCCTTAATGACGCCTTGTCATTTGTAGCCTAGATATCTGCTTGGATTTTAGAACAAGCTCCTTCTAAATGTCCTTGACGTAGGTTAACAGGCTTCTCCTCATAGAACGCTCTTCGTCTATAGGCCCTTAAACTGTGACTCTCATCGTCTCACACTCTGACACTCATTGTCTTAAATAAATAAATAATAAAAGTACCCCAATCAACCCTCTGTTACTCTATCCTCTTTATCACTCTTTCCCTCTCGATACTTATTCAGTGTTTCACCTCACACAGCCTACTCACCATTCGCGTTTTCGACTTCCGACCCTCGGGATCTTCTCCTTCTCAAACCAGCACCCTCAGCCTTCAGTCCACTCAGCTTCCTGTAGATGTTGGCTGGGGATTCCGCCTGAAAACGAGGGACCCGTCCCAACTGAACTTGCAAGATTTTTTAAACTAACCCCCGCTATCTACATGGAGCATCATGTTCTTCCAGTTAAACGGCGGAGGATGTCCGATATTGCCGGAGACCCCAAAGATTACTAGATCGATGGGTTTTTAACTCTCTGCTACCACGTGAACTGGGACAGCCGACCCAGCCCTTTTATGAAGAGCTAGCAATACTTAGAGACAGATTGGGATGCAGAATATTACTCAAACATCAATAATCAAACTAACTCAGGAAGTTGGCAAAATGCGACTGTTTTAATATCAATTATCTAAAACAGGGAGTTACAACGAACATCAGAACGTTCGCTCGATCCTCACTCTCAATTCAACACATAAGAAAAGCAGGTTATGTACTACAAACTCATCACTATTAACATCAATCTACATTGTTAACTTCAAAAACCTATTTGCAGTGGTGATAGGCTTACAAGGAACATCTAGGTATACGTTCCATACTGGTCAGGAAACGTGATTGGGTTTCTATCATCAGGTGGGGCAACTAAGCCCTCCTCTAGTGCAGGTCACTACGAACATCATCAAATACACAACGTTCCATTGGTTACACAAACTATAGGGCTCTCTATTACGTGTCCCTCTATAATTGGCCTTACAGGTAAACATTAATGATGACCTTAGAGGAGTGGAAGGAAGACAGGAGGGCCTCCCACTGGGTGCCACCATTAATGGGAGAGGAAGAGAAAGGAGAGAGCACAGATACCATATGAGGAGTCCATAGGTTTGGCAAAGGAACAACAAAGAGGATGTCATTGATGGTCTGTCTGGAGGAAGCGCTGGTGTAGGTATCAGCGATTGGGAGGCCTGGGTTAGAGACCAGGATGTCCTTTTTGAACTTCTTCCTACCAGACTTAGTGATAAGGGGAGGAAAGTCGATAGAATAGAAGTTGAAGAAGATAGGAGCAGCAGAGAGCACAATAGATGGTGCAGAGGAGGGGAAATAGGAGAGATGGTGGTGGGTGGGGAGAGAGAGAAGAACGGATTGGGCAGACACTGGGGGAGAACACAGGGTGGGTACAAGCAGAAGAGACACAGTGAGACAAGAACAAGTGGTATGTAGATAACTAACTGAGCTAGGTGGAGGGCTCAGGAGAGAACACAAAAAGCACAAGACAGTATGATCAACAACAACCAGGTTAGCAGGGCAACAAGACCAGTCAAAGAAAGAGAACCTAGAGGAAGGAAGAGCACAGCAGTACAAAGGACAAATCACAGAAGCCAAGGAACACAGGGCAGTATGATGCACAACAACCAGGTTAACAGGCCAACAAGAACCAGAGCAGTCAGAGAAATAGAACCTAGAGGAAGAAGAGCAAGGCAGTACAAAGATAATTCACAGAGCCAGAACCAAGGTAGTAAAAGAAAGAGAAATCTAGAGGAAGGAAGAGCACAGCTGTACAAGAGACAATCAGAAGCAACAACAGAACAGACAATGGAAGAAGAACCAAGAAGGGGGAGAAAAAGCAAGGCAGAACACAGAGTAGTGCAGGCAGAAACAGCAAAAATGACAGGCATGCGGCTCATGGGAACGAGGGATTGCAAAGGAACGCATGGGCAAAGGAACTGCAGTATGCGCACAAGGGAACAGGGGTGCGAAGAACCAATGCAATCAAGGATCGCGTGGGAACAGTGGACTAGGACATACAGGCCCAAGGTGGCTGAGAATGGAGGAGGCGCTGGAACACGCAAACACAGAAATGAGAGGAACAGCGCAGGCCGAGGGTGCGTAGTGGGCAGGCAGGGAATGGAAAGGGACACAGAGGCACACGTGATCAAGGGATTGAGAGGGATGACGCGGGCAAAGGATGCGCGGTGAGAGCAAGCTAAGGAAGTAGAGTGCAAGGAACAAGCGCAATCGCGTGGGACAACGCAAAGGGGGACACGCCAAGGATGGAGTCTGGCAGAAGCCTACATGCTCGTGAGGGTGCGAGGGGCCATGCAAGTCGAGGACACGTAGATCAAACAGACAGGGATGGAAGGGGCACAGAGTCAACGCGATCAGGGATGCAAGGGGCCATGCACATCAGGGGCTTGAGGCAAGATAAAGGGTCTGAGGGGCCACGCATGTCAGAGACCCGCAGCACGTGAAAGCCAAGGATGGAGGTGGCGCAGATGCTTATGCATAAGGAATGCACGGGACCACACAGGGAGAGGACCGGGAAAGGGGACAGAGTGGAGGGGCGAGAGGGGAACTCAAGGAGGGGTTGGAGGAGAAAGCGTAGGTATGAAGCAGCAGGGAAGGGGCACATGCAGCAAAGGCAGGGGCCAGGGCATAGGCAAGGTTGTGGGAAACAGAAGGGAAAAGGCTCAGGAGAAGAGCTAAGAAGATAACTCCCCATCCTCTTACCTGGCGGCCACAGACAGAGGGTGAATCGTCTGCACTCACTGTCTGCGCCGCAGACCCCTTCGTCACCAGACACCTTCATTGCTCCACACTGCATCCTTGTTCTGTGAGGGCTTTGCCACATAGGGTCCGAACCTTAGATTTTATAGGCCCGGTAGTGTGGATGTAACAAACGTGTTATGTGTTGTCGTCCGGCAGCATATCCTGCTGTGTTGCTCAACACCGTGGCCTTGTCCTGCGAGGGCTTTGCCGTAGAGGGGCCGACCCTCAGATTTTATAGCCTCTGTAGCGTGGACGTAACAAACATGTTACGTGTCGTCATCGGGCAGCATATCCTGTGTATCCTGCGAACCTGCATAGCTCAACACCATGGCCTTGTCCTGTGAGGGCTTTGCCTCAGAGGGGCCAAACCTCAGATTTTATAGGCTCGGTAGCGTGGATGTAACAAATGTGTTACGTGTCGCCATTGGGCAGAGTATCCTGCGAACCTGCGTTGCTCAATACTGTGGCCATGTCCTGCGAGGGCTTTGCCGCAGAGGGTCCGAACCTCTGATTTTATAGGTTTGGTAGCTTAGATTTATCAAACATGTTACGTTTTGTCATTGGGCAACGTATCCTACGAACCTGCATTGCTCAACACCGCGACCTTGTCCTGCGAGGGCTTTTTTACCACAGAGGGTCTGAACCTCAGATTTCATAGGCTCGGTAGCGTGGACATAACAAACGTGTTTTGTCGTTGTCAGGCATCGTATCCTGGGTGTCATAATTTCACCCCGGAGAATCAGACCTGGGTGTTGGGGAATTCTGGGAAGCAGGATTAGGTTGAGAGTTGGACTGAGCCCTCAGCATGCACTATAGATCATTGGTCAGTTGCTGGACCTGTCGCTCCAGTTGCGAGACTTTGTCTGGATGGTAGGGCGAGTACTCAAGTCATACCTCTGCTGCTCCTGAAAGGGGTAACTGTCCCTTCTCCAGAGTAGCTCGGGTACTGGAAGTTCCCCCCATAATTTTCCATCATGAATCTCCCTTCTCCCGTGTTCAGGGATCTATTGTCCTGGAACTGGGAAGAGAACGGAGGATTGCTTTGGAAGTTCTGATTCAGGGGATATCTGGGGAAAAATTTCAGATTGGGAGGTGGAGTGATACTTCTTTCCTGAGGGAAGTTTAGAGGGAAGTTTCTTGGGGCAATACTTACCTGATTAGTTGCCCCCCTTGGGCTGGGGGCATGTATACATACCCCAGGATTTGTTTAGTACCCTTGCATGTAGGACATACATAGGTGGCAGGGTCAGAGGGATCATTGTTCTGGGTTCCCACCTGAGTATCATTCGATTGGGCCGGGTTGGTGAGTCCCTTCTGCTTTCCATTTTGCTTGTTGGCAGGAGGATTACTTTTAGGCCCACCGTCTCCAGATCCAATGAAGGGGTATTTTTTACATCTGCCACCTGTGCAGCAGCAGGGGTGTTAGAGGGTTTGGGGGTTTTGGCAGTATTTTTACTCTCAGCAGACTTTTGGACCCCATAAATCCTGGTGGCCTGTTCAATCACCCAATCCAGGGTCCAAAGCACGTGAAAGTCACACACCAACTGAGTCATTATGTATTTGGGGAGAGCATGGAAAAATGTAGTTATACACCCCCTACTATTGGTGTTCACCCAACGGAAAGTCTGAGCAAATGCCTGCTTTAACTCCTGCACAAACTCCCTAGATACCTGATCTTCGCCACACTGCAAGAAATATGCTGTTTTACAGGCTTCTTGTGGGTTCCTATGGGTGGAATTCTTTTTCAATATGGCTGTCTTATAGGTGGATCATTTATAATGGTCCTGGTCCTCCAGTCCTGCAAAGAAACTGCAGTACTCAGGTGAGAACGTTCATTTTGCAAATGCAATATAATTCACATCATTCCTGATCTGTAATGATATCATCATCTGCTCATAAAGTTCCAGGTTTTCCCATACTGAATACTTAGCATTCTTGTGGTATGGAGTCAGGAAGCTCTTTATGGCCTTGATGTGTCTTATTGGGTCTTTCACAAAACCCTGGCTCTGCTTCACTGTCTTTTTCTTCCTCTACACCTGAGTCCATTTACCTTCTGACTCAGAGGTGCTACTGGTACTCCCTTCCCTGTCTTCTAGGCACTCCCATCACTATGAGACTGAGAATATCTCCCAGAACCATGAGGTTATTTTAGGTTACTTTTGACAAGTCCTCCAAAGGCTG
Source organism: Ambystoma mexicanum (assembly GCF_040938575.1). Classification (NCBI taxonomy): domain Eukaryota; kingdom Metazoa; phylum Chordata; class Amphibia; order Caudata; family Ambystomatidae; genus Ambystoma; species Ambystoma mexicanum. Next base: position 347,557,242 of record NC_090926.1, read on the forward strand.
CTTTGTTCATCTTTTTTGCCCCCAGCCAGCATTGATCACCCAACCCACCCTCACTTTCTCTAACACCACCCACTCAACCACCCCAGTTCCTCCCTACCCCACTGACCCAATCCCCACCCACTCTGCCCTCACCTACCCAAACCCCCCTATTTTTACCCCACCCAACCTTACCCACTTTGTCTACCACAACCTAATCACTCTACCCCCACCCTCCTTATCGATCCGTAGTTGGGTAGATTCTTGGTGCCACTAGGCACAGGAGGATCTGAGTCATTAACCCCTAGGTTAAAGGGAATCTTGGTGTCATTGGCCCATGGTTGGGGAACACCATGGTGTCAGTACCTAGGGATGAGCGAGGTCTGGATTTCATTGGGTGAAAGGGCAGTCCATGAGGGACTCCAGAAAGGAATAGTGGGCACCCATCTTAGTGTTTGGCTCCTGTTGAGGAGAGAGCAGATATCCAGTTCACTGTTGAATCCGAGATTGAAATCACTGCTTGGGTATGTGGTTCACGCCCCTTTCTTCTGTGTACTGTATATCCAAGACCCCCCCTTTGTTATCATGTGTCTGTTTTCCAAACCATTTATTATTTCTTGTGGCTTACCTTTTTTCTTCCTCCCATCCTCCCTTATCGTTCCACCCGTCCACATTCCCATTATCTCGCTTATCCGTCTGCTGCCTTTCTTTTTTCAGTCACTAGATCCTGCCTTGCCTATATCCCCTCTTCCGCTCTTCCGATCATCCATTGCCTCTATCCTCCCATCCACCCCATCGCCACAGCCCTCCATCTCCCAATGACTTCCATCCTTTCTTCTATCATGAACTCTCTGCACTTCGGTTCTCTTCCCCCCCCAGACTGCCCCCTCCCCTCTACCCTTTCCTTACCTCATCACTCCCAGCCTCTGGCTGACCAGTGCCGTCTGATGCTCCCAGACGGACATTGGTCCCAGTGGAGCCAGCCTCGGCCCATCAATCACCCTTATCAGTGGTCATGTGGCGGGCCAGTGGGCCCTGGCATCGGGGGAGCTGGGCCCTGGCGAAGACAGGGAGGGGGCTCCAGTTGAGACATGAGGGGGGGCATTAAGGTGATAAGCAGTCTTTACAAACAAAAACAACTGTCCCGAATAGGTACTTCAAAGACGGCTGTAGAATTTATGTGGCCCAGGAATGCAGATTGGCAATTCTGAAGGAGGCAGGGGTGGCACACCAGGCCTGCATCCAACCTGCACCTGGAGACCCCCGTGCCAGGCAATTGGACTTTGACCTCCGAATGTTAATAGTCTGGGCGTTGCGCCCCATAGAAGCCTTCAGAATTAACTGTAACCCTGGGGGAGGGGCAGAGAATGTGTGAGCATCACCGACCCCTGAGAACCCTTAGACCGGGTTTGCCCCCCCCGCACCCACCGCACCCCCACCGGTATCCGTAGACTAGAGCTGAGCCCCTGGGGTGCGTGGAATGGGAGTTGCACCGCCGGTGTTCTCAGTACTGGAGCACACTCGTGTTTACACACGCTGGAAGCTGGCCCCCTGGCTGCCACGCGCTGGAAGCTGGCCCCCTGGCTGCCACGCGCTGGAAGTTAGGCCCCTCGCTGCCTCGCGCTGGAAGCTGGGCCCCTGGCTGCCACGCGCTGAAAGCTGGGCTCCTGGCTGCCACACGCTGGGAGTTCAGCCCCCAGGTGCCCACAGTCTGGGAGCGGAATTCGTGGCGCCCACACACTGCGGGCTGACCCGTGGGGACACCAGGCTGAGAGCTGGGCCCCCGTGGGCGAGCTCACAGACTGGCAGTCGAACCCTTGGTGCCCACGGAATGGCAGGTGTACCTCTAGGTGCGCACGCCGACTGGGAGCAGATCCCCTGGTGCCGGCAGAATAGCGGGTGTACATGTGGGTGCACACGGACTAGTACCCGGACCCCTGGTGCCTAGAGACTGTGAGTTGGGCGCCGAGGTTCCAACAAACTGAGAATCCTCGGTGACCAGACACTGGGCGCTGGACTCCTGGCGCTGATAGTGGGCGCACCAGCGCTGCTGTGCACAGCTTTGCTGTTCAGAGTGTAGGTGCCCACAGACTGGAATCCAGCCCCTGGGTGCCCACAGACTGAGGGCTGACCCCTGGTGACCACAGACTGAGGGATAGGACCCTGATGGCGATGTGCGCTCCACCCCTACTATGCCAGCTTGTCAGTTGAGCCCCTAGGTGCCCACATACTTAGAGCCGAACTCTATGGCAAGTGTACCCCGGAATCTCAACAAACCATTATCTGGGCCCCTGTTGCTCACACAGTGGCAGATTGCCCCTTGGTGTCCACCGACTGAGAGTTGGGCGCCTAGGTGCCCATAAACTGGCGCTAAACCTCTGGGGACCGCCACTGCTGTCCACAGATTGGGAACTGGGACCCTCAATGCCCAGAGACAGAGCTGAAGCCCCGATGCCCACAGACTAAGAAACCGCCCCTGGTGAGACTAGGGCTGGACGTTTTAAGCTGACAGACAGGGAGCACCAACACTGCTGTGCACAGACTGGCAGTTGGTCTATGGGTGCCCACAGAAGCGAAGTGGAAGCACTGGTGCCCACAGACTCACTGACAACAGGGCCCCTGGTAACCACAGACAGGGACGTCCGGCCCTGTTGTGTCCAGACTGGTAGTTGGACTCCCTAGCACCCAGGGACTGGGAGCTACAGCCCTGGTGCTGCCATGATGGCCGATGTAGCCCTGGGTGCCCGCAGATCCCTAGGGTTCCACACACCGAGTGCTGGTCCGGTAAGTGGCTGCAGCAAACTGGGAGCTGGGTCCATGTGTGCCCACGGAAGGAGGGGGAAGATACGGCATGACGATTTCCAGGTGCTATACGGCCTGGCCTAGGGGTTGATGCCCTGGAGACCTTGGATCAAATTCTATTCAAGTGCAAAGCAACGCACTGCGGTCAGACCCGTGTTTAGGAGCAGCTCACGAGTGGTGTGGGGGGTATCTGGGCGGGTCATCAAACAGGAGAGGTATTTCAGGGTTACACCAATGCCTTTAAGTGAGAAGACACGGGTGTACGAAGAGCAATCTTAAAGTTGGGGTGCACAGGGGAAGAAATATCAAGAAATAAGAGAGAGATTTAGGGCTGCCACTTTGCACAGCAATAGTGGGGCCTCACTAGGAGTGTTGTGTCCAGTCTCAAAGGTCCATTCTGGAGGGCACGTTGGGAGCAGCATGTCCAGTTATGGAGCTGTCATCTGGAGCTGTGTATCTGAGCCCTGGCCCTCAAAGCACCATATAGAGTAACATGGTTGTGTCCAGTTTTGAATCTCATCTGGGATATAGTGCTTAGTTCCGGGACACACACCTGGAGCGCTAGGCTACATCAAGTGAATTGTATCTAGTTCTGAAAAGTCACACCTGGGGTGTTGTGTGGTGTCTTGGGTGGGCAGAGAGATGTTGTGCAGACAGCAATAACACTGTCAGGGTTATATTCTAAAAAATAAAAGGCTCCTTTGATTATTCAGAAGAATCTCAGGCAGTGTAAACATGTGTAAGCTTCAACGCTGCAATTATTTAGCAATTACGGTTTTCAATTCCATCCTCGAAAGGACGGGCAACAATCACAGACCAAAATGGCGTCTCATGTTTAACAATGTACAGTGTTAACTGCTGAACCCATATGAATGCATTCGTGTTGGCTGACCCCGAACCATCACCCGAAATAATTTGGCTCACAACATTTTGTCAAGTGTAGGCAATAAAAGGCTGTAGTATTTTATTGTGCAGATATGGTTATGGAGATAACAATAATCACATATCATAATAGTATCATACTTTTGGGCACCGGGTCCTGAGGTTACCCACTCTGGCCTGTGCCGCCTTCTCATGTCCCACGACTTGTTGTGGACACTGTACAGTGCACTGTACCTCTTTTCCTTTGTTCTTCTCCCTTAATTGTAGGGTGGGAGGGTTTTGTGGTAAAGGAGCAAAGTGTGGAAGATGCTGAGTGAACAGGGAACCTCCTGTTAGTTTGGGTCCCTGGTCAGGGTCCACAAACAGAGTGTGTTTTCTCAGAGCATGCTGCTCTTATTTATAAGAGCCAGGGGAGCCCTGGGTCTTTGATGTGTATAGTAGTGGGGGATGCTGTGTCACAGCCCCTGGCCTGGATAGCAGACTTGTTTGGCCCCCTGAGGGGGGGGCAGGTCTTTGAACCTGGGCCCTGCCTGACTGTTGGTTTTCCTTGGTGCTTAGCACCTTGTTGCTTGGAGGAAGGGTGAGGTGATTGTTCACACCTCACCCTTCCTTGGCTTTGTGTGGCAGAGACTGCATGTCTCCAGTCTCAGTAGCTTGTGGAGGAGAGGAGCAGGCGTGGGGGTGGCTGCTGCCCCTCTCCTGGCCTGCTGAATGGTAACATCAGTTACCCTGCCTCGCCTTGGGCGGTCCTGCGGCATTGCCCATAACTAATGGCATAACGTTAAGTATGCGGGTTCTGCCAAGTGTGCTGATGGGCAGTTATTTTTTAGTTCTGTTTTACCAGGTCCTTGCGGTTCTATCCACGGCACTGGAATGGGCCCGGGTTAGGATTGTGCACCTCATTGATGTTGAAATGGTCTTAACGTCACTGACATGTAACATGGATTTTAATAGCACCCCCCCAGCTCCTATACTTGATTACGAAACTGGCGAGCACAGGGATGCCCAAACATCTTGGTATGCAAAGTGGCACTGGTGTTCCTAAGTAGCATCCCTCTAGGTCTCTAGGCTTGTCCACTCAAAGGGTCCTGAAGTCGCCCCCAAGCTTGGCAAGCGTTTGCTTCCCTTAAGTGGCTGCATCTGCCCACAACTGGCAGACCAGATCCGACGGGTGACTTGGTGTTGCTCTTCGCCCCCCTTTCCAAGCAGGAGCAGCTCTTCGGTGATGGTAGGGCCACCTTAAGGGATTCTGGGGCCTAGAACCTGTCCCTTTCACCGCCATCACAACCCATATCTTGATATAATGCCCTATCAGCGATTAGAATAAGCATGGCAACTCCCAAGAAGTCCTCTTACCCCCTTCATCCGCGCTGGAATCAGAACAACGAGCGAGCGGCATACAAAGGGTTATATTAGCAGTCGGTGCTGTGTGTACTTGTGTTGCAGCACAGGAAGAGGACACGTGTAACCAATAGCAGCTATAAGGTAGTTGGATGGGATGTAGCACAGATTCAGGTCACAGATCAGTAGCCGCATGAAAGAGCTACACATATCCTAGCATGAGTCCAGGACCCAGGTGAGCAGCTTCACAGACCATATAAGTGCTCAAGCATGGATACAGGAGACAGACACATTGGAAGAGTCGAGGAAGGTACACATGCCATAGCACCGGTAGAGGCTACGGACTGGAGGACATACCTAAACACAGGCTTAGAAGAGGGACCTGGTTTTCAAGCATTGTTGCCATGAGTGAGCTGATACACACATGGCTTTGGTCACTATTAGTATATATGAAGGACACTGTAGCCAGTTAAAGCACGATGATCCTCTTTTAAAGAGAATACACTAACAATTACATGTCAATGTCAATTTTGCAATATTTAGTGACTAACAATTTTGACAGGTTGTGAGATGAACTGAGTTATCAAGGATTTCACAAGGGGTGTGCTGGGCACTGTGCACGCAGCGCCGGCGCTGTTTAAGGGCCCTCCTCGTGTGTGGGCGGCCGCCTGTTAGTGTGAAGTAGAAGGTTTTAGAGTTGACGCGGGGCACGGTAGCAGGCTGGGGCCAGAGGGGAGGTGTGGTTCCATTAAAGGGACAGTACGTTATTGCTGGTTACTGACGGTGCGGTGCATCTCGTGATCCACCAGGGGACAGTGTGACACGGCCCTCCTCTGCCTCATTGCTGGTTGGGCTGAGGGTTTTGGGGGCTTTTCTTGGGCCTGGGGGTGGTTATTTGAAGGGGTAGGGGGTGTTGAGGGTTATAGCAGGATTTAGGGGGGTATATAAAAAAAAAATATATATATAATTTTAGTTTTAATTATTTAGAATTTGGAGAATAGTGTGGGGCAGGGGTGTTATTAACGGTTGAGTGTTCCCAAGCGCCTAGTTGACGCGTTTCCCAGTTTATTAGCTCGGGGGCTTAGGATCTGCAAGGTTAAGTTTTCACGGGACAATTATTTAGTGCACAACCAGATTAGTAGTGCACAATGGTTGGGCAGGGAGCCAGCAAGAGAGGGCTGGTTGATGCTAAGGCTCTGAGGGAGTCCTTGGAAATAATTAGTAGGGCATCTAGGGCTCAGTTAGAGGGGACAGTGGGGGAGGTCACTGGCGGTGAGGTCACGGGGGAGGGGGAGATAAGTGGTGGTAGGCCGCAGCGTAGAGCAGCGGCAGATGGGGCTCTCGCGGCAGTGGTGGCTTGCACCCCATCGGCGGGGAGAGGGGAGGTTTGGGAAACTAGGGGCAGGAAGTTGAGGAAGGAGTTAGATAGGAGGGCGTCAGAGGGAGAAATGATTTTGGGTGGGCAGCCATGGAGGGAGGGAGCGAGTATTAGTTCTAGGGTAGATAGGAACTCTCAGATGGAGGTGGCTCAAAGGAATCAGAGTGGAGCCAGTGAAGGGGCGCAGAGGGGGGTGACAGGGCAAAGGGGAAAAGGGGGCAAATACCTGCAGAAGAGTGCAGGGGGGAGAAGGAGGGAGAGGTCACCGTCCTTTGAGGAGGTTAGAATGGGGCGCGGAACGGCCCCCCCGGGTAGGAGGAAGGAGGGCGGAGGGCGCTGCGCAGCCCCTGCTGGTCAGGTGGAGGTAGAGGGTTTCAGTACGGCCCCTCCTCGGTCAGCGCAAGGAGAGCCTAGAGGGCGCAGCACAGCCCCTAGCAATGAGGATTCCAGGGTGGAGGATGGAACGCCTCGCCCGAGAGAAGAGGACCAGGCAGGGGTTTTCACAACCCCGCCGAGAAGTCGTCAAAGGAGTGGCGGGGCGGACGTCCCGGGCTCGGAAGAAGATCATCAACTCAACTCGGGCATGAGCTCGCATCCGCAATGGTATTTAAGGGGTGATGAAGTGGGATGGGAGGAATATGTGGGGCAATGGGAAGTGGAAGATTATGGGGCGGAAAGGGAAAGGGGGGAGGAGAGAAGCTTGAGGTGGGATATGGAAGGGGAGGTGCAGGGTGGACGGGGAGGAAGGGGTCAGGGGAACTATTGGGTGGGTGAGTGTGCTGACATGTTTTGTCCCCGCAGTAGGAGCCCTCTAAGAAAGGAGTGGAGGAGCATCGGTGTGGACGCCAGACCACAGGCGGCAGGTGTGGAAAGAGGTGAGCAGGAAAGGGAATGGTCATCTGCATGGCAGAGAGGGGTCGCAAGAAGGGGGACAGGGGATGAAGGGTCTGGACTGCAAAGTGTAAGGAAAGAAGTTGGTGTGCAGGCCATTGGAGCCGCGGGGGTTGAGAAGAGCATTTGCTCAGTGGAGGTCCAAACGGACAAGGTGGTGAAGCCATTGGTGCTCGAAGTGCAAGCCGGAAAAGATAAGGAGTGTGAAGTGAAAAGAAAGGAGAAAAAATTGCCATACATGGGGATAACAAAACCATTGGGGGCGCACTTGATGGCAGCGACCAGGGAGAAGATTCAGGCGGGGGAATTTGTGGATGTCTTTAAATTTCTCCATAGGGAAGTGAGAGCAAAGGAGGGGTCTAAGGAGGAAGAGAGGGAACTGGCTTCACGCCCAAGGGTCCCGGTGACTATTGAGAATTGGACGTCGGCGTTTATCATTTATGCCAGTGTGTACTGTGAAAAATTCCCGGAGCGTTGCGTGGCCCTGCTTAAATATATGGACGTAATTAGGAAGGCTTTCACGAGTTTTGGGGGTTTTGCCTGGGTACGCTATGATGATGAATTCAGAGCGAGAATGGCGGAGGACAGTCAGGCGGTCTGGGGGGAGATAGACATGGATCTTTGGCTGCAATGGATGGCTCCAACGAGGCCTGCCCCGACATTGCACACAGCAAGTGGGCTGCCTGTGCCTTACCGGCCCTTTCTTGGTCACCCCGCCCATGAGGGGGCGGGGGGAGGAGGCGGAGGACAACCCTCGACAGCATGTTGGGCGTTCAATAAAGAAGGCTGCACGAGGTGGATGTGCAAATTTAAACACGAGTGCAGCAAGTGTGCGGGTCGGCATCCGGTTACAGATTGTTTTCAGGCAGGGGACAGTGGGTCAGGGCGAGGAGCGGGGCAAGGAGGTCGGGGGGAAGGACCGCATGCCAGGTAAATTGGGGTGTGCTAGTAGGTCGGGCTCAGTTTAGCATAAAAGGAGGGGGGGGCACAAGAATTGATGAAAGGTTTTTGGGGGCGACTTAAAAGGGGTAGGAGAAGGGTGAGGAGGAAGAAGCGTAGGTAGGGGAGGGCCGCAGGGGGGATGTAACTGGAAATTGTTAAGGGGTGGTGGCCGTCGTTTGGAGGGCATGAACGACGGTGGCGAAGCCCTCACTCTTGCCGCACGACAAGGTGAGTAAGCTTCAGGCTGCATGGACGGAGGTGCGGGAGCACCTCTGGTGCAGCAAGGGGAAGTGATGAGCTGGGTCTGCATGGACGGGGGTGCACTATGGCCCCTGGTGCAGCCGGGGGAAAGAAGTGGAGCAACGAAGCAAGGTGCTGGAAGAGGAATTTATGTGGAATGGACTGCATGGACGGGGGCACAGGTTTGGCCCCTGGTGCAGCGGTGGAGAGGAGTAAGGCAGAAAAGGGGCCTGCATGGACGGGGGTGCATTAGGACCCCTGGTGCAGGTGGGAAACAGGTGGTAATGGACGCAAGGATCTTGAAAATTAGTGATAAGGAAGGGACTGCATGGACGGGGGTGCAGGTTTGGCCCCTGGTGCAGTGGCGGGAGGAGCAATAAAGTAAAGGGCCTGCATGGACGGGGGTGCACGTGGGCCCCCGGTGCAGGGGGGGCAACGCAGGGCCAATATTAATAAGGTGATGGAAGGTGGGGGGCAAGGGGGAGCAGGGGGGTAATAGTTTAGAGGAAAAAGGGGGTCTAAGTGGGTTTAGGTGTATTGTTTAAAGGTTAGGTGAAAGGGGCGAAATATAGGGGGACGGTAGGAGAAGACCTGAGGTGTTTCCGGAGAGGGTTAAGGAGATGGCCAGAAAGGATAGGGTACTGAGGAGGTGTTACTAGTGGTGTGGGAAAGGTTAGGAGGTTGGAACCATTCATTTAGGAGGGGTGCAGCATCTGAAAGTAGCAGGCTGGGCTATTAAGAGGAGTAGGTGAAAAGGTTGGGACGCTGGGAGTAAGGGAGATACAAAGGGTATGTCAGGGACCGGGGCAAACAGAATGTCTTTATAGAATTTTTTCAGTAGGTAGCAGGAGTGTTGCATTTATTAGGATGTTGTTGATTTGTAAGTGATTTTGTAATTTCTTTTTCAGATGCTGCTAGGAGGTCCGGTCAGATGTCAAAAATCTGGTTTTTGGGTCATGCTAGGGTTAAGTGGGCGGGGAAAGAAGCTGAGAAAAGGGTTGTTGGCAGGCAACTGGGGTGCAACTATAAAGATGTTGTGGTAAGATGTCCGGGTTTGGGGGGGCTGGGCTGGGATTAGTTGCTTCCTATGTTGGCTGGGGTGAGGGAAAGCTATGGGCCTCCAGATGGGGGGGATTAGTTTTGCTGGGGAAAATGATCTGGTAAGGGATACGGGTGGGGCTCTTCTTAGGTTCTGGGCTGGGAGACTGGGTTAAAAGTTTGAGGTAGAAAAGTTTGGGGGGCGGTGGGGCAGAAAGAACTCCTCGGGGGAGGGTTTTTCTGGTGCCGGGGGCATGGCCCCTTTTGATGCGGGGGGAGGGAAGCACAATGGGGGAATGACACGGGAAAGGATGGGGTGGCGCTGTTTGCACAAGCAGGTCACCCCGGGGGAACAGGTATTGAGCCTGGAGGGGCATGGCCCCTGGGAGAAAGCGGGACACCTGGAAAAGGGGCAAGGAGACGGTAGGATCCAAGGGATCATTAGGGAGGAATTGGGTTATTTAATTATTTATTTAATTGTTGGGGGAAAATGAAAATGAAAATGTTTAATTTATTTAATTGGTTGTTAAAATATTTCTTTAGTTTGTTAGGCCATGGAGCCAGTTAAGCGTTTGATTGTAAGCTTTGGCCTGTCACATTAAAGCAACCTTTTCCACTTTTAAATGAGTGGGTTTTTGTGCAGTAAGCCACAAGGGGGGCCCCGGGGGGAACGCGAAGCGTTTCCCCCCGGGGAGTTTTTGGCGCTGCACATGGCCAGCGAGTGGCCGTGGGGGCAGAGCGCCTCCCGGGGGGTATTTAAGGGCTCAGGGAAGGTTCGGGAGGCAGGCGACGGTTAGGACTTGATGATTGTCCCGCCCTCCCACCCCTTTCATTTTCGTTTTAGGGTAGTGTCTGGTTATGTAATATGGGGGGGTCCATTGTTCATGGGATTATGCGGGGGGGTTTTAGATGACATGGCGAGTTTGAGTTTTGGGGTCTGTTAGGAGGGTAGGGGTTTGTAGTTTTGTGTGACAGGTCAGGGCATTGTGAAAGTTTGTGTGTAATATATGTTGCTGATGTGGCAGGTCAGGCTGGCTGCAGGTCATAGGAAGGGGGAGTTTGGTGTAGGTCAGGGCATTGTGAAAGTGTGTGTAATATATGTTGCTGATGTGGCAGGTCAGGCTGGCTGCAGGTCATAGGAAGGGGGAGTTTGGTGTAGAGGGGAGTTTGAAGGGTGTTGAAGTGGGTCGGGGCGCCGGGGGCATGGCCCCTTTTGATGCGGGGGGAGGGAAGCACAATGGGGGAATGACACGGGAAAGGATGGGGTGGCGCTGTTTGCACAAGCAGGTCACCCCGGGGGAACAGGTATTGAGCCTGGAGGGGCATGGCCCCTGGGAGAAAGCGGGACGCCTTGAAAAGGGGCAAGGAGACGGTAGGATCCAAGGGATCATTAGGGAGGAATTGGGTTATTTAATTATTTATTTAATTGTTGGGGGAAAATGAAAATGTTTCATTTATTTAATTGGTTGTTAAAATATTTCTTTAGTTTGTTAGGCCATGGAGCCAGTTAAGCGTTTGATTGTAAGCTTTGGCCTGTCACATTAAAGCGACCTTTTCCACTTTTAAATGAGTCTGTTTTTTTTTGCAGTAAGCCAAAAAGTCACTTTGCACTGCAAAAATACACTTTGCACCGCTCTGTGAATCACAGTGTTTGTTGGCTGTCATTGCACCAGTGCAAAGTGACTTTGCACCATGCTAAAAGTTCCATGAATCAGGAGCTCAGTCTGCCTTGCCAGGATTTGGAACTGAGATCTGGAATACTGTGTGAACTGAGATCTCTGCAACGAGTACTTAACACACTGATCTATTCTCCAAACGATCTTGACACTTAAACTTAGCAAATACAGTCTTGAGCTGAATTCTCGTCGAGCAATTCAGTAGGAACATGTCGGCTGGTTCAGGCACCAAGTCCACTTCCGAACAGACTGTGCGTGCTGTTCACGGGATTGGCCACCTAATTTGTGCTGAAAAAGTAGGTTCTCTCATTTTCTTAAGGTGGGCTTGAATACTGTTTTAGAGCCGATACAATCAGGGAAAGAGCTTTTACACAAAGCAGTGCACCTCCCCCACAGCAGTGCAGCTTGCAGGTGTCACCTCTCCCCACCTGACATGGTAGCCCTAACATGGCCTCGTAGTTAGGTGTGTTGTGTGGATGTACAATGATGCTTGGTTCCAGCTTTCCGGTGAACCGTAGTCGGACATTTCATACTGTAACACACGACGGCTCTGCAAGAAACATTCACGGCTGCAACTGACATGATGGCGACAATGCAAGACAAGAGAGTGACAGCATGATACGGAGTGAATACATTGCAATGGCGAATGCTTTGATAGCACCAGCCTTAAACAACACTGCATCCAGATACTGCACACGCCTTGAAGTCTATCGCGTATTATACCTGATAGAACGGGAATGCGCCAGGTTTTCATTTTCTTCCTTTTTTTTTTATTTTTTATAACGCACTGCATACCGGGTCACGTGAGAGCACTAGGAGTAAAGGGACAGAAGTAGAAGAACGCGGGCAAGCGAAGGCGAGAAAACCAGGGCTTCGTTTGAAGCAGACGATTAAATAGCGTCCTAGCAACTCAGACGAGCTGTGAAAGATGAGTAGTATGCAAGAGCTGACGGTCGTCACGGGCATGGGCGCACCTAAACCTACATTATACGGGCGAGGGCAACCCTTCAAATGTTAGGCGAGGAGCTCACTTCAGAGACGGTGGAGGAGGGGCACATTTATTTGTATTGGGGGCATCTAACTTCTTTTTACGCATTGTACGATGTTTAGATTGCATGATTAGGCCTCTCAAATGTAGCAGGGGTCCTCTCTCCAAACTGCCTTTTATGATGTTTAGATTGCACTGATAGGACTCTCTCCCACTATACAGGTCTATCAAATTTAGCAGGGATTCTGTCCCCAAACTGCATTGTGTGATGTTTAGATTGCACTGATAGGCCTCTTTCCCACTATATAGGTCTCTCAAATTTAGCAGGGATTCTGTCCCCAAACTGCATTGTGTGATGTTTAGATTGCACTGATAGGCCTCTCTCCCACTATACAGGTCTCTCAAATTTAGCAGGGATTCTGTCCCCAAACTGCATTGTGTGATGTTTAGATTGCACTGATAGGACTCTCTCCCACTATACAGGTCTCTCAAATTTAGCAGGGATTCTGTCCCCAAACTGCATTGTGTGATGTTTAGATTGCACTGATAGGCCTCTCTCCCACTATACAGGTCTCTCAAATTTAGCAGGGATTCTGTCCCCAAACTGCATTGTGTGATGTTTAGATTGCACTGATAGGACTCTCTCCCACTATACAGGTCTCTCAAATTTAGCAGGGATTCTGTCCCCAAACTGCATTGTGTGATGTTTAGATTGCACTGATAGGCCTCTCTCCCACTATACAGGTCTCTCAAATAACCTAACTGTGCTTAGTTCAGTACTCTATCAACCCGGAAACCCACCACAACCTAACTTAATTAAGTCCCATTCCAGCAGACCGTTAACACCCTAACACCCCGACAGTGCACCCATAGGAAACACACCCTACCCACCGACAGAAAAGCAACACTGAGCCAAAGTACACCCCAGCGTCTTCAGAGAAGGGAAAACCGAGGTCACTGCGACAGCACAACACAGCATAGAGGACCAGCTACCTTACTACGCCTGCACTTAAACTGGAATATGGCCCGAACCAGAAAAGGACGCCGAGAAAGAGAACAAGACCGTGCAACAAGAGACGCGAACACACAACCCCGACAGAACCCACAAGAAGCAGCCCCATTGGAAGGAAACACGCCTAATGCAGCCATAACCGGAACAAAATCTACAAGAGAAAAATCCTTATACCTCACACCTTACCTCGCAACAACCACGGTACACCGACACCCCAACACGGAAACCTCGAAACATGCAAAGAATTTCCTGAAACACGCGGAAAAAAGAGAGTGGGAGGGCTCTGACCCATTTACACCATACATCACAAGAACAGAGGGGCAACATCGATTTCCACTACATCCCCCACAATACGGCGAAGCACCAACAACCAACAATTCTACACCCCACCTAACAATCGGACTCAATGAAGAAACCACCGCTGATCCTCATCCGAGCACCATCACAGCAGAAACACCAAGACTAATCAGCCCTGTTATCAACCTATTGGACCGCTTCATTGAAGAAGCAGCCGTCGCCGTTCTTCATCCTACCAACATCAACACGGAAACACCACGAACAGACAACTACAAACTTGAGCAACAATTAACCTCAAAGCAAAATCTCACCCAGAAAATCCACTGTAACCTAATAAACACCAGGTCAATGTCTAAACATTCAACTGAAATATACAACCTCCTGTCAGAAGGAGGCATAGACATCCTATTTGTAACCGAAACACGGCTAGACGACAACTACAAGATCACCCTCAACAACTGCCTGCCTGAAAATTTCAAATGCATACAAACAAACAGAAAATCCAAAAGAGGGGGAGGGCTAGCGATCATCCACAAGGAACAACTGGCCATCAAAATGGAAGACCCACTAAACATCAGGAAATGCGAATCCTTAATACTACGACTTACAATAAATCCCAAAACTAACCTGAAATTCATCCTGATTTACAGACCACCAACCTACGATGCGACTTTCATAGACGCTTTCACGGAAGCAATCACCATCCTAGCCATCAAATATAACCATCTGATCATCCTCGGAGATTTCAACATCTGGTTCGACGAGGAAACCACAACTACACAAAAATCCTTAACCGCCCAACTAGCAGCCATGAACCTACAACAACTAGTCAAAGGAGCAACCCATTCAGCAGGGCACATACTTGACGCAATCTTCGCCAACAAGGATCTCATCACCACGGCACCCCCAATTCAAATACTTTGGAGCGACCACCTCATCATTCCATTCATAATCACAATGGCCGCTGCAACAAAAAAGCAACAAGAAAAACGACCCATCGTGATGAAAAGAAATTGGAGAACCATAAAAAACTCCAACCTAACCGAACTCCTAGAACTCAGCAAACCACAAGCTTCAACCATGGAAGAAGCAGACATAGACAAAAAAGTTGCACTACTTCATACCTGGATCGCAACAACCCTAGACGACATTGCCAAAGAAAATCCCTTCACCCCATCATGTAAGAAAACTGCAGCAAAATGGTTCACCCCGCTACTCAACGCCATGAAAAGAAAAAACCTAAAACTAGAATCTGAATGGAGGACCAACAACACCACCGCAAACAAATTGAAATTTCTACAACAGATCCGCTCATATAAAAAGAAAATACAAAAAGCGAAGAGGAAACATTACGACAACCGAATCTTCAGAGCACCAAATGCTCAAAAAGAACTATTCAAAATCATAAACGAAATAAAAAACCCACTGGGCTGCAATAACACGCCAATTTCATGGACGAAACTCTGCGAGGACCTCGGAGACCACTGCAAAAACAAAATAACCTCCATCCAACACTGCATACAAAACAGACCGAGCGATCACAGCTCAAACCTCACTGACACCGACGAGGAACATGCAAACAAGCTAGGAAACTTCCCAGAAATATCAGTTAAGGCCTTCGTCAAACTGGTAAACCAAAGCAACAAATCAGGCTCTCCTGAAGACCCTTGCCCCCCGGACATATACAAAACAATTTTCAAACAAGGAACCCCCATGGAATACCACAGGAACCTCCTCAACCTCTCAATCTCAACAGGTAAAGTACCACTGGCCTTCAAATCAGCCTACATCAAGCCGCTTCTCAAAGACACAACAGGAAACGTAGAGGACTCATCCAACTACAGACCCATCTCCATCCCCATCTTGTCCAAAGCAAACCTGGTTTCAGGGATCAGACCCAGGCTCTACTACCGGTGTCCATTGCCTTCTGACATCATACCCACAGTGCTTTGTCTGCATGAAGTGGGGAGAGGAGAGGCATTGCAGGGAGTTGTAGCAGAATCCAAGGTAGTGGAAACCCTCTCTTGGCCTAAACCTCCCCTCTGGGCTACTTTAACTCCACCTCCTTCCGATGTCTGCCTGCTATAAAAGGATTCCAGTGTTCCGTACCCTGGTCTGAGAGTGGCTTTATTATTTCAGGACTTCTTTTGAAGCACTGGTTTCCAGGGGACCTTTTGGAGAAGGTTACTGTGCCCTGGAAGAAAGGGTTGGCCTTCCTCTGTGGGATTAAAAGAGCAGCTTCCTGGGCCTGGTCCCACATAGCCATTGAGGAAATACCCAGGCCAGATGGCTAATACACATTAGCCCTGCCATGGTTGAAGCATTGCTCACCAAGCTGACACTAATATGACATCCAAATGCTATAGCTGTATAATTGTGTGATCCTAGTAAACACCATGTCATAACCAGACATGGCTTACATTTACAGTTTAACGTGCCACTAGGCTAACTATGGTACACAATTATTATATTTTGAATCAAAGGTGAAGATGAATGGTTAGCCATCTCCAGCTGTTGGAACTTTGTGCTCCAGCAGCTCTCAGGAATGCATATGTGACCTTTGAAGCTGCCCCACTGCCAATCCTGGGAAGAAACTGGGGATGCCAGGAGACTGTTTCAGCAAAGGCACACGAGCGCACTCTGATTTTGGCATGGAACATTATGAAAGGGGGGTCTGATTAGCATATCCCCCTTTCAGAAACAGAATTAACTGCATCATTTTATTTCAAAAAGTGAGAAAAAAAACAGTCTCTGCTACCCTCATTGGTTGGCATTCTGTCTTATTGAGTAGTTCCAAGATGGTAGCAACGTTTGCCAGGAGTGGTTGCTGGAGCCAGAGGAGCAGGACCGGAACAGCAGAGTGGCGTGGTAGTACCAAGCAATGATAACATGTTCATGATAAAGCTTTGAGCTGCGTGTGTCAGCATCTCCCCCAGATGCCGAGGCAGGCCCACACATCAGGGACTCCTGACAGTAATCCCTTTATTTGCACAGGGTGCCCGCAGGAACCTGCTTTGGTGTTATATCTAATATTAACAAGAGCAGAGTCGCAGTATCCTCCACGGGGAGGCTATTTTAGGCTTTACAATCAGGAATCTGAAATGAAATCAAATGGCATGTCTCCACCCACCTTAAATTATTAATTAATGCACGAATCCCCACAGTAGTGGTCTGAAAGTGCATAGCTTGTATGAGTGTTAGGGTGAATTCTGTCCCTTCCCCAGGATCAACAGACCTTAGTATCTGGAGGAAAATAAAAATAGGAGACGGAGTGAAACGATAGGAAATGAAAGGAGGATAACAGGAATGGGAGCTTGAAAATGTGGCAACAAATATTGGAAACGGATGTAAATAATGATTTGTGTATGTACGGTCTGGATGCATGAGCAGCTCAAGGGCTTGTGCAATGCTAGGTGTAGTGAACCTGGTCACCACGTGGATATACCCTGCCTTTTAAATGTCTAGACGCTGGGCCTGGAGCTGCTATCAGAAGTGAAGAATTATGTTGATGGTGCCAAATAGTAAAACACCAAGGAGGCCTTTGTGCAAAATATGGTCATAAATGGCAAAAGAGCAAGGTCTTACTGGGTTCTATACTAGGGAAGATGAACATTCGGAATCATCCAAAATGACAGAGAAAAAAAGACAGAATGGGTGATTTTGCCGGTTTTCGGCCCAAAAGTTTGACCATATCACCCATTCGGTGCTAAGGGCTGCTTACCCTGCACCCTTGTTCACTATTTTGTGAGCGGGGGATGCGGGGGTGTCCCCCTCAGCCGATCCCAAAAAAGCCCCCAAAAAAAAGGTAAAAAAGAAATAAAAAAGGAAAGGACCCTCCGGCTCTGTTTCCCGATCAAGGAAGTGAAAGGGAACAGGCGTTGCAGGGACACAGCGAAACGGTGGCCACCGCAAGGTAAGTAGGAGAGGTGGGGTTGTGGATCTGGATGGGGGTGTGGATGGGGGCGGGGGCCAAGTGGGAAATGTTCAGGGGAGATAAGACTGAAGGTTCTTTCAGAAAAATTATCTTCAATCTTTTCTCCCTCAAACATTTCTGTCACGGCCTTTCAACCCTGATCCGACAATTCTGCTGGACCACAACTCATGTTAAAGCCGGCTCTTCTTCAAGCTGCCCTTTAAACCTGGCAATGTGTAGCCATAGCGTCATGTCCATATAGCCTGAAAGAGTGGCACAAAGGTCTGCCATCTAGTCATTGGATGAAACGTAGACCATTTGTTGAAGCCCGTGTGTTGAATATTGTAAATATTTCTACTGTAACTGCACTACTCATAGTCCACCACTCTGGGCAGAAGCTCCACAAATCCCGTCCATCAGATCTGCTTCAACCAAGAAGGTGCTAGCACTCCCTCCACAAAGTTCAACTGCCAGTCTGTGCCTAGCCCATCCTTTATAGAGGGTGGGAGGGGGGGGGGCAAGATAGGTGCTTGCAGGCACGACCGCCCACAGCGGATCACCCCTGCACTAGTGAGCTACAGGGAACCCTACATGCAGCAACAAAGCCCTCCAGATTTGCCGAGAGCCAGTGACAGGGCAGGGGCCCTCTTCTCAGCCTCAGTTAGGATGAATAACGCACATTCAAAGGTGTAACAATTCTATTCCCCCTTCATGAACTGTCCAAGACCCTGCAGCGGTGAGTTGTATCGTTCACCAAGGCAGTTCACTGGAGTGATGGCTTCATGCCGGACTCAGATCCTCATTGTGAAGGAAGTAACAGGGCACATTGCCAACCCTTCAAGTTCCATTACAGTAATTCCATATGCATTTAAATAGGTATATGGATACAATTTAAGAATTCTATACATCTGTATATTTCAGGTTTTGCAAAGCCACATGGGAACCATGGACCCACGGTGCATCAAAAGACGTTTACATTTCGTAAACCATCTTTTGGGATACATTACCCATTCTTGCCAACAAGAAATGCTTTTCAAATTTGAGAGAGTAACCTTTGAATTTACTTTAGGAGCAGCTTCAAGCAGGAGCAACTGCTTAGATAACATAGAAAACACGTAACCCCCAAAATAATGAAAACTATTTCAAAGGCCACTACCACCAATAAACATTACATGTAATGGGGCTGGCGACATTACTCTCCAGAGAGAGGAAACATAATGTATGCCTGCAGGCGACAGATTGGCACTTTCCTGGGCAATACCATTTTATTTTAACACGAAAAAGCTGAACGATTCAGGGAATCGGTGGACTCTGCAGTTTCGATCTTTCTGTCTTACTTGGAGGTGACGTCAGGAGAACTACACCCCTTTCTGGTGTTGATCTTCGGCACGCCATAGCCCATGCCCGGAACACTTTAGTGATTGGTGCATGATAGGGTTGCAGAATTTAGCAAGTGCTTGCTTTGTGTAATGCTTGTTGTGTAGGCACAGGGAGGCAGGTGCAGGCGGCGATGGGTCTCATTGCAGCAGATTCAGCATTAGCTGCTAGCAGCAGAACAGAATTATACATCTTACACATGCCCAAAGAAACCTGAGAGCATCCACACTCTTCCACTTTCTCCCTAGACCACGAACGGCCAGGTTCTGTAGACAGGAATGCTGGCAGAAATCACAAGCACTAGTAAATGAGTGTGGCTTTTGGCCGGTGGCTCCTCTGAGAGTAAGGACCTGGATTGGGCTGCCTGGAAGTTCTTGAGACCTGCTAGGAAAGTTATGGGGATGTTAATGGCATGTGCGCGGTTGGATTCCTCTTGGCCTGAGACTTGGCTCGTCTGGGAGTTAATCTGCATAGCCCAGCCTTGACTTCCCGTCTCAATATGGGTTGCAATCACCTCATCCTGTTCATAGAGGGAAGCAGGGTAATCTCAGGTTGAACAGGGCTGTAGAGTCTGCTAACATGTATTATTTAATTATTTGGGGGTATGTGGAGTGCTACATGTCACACTCCCGCAGCTTCACATCTCTTATTGCCTTGTACAAAGTGACATGATATTTCAAATAAGAAATAACAAAACATGACATAATTTTATTTATTTATTTTTATTTTATTGGATATTTGTAAAGGCGCCTATACAACAAATGGTGATTCAAGGTGCCACAAGACAAAAACAGGAGGGGACAAAGTAGAAAGATACAATGACCATCCTACTAGGCCTTGTGATATTCTGAACGTGCAAGTGCTGAACAAGAAGTCTCGGGGATGCTGGTCTGTGCAAAAACAAGTGCTAAGGTGGGGAGGGAAAAGGGGGGAAGAGGCGAGGTGCAAGTGCTAAGGAGAGGTCAGCAGGCAAGTGCCAGTGAATGGAGGTAAGTGCAGGGAATGGGGAACTGGGCCGGGGGTGGGGGTTGGGGGGCTGGATCCCTATAGTACTCAGAAGGAACCAGGCAACCAGTCAATGGGACAGAAGAAGGAGTTAGTAGGGGAGGGGAAGAGTGGAGGAGGAGAAGAGAAGGACCGTCTTGAGGAGCTTCTAGGAGATTCAGCTCAAGCCTGAGAGGGGCAGAGACACCATTCCAGAGGGAGGCTCTTGTGGAGGAGAGACAAACTTCTTCCCCCACTCTTTGCTTATATAAGCCTCTGATTCGCAGACAGCTGGAGCTAGCAGCCCGAAGAGGTCTAGCGTGGAGGCATTTAGGTAGAGAGAGTTGGATGTAGCAGGGTTCCAAGCCCCAGAAGGCCTTGTGGATGATGCAGAGGGTCTTGAATTCGATACTAGCAGCAACCAGGAGCCAGTGAAGAGAAATTAGGACTGGCGAGATGCAGTCCCTGGGCTTGAGGCCAAGGATACATCTTGCAGTCCTATTCTGGATTAGTTGAAGGCAAGGTAGATGTTGAAAAGCCATGGCAAAAGGATAGAGCCTTGAGTGATGCCGCAGGTGGAGAGAGTGATAGGGGAGAGTAAAGGGCCAAGTTGAACCTCGTGAGATCGGTTGGAGAGAAAGGAGGTCAACCAGTCCAGTGCCAGGCCTATGATGCCCAAGGTGTCACAGAGCCGATTTGTCAGGATGGCATGATTGACAGTGTCAAAGGCAAAGGAAAGATCCAGGAGGATAAAAACGGATGGAGAGTTAGAGTCAAGATTAGAGAGCAAGTAATCACGGGTGTTCAGTAGAGCAGTTTCCATGCCTCTGACAGATTTGGCATGTTGGGTAAGTTGGGAGATGGCCAGCTTCTCCAGGAGTTTTCCCAGGAAGGGGAAGATGGAGATTGGATGATAGCAGGGCAGGAGGGGTCAGAAGAGGGCTTGCACAAGGGAGTGCTTGAGGGTAAGAAGGAAGGATTCAATGGCAAAGGAGTGGTTACAGAAATATGCCAGAGAGGGATCAAGGGAGGCAATGTTTTCCTTGATAGTTCTGGAGGAGCAGGGGAGCACAGGTTTGAAGGAGAGGTTCATGGAGAGGACTAGTCTAGAGACCTCATCCAGTAATTGTGGGGATTGTAATGCATGGTCCTGAGTTTTAAACCATTTCAATATGGCCGCCATGAAATCCAAAGTAGAAACTGAGAAAGGATGGCCGCTGTAACCATGGTGACACTATAGATTACATGGAAGATCTGCGCGACGGCCCATTACTGTGCGAAGCCGACGCGAGGAGACTGGACTGAAAGCGCTTGAGGTAAGCAGACTGTGTGTTTCTGGACAGGGGAAAGGAGACGTTTTTCTATGCCCGCATTCAGGCTTCTAAGTATATGCAAGGGGACACACGGACTATCTCTGCTAGTCAAAAATAATGTGGAGCACATAACGCGTGAATGCCTAAAACTAACGCATAGGGATGCACGGAACAGTTATGGTTAGTTTTAATAACAAGGAGCACATAATGTAGATAAGGTATCTCAATGACTAAGGAACTATATAAAGTGAGGCGCAGTTACGGTACTGAAATCATTTAGAATTGTGCAGTTTCAAATACAAAACAGGACCGTATATTATATTTTTCACGTTATGCTGGTAAAAGTCTAAAGGAGGGGTGTATTAACAGCGCATGATCAAAGATTTTAAAACAAATATGTGTAAATAGTTCTATGAGGAAAATGCAATTGGATTGCACATTTATTTTTACATTATCTTGACTATAGGGATTTACCCTGGACTAATAAGAAAAAAGACGGGTAAGAGAGTTTTTCATTTAGTTTTATTATTGCATAAACAGAGAGTGTCAAATGGAAGATGCTTTATAACCTACACCTAATAATGTATTACATAATATAATGCAAAGACATAACAATAGGATTAAGGAGGACGAGGAAGTATAAAAGAGGTTTTTTGAACTGGGAACAAATAATGTAAAAATGAACAAATTAATAATAATGATGCAAAAATATATATATATTTTTATTTTTTTATTTTCTCCTGTTTTGTCTCATGTTTGTTCGTAATGATTGACAAATATCATCAATTACATGTTTTTGGGTGTAATTCCTATGATTTTAATGTTTACTCTTCAAATTACGTGAAATAATTTTCGAAATTTCAAACCCTCCATTCTTTTTGTTCTTCTGTGGTGTTTAACATATGAATATGCTCAAACAATATTGTACACAGAATATGATTGGTCTTTTGTTAATGCCCTATTTGTTTTGAGAAAGGCTCTTGAGCAGCCAAAATGCATGTAAACTAGGAATAAAGGGCTTTTTGTGTTTGTTGAAAAAACGTATGTGTGGCGCAATCTTTGAGTGGCAGACCGTATTTTGATTTTTGTCTAAACAAGGAGGTAGGGGATTGGTTCCTCCAACAAATGCCACACAGATGCCACACAGCTGAAAAGCCTTAATATTTAAATACAAGGTCGCCAACAGAAGAGGTTGTACCAACACAGATCCCAACAAAAAAATCTGAATCTCATAATTATCCCAGTTGATGGTTTAATACCATGTAAATTCCAAAGGAGCTAATTATTTGCATCAACTAATGTTATGGTCTGGGCCAGTAACATATACAACCATAACATATACATACAAAGATAGCAAGCCACTATGTGTGGCTAAGGGGATACCTCTATGTAAATGACTGCAATGACCACTGCCTCGATTGCCACAGCAAAATATCGGGGAGAGAAGGCAACCTTGGCGAGTGCCTCTCTCAAGCTGTATATGCTTGGATAAGCCAGAAAGTGTCTGCACTCTAGTGAAAGGAGAGCCGGCTGAAAGGAGAATGCATTTGATAATGCAGTATCCAAATGAAAACTTGCAGGGTCAAGAACATAAATAAACCTACTCCACAGAATCATTGATGGGGGCAATATAACCATAGGAGCAAAGAGTCTCTGAAGATTTAATGGCTTCCAGATGCCCACCATAAAGACAGATTTAGCTGAAGCAATCAGAGTAGCAATGCAACTGGGCTTCCTGTTGGCAATTACTTTGGCAAGGGACTTATTATCAAGATGTAACATTGAGAGTGGTCGATATGAGTCAAACAGTTATCTAGGTTTACCAGGCTTCGGCATCACCACACTTTTAGCCATGCTTTGGTACGTTAATCCTGTATTCCAGAGTGCAATGTCAGGATGAAATCAGGTACCCGTACCTCCAGGGTCCCCCTTCCACTCTGTCTTTTTATAGTACTCTCTCTCGGCTTTGCTTTGCTGGCCTCCCCAGCACACTGTCTCTCCCTGTGGCTACCAAGTGCATCTCTCCAGCTCTCGCTGGCAGCTCATCACCTCTTAATCTGTATACCAGATGTGATTCTCCAGCACCCACCAGGCCTTTCGTGACTCTTCTGGTGGTTTCGACAGCTACCCCTGCTTCTTGAGTGATGAATATTCTTGGACTGTCTGCCTTTCACTCGCTAGTGCTTCCTCTGTCTCTCTCATCTCCAGGCTTCTCTGATAACTTGACACACCTGCCTCCAAGATTCAGAATCCACCAAGCGTCTAAAGTTCTGAGGTTCCCAGCTTCGCCTGGGGACAACGCAATCAAGGTCAGAACACATCCATCTCGTAGCGCTCCAGGCTTCATCATCTACCAACCCTGTGCCATCTCTCTCCATTGCTTCTCTCACTCTGTTGTGCGACCCATGTGATAGCTCTCTCACCTTTACCTGATTGGTGGTGACTGGGAGTTCCTGCTTTCATTGCACTACTTGTCCTTATCTCCCCCGTATTCCCCAGCAGTCTCTGTTTCTCTTCTTATTGTTTTTTTTATTAAAGTAGAAAGCATACAAGGCAAAAAACAAACACAACATATGCATTAATACACAATAATTATCAGGAACTTCTACAATTTAAGAATAAAGCTAACAAATCAGAAGGCCACTAATGAAGATGGAAACTTATTAGGAAATTTAGAATTTTGAATAAGTATATTAGCATTTTAAAAAATAGGACAAGAAACAACAAATAAGAGGACGAACATGTACGAAAGGGGGGAAGGAAGGGGGAAGATAAACAAAGAAGTTATGCATAGAAGTACAATATATTTATTGGTTGGGTGGTACTCTAGTTAAGAATTCAAGAAAACACTGCCACTTCAAGTTGTGCTTCAATAGTAGAAAAGGAGAGGACGCGCTACACCTTTGCAGCCTATGGATGTTACAAATAGTGTTCCACCACAATCTGTAATGGAGGCGATTACAATTTTTCCAATTCGTTGAAAAGGTTTGAATTGCAATTACAATCAAAAGATCAAACAAGTAACTTCAATATTTGTCCAAAACATGCTGTAGCATTGTACTTCCTACAAAAGGAACTTAAAACAAAAATATTGTTGCAAGTTATTATGAAGACAACTCTAACAAGTATCATTCTGTCCAACACCCCATTTGCAGAAAGAAAGAGGAGTAAGTAAATCTCTATGATGAAAGAAATATAGAGTTTGAAGAAGACTTGCTTACGTGGTTACTTTGGAGATATTCTTTACTTGGCTGTCCAGTACAGTACAATCCCACTGCCTAGCAACTTGACAGTTCATTAGAGATTCAGAGGAAGACACCTTTACAAGACTGGTAGAACAAGGAGGCAGACAAGTTAGGATTTTGCATATGTTTTATGCTTTCTGCATTCGAGGCAATTGCTTTACATATCAGTGTATCCATATTTTCTGTAATCGCATCAATAATTGTTATATATTGCTGCATAAATTAGACCAGAGCATGGAAATTAGCAGCAAATTTATTAAAGGGAACTGGAGCTCCATATATAAACAGTTAATTCAAATATTTAATGCCCAGAGAGAGCCATGGCTTTCACAATATATACCTTTTCTTAACTTTTATTAACAGATTTAACCAAATATATTGTGAGATGAACTGGGATGAATTTGCAACAGAGGGGAACACATAGGTTCTAAGATAATGAGCTAAAAAAACCAATGCAAGCAGAATGAATGAAAGGGGAAACCATTGCTCTCTCTATAAGCAACCGCTTTGGTGCAGTTTTATAATCAACATGCGTAAACCACAACTGAGTCTCCATTAAAACAAAGGCCATATGCTATTTTATAAAGTCTCGGAATCCAACACCACCATAAACATGTGGTTATTTAAGTTTAAATAAAGATATTCTACACTTCTTTTTTCCCCACAGGAATTTAACTAAGTAGGAATCTATAGACTTGAGGAAGGATGAGGAGCATACACTAAGTATAAAATAATTGGGGAGATCATCATTTTAACAGATTCCAAACAAACCCACCAGGATAGATAGAGGGGGGACCACAAGTCTATTAACTCTTTATCTCTAGACAGTAAGGCTGTAGTGTTTTGCTTACTAATATCTTTGATGGTTGAGGAAATATGTATACCAAGATATTTGATGCCTTTGGGACACCATCTCATATGTCTCTGTTTCTGTCTTATACACACGTGGTCTATGGAAGGGAGGTCATTAAACCTCATGTCACTTTCTTGGAGCCCTTATTATTTCTCACTGGATGCGTTTGGTGAGACTTCACTGTTCTATGCTCTCCTAAGTGAAAGAAGGTCAGCGGATGTTTTTCTTACACCATCTGGGCTGCATGCAACATAAAAAGGGGAAGTTCTCTAAGGAATTTTATTGGCCCAATGGATAGGGCATGTATTTTTGAGCATATATCGATCAATCAGAAATGTTGTTCCGATTCATCTTACCTTCGATTTTCTCACATTTAGACATGCTAAACTGACGGGTTGGAAACCACCATCTTGTCATAATCTCATCCATTGATCCATCACCCTAAATTCAAGTACCCTCATGGCAATAAATCAGATCACCCGCCCCTTAAACTGACATCATTAGATACTTACGCCCCTTTTCCCAACGCCAGTGCACGTCTCATTCATGTGTTCTCTGCGTGCAATGTATTGATGTGTCTCGATAGAAATGTCATAAAGCCTCTTTCCTCAATAAGTATCAACAAACCCTTTCTGATCAGCCAACTTTGGTGTTTCTTTTTTTCCTTAGTGTCGGTTGATTTCATCACGAGCCTCCATGACTTCTTTTTGCTCTGTTCAGCTATCAAAAAAGTAGTTGATCTTCTATTTCTTCAATACTGAAGAATTATGGCATCCATTCAGCCCTACCTTTACGAGCCGTAGTATACCGAAGACAAAATGGTTGAGAGAGAAAGTAGCCAAAAAGTGGGTGGATAAAGTGAAAGTCATGACGATCAATCACAGGATCCTGATCCTTGTCGCATTGAAGACATTCCGATTCGGTGTGCTTGCCATTGATGTGAGGTAATCCCAAATTTGGTGGAGAACTGTGGTTGCAGAGAAAACACTGGCTGATTGACCTACATAGCCGAAGAAGAGCCTCCACCACTTAAGCAATAACCCCAGAGCAGGGGGTCATTACCAATTCAGGTAATGCCCCAGGGCCCATAGTTACAGGTGAGAGCAAAGCAAGGGCCTTAACAAAGGCCCCCGACATTACCTGGAGTGGTAATGCCCCTCCCTGCAAGGGGCTTATTGCTATTAGTATCCCAGGTGTATTTCCTGGAATACTAAAAGTCACAGCATCGGCAGGGTTTCTGTTTTGAAGGGAGCAACTCTGCTTACCATCTGTGCTCTGCGCATTCGAAAGCAGGAGTTGTTAAAGGGATGGAATAGTTGCGTTCCAATTGCGGAAAGTGAACACTGGCGGCCATGTGTGCTCCGCGCATTCGAAAGCAGGAGTTGTTAAAGGGATGGAATAGTTGCCTTCCAATTGCGGAAAGTGAACGCTGGCGGCCATGTTGGGAGAACGTACAGGAATACAATAGAAAGCGTATTGAGTGTATTCCAGTGTATTCTCCTGTACAATGCATTTCTGCAGATATTTAAAAGGTGGCCAAAAGCACTAGTCATATAATATGCCTGCCATCAATAGTGGCTTTAGCACATAGCATTGTACAGGAATAAAATGGAAAACGCATAGAGTGCATTCCATTGTATGCTTGTACAATGCATTTCTGCAAGCATTGAAAAGGTCGCCACTAGTACTGGGCATATGATATGTCTGCAAGGTCACAAGGCACACTTGAGGTCCTTGTATTTTACCTTTTAATTTATTGAAAGCAAATTAGAATCATTGCCACACATTACTCGCCTTCCCCTAGCCACATTGCAGAGAGGTTTATGGAGCAACAACATCACACTTTTTTTGCTAATAAGTACTTACAAGTGAGACAAAAAAGTGAGGACTCATCAAATGTGGTTTGACATTTTTAAAGGAACAATAAGAAAAGATAGGCGGTGGGTGTCAGGAATATCCCGAGGAAGGCTCAGATTCAAAGTTTGCTTTTTCTCAAGTATCCTACACGTAATACCATGAAGGTTCCACAACGCCAGAATTGCCATAGAACTTCAGCGATCATGTTACCATGGCGACCATGGCGGCCGCTCCACAAACAACGCTATCACGCTTTACGGGGGAGGAGTCACGCGGACGTACGGCCACCCGTTAAAACACTTACGGGTGACCGCATTTGCCGCTTCTGATTGTTTCAATCTTAGCGCTAGCTGGTTTTGCTCCCGCTCTTGTTCTTGGTTTACCCTTTTGCTCCCGTTAGTCTGTCCTGCCCTATCTTGTCCACAACCATTCCTGACTGCCCTGTATCCTTGATCCTTTACTGAACACTTCTGCACCTTGCAGACTCGGAACGCTACCTGACCTGCAACTGCCTACTGAATTGGTTACTTCGCTGCTCGCACATTGCCGACTTGGAACGCTACCTCACTTGCAACTGCCTGCTGATTTGGTCACTGCTGCTCGCCCATTGCCGACTCGGAACTCTACCTGACCTGCAACTGCCTGCTGAATTGATTACTTCGCTGCTCGCACATTGCCGACTCGGAACGCTATCTGGACCTGCCCTGCCTGTCGGATTGGTTATCTCAGTGCTCACACATTTCTGACCCGGACTTCACTTCTACTTTGCAACCGGAACATCCCGCAAACCATCTATGGTCTTCAGAGCTATCTGATTTGGTACCTGGAGAGAGTCTGCATTGCCCAGTTTCTTGCGCCCGGACTAGAGACTTCCACTTGGCGCTTTAGCTCGAAAGGCGTCCTCGTATCGACGGGATAGGTACGGACTAGAGACTGTCTGCTGAACCGTTAAGGCATCCTCGTGCCGTCGGGTATAGGGTAGGTTGGGTGGTGCAGAGCTCCTCAATTTCTACTACTTGGAAAGCTGTTGGTAAGTCTCAAAACCCATTCATTGATGTTCTTTGGTGTACTGTCATGTTCTTTCCTAGTTAGATCTGGTCCCTGTGTTTATTGTATCTTGTTCTTACTCTTGTGAAGTTGCACCCGAATCCTGTCTCCTGAGTCCACCATCCGGGGGGGTCTTCATCAGTCATCCTCCGGGATTTCAAGGAACCACGTTCCAGCTCCTACTCATCGGCTGCTGCAGTGATCCTGTCTTTCGGCTAATTGTTACCTTTGTAGTTTTCCTTTGGAATACAAAGGGAGACATTGGCAGGGAGAATTCTACGGCTACACGTCGAGTGTACTCCGGATCCGGATTGGCAAAACCTGATAGTGGGTTGGATGGCATGGAACAAGATGTGAAAGTACACACTAACGCAAAGCATTGTAGGAGAATATTAAATATGTGGCAAAGCAAAAATAATGGGAAACATCATAAAAAACATAGCCAACATAGTGAAGAGTAC
Source organism: Ambystoma mexicanum (assembly GCF_040938575.1). Lineage (NCBI taxonomy): Eukaryota > Metazoa > Chordata > Amphibia > Caudata > Ambystomatidae > Ambystoma > Ambystoma mexicanum. Next base: position 347,585,755 of record NC_090926.1, read on the forward strand.
TAGCGTGAATTAAATTGGAAATTTCCAAGGAAGGTGAAAGAACAATTTGTGAATTGAGGAATGGAATTAGAATCCGAAAGAGTATTTGAGAAGGTGACAGTTGAGGCAGAGGAGGAGGTACAAGGGAAAGTGTTTACAGAAGGCACATTAGAATGAGTAATGGGAGGAGAATTGTGGATGTTGCCCTGATGCAGGATGGACGACCAGTTCATTCTTTCATTGGCTTGTGGCTGCCAATAACTTTCTATGGAGGAAGCATTGCTATGTCCTGTAACAGCCATGATTTGACGGGATTCAAGTATAGTTGTGGCACGAAAAGAGTGATTGGTGTGCATGCCTTGGAGATGAGCTTGTTATTTTGCCCAAAGGCTTATTGGAATAGCAGATTTTCTCAGTAGCCAGCTCTTCTTTTTTGAGACGGCGTGATGCAACAAAGAAACAAGCAGCATCTGGAGGAAGCTTGGATATATATTGAAGAAGTGAATTCACTGGACAGTCAGGTGCATGAGGTTTGGCATACATACGGCCATGGAGATCGCTGCAGTGCCTTTAAAGAAGTGGATGGTGGTTTTTGGTTAATTATTTAAAAGTTAAGCTGGCATATTGTTTTCCATTTTCATCAGTGATCACAGTGAAGGCATTGGTAGGTAATAGTCTGAGTCCCTCACGGCCATGACAGGCAAAATGGATCTGGATATCAAACCAGACATTGTATTGTAGAGTATCTGGAGAGTTAAGGTTGAAAACGCCAGAAGCACACAATTTTAAAAGGTCCATGTGAGAAATTGCAGTTTTGTGAACAGCAAAGTCTTTGCCAAATCGTTGTAAACGTTTAATAATGCTTACAAACACATTATTAGCACTTACAAATTCTTGGTTGTGCATTATATTGATATTGTGACTGAAATGTGGATTATTCAGATGTCGATTAATGTCAGACCGTAAGGAAATTAGGATTTGGGGATGATATTCAGTGCTGGTTACAGTTTGTACTTCAGCATAAAATTGAAGGTTGGCTAAAGAAGGGATACTTTCATTTTCAAATGTTGAATAGACTTTTTCATGAAGCTAACCTTTCAAAGTGTTGACGGCCTATTTGGTGGCAAACTGTGTTTTTGCCTCAGCCTTTTTTAGTTCAATTGCATCTAAATCAGTGCTGCGCACAGCAACATGTCCCTTTGCTGGTACAAGAGACACACTAGTAAAAATAGAAGAAGTAGTGGGCTGCATGATGGGGCCTTGTCTGTCGTCGGTTTCTGTGCCTGCATCTTCAAGCCAATCCTCCAATGATTGTGTCTCAACAGATTAAACTGGATGGCAGGGGGCAAACAAATGCTGTAGGAGGGGTCCAGATTGGCATGTTGGGCTTCCTGTGCTATGCTGAATGATTCTGTGGAGTGTATATTCTTGTGAATAAAGGACAGGCTTGGAAATGCATGATGCCGGCATGAAATAATGGCGGATTGTAACATATGCGATTGGAGAAGCATAGAAGGGGAAGGAACGTTGGGCAGAGTCCCGGGTGTGGTGATTTTTCACTACTGTTGGGGGTGTACCAAAGGCTTGGGCAGCCAAGGTGAGATACACTGACTCAGTCACGGAAACCTGGGCTGTACTCCTACAGGACCACCTACATGTGCTGTCACACCAAATCCAACCACCGGGATGCTCTGAGAAAGGCAATACCTTTCTCAGGGAAAAGTAGGTTTACGGCCTCTACCGCAACTTCCTCGACCGCTCCTGTCACCATAAACAATATTCCTTGGGGGCAGAGTATCCCAGTGGTCGCCTCACAGGGCATACAGAACACTGTTGACCATTACCTTTTGAGGTTTGTACTGCAAAGCCCCAATCTCTCGAGGTGCCATTTTGTAGTGCTTTTGAGGCCGTGGTCAAGGAGCATGAGAAACACTGCCCACCACCTTAAATTTCAGGTCCGCCCAACATCTTCCCATGTCCACCTGCCCTTCCATCTCTGTGGTGGGTGCCCCTTTCCCCCGTTCTCTCCTCCACCTTACCTTGCCTCTCCTGGAAACTTTTTAAAAAGCCAAACAAAAAACAAAATTAAAAAAACACAAATTACTGTTCCAGTACATATTTCTTTGATTATTTCATTTTAGATACTAAACTAACAAAGATTTTACAGAACGGTAATTATTTTTTGTAACTTTCCCAAAAAGTGCTTCTAATTTGTGTAGAAAATGCTTGAATCCATATTTTATGTGTTTACAGAAACTGCTTAAATGCATTGTTAAGGTTTGGAAGAAAAATCTGATTGCCTACATCAGTTAGATGCACTCCATCTCTCTGAAAAATGTTAACGATATCAAATTTCATATTTTCATTCTGAAAAGATGTCATGCCAACATCCCACAAAAAGGCACATAGAACTTTGTTCAGATTGCGCCTTGCTTTTTCCATTTGTGGAAAAAATACATTTGAACGCATCCACATTTGTCTCTGAGCTATCCAGGATTTTTTTTTCAAATGTGGAAACAGTTCCATCAACTTCCAAATGTATCCTTCATTGCAAACTTTAATGAAATTCCGGTAATATACCCCAAACTGTTGTCTCCACAGTGAACAACAATGATGTCCAGATTTTTCAAGTGAACCATATTCTCACAAAGTGGGAGGAAGTCCGCCCAATCCATTCCTTGCACTCCTTACCATGAAACTTGAAATTCATTGAATCCAAGATTTTCAGACAATCCACAGAGCTCAGAATAGACCTTCATCCAATGGATCCATGAGTCTCCCAGAATCCATATACTCTGTTTCCTCAAAGACATAGCGATAGCCATCTTCAGTGCAGTCACCAAACAAAACTCCTGCTACTCTCTCTTCCTGTACACCACAGCCAGAAAACCTGATTGGCTGATCATCCCCTGATGTCCTCAGACATATACAACTGTCCGTGGTCTCCGCAGTCCCCTTTCTATGCCAGGCATCCTGAAAAGACCCAGATGTGGCACATGCTGTCCGCGGACTACCACAGTGTCTGAACTATTTACACCATCCAATATGATATTTTCCTTCTGAAAAGAGGCCATCCCTGCAGCATATAAAAAAGCACATACACCTTTATTCACAATCTTCCTCACATTTTCCATGTCTGGACTCAATGCATTTGGACAGCTCCATATTCTCCTTGGATTCATTGCAGAAAAAATAATCTACACAGTTGGAAACAGTTCCATTACGCTTTTCAAGTAATCCTTAATGGCAAAATGCAATAATACAGCAGTCACATGGCCCAAACTGGTACCTCCACAATGCACAATAATATCTGCCCATTGAAATTGAGCCATACTCTGACAAAATGATAATAAACTCACCCAGTCTACCCCAGAAACTGTATACCACCAGCCTTCCACTACCTGCCATCCAAGAGTAGCACAGATGCCACAAGATTCAGTATAATTGTTTAATGAATTCATGTAACAATCTACCACCATCCACACATTCATCTTCTTCCTAGCAATAGCCACAGCCATCTTCCCTGCACACAACAAACACAAAACCTACTACCCCCCCTTCCTGCAAACCACAACCAGAACACCCCATTGGTTAATCCCCACAGTCTCTTTTCCATGCCAGGCATCCTTAAAAGACCTTGATGTGGCATGTGCCATCCGCAAACTACCGTGTTGTCTGCAGACCCCGTAGTACAAGGCTGCCCTTCTACCCTTTCCACTTTCATGTTTGCAACACTACCTCATTGGCTGCTTTCAGTCACACATCCATCCACCAATCACATCCAAAAACTCTACATGTTACCCTGTCATCTCAGTTCAGCACTTCAGATGTACTCTTAAACTCTCACAGTACATGTCTCCTGTTAATCACAGCCACCGGCATTAAAAACTACTGTAAAACTCTCCAAGATTTCTTCTTCCAGATTCAACAACATCGGCACCTAACAATACATAGTACAGGTATGCTTATATTTTTTAAATATTCTCTTCAACTCGTTTACATATAAATATATATGGAGGGTTCCTGCTACTTACCCTGTAATAAACTTCTGACTAAGCATATTCTCCTTTTTAACCACTCTAGCAAATGCCATGCATTTGAGCATTCAGCACCTGCTCATATGAAGCAGCAAATACTTACACTGCTGTGTGTTTAAAAATATTTCTTTTTAAAAGCCCAACATCACCCATTCCAATCTGTAGGTGCTTATCAGGTCTTCAGTTTTTTCTTTGCATTCTGTGACTTGTAATTCCACTTCTCCCATTATAAAACTAAAACTACAAGTCCCAGAATGCAAAGAAAAAAACAGGACTGGAATGGAAGTTTCAAAAGTGTGACATTTATATTGAATGAAAACTATAAAATGCTTTGCGTTTATAAATGTTTTTAGGAGCATTTTGAGGAAAGTCCATTTATAGCAGCACTGCGTGTATTTTTACCACTGTTATCCGGCCCCTCCATGATGTTTGCAGGGGGTTTCATCTCTCTACATCCCGCTTGACTTTCTCTAATTGTTGGGGGTAGTTTTCTCCATAGAGTGTATCTATCACTCCGGTCAATGTGATTCTCAGATATTTAACCCCTTTGTCTGCCACCTTTAATTGTAATGTCGTGGCCTGTTGCTGGATAGAGTCTCTATTTCCCGCCAGCATAGGTATTTCAGATTTTTGTCTATTAATTTTTAACCCTGATAGAGTACTGTATGTTTCTATCACTTGTAGGAGGAGCGCCATAGTCCTCGCCGGGTCCCCCGGCAACACTAGCATGTCATCTGCTTATGCTGTTATTTGGTGGGAGTGTCCTGCCATGTCGATGACTTTGATGGCTGTGTGCCCCTTATTCGCACCAGGAGGGGCTTCAAAAACTGCATTTAGGAGTGGGGAAAGGGGACATCCCTGTTTGCTCCCTCTCTCTAATTGGACCCTATCGGATAACCCCCCATTTACAGCCATGCAAATGCTTGGGGAATTATAGTTGGCCTTGATCATGCTAATGAAGGTGTCCGCCAAGCCCATTTTTTCCAATATGCGGAAGAGGAGCGTCCACTCGACGTGGTCGAACGCTTTCTCTGTGTCGATGGCTAATAATATGGCTGGTGAGTTCGTAATCCCTATTTTTTCTAGCAGGTGGATTATTCTCCTTATATTATCATGGGTCTGCCTATTTGATATGAAACCTGACTGATCAGTTTTGGGAGGACCTGCAAGCGTCTATTGGCTAGTATTTTTGTAAATAGTTTAGCATCTAAATTGATTAGTGCTATCGGACTTTACGAGCTGGGTATCGCCAGGTTCTTCCCCTGTTTGTGGAAAACGAACAAGTTTGCCTTGTTCATGGACCGGGTTATGTTGCCTTTGTCTTTGAAAGTGTTGAAGAGCTCAGTGAGGACTGGGGCTAGAATGTCTATGTATGTCTTATAGAATACTGCGGTGTATCTGTCCGGCCCTGGGGCTTTATTCATGGGGTGTTCCTGGATTGCTTTTTTTACCTCTTCTTCGGCTATTTCCCTATCCAAATATTGTTTTTCCTCTTCCGAAATAGTCGGGAGGGCGACCTTGTTAAGGTATGTTTCCTGGTCCTCCCCGTTGGGGTGGTTTGAGGAATATACGTTCTGATAGAATTCCTTAAATATGTTCTGTATGTCTGCCATTTGGGTCTTTATTTGCCCTTTATCTTCTATGAGACCTTTACTGTTTGCTGTTATTGTTTGTCTTTTAGCTGCCTGGCCAAGAGTTTGTCTGCCTTGTTCGCCTTTACATAATACCAATGCCTCAGATGTAATAGGTTTCTCTCCGCGCTTTTTGTGTCTCAGTGCCTCAGTGCTTTCTTTAATTTAGTCAACTGTTTCTGGACCATCTCTGAATCGCTATCTATTTTGCTTCTAGCTCTGCTTCCCATTGGAGGTTCTGTTTATCCCTCTTTGCTTTGAGTGCGATATTATGCCCCCTAGTCACTGCTTTAAATGATTCCCATAGGGTTTCCCTAGATGTCTCTGTGAGGTCGTTGCGAGCAAAATATTCTATTATATGTTCCCTGACTGATTACCCCAGAACCGGGTCCTGGACTATTTCCGATGGGAGTTTCCATCTCCAGAGCCCTGTCTGACGGTGGGAAAGCAAAAGATCCACCCACAGTGGGGCATGGTTGGAGAGTGATATTGCTTCGATCTCTGTGTGTTGGACCTTCCCCAGGAGCCCCGTTGCGACCCACACAGTCTATAGACATTGGGCCTCATTATAAGTTTACGGTACTGGTCAGCTTGCCGGTACCGTAGTTCCTGGACTGGCAAACTACGAGTTGTGCTCGTGGGTGCCTTTCTGCCTGCTAGGTCGGACCTGGCGGGCAGAAAAGCACCCGAGAGCACAGCATGTCGAATGCACCGGCACCGTTATAAACGACCTCCCCCATATGGGGCCGAATGGGAATGGCGAGCATCTTTTAACCGGCGCCCGCGAATGGGAAAATACCGGGTCTGGCGGGGCCGGAATACCCTGGTAATTGCCCATTCGCGGGCGCTGGAAATTTTCAGAAGTTTGCTGCCAGACTGCCGGCAAGGCTACCGCCAAACTGTCCCAGTTTGCCCAGGATGTCTCTAATGAAGCCATCCTGTCCCGAATTCGGGGCGTATATTGCCACTAACGTCAGGGGGTATTCCTCGATGTGAGCATTTAAAAAGTCATCTCCCGTGTTTGTCTGCTTGTGCATTGTGTATTTGTAGGTTTAGGGAGTTATGGAATGCTATCAGGACCCCTGCCCTTTTCTCTTGTTCATTTGACTGGATAAATTGGTTGTATCCTTGCAGTCGGGCCTTCTCTTTCTTTCCCCTTTATGTGTGTTTCTTGGAGTATTATGATTTCACACTTCCCTTTTTGGAGGAAGTGCTCCACCTTCTTCCTTTTTACTGGGTAGTTTAAACCTCAGACATTGTATGTTAACACCTTTATCCCCATTCCTTCGGTGTTGTTAGTGTTTCCTATTGTTGTTTCTTGGTCTGTTATTGCAGATGCCTGTTTCCTTCTGGATCCCCTCCCACCCCTTCACCTGGATGTTGGATTCTTGCTTCCTGTGTGACCCGAGAAGTTCGGGGTGGTGGGCTCTGGCTGATGTTGTATTTCAGTCCGCTGTATTATTACTGATGTGGTTTGAGTATGTCGTGTTTCTTCTTAATGGGTCGTCGGGACATTCTGTTGATTGTTTTCCACTCACAGGGAGTTCTCTGTGTGGCAGGCCTTACTCTATGATTTCCTTGATGGTCACCTTCTTGTTCTTGTAAGTCCATTAGCTACAAGCCCTCCTCACAGGTCGTTATTCTTTGTTGTTTCCCTTGCCACGGGAATAGCAGCCCAAAGGGAAAGGTCAATTTATACCTGATTTGTTTGGCCACAAGTTCTCTTGTTACTGGACCCATCTCCCTCCGATTTTGTAAAGTCGACTGCGTCAGATCCTGATAGAGGTGTATGTCCACTCCATTCATCCATATATGGGCCATTGTCTTTGCTCTACGTAGGATTTGCTCCTTTTGGGAATAAGACGCGAGTGGTACCAGGACATCGCAAGGGCGGGTTCCCGGTTCACCTGTTCTCCGTGGCCCCACGTGATGTATCCTGTCAATGGCGATTTCAGTGTCCTCTTCAGTTGTGAGGATGTCCTTGAAGACTTGCTGTACTGCTTCTTTTTAATATTTGTCCTATACTGTTTCCACCATGTTTTTTATCCTTATATTCGATCTCCTGGAGCGGTTTTGTAAATCCTCACATTGATGTTCGAGATTGTGAGTCATGCGAACCAGGTGCTCCTGTGACCCTGCCTTCTGTTGCGTCTCCTCCTCCATGTTCTGCACAATTTTCTCCAAGGTGTCATTCTTTCCCTGAGGTTTATCACTTCTGTTTTTAGATCTTCTACAGCTTGTTTTATTTTGGTTTTCATACTTTCAAATTGAGCGTGCATCGAGGCCATAAATTGTGCCAGAAATTCTACAAACCATGCCTTCATGTCCTCTTTCGTGGCCATCTCTGCCGGTGTAGTGTCTGTGTTTATTCTTGCATTTTGTTTTTGTTGCGGGGTCTGCACCCCTGAGTTGTATTAGGTTTTGTTCTTGTCTTATCTGTGGGGCCTGTTGCGTAGTTTGTGGTTGTTTTCCCCTGGATTCTGACGTGTGTGCAAGTCTTTGTTGGTCCGTTTGCATTTAGGGTGGTCGATGCGGGCCCCTGGGCTGTATTGGACCTCCGCTGCTTTGGGCTGTGTACCCTTGGTACGTTGTCTAGGCCCGGCTCCTGATTGTGAGTTTTGCGGTTGTGGGCATCCCCGATCTCGGCAACTAGGCAGCTTAGGGGCTTCACAGAGCCCTTGTGTGAGCCCATGCAGTTCTAAGTCCAAGTACCTGGGTCTTTATTCACTGGTGTGCTGTGGGGTCTATACCTATTGACCCATCCTTCCTTGGTGCTCCTTCAACCATGGTGGGCACCCAATCCTTGTTTGGGGAGTCCTCCCTTTGCTCCTTTGCTTTTTTCCCCTGGGGGGGTAATCACTGTATCTTTCAGGCTTCCCACTGAGGCTTTGCGTGTGGGTCCCTTCCCGTTTGGGGCCGGAGTGTGCAGGGGGATTGGGCTGTGTCTTCCGAGCCTCCTACTTGTGCCCTTGTGTTAGAGTCTCTCCAAGTTAGGGGTCGGGGTGGCTATTGAACATGTGTGTGTGCCCTTACCCCCGGGGTGGGCCCTGCTGAATCGTCTTGTGGATATTCTACTGTGTCGCCGGCTATGAAAGAGAACGTGGAGGGGGATCTGGTTACACGGCGGGACACTCCTTACCGTGTTTCTGCTGCTGTCTTCCCTCTATGTGCTCCGGATTCACCCCATGGGTGCTCCCCTTTCTTTCACTTCTTATGTGGATGCGTATCGGGTATGAGTAGGGGGCCGGCCCCACCGTCTGCCTGAGTTCAGCGTTGATGCTGCATTTACCCTCTGTCCCGAGACTGCATTGCAGTGCTTTGGCTTGGTGTCCCCTCCTCCTCCCGTAGCTCTGTCGGCGGGAGGGGGATCTTATAGTCCTTCTTCTGCCTCTCCACCCGCGTTAGGTACCTGCTGGATGGGGGTCAGCACTGGGGGGGACCTCCTTACACTGCGTGATCCGTTGGCTCCAGGCACCGCCTCACGGCCACCTTCAGGTTCTCGTTCTGTGATGGTGTTTCTGTTAGCGGTCCGGGTTCTCCAAGGTGTGCCCGCCCTTGCCGTCGTGTTCCGGGGACTCCAGAGCTTGCAAGCCCTGCGGAAACTGCTTCTTGCAGGCTGCGACCTTGGTCCCGGTCTCCCTGTGGTCTATTCTCGCCTTGTCAGGCTTGTCCCAGGGGTTTGCTGCTGTGCGCTGGTTTCACAACTGTCGTTTTCACTCCTTGCGCTTCACATCCATTCACTGCGCACTCACCACATAACGCTCTGGTTTGCCTGTACAATTGCTCTGTTTATCCACTGTGTTTCCCGGCTGTATTAGAATGCAGCGGAGCAAGGAATCCGCTTTATTGCCCTTCTTTATTGGTGCAGCCCGAGAGGGGAGACGGAGCGTCGCTCAGACACGTCTTCCCCCTTCAGCCGCCATCTTCGAATCCCAGACACACTTTAACACAAAAACTTCAATTGGTCTTCCTCTGCCAGGCTCGGACCAAATTCATGTACTTTTCCAAACTTTCTCTATTTCATCAAAATTGAAGACTTTCGACTGTGCACGGGACTTTGCTGGACCCATCGCAGGACCACTTTGATTCACATTTATTTGTGCGATTTTAATTGACCCCCCTCTGCTGGGCTAGGACCAAATGCATCTACTTTTGCCAATTCTCATCTTGGTACCTTACAGAGTCCTTCGACTGAGCACCCACGCGGTGCCGGACCACTCTATCAAAGGTATTGTAGCTTGCTTTAAAAGTTCAAGCACTCATTAGCAGTTCAATTTCACTTGTACCTTTTATCGCACGCGTTTGAAATATTTTCATTTCAGCGCTCGCTGCACAATGTTGCTGCTTGCAACCTTGGCTTCAACACAGACAGGTCTTGTAGTGGTCTCCCCAACTCATCGGCTGTGTTGATTTCACTGATGCTGCTTCATTCTTGGAGCCAAGGTCGCAACCACAGCGGCTGGTGATTCTCCCCGCCTTGATTATTGATGCAGGTGGGCCCTGGGTATCTCTGACACACAATGCAGGATTCTTCAGCCTGGTTTCCTGGTCTTACGCTCTCTATTCTCGAGGTCTCTGGAAAGTAACAGTCCCTTATTGAAAAGGTCAAGGGAATTTCCCTCCTTGTGATCCCCTTCGGTTTTGCTGTCTTTCCTCTCCTACTCAGCCGCCGTCTCGAAACTGCTGTTTCCCCATGTGCTTTGCCTCACTCAGAGTGTGCTCTTGTGCTCCGCCTTTAATCCATGTGGGGAAGTGTAATAGAAGTCAGGTACGTGTGATGTTAAGTAATTGCCTGACCTCACCCGACCATTGTATTGAGACACGTCAGGTATCCTGCTCGGTTGTTAGTCTGTTTTCTCTCATATTGGGCTGTCCGTGAGAAAGTGTTTGTGTTGTATAAAGGGGAGGTGGGTAGTTCCTAAATATCCTACCAGATAGGATGGGGTAACAGTGTGACAAGGAAGGGTATATTGTGTCTCACCATCCAGTTTCCCATTCCCACTCCCCAAAGACACCTGACCCAGGTGATCCTTCCGCACTGGTCCACCCCCAGGAACTGGATCCAAAAGTGATGGCCATGTCCTGGCCACCTGGATGACAGAGCCCCGGGGACTAGTGGGTGAGACACCTTCTGGTTTCTCACATGCCCTTCCCCTATGCGATGCAGCCGCATCTATTTCACAGGGAAACCGAGAAAGGAAATCGACGTTCCCCTGGTCTTTACTTTTTTGGTACTCCACACTGAAACAGTAGGGTTGCAGGTTTAGGAACCATCTCATGACTTGTGGGATAGAGTCCTTTCGCAGGCCTATCCACACTAACAGAGAATGGTCTGTGACGAGTGTGAACTTCCTTCCTAGAAGATAGTATTATAGATGGGTGATGGCCCATTTGATGGCAAGGGCCTCTAATTTGATTTGATTTGATTTGAGTCCTTTATAAATGCGCACACAGCGAACTGAATCGAATCCTGACGCAGATGTAGAGAAAACTGAATATTGGACTCAGTCACATGACAGTGTTATCATTGGGATCCCAGGGAAAATAAGCATTTATTTGAAATGTAGGTCTTTAGACCTGCTCGAAAAGCCAGGAGGGAATTGGCCTTCCTTAAATTGAGAGGAAGGCTGTTCCATAACCTAGGCCCAGCAACTGAAAATCTACAATCTCCCCTTGAAACACATTTTGTCCTTTGGATGGTAAGCACACATTTATCTTCCAACCTTAGGACCCGGACGGGATAATACAAGTTCAATTTTCTCCCTAGGATAGCTTGATGCCAAAACATTAATACACTTAAACACCAAACAACCAATCTGAAATTTTATATAGTCCTCCACCCCAACCAATGAAGGGAGCGGCAGAGGCCTGAGGTTGAGGGATTTTTAGGTGTACCAAACACTAATCTAGCTCCTGCATTTTGCGCCTTTTGTAGGCAGTGGATCTGTTTGTCTGGGACTCCAGCAAGGAATCTGTTGCAATAGTCTAATTTCGAGTTGACTAAGGCTCCCACAATCATAGCATGTTCAGTCTTGGGTACATAGGGGAGTGCTTGAAATAGCAGCCGAATATTATAGAATACTCATTGCACTTTGGCTGAAACTTGGCCATCACAGCCTAGGTCACTCTGCCATATGCATCCCATGTTTTTCACCCTGGAGGCATATTTGAGTCTAGACCCCAGAAACAGAGGTGAAGGCAGGCTGCTATTCCCCTCCAAAAGATGTTGTTGTCCGAAATTGAAGACCTCTGTTTTCTTGGGATTGAGCTGTAACCAGGTTTGTGCCATCCAACCCCTATTTCTTCGAAGCATCTGCCTACCTTGACAAGGGCATTATCCACATCATCAAGTCTGATATACAGCTGCATATCATCAGCATATGAGTGGAACCTGGGGTGGTGTCTCTCCAATATGTCCATTAATGGACAACGATAGATGTTAAATAAAAGGGGAGAGAGTGCAGAGCCCTGTGGTACACCACAACATTGTGAGAGGATTTCAGATATGAAACCTCTCACCTGTACACATTGTTTTTGCCCTGCCACAAATTAGGCAAACCAGTCCAGGGCACAAGTGCACATGTTCCCTATATTTTTTAGGAGGTCTAACAGGATGCCATGGTCCACCATATCAAATGCAGCAGATAGGTCGAGCATCACAAGCAGGGAAAGTTTCCCTACATCCCCTGCCTGCAACAACTCGTCCCATACCGCCACCAATGCAGTTTCCGTCCCACATTTGGTGCAAAAACCAGTTTGTAGAGGATGAGGAAGACCCTTGTCTTCAATATAATTCTGGAACTGGCTTGTGTCCACCTTTTCCAGGATTTTTCCCGGCCACGGAAGGCCGGCAATAGGGCGATAGTTCTGATGGTCCTCAGGGTCAAGGCTAGACTTCTTTAACATCGGAGAGATGACTGAACGTTTCAGAAGGTCTGATACTAACACCTGTGTATATGATTCATTAACGAAATACGTTATAAAAGGAGTTAACGCTGATGATATCCGCTAAGCTACAAGTGCAGGAATTGAAAAAAGTTAATTGTTTGTAGGTTTAAGCTTCAACAGGATGCTGAGAATATCCTCCTCTGATACCTACTTAAAAGTGAACGGGACAATCTCAACAGTTACGTCTTCCATTACTACAGTGGTCTCATTGATAACATTCAAGGGGGTCATTCTATCTAGCTCTGTTTGGGACCTGATGCTATCCTGGATTTTCAAAATTTTATCTCTGAAGAAAGTATTCAGCCCATTTACATGGTCTACAGATGAGTCCTTCACTGGGGCAATCATATTGGGGTTATCAAAATTTGCAATTACTCTAAATAACTTGTGAGGATGATTTGCTGCAGCTGTAATTTTTCCAGCTAACAAATTAGATTTTGCTCTGAAAATAGCTTTTATGTAAGAAGTCAGAGCAATGTTTGCTGAAAAGGCATGTTCAGGCAGCTTAGAGCCATACCATCTATTCTCTTGATGTTTATATTCTGTTTTAAGCTCCAATAGCTGTGTAGTATACCAGACCCAAGAGGGCATCATAAGGATACTGTTCTCAGTGGGGTGTATAGTATTCATTATGTGAGGCCGCTGTTCAAAATATTTATTGCATCTTTGAGATGAGACACATAGGCTCAATGCCTCCCCTACCGCATTACCAGGTATGCTGTCAAGCTCCTTTTTCTTGCGAGATAGTTTAATGCTGTTGGGTACAAAGGCACAAGCTTCATATTCAGCTGTCTTAATTCTAACACAGAGTATTTATTTTCACGTGGGAAGAGTTTTTGACTAGTGAATGAGTAGGGGGTTCTAATCCATCACAAACCTGGGACAAAACTGCCCCTAACCCTGTAAGAGAGATGTCAGTTTGTAACACAAACTCTTTTGAAAAATCAACTTCCTTTAGGATCGGTTCTGGCACAGGGTTTGTTTTAAGCTGTTATAACATACATCATCCTCGTCAGTCCAATGAATCTTCTGGTGTTTCGGCAATCTTTAATTTGTCCGTCAACCTAGCTGTTCTGTCTAATAAATTAGGGATAAACCTATGGTAATAACCGATTAACCCTAGAAATGCTCTGAGGTCTCTCTTGGTTTTAGGCAGGGGGGAATCTAGGACGGCTTTCACTTTTTCTCATTGGGGCTGGACACTGCCATTCTCTACAAAGAAGCAGAGGTATTTCAAGGCTGATTGAGCCAGCTTACATTTGGGTGGAGTGGCACTTAAGCCGGCCTCTCTGAGGGCTCTCGTGATATTAAAGAGATGGAAAAGATTGTCATGATTCGAGGTTTCAGCCCCTTCTGGACTACGTGGTCCATAAAACATTGCTACATTCCTTCCAAGGCACACCCAACATGGCCGACGTTAGTGCGTGATTACCGCTCTAGCGTTTCCAGGAGTTCGCCAGTTCCTTGAAAAGAGACACGCCCCCGTGGCGCTTCGCGTCTCAACGCTAACTTCCGAACTTCGGCAAGTGTGGTCGTACTTTCCCTGTGCTCGTACCTTTACTTTCCAGGTTGTAATAGCCCTCCTCTACCCTAAGCCATCTTTCAGCGCTCTCCTTCCTAGGGCCTTCCGCCTGTAGCGCTTGCTCCTTACCTTGTTCTTATCCTGGTTCCTTCCTGGCTTCCTTCCCTCTGGGACTCTGCATATTATTCGTGCTCCTCCCTGGAATTGAACGCATACTCACCTCGGTCGTCTCTACAAGTCCCGAGCTGTCCGGAAGAAGGAAAAGACCCAGTCCAAGACATCGAAAGACAAACAGGTGAGATTTCAGGCAAAGTGTGACAAAGATGGTCTTCCCAAGTTTTTACTATGAATGACTATGTCGTCAATATAAGCCCCACAGCAATCGGAGTAGGGCTATAATATCCTGTCCATAAGCTGTTGGAAAGTGGCGTGTAAGCCAAAAGGGAGCACTTTGAACTAGAATAGTCCCAAGGGCGTCGGGAAAAAAAATCTATCTTTTCCTTATCAGGTCCATGTGCTGGGACCTGCTAGTACCCCTTGGTTAAGTCTAGGGTTGATCGGAAGGTGGCATTTCTGAGTTTATCAATCAATTCGTCAATGTGTGGCATGGGATAGGCTTCAAAGTTGGAGTGGCATTGACCAGTTGATAGGCAATGTAAAACCTCCAGGAGTGATCTGGTTTTGTGACCATTACAATAGGCGAGGACCAGGGGTTTGAATAGGGTTTGATTATATTTGCCCTTAGCATTTTGTTCACTTCCTCAACCACTATCTGCCAATGGGTTTCCAGGAGTCTATATGGTTTCAAATAACCCACTTTTCCCTTTGGAGTTCTGATATAATAATAAGTGCCTTGCACTCTCCCTGGTTTCTCACAGAATACATCAAGAATGTTGTGACCAAATCTTTTAAGTCTTCTTGTAGTTTACTAGATAGCTCTTGTAGAATTGATTCAAAATTATATCTATTTCCTCTTGTACCAAACAAGACAGTATCATGGCAGTGGCTACAGAAGTATTTTCCTTCCATTCTTTTAAGAGATGTACGTGGTAGAGATGGGTCTTTTGTTTCCTGTCAGGTTGAGCTATTTTATAGGTACAGTTACATGTTCGCTCTAACACTTCATATGGCCCATGCCACTTTGAGACATATTTATTTTCAGAGGTAGGTAAGAGGACTAATACCTTTTGTCCTATTGAAAAAGATCTTAAGTTTACCTTTTTGTTGTAGGTGGACTTGTGTTATGCTTGGGCCTTTTCCTTGTGTGTATAGACTAGATTCCAAACAAGTTTCATATTCTCTGCCAATCGGGTGGCTGTTTGTGAGAGGGGAATATGTGCCTCTTCTCTTTCTTCCCAGGTCTCCCGCAGCATGTCTAAGACATCTCTTGGCTCTCTACCATAAAGTAGTTTGAAAGGAGAGAATACGGTGGATGCTTGAAGGGTCTTTCTTACTGCAAATAGGGCCCAGGGAATCATGCGATCCCAGTAGTTCCCGCCCTTGTCTACCAATTTTCTTTGAATCGTCTTAAGTGTTTTGCTAAATCTTTCTACAATCCGTCCGTTTGGGGGTAGTAAACCGAGGTTCTTAAGGTGGGAATATGGAGCAATTCCTTGACTTCATCCATGAGTTTGCTCATAAAATTGGACCCCTGATCCATGAGATTTCCTTGGGAAACCCAACCTTGGAAAAATGTGGCAATAAATGTTTTAAAATCTGTTGGGTTGAGTTGTTCCGCATGGGGAATGTCTCTGGGAAATGCATAGCATAATCAACGATTATGAGGACATATTTGTTACCCAGTCTAGAGGTTTCCAATGGTCCAACAATATCCATCCCAATCCGGGAGAAAGGGACTTCTATTATTGGTAAAAGGTTCAGAGGGGCAGGCAAGGGAATATGCATACTGGTGTTCTGACATATTTCACATGTCTGAATGAAATTCTTTATATCAGCATGGATACCTGGTCAGTAGAACTTCCCACTGATGTGCGCTTGGGTCTTAAATTGTCTTAAGTGTCCCCCTGTCAAATGAGAATGTGCAATCTCTAGCACAAACTTCTGATGGGTTTTGGGGATTACTAATGATTTATATAGACCTTCCATGGAGGGCTCCTTTCTGTACAGTAATCCTTGCCTTGGGAAGAAAAAAGGACTTCCCTTCTCTAATCCTTCCCCTTCAGGAATTACCTGCAAGTAAGCCTCTGCAAGTGCTTGATCATTTCACTGGGCGAAGACTAAGTCGGGAAGGATGGTAGGTTCTTCTTCCCTTTTTTCCTAAGTGGTAGATGGTTCATCAGCTTCCCCAAAGCCTAGGGTACCTCTCTCAGTTTCTTCTGGTTCACTCTCTATAAAACAGGGAAATAGAGCCATTTCAAGAATTCCCTGTGCAATTGTGTCCCCACAATGTACTTCAAATGGAATTTTGCCATGGTTCTGTAGGAGAACCTTTATGTCTCCCCGGAAGTCGGGGTCAATGACGCCTGCTAGGACATCGAGACCGAACTTCCAGGCCAAGCCAGATTTTGGATCCAATCTTACATAACACCCAGGAGGGGAAATTTAGACTAAGGGCCTCATTACACGGATGGCGGTAAGGATTTACCGGTACCGGTATTTTACCGGTACCAGTAAATCCTTACCGCCTTACTACGAGGTCCCTTTGCGGGTTGGGGAATTTAACGCCTGCTTTTTGGTATCAAAAAGTAAGACAGACACAAGTGATCACAGTTCAAGGGTGTTTATTGAACTTCAATTGGGTTTGAAAAACACTGATCTAATCCTAAATCTAAAGATGGGAGCAAGCTACAACCATCAAATAATAATGCAGTCCTAGTCGAGTCTGTCAAAATAAAAGGGCCTGGCCTAATAAACCTATTGCCAGTCCTTACTTCTAAATACAAATAGTTATGCAAAAGAAAAGTGTACAAGAAATGATATGTCAGGATATTCAAGCCGCTGGCTTCCCTTCCCACATGTTCAGCATTGGACAATGTGGCACACTCGAGCTTAGCATACTCTCTGGCTTCTCTAGCACGTGGATACAGCTCCAAACTTGCACATCAGGGCCTTCTGTGTCAAAGTCCCTTTGCCATTAAAAGTCTCTTATTTTAGATGGCCTGATGCAACACGACAAAACATTAAAGTTCCTTTCGTCTCAGGATTTTCACTTATACAACTTCTAGGGTGTTTTACTGTTCTCTCCGACTGCCCCTCCACGGGGCTCAGAGCCACTTTAACACAAATCCTTCAATTGGTCTCCCTTTGCCGGGCTTGGACCAAATTCATGTACTTTTCCAAACATTCGCTACTTCATTAAAATCAAATACTTTCTAGTGTGCGCAGGATTTAGCTTGACCTGTCGCAGGACCACTTCGATTCACATTTATTCATTCTCTTTCCATTGATCTTTCTCCACCAGGCTCGGACCAAATTGATCTACTTTTGTCACTTCTCAGCTGGGTACCTTATGTTAAGGATTTCAAATGCACGGTACATTCCAGACGAGGACTCTTTCTACTGGCCGGGGATGCAGCGCACAATTAAACCCCTTTTATTGTATTTATCATGAATTCAGTTTGAGAAGGCACCCTATCTGTCTCACACCCACCTTTAAAAACACCCCGGGTCAAAATGGACCATGAACCAGGCCGGTGTGTAATAATACAATATTTATTTATTTTAAAATTCCAATGAAAATCACACAAATTTAATATAGGGCAGCAATTACCAGTGTGGTGATAATTACACTGCAAATTGGTAGAATACACTTAGTTTGACCTTTTAACATCGAATATACAATGCACAATTGAATAAAGGCAAGATTACTTTTTAGAGATTATTTGCAGATAGCACCACAGTTAGTATTTCCCCCTGCAACACTCCCTCAAACCCCTGTTAACCAAATGTTGTGTCTGTAGAAAGGAGTAGCAATGAGTCAGGTATAGTAGGCAACAAAAAGAATACAAATCCGACCTTCCCCCTCTGAATGGGAGGCAAAAGCGGATTGAAAACCTTTGAAATTGAGCAAAATATCACTTAGAATTACTCAATATTTGTTTTACATGTGCGGTTGAATGAATAAGGTAGAAATTAGTATAGCAGTATCAAAGATGTCAGAAAACTAGCAAACTATAAGGCAATGTACTAGCAACGGGCATGCAGTTCAGAAAATCAATTTTGAATGGAAAAACACTGTGCAGCCAAATCACACGTGGCGAAATTGTATTTGCTTAGTTTCACGGGTTTAAATTGACAAAACAGCTTGGAGAATGGGTTAAACAGAAAAAATCGGAAATCGGTTTTGACGGAAGATACAAAGACACCTCACAGGTAGGACATGGAAGAGAAAGGGTAACTCTGAGTGGGTCACAGTATGAGATTTCTTGAAGGGAAAGGAAAAATCAGTTTTAAAATGAAAGCAGTTCACGGGGAAAATCAAAATCACAAGGGAAATGACCAGTTCTACTAAAACTATATTTTCGTGACTAGATTATCAAGAAGAGAAACGCTGCCTGTGAAAAGGGTTAAGCTGCAGTTTTAACCTCCTCACGCCGTGTGACTCTTTATGTGGGAATTAATTAATGTATTCAAAATAGTACTAGGGACTTATACCACGGACTAAAAGTATTGGAAAGAACAGCGCTAACACATGGAGACCACTACAGATACACAGAGGATTCTGACAATTTTAAGGATTTTGCAAGGGCAGTTATAGGATCTCTATGGAATTGGACCTAATACAAGGGAACAAACCAAGGGATGCAGTTTGTGGTTACTGGGGAAGGGAAATACTCACAACAAGCATTTGAATGGGGTAGCTTAGACAGCGGACCGGGTTTCTGGACAACGAGGCAAGATTTGGTCACTGCACCCAGCGGCGGGTTCTCCTAGAAGGTGACAGCTGGGCCTATTCTGGTCACTGGATAGCGGGGTGAATCAGCTGGGCTCTCCTTGAATTATTGGGATTTTTGTGGGTTTTTCTGGATCAGTGGTTCTGCCTAGATAGGGTCAACTCGCTCTGGCCTGGCAGTGGAATCTGGAATACTGCAGGGTGAATCTGGAATGTCTGGATCTCTGGATGCGCGGGAGCTGGAAAAGTCAGAAGAGAGTGTCCAGAGCTCCCTATGCCTCCCCTTTATATAAGGAGCATGCCATCAGAGGATTTTACTATGGGGCAGACTAAAGCTGGACACACCTCTTAAAATTGGATAGGTCAGTTTTGGATGTCACCACCTCCCTGGAAGCAGATTGGACTGAAGGAGGTGACTCAGTTTTATGGTGGGTGTTCTTTACAATGTGCTTTGTTCTACCAAAGTTACTTTTGCCAAAATCAGTTATGGAACAAAACACTCATATTTATAAATGTCATCATCAGGAAACTTATACGGGCACACTACATATTTTACAAGACACATGCTGATCCAAATCCCAAGACGGTGCGATGCTGTTTAGTCATTCTGGCAATCTTTCGCCATTTCCATGGAAAATATTTCACCTAAAATTCTACAATTTTATATAAATATACATATTATCGCTGGTCATGTTCTCATTAATTTTCAATGTTGTACCATGTATGTTTTCCCCAGAATTGACATTTCCCTGGCGTTTGCTCCTCCAAAATGCTAGGAAAACCTACAATGTCTTATTTTAATGGTGCAAACCTGTCATTTAAATGGTCATAATTTGACATTAATATGTCTTTTGATTACTGAAATAAATGGCATGAACTGAATAGTCTCTGAAATCAACTGGGCTGGCTTTGTTTTCCAAATATGGGCATTCCTTTCCAGCCCACAACCAAATGTCAGGATCTGGTCAGTTTAGCCCCGTGTTGCCATGGATTCGCCTTTGAAGTCCTTCAGTTTAAGTTAAGGTGAAGTGTCACCAAGAATTCACAACTATGTGCCTTGGCAGTCCATTGTCTCAGGCTGGAGCAGTGCGGCTTCCGTTAACGAGGGTGCTCGATTCTCCCCCTTGGCCCATTCATAGTTTCCAGGGGGCTGGTCCACTTGGGGAAGGTGATTCTGTTCCCAGGAATGGCAGGGCCCTTTGAAGTCAGGGCTTGCCAAACCTGTTCTGCTGGCCTCACAGTAATTTTATTTATTTATTTATTTTTCTTTCTTTAACCAAAAAGCAAGTATTTTGGAAATACATATCCTATATATATTTTAAAACAAACTGCCATCACATTTCTATGTAAGCACAAAGCCTTAGTTTAACATTTCACTTTTAAAAGGCATTTTCTTGTTTGGCAAAATTACCATTTTACATGTGGGTTGATATTCCTTAAATGTCCCATTACAAAATGTGTTTTTTCCTCACATCTGTATTCTGAGCATTTCCATGGCCCTAGTCAATTTCTACTACACAGGAATCTGTTCAATGCAAGGGTCCTTTGAAACTGACATAAGCCAAGAGAGAGAGGGCTTCTTGTGAAGAGTTTGCCTGTGTTATTTTGTTGCAAAAAGTAAAATGCTGCCGCACGGCGTGGAGTGAAGTTCTCTGCTCTTTCACAGATTTTGCCCAACACAACATGCTATTCAGTGAGGAATGCCCCAATTTTCTGGTGTAAATCCTGAATATGGATGAACATGGATTTGTCTTACTGGAACCAAACAGTGTAATGTTGAAAAGATGGAAAGGGCATCAGTGCGCAGTCATTTTAAATGCATAACATTTTCTTTTTCAGTGGGAAGTTTTGAGCTGGCAGCATAGCAGCGCTGCCACTAGCAGCCATTCTCCTGGTGTTCCATGTTCTATCTCGCCCCATTTGTGCTTGGCAAAGACAGCACAGCCATTTAATTTGTAACTGCAAAACGCAGTTTTGATGCAAGGCAATAGTGCTCAACAGAGCCAGCGCAGCCATTCTGCTGGTACTGCTGAAATGCAGTTTGGTGATGTGGGGGAGTTCTGCTGCGCTGGTAGAAGTACCCTACACTTACAGAGACCTTCGATTGAGCACCTACGCGTTGCCAAACCACTCTATCAAAGGTGTTGTAGCTCGCTTTAAAGTTCAATCACTCATCAGCAGTACAACTTCACTTGCGCCTCTAATCACCCACGTTTTAGCAATGTTTGTTCCAGCGCTCACCATATAATGTTGCTGCTTATAACCTTGGTTTCAATACAGGTGGCCAGGACACGGAAATCGCTTTTGGATCCATTCCTGGGGATGGACCAGTGTGGGAGCATCACCTGGGTGAGGGGTCTTCAGGGAGTGGGGTGAGGCAGCCGGTGGTGAGATGCGGTATTCCTCCCTTTCTCTTACCCATGATCCCGCCTATTTCATAGGATTCTCTGTTGTCCCAACTCCCCCTACCCCCATTTCCACACAAACACTGGGCCGAGGAAGAGGGCAACTGAGAGTAATAATGCTAACTCTTACACATCGCATTGGACATGATCCGCTAGTTGCATTAGGCAAGGTCACGCACTTGACTCTAAGTGCATACATCTGATACCAATTTGCTCTCTTCACATGGATAATAGGCAGAACATAGAGGCTAGCTCTGAGCAAAGTGCAACATGAGTAACAGCAGAACTTCCGGGGCGAAGGTGGACATACCAGAGCAGAGCAACGGACCGAGGTACAAAATCCATGGTGGAGAACCCCAGGAGTTCCTGCAGGAGATTGTTGCCTCCAAAAGGCAGCGAAAGACACGTGGAGAAGGCCAAATCCCATTGTGTTTCAAGCGACATTCCTGGGTGAATGGCAGAGTTGGGGAGGTGAGGCCAAGCCTGTGGTAGTAACCTTGACTCGTAAACTGGAAGACAGTAAAAACAAGAACGAAACGCACACAGCCGGTGAGTTGGCAAGCAAAGTAAAAGACCAGTGTGTGCTAAAGAAAGATTGAAGTGGCAACCTTATATCGCACAATTGAAGGCTGCACCCGTGTGGATGAGACGCAGAGAAAGGCAGACCCCTGAATGAACTTTGGATTAACGATAGCTGTAAAGTCAGCGATACGGAGTAATGGAGTGGACCGGTGAAAGGAAGCAGCCCACTCGAAAGTCTCAGTGAAAGGTGAAAAGTTTGTAGGGATAAAGAGAATGAACTGTAAAAGCGAGGTGATTGAAATTGACCCAGAGAAAAGGGCAGAGTAAAAAGGTGAACATTGAACTTTGGTGCATAATACAGTGAACTACCTAGACCAGGAAGCACTGGGGCAAATAACATAGGAGTGTGAGTTGTAAGCTACAAAGTCAAAATTGTCCTGTGGAGGTCTGTAGAAATAAACTGCACACATTTGAAAGTCTTCGACATCAGGAAACGGTCGAACTCGACTGAGGGAGACCGTCAGGAAATGGTCTGAGCATGACTGAGGGAGACCAAAGGTGTCATAAATTAGGGGGAGGGAACCCTTCAAGGAGGTGAATTAAGCTCGGGAAGAGAGTCCCTTCAAGTGTTTTGTTTTGCTTTGAGAGGTCTGAGCCCGACTGAAGGAGACCAACGTGAACCTTTGCTGTGAAAGGTCTGAGCCCCACTGAGGGAGACCGATATGAACTTTTGCTGTGAAAAGTCTGAGCCAGACTGAGGGAGACGGATGTGAACCTTTGCTGTGAAAGGTCTGAGCCCAACTGAGGGAGACCGACGTGAACCTTTGCTTTAAGAGGTCTGAGCCCGACAGAGGGGGATCGACATGAACCTTTTGGTGAGCTATGTTTTGGAAATTGGAAAGTAAGACTTTAACGTGGAAGGCCAGGCAAGCCTCAATCCACGTCTTGAACTGCCTTTGTGTTAAGAGCTTGAGCCAGAGTGTGACATCTTGCCTACAGTGCCCTAGTCTGTGCTGTCCAACGTGGGGAGGAGAGCTGAATCAGCCACATTTGTACTTTATGTATGCAAAGGAAAGTCAGATTTCAAATATATTCTCCTTTTCACTGTTTCTGTACAGGATACAGGGCAGGCATTAGGTTGTTGTTAGCATAGGCCATTTTGATTTGACAGATTCGACTGTGACTGTTTTATTTATTATTTGATGGTCGAGACTACTCCCATTTTAGCTATAGGGCAAAGTAGGAGTTTCTCCAACCCCATTGAAGCTTCAATAAAGGTTTTTACAAATTGTGCATTTTGTGTCAGTGCCATACTTGTGATACCATTCCTCTCTTACACTTGTTCCTTCCAATGTGCGAAACAGAACTAGTTATGCTTCAATTCTTTCAACAGCACACTTAACACACTTTAGTACACCACGCATGACACAACTTCATCAACTCTTCTTCCCAACACCACCTTCTACCTTCATAAATAACAACCTTGCTTAGTAAAAATACTTCACAATTACCACATATCCCCACTAACTTTCTTTTACAATTACAGGAAAGAAGAACATTGCCGAAGACAGCTAATGAAAAAAGAATACCCTTCACGACCTACAAAGTAAGTACTTTGATTTACCATGTATATGTACATTCTTTCTCCCTAGTGTGTGACCGCCCCCTCCTGCCTGGGCTGCCGCCCCCAACCTTACTCTCTGCCCGCACCCTCTATGGGGCTCTCTGTCTCCCCTATCTTCTCTAACTGCTATTCTATCGACTGTCCTATCTCTCTCACTAAGTCTGGTAGGAAGAAGCTCAAAAGGGACATCCTTGTCTCCAACCCAGGCCTCCCTATCGCTGATACCTACACCAGTGCTTCCTCCAGACAGATCTCACTGACATCCTCTTTATCGTTCCCTCTCCAGGTCTATGGACCCCATGAGGTCTCTGTTCTCTCTCCTTTTTCCTCCACTCCCATTAATAGTGGCACTCGGTGGGAGGTCCTCCTGGCCCCCCCTCCACACTGCCAAGAACATCATTAATGTCTACCTGAATTGGACCAATTTGGCCAAGGGCCCTCAGCCCAATCTCCTCCATTTCGATAGACACTTCCCATGCCTTATCAACTTCCTTACTTTTCCTGCTAGTCCTACCTACACCACTCTGGCTCCTCCTCCACCTTCCTCTTCTGCCACCCCTCTGGCAAACTCCCCATCTTCTCTGACTGCATTGACTCCTCCTTTCTCTGCCACCTCTCTGGCACCCTTTTCTTCCTCTCTGACTACTCTGCCATCTCCTTCTTCCTCCTCATGCCTGTATCCCTCCATGGAAGTCTTTGAAATGTGGCAATCTGCTCCACATCACTATTCTTAACTCTAGCTCTGTTGTCAAACACTCCTCTGACATCTGCTGACTCCTCGAAGAACTTTATCTGGATGTACCCGGTCTCACCGAGGCATGGTTCATGGCCAGCTCTGTTGTGAGTTGTGATACTCTCCTCTCTGATTGCTACAAGATACTCTTCAAACCCTGAACCAACCATCCAGGAGGTGGAGTAGCCCTGATCTTCCCATAGTGGATCCCTGCTTCTGTCATTCCTAAGCAGGCCTACACCTCCTTTGTATGACTGGTCTGAAGGCTTTCTATCTCTCCTGGTCTCTCTCTTACTGTTGCCACCATCTACAGGCCACCGGGCCAGTTCACCCTCTTCCTCTCCGAGTCGGCCGACCTCTCCTCCTCTCTCCTTGCCTCTATCTCTCAACTTCTTCTCCTTGGAGACCTCAACATCCACCTGGATGCTTCAAACCCCTCCTCTGGGCTCGTTTGCAATCTCTGCGACTCTCTCTCTCTTTCTATTCTTCCCACTGGCCCAACACACTCTTCCGGACACAACCTGGATATTCTCATCTCGTCTGACATCCCCCTCTCTAATCCTCTCACCACTCCTCTCTCTTGAATTGACCACTTTCTTTTCTCCTCTCACCTGTTGCTCTCTAGCCCCCAGGTAAAGCCGACCCCAGCATTGCCACCCACCTTCTCGGTCATCCGGCCCATGAAGTTTGTGTCAGTGGAGGCTTTTGCCACTACTTTCTCTTCTCCGCCTACTCCTGCAGCTGACTCACACTCTGACACAGTCCTCTCCAACCTGCATCTCTCTATCTCTAACACTCTTGATGTCCTTGCCCCTGTCATGAGAATCCGTTTGAAGCTCACTTCCAAGTGCAACTCTTGGTATAATTCTGACCTCGCCACCCTTAAACTTAAGTGCAGGGTGGCTGAGAGGAAGTGGAGGTCATCAAGGCTCATCTTCTGACAAGCTGGCTTGCCGCCTGCTCCAAAGGCAATACAGACTATCTGTTCTGTCCAAGAAGAAAGCTCACATCCAAGCCTGCATCTCTGCTGCCTCTAAAAACACGGCCAAACTTTTCAAAATCTGCAGGGAGCTGCCAATCTTGCTGTAGTCTCCACCTCTCCTGTTCCCTCCAACCCCATGCACAGCACCAGCTTCTCACTTCACCACTAAAACTCAGGACATCCTATCCTCTCTCTCCTCTTCCTATATCTCCTCTTCCTCTCCTTCTATCATTCCAGGCCCCTCTCTGGCCGTATCTCCCCTTCCTTTCTCCTCCTTCTACCTGTTCACTGCCGACGAATTTTCTAGACAAGTCCGATCTATGAAAGTCTTGACAAAGAAGGTACTCCCCTGCAAACTCCTGGAAATGCTGGCCATCTCCCAGATCAATCTACATACTGAATCTGTCGGTTGTCTCCATGACCACCAGTCTGGCTTCAGAGCAGCCAGAAGCACGGAAACTGCTCTCCTGAAAACCTGTGAACATTTGCATTCTAATCTAGACTCTAACCTTTCTTCTGTCCTCATTCTTCTTGATCTATCCTCTGCTTTCGACTCGGTCAACCACGCCATCCTGCTCAATCGTCTCCGTGACAACCTGGGTATCACTGGTCAGGCACTAGCCTGGTTGGCCTCCTTTCTCTCCGATTGACCCTCCCAGGTTGAACTTGGGTCCTTCCTCTCTACTATCTCTCGCTCTACATGTGGTGTTCCCCAGGGGTCTAACCTCCCTCCCTGGCTCTTTAACCACTACCTGGCCCCTCTGACCCACCTCATCTCTACCTTCTGTTCTAACTTTCAGTGTTATGTAGATGACACTGAGCTCTCCTTCAGACTCCCCTCAGCCTCTTCAGCTCTTTCTCTCAAACCTGACTGTCTGTCCACAATTTAGGAATGGTGTGCCTCCAATGATCTCTGTCTTAATGCCAGTAAGACTGAGAGGCTAAGAACCTTGGTGTCATCTTCGATTCCACCCTCTCCTTCTCTCTTCACATCTGTGATGTCTCTCATAAGTCACACTATCAGCTGCACCTCCTCAGAGGTATTCTTCATTTTCTCACCTTGCCCCAGAAGCTCACTGTCTCCAGAGCCCTGGTTCTCTATGTGCTGGACTACTGCAACAGCCTCTTTCTAAATCTGCATGCCTTTACTCTTCGCCCTTTACAACTAATCCAGAACAGGACTGCGAGACTTGTCCTTGACGTCAAGCCCAGGCATCATATCTCTCCAGCCCTGAAATCTCTCCACTGGCTCCCTGTGGCTGCAAGGATCAAGTTCAAGACCCTCGGCATCATCCTCAAGACTTTCTGGGACTGGGGACCACACTACATCCAACATCCTCTTCCTAAGCATCTTCCTTCTCTAGCCCTCCGCTCATCCACCTGCAACTCTCTGAGTTTCAGACGCTTCTCCAGGCAGAGTGTGGGCAGTAGATTTATGTCCTTGGCTGGGGCCTCCCTCTGGAGCAGCCTCCCTGCCTCTCTCAAACTTGAGCAGGACGACCTAAGGTTCCGGATGCAACTCAAGACCTTCCTTTTCGCTTCCGCTTTCTCTCTCCCTCTCCCCTGCTGATGCTCCTGTCTGCTATGCAAACTGGTCACCTGGCCACCCACTGAATTTACGGGACCGGGATCCTGCATGGCCAGTTCCCCTTGCACTGCCTCCAGGCCCCCCAACCACTTAGGGACTGTATCTGTAACCCTACAGTCCCCTGACTCCCTGCACTTACCAGCCACCTCCCTGGCAGCACTTATGTGTTCCATTGCACTCTCCCACCCCCGGCGCTTCTCCCCTTCCCTCCACCCACACTTGCACGATCTGAATGATGCAAGGCCTAGTAACATCGTTGTTTGGTCCTCCTTCTGTCTTCCCTCCCTTGCCTTGTCGTGCCAAGAAACACTTGTGTACAGACATGTTATAAATTACTTATCATATCATGTCTCTAAGTGTAACAATACATGTCCACTATGTATTAGCATACAGTATTCTTTTCCAATCAACATTTATTTCACTCTTACTCATTATATTGCACCATTAACACTCTTTTAATTCCCATTTAAACCCCACCATTATAACACCAACTGTTTTCCTTCCTGAAAACATCATAATGTCCCTACTGATTCAATCAAACCACCACTCCCTTTCTCACTCACTCAACGCCATCACACCTCTGCAGACTCTTACTATCACAACCTTCCCAACCACACCTATTATACCACTCTGCAATCAATCATCACTGTTTTAATCTCTACAATCACACCTACACACCCATGCACAATACATGCATATACATTCCACAACTTTCAAGCGCAAAAGTTCTCTTTTTCCCAAAAGACACAACAAAATGCCTACTAAAAAGCAACTGTGTAGAAAAGAAAAAATAAATAGAGCACATAAGGATAAAAACAAGCCATATAGTCATCCACCTCTAAAACAATGTATAGAAAACATTAAAACAAAAGAGCGAGTAACCTCACTCAACAAAACTAAACCAGACACGACTAAAAAGGTAAGGCCACTCTTGCAAAAACTAAAAAGAAAAGCAGACCTACTAATGAACCTAACACCATACCTAATAGTGTTAATGTAGCCACTGTAAAGCAATCCAACACATTCATGTTACAAAAAATGTTCCACTGTAGAGTTCTTCACATTCTTATAAAATAAAAAAAAATTAAAAGCCACAATCTACCCTTAAGAACTAAGGCAGGAGACTAATCCTCAAAGGTCTAATTGACAGCAAATTTCGACTGATTTTAAACATAATTAAACCACTAACTAAATTAATCAATGCATTAGTAAAGTACTTCTAAACATGTGCAATGTCAATATAGATACATTTTCAAACTTCTGTAAAGGTGAATGGATTCACACATGCAGCACAGTACCATATTTCAATGAAGAGACTTATAAACAAGAAAAATAAAATTGCCATAAATATTGATGGCCGAGGGCTTGAAATGCTAGGAGACACCATTATGGCAAAAGAAACCCTTATAGAAAAAACATTTCTAACAAACTTTCAACCAAATATTTCTTTTGCCCAAACAAACCGGCCACTGTACAAATGGACATGCAGCTCAATGTGTAACGTACGCCAACAATTCATTAAATCTTTACAACAATTCCTCAATCACTATGTGAAACGAACAGAGAAATGTAAAATGAAAACTTTAAAAACCATGGACTCTTGTCCAGTGCGCAGCCATACTGGACTTCGAGGACATTCATTAGTCTGCATTTTGGGAACTAATTGCAAAAGCACCTTCCACCACATCAAAATGTTAGCAACACATCATTTGCTATACCGAATCCTGTGCTTAGACTATACTATGCAAAATGTCCAGCTGTAGAACTGCAACATTTAAATAACATTCTCCTTCATGGAACAGCAAAAGAACTCCTTCAAGACATAGAGCACATTCAAAGTACTTTAAAACTGAAGTTGACTTTGAAAATTCAGTAACTTCAGAAAACATTACCAAAAACCTCACAAACACCAACCTCCTAACAAACATGTATAAAAAAGAAACAGCTACATTTCAAAACACATCTGCTGAAATACCAGACAACGTATGTGTCTGTTGTCGCAGAACTTTTTACAAAAAGAGCACAGATGAAATAGATACAAAAACACCAGGAGAACTCTGTTCTCTTGACCCTGTCAATGTATCAAGGTACTTTCACCATTGCTTCATTGCCATGCTGCACTTCATCTGCAATAAAACAACCCCTATGCTCGGAGATGTGCAAGACTTCTTTTAGCGAAAAGAATATCATTCCAGAAGAGCACGACACATCCACATGCTTTTGTAGATAAAAGATGATCCCAAATTTGACCATGACAGTGATGCCACTGTTTTACAGTTTTTTGAAAAGTACATTACCTGCAACATCCCTTCAGAAACCACAGATAGTGACCCACGTACACAAATCTTGCGCTTCCAAAAACATAAGTGTGGAAAATACTGCTGGCGTAGATATAAAAACAAAGGTAAATACTATACCAATGTTGCTTTGGCTTCCCTGGACCAGTTTGCAAAAAGGACAACTAAATAGCTTGATGTCTTCCATTAGACAAGTGTAAAAGGCAAATCCCCTAAAAACACATACAACATCAAAAGGGATGAAGCATCCAAGTACATCAATGATTACAATGCAATCATTGTCCTGTTGTGGAATGCAAACAAAGACATACAATACATTGCAGACAATTCTACCACAGTTGCAAGATATCTCACCAAAGCTGAGTAACAGAGCTAAAAGATCTCTGGGGTGACATATCATCTGACAAAACACTGTCATAAAGATTGTACAGCTTTGCTATAAAAATGCTCTGCCATAGAGATGCGGGTGCTATGAAGCTGCAGACCATTTAACAGGTGCAGCCTTATATGGCAAAGCTGAACACATTGGGCCTGATTCATAGAATCTGGGAATCTGGCGCATAAAAGGGGCAATCACCTAGCACCGAGAAGGAGTGTGCGCCAGCCGTGGCGCGAAGAAATTATTGGGCTGTACGCGTATTCATGGATTTCTAGAGGCATCAGTAGCTGTGGCGCAAGGAACAACACGCTGTGCCAGTAATGCCCCCAACACGCCCCCACATGCAGTAAAAAGCAAGTGAAATGCCTAACACAGTGCAAGCTTCCGTGCCATCCCTGGGCCAGCATACAGCCCCCCCCCCAGCTAAATCGCATGAAAACACCTTGTGATCCCCGGCCACACCCCAGCCAAATTGCGTGAAAACTCCACGCGATCTCCGGCCGCACCCCAGCATATTTGCATGAAAACACCTCACCCGGCCGCACTCCAGCCAAATCGCATGCAAACTCTGTGTGATCCCCGGCCGCACCCTAGCGTAATCATGCGAAAACCCCTGGCAATCCCCGTCTGTACCCCTGACAAATCGCGTGAAAACGCTGCACAATTCCCAGCCGCATTACAGCGTAACCGTGTGAAAACACCTCGCAATCCCCATCTGCACCACTGCCAAATCGCGTGAAAACTCTGCGTGGTCTCTGGCTGCACCCCAGCATAATCACGCAAAAACACCTTGGAATCCCCGGCTGCACCCCAGAGAAAATGCGTGCCCTCCCACACAAGATCTGCCTCTCCAGCAGCCAGATTGCACATCATCACCTTGCGATCCCCGTCCGCACCCCAGCAAAAATGCCTGCCCTCCCACACAAGGCCTGCCCTTCCAGTAGCCGCATGACATGCCAACACGTTGCGATCCCCGGCCGCACCCCAGTGTAATTGCGTGAAAACTCTGTGTGAACCCCGTGCGCACCCCATAGGAAACACGTGCCCTCCAACACAAGGCCTGGCCCACCACCAGCCAAATGGCACCCCAAACACCTCTCAATCTGCAGCATGCAAGCCCCTCCAGACAGGACACCACACCACCCATCACCCGTCACCCTGCAGGCAGCCCCCTCCAGACAGGCCAACCCAGTCCCCATCACCCTTCACCCTGTAGGCAGCCCCCTCCAGATGGGACACCCCAGCCCCATCACCTGTCAATCTGCAGGTAGCCCCCTCCAGACAGGACACACCAGACCCCATCACCCATCACCCTGCAGGCAGCCCCCCATAGACAGACCAACCAAACCCCGTCACCTGTCACCCTGCAGGCAGCCCCCTCCAGACGGGATACCCCAGCCCCATCAACCATCACCCTGCAGGCAGCCCCCTCCACATGGGATACCCTCAGCCCCCATCACCCCACCCTGCAGGCAGTCCCCTCAATACAGGTCACCCCAGCCCCCATCACCCGTCACCCATCACTGCAGGCAGACCCTCCAGACGGGCCAACCCAGCCCCCATCACCCATCACCCTGCAGGCAGCCCCCTCCAGACGGGACACCCAGCCACATCAGCCATCACCCTGCAGGCAGCCCTCTCCAGATGGGCCAATTTAGCCACAGTCACCCCACCCTGCAGCCAGCTCCCTCCAGACGGGACACCCTAGCCCCATCACCCGTCGCCCTGCAGGCAGCCTCCTCCACATGGGACACCCCAGCCCCCATTACCCCACCCTGCAGGCAGGCCCCTCCACATAGGACCCCCATCACCCTGCAGGCAGCCCCCTCCAGATGGGCTAACCCAGCCCCCATCACCCTTTACCCTGCAGGCATCCCCCTACACATGGGACACCCCCAGCCCCCATCAGTCCAGCCTGCAGGCAGCCTACTCCAGATGGAACACCCTAGCCCCCATCACCCATCACCCTGCAGGCAGCCTCCTCCACATGGGACACCCTAGCCCCCATCACCCATCACCCTGCAAGCAGCCTCCTCCACATGGGACACCCCAGCCCCCATCACCCATCACCCTGCAGGCAGCTCCCTCCACATGGGACAACCCAGCTCCCATTACCCCACCCTTCAGGCAGGCCCCTCCACATAGGACCCCCCATCACCCATCACCCTGCAGGCAGCCCCCTCCAGATGGGCCAACCCAGCCCCCATCACCCTTCACCCTGCAGGCATCCCCCTACACATGGGACACCCCCAGCTCCCATCAGTCCAGCCTGCAGGCAGCCTCCTCCAGATGGAACACCCGAGCCCCCATCACCCATCACCCTGCAGGCAGCCCCCTCCAGATTGGCCAACTCAGCCCCCATCACCCATCACCCTGCAGGCAGCCCCCTCCAGATGGGACACCCAGCACCCATCACCCATCACCCTGCAGGCAGCCCCCCCCAGATGGGACACCCCACACCCCATCACCCATCACCCTTCAGGCAGCCCCCTCCAGACAGGCCAACCCAGCTCCCATCACCCCACCCTGCAGGCAGTCTCCTCCACATGGGACACCCCAGCCCCCATCACCCCACCCTGCAGGCAGCCCCCTCCAGACCGGCCAACCCAGCCCCCATCACCCCACCCTGCATGCAGCCCCCTCCACATGGGACATCCCAGCCCTAGCCCCCATAACCCGCCACCCTGCAGGCAGCCCACTCCAGACAGGACACCCCAGCACCCATCACCCATCACCCTGCAGGCAGCCCCCTCCACATAGGACACCCCCAGCCCCATCACCCCACCCTGCAGGCAGACCCCTCCAGCTGGGACACCCCAGCCCACATCACCCATCACCCTGCAGGCAGCCACCTCCAGACGGGACATCACCTGTATGTTGAAGCCTGACACAATGATACATCATCATTCCATAAATTGCGTATTGTGCACCTTGACTGCCGCCTAGTGACACCAGCCAGAATATCCACTGGAACATGTATCCTGCAAGCGAAAATGAATGCATCTACCCGGGCCACATTCATGAGTGTGGCAGGTGGGCAAACAGATTAGCTGTTCGCAACCATCACCCAACATACACATGAAACAAGTGAATGTAAAAGTGAGGGCCTGCTGGCCATGTGACAATGCCATGGCATCAATGCCCATGGACACATTGTTCGCCAATGACAGAATCCCAAACGTCCTCAATGTGTGCCACATGAGCAAACACTGGCCATGTTTCCCACAGCCTGAGCTTCACTGAGCTGCTATTCCTAGAAGAGAATCCCTAATAAACACTTCACTGGTATGCCCATGTGTGAAGGACATGGCAATCAGACAGTGCAGCACTTACAACTCAGGTGCTATGGGCAGCCAATGTGTAAATACCATGAAATAGCAAAAGTGTACCCCAGTGCAAGAGGTCAACCAACATCAGAGATGATGATAAGTGTATAAACACATGCTACTGAATTGGGAAAGCACCACCTGTGTGTCAGAGTGCATCAAGCAAATGTCCTGAACATTCAACACTCCCACAGTCACCCCACCCACCTAACTCACAAACACAGCAAGGGTAAACACAGAGATGCTGCACATGTGAAGGGAAATGCCATTTGCCTGTGCACACACAAAATCCCACTCCACACACCACCCACACCCTGCAAAGAAACCCAGAACATAATACATGCAAGTGATCAAACACACACATGACCATCAAGGGTCAGGATTCGGGCTACGAAATGGACTACTAAACAGGTACACTGCAAAAATAACTGAACGACTATGAGTGTGAGAGTAAAATAAAATTATAATGAACAGTTGTATTTCCAGCATAAGTAATGCAAATAAAATATTAAATTATAATATGAAAAGATGTGCATGTAATAATCAAAATACGAGGAATGTCCATGTGTACACATGTGTACGAGCGCGATACAAATAAAATATCATATCATGTACCAAAATATGTCCTCCCAAAAATCTCCAAAATAATCAATAAAACTCCTCAAACACACAAAAAACTATGTACAATAAAAAAATAGAGGAAAGTCCACAGTCCATTCCAAAACAAAAATAGAAAAATAAAAGGAAACTTACAGCTACATAACTATGTACAAAAAAATGGAGTAATGTCCGCAATGCTAGCTCCAAATCATAATGAAAAATGAAAGGAAACGTACCTACAAAACTATGTACACAGGCAGCGGGCTAGTCCTCCTTGTCACCAAACTGTCTCACTGTCTCGGCCAGGGCATCATCGAGCACTGCGTCCACTTCCCCTAGGTGTGCCTCCGCTCTCTCCTCGAGGGCTTGCAGGGACTCCAGCATCGACCTCTCCATCACCTCCCACTTCCTGCAAGTATCGTCGAGGATGTCAGCCTGCCTCTCTGCCAGACGCAGTGCAGTCTCCGCCTTGGCTATGGTGACTCTCGCCTCCAGAACCTGCTGCCTCCCTGGCCCGATTCGCTGCCCGTACCGCACAAACACGGAAGACATCCTTGTGCATAGGTCCACATTTGCATCCTGCCTGACGCCAGATACCGGCCTCCATAGGATGGGATGCCCTGAGTACAATAGCCTCCTACTTTGAAACTGCTGCTGCCAAAGTGCCCGGTGCCTGCTTCGTAAGGACACCCTCCAGGCTGATAACGTCACCCGAGGGCATTGGGCCTGTGCCCTGCTCCTGGGTGCCTGCTCTCCCGCCATTGCCATTGCTCCTGTCATTCCCTGGATCGGCATGGTGACCACCTCGGCTGATCCAACGTTGACTCCCAACTCAGGCAGGGATGTTATCTCCACCAGACAGGCTGATGTGGGTGCGACAGGTACACAGGGGGCCATGGTGGTATCTGGGCCGGAAGGCGCCAGGGAGCACGACTGGCGTACAGAGGAGCAAGACGAGGAGGGGGTCGATTAAGTAGCAAGCCCACGCAGCCAATTCGACATCAGGAATGCTGCTAGCCAGTTCAGGAGACGCCAGGCCTTATTGTGATGATGTGCAAGCCTACGAGTCTAAGCCTGCACATCATCACGAATGACAGCTGTCCACAGGCATTGGTGTGCCAGTTTGGGTGGAAACATCTGACACCTGCGGATGGGTCCGGCCTGAGGCATGCCGGCAGGTGCACACTGGTGCAGGCGCTGGCCAAGGGACAGTATTTGGCATAGGCACCTCCATGGCGACCTGCATTACCTCCTGCCCCTGAGTCAGGACTGCACCAGTCGCACCCACCTCACCACCCCCACCGGGCCCCATGGACTCGGCTAATATGGCCTCCTCCTCCTCCTCCCCTGCCAACCTGGATGCCTCCCCAGTGTCTTCCACAGTGGATTGCTCCTGTGTGAGCTCACCTATCCTCCCCGCTGCCGAGGAGTCCATGTCCACCTTCGCCCTCTTGGACCTCCGCTCAGCAGCTGTGGCCGATGGTTGAAAAGTGGCACCAGTCTCCTCACTCGCCGATGATGTTGTTTAATGGGTGCGTGACTGGGCCTTGCGTCTCTGCTCGGTGGAGGCATCCCTACTGCCTTTATCCACAGCACTTTCTTTGCCCTCTTCTTCCACTGCTGCTGTGTATAAGGAGACATAACAAAAACATCAGGGTACTGTACCTATGTGTGTTTGGCACAAAACATATGCACACGAAGTACACTGCCAAAGGTCATAACCATCATCACCCTCGACAACACACAGGTACATGCAACGTCCATACATGCACATACATGTCTGTCCTTCACAACAGACAATCACAACCGTGGACATGGCACTGTCACCACCTACAAATTGTGTATGCTACACACACATGCATCATGGGCCATACGTCATGCACACACATCACCTGACAGTCCTGAAGCAGTGCACGGGCTATCACATCTGAGTCCCCTCAACGGCAATCAGGAAACAAGACTAGGGCACACATTGAATGCACCAATTACGTCCACCAGGATTGATGCCCACTCACACAGTCAGATCTGAGACACATACACATGAACACCATGCCTGTTCATGATGTTGACAACACCACCCATCTGTCACGCCTCTTACACAGACATGTCTCAGACAGATGTAAGTAACCACGTGGACGTTGTCATATGCTGTAGTACAACACACATTGCAACAGTAACACTGTTGAATTTACACATGCTTCATAGAACACATGTGGAGCACTGTCTTGGACATGCACACAGACATCCGTACAAG
This sequence comes from Ambystoma mexicanum, assembly GCF_040938575.1. Taxonomy (NCBI): domain Eukaryota; kingdom Metazoa; phylum Chordata; class Amphibia; order Caudata; family Ambystomatidae; genus Ambystoma; species Ambystoma mexicanum. The sequence continues at coordinate 347,621,434 of NC_090926.1, forward strand.
AGGCATACTTGCTGTAAGGCCAAGGTGCACACTCCCACCATCCATCAACATGCACATGCACTGAGTAGGCCAGCAACACATGGACACTCACTTGATGACTCCAAATGGTGCTGCAAATCGCTGACCTGGGCATGCAGCGCTCGGTAAAACTTCTCCAGGACCCACATGTTGTTTTGTTCAAACGGCCCTGGTGCCCCCCTTGGTCGGCACCAGCCTGGAGGAAGCACTGGGCCTTGTTGTGGGTCCTGGATTTGAGGTCCTCCCAGAGCTTGTGCATATGGTGGTAGGCCCGGGGTGTCACCCCCTCCATGTTGATGGCACCCACGATCTGGTCCCAGATCAGCTTCCATCCTTCCTTGCCGACTTGCGTTGGTCCGTGGAAGAGGGTATCAAAATGCCCCAGGACATGCTCCACCAGGGTGTCAACTTCCCTGGCTGTGAAGTTGACAGCCCTCTGCCTCGCTGCCGTGGGGTTGCCACTTGCCTCTGGAGATGTTTGCTCAGACATGGCAACCCCGAGGCAGGTGTGGGTGTGCAAAGTGGTCCTGGGGCTGGGCTGTGGAGCAGTGGTGATGTTCGGGCTTGTTGGGAGTCTTCTGAATCAGCTGAGGTGGTCACAGGGCCGAGGACAGGAGCACCGGCAGTGGCTTGACCGCAGGCACTCAAATTGCAGGACAGGTGGGCAGCAGACACACACAGTTGGCAGGAAGCGGCAGATGGCTAGTAGGAGGCAGCACAGGGCAGTAGGACGCAGGTAAAATGGCTCGTAGGCAGGAGCACGTGGGTCTTCCGTGTTACTTGCATGGGCAACCGGAAAGAGACGGTTACTTCGTGTGTGCAAAATGAGCGCATACACATGAAATCAGAGGAAAGGGCCTAATCGTGTAAGTTACATGACACGCGCTGGCCATTGGGTGTTGGCATTCAGATTCGGGATAAAGGAGTGCATAGGAGAATATCACACCGCTTATGCGAGTTGGAGCAGATGAACTTGTGGACTTCAGAGATTTTTGCAGTACCACGCATTTTGTTCACAACTGTGACAGTGCAAGTTCCTTATTTTGGTGGGGGATTTGCCTCTGCGCAAACGCGCGTGTCATTTTCCCTATTTTCAGAGGCTAACGGCGAGTCGCATATGTTTGTTTGTTTGTTTATTAATTTGTAGGGCGCACCGAACCCTTAGGTAACTGGGCGCAACAGAGTACAAAGGATACTTAAGGCTTAGTTACAGAGTAGAGAGTACATACATACATAGAATCATACAGAGTGGAGAGTACTTACATACATACATTGAATCAGGGTACAGACAAGTGCAGGAGAGGGTTTCAGAGGCAAGTGCATATTGGTTAGTTATACAGGTCCTTGGATCATAGCCAGTTAAGAGTATTGCGTCTAAATCTGTAGTAGGACTGGTCTGTTCTAAGATCGAGTGGGAGTGCATTCCAATATTGGGTGGCTTTTACTGGGAAACTATTTCCACCTGATTTTTTACCCTGAATCTAGGTATCTGTAGGAAGTGGGCGTTGGCTGCTCTGGAAGAGCGGGGCGGTGTTCTTCTGACTATTCTCTCCATAAAATACGGGTGAGCTGCGTTATTGAGGCACCTAAAAGTTAGCAAGACTGTTTTTAGTATGACCCTGTCACTTATTTTTAGCCAGTGGTGGTCTCTTCTCATATTAGATACATGTTCTCTAGTAGGTAAGTTTAGGGCTGTTCTCAGGGCGTTATTTTGTAGTGTCTGGATTTTGTTAATGATGTATTTATTTGCTCCTAAGTAAAAAATGCAGTACATTGAGCACCTTTTCCAAGGGGCTCAGTGCTTGGGAGCACAGGGTGGGTGATGTAAGGTCATCTTCTCACTCCGTGACCAGGTCTAATATGATATGTGGTGGAAACCTATACCTGGCATAGACCTGGTCATCAGGCATCCCAATCCCAAAAAGGCTGGTACTCGGTAGAAAAATGCTGCCCTGGCCATTCTCCACCAAAATACAAACCCAAAGCCAGCCTAATTAATCATATAAAGTTATCATTTAAATCTTGCAATTTAGAGAACATACATGACCCTACTACAACTTTTTAAATCTCAGAGAAAAGAACAAGAATTATTAGCTGACTATGACTCAGTTGAAGCTGCATTATAAGCAAATGAAAGCAGTATAACACATGTCAATTTCAAACAATAGAAACAAATGTTGGACAATGAATGCCAAGAAGAGGAAGAAATTGAAGCTCAACTAGATAGATACACTCCTGAGGGCAGTCAACTTTCCCTTACAGGAAGCCAAGAAACACTTGGCGAACCACTCATTGTAAATGAAGCAGAAATCGCCATGAATGAGGTAGGAAATGTAATGTATCAAGATAAACAATCTGAAGAAGACCTGTCAGTAATCGAATCACATCTAATGATGAACAACTCACCATGTATCTAGAATTCACTGAAGAAATTGAACATGGTTTGAAACATGAAACTAAAACTTGTAGCTGTAAAAATTATAAACCTCTGCTCCAGTATGTAAGTGGTGAAGCTAGTTTTGGAAAACATTCTTAATTGAAATAATCAGCACATTTCTACAAACCTAAACAAACAACAACATTTCAGCTGTTGTAACAGTCCCCACAGGTTTAGCAGCCTACAACATTAGAGGAGTAACTTTTCACCGACTACTGCTCCTTGCAGTAGAACATGAAAACAAATTAGAATACTACAAATTATCAGCATAAGTTGCTACTGAAGTATGCAGAATTCTGAAACAAAGGAAAGTGCTCCTAATAGATGAAGCTAGCATGGCTTCCAACCTCATGTTGTCTTTAATTCACATCATAATGCAAGAAGTCCTAAAAATCGACTATGAAGAACAGTTTGGAGGAAAACATGTTATTGTTTTCAGAGACCTCCTACATTTAACACCCGTGAAAGGTCAATCTATTTTCAAAAAATTAGACACAATCAATGCCGCAACACACTCAGCAGCATTTTCAGTACAGAGAACTAACTCAAAACATGCGTCAGTCTGTAGACCTCACCTATGCTAACCTTTTAAAAAGCATTAAACTTGGTCTGCTTATTAATGATGGAAAAGCCATCTTAAATAGTAGGCTAGTTCATAAGCTATATGGGCGAAACATATCTGCTCTTGATGTCATGCAACAATTAACTCAACAAAATATAAAAATATAAAATGCATGTCCTTTATGTCAACTCTTGCAAGCTGTAGTCAATTCAACAAGACAATGTAAAAAAGGAAATGCAATGCATACTGCATATCAGCTCCACAGAGAAACTAGAAGTGCATGGCATGACACTCCCTATGTGTCAACAAGCAACAACATGACTAAATAGCTAGGAAAATGTTTCTCCAACACAGCTGGCTTGGAAATTTGTTTAACGTTGTGTCTAAACTGCAGAGTAATTCTTAAAAATAACCTTGACGTAGAACACGGTTTAGTAAATGGAGCAATGGGTACAGTTGTTGGCTTCCAAACATATCCAGATGACAACAACATTCAGTTTGTCAACATCCACTTTCACAAACTTGCAGAAGTTAAAATAAGTGGCCGCACAATAGCACATTTCTTTTTTTCAATACATGTATGTACGCAGAGAACAATTCTCTCTGCTCTTGCATATGCTGTCACTATTCACAATTTGCAAGGTCTAACCCTAGATCAAACATTTATTGATATTGGCAGCACAGTCGTTAACCATTAACAGCTGAGCTTTAATCAAGTCTAGCATACTCGTCCCTAGTAGTTAAAAGGTTAATGAAGGTATGAGTTACGTAGCACTTTCACGTCTCCCTACACTCAATGGGCTATTCCTAGTTAATTTTTGATACAAAGTCAATACTGACATTCCTTGCATCCGAGAATACAACAGGTTACGTGCACTGTACACCCCATTTAGATATGTACCCTATACCTCAAAAAAGAAAAAAAGGAAAATAAATACAAACAGAATGTATAACAGATCTCCCATCAATACCGCTAAAGAAACAACAACCAACAGCTTCTCCATCCAATAATACAACCACAAAACTGTCTAGTACAAACTTAATTGCACGTCCATCAGAAGACAAAGAGACAAATATTTCTTCTCAAAAAACAACTGCAAACTTACAATACACACCAGATTTCATACACGTGGAAACATACATGCACTCTCTGCAACCATATTTCACAAGACCACATCCCTAATGAAGGATTTGTATATGTATCCATTCCAAATTGCTTCTGCACAGTGCAAATCATGACATATTATGCCCTTTTTGCAATTCAGACAATCATTCCAGCATACAAATAAACTCACATAGCCAATATGTCATACTAATGCTTCTAAGGTACAATGCAGATGGTACTAAAAATAACTGTAAACTCACTAGCTTTACACATGGCCAAGTATCGCTTGGCAAGAAAACCTTCACAATAGTGGCCATAATATACCACACTGGTGCCACAACCACTCCAGGGCACTATACTGCATATGTCAAAAAAGAAGTGGTTGGTTTGAATGTAACAGCACCTCTGTTAATCCAAAACATAGGTCACCAGCAAATCTAACAAATGTCTACTTAATATTCCTTCAACCCAAATTTACCCACTAAACTGTAGCACAATGAACAGTTAGAATACGCAAGTAGTTAGAATACGCCAACAGGTATCTAACTACTTTAAACATTCCCTTAATGACAACACACTTTAAACAAACATACTAGAACACTTACACTCACATAATTGCAATAGGTTTTTTGTAACCCTTTATGAATCTTTTTCCCAATGACCCAATGATTAGTTAATGTCAATACAACAGTGTGCCATACACTAATGTTGTACCAAACATAGTACATAGAATGTACTATTTATGAGGGTCATAAAGGTAAATGTATGTGTAAAATTGTATTCAATTAAAGCTCTTAAACTATCCTGTTTAACAAATGATACTGTTTTTTTCCACAGAAAAAGAACCAGAGATTCCAGCTTCATTACTGTAGGCAACTAAGTAACCAGACCAAGTATAAATAAATGCATATTCCATATGATCTGTCCTCCATTTTACTACAATTCACTTAAATAATTCCACCATATTAAAAACACATTATACTTCTACTACATTACCTATAATTATTATACACATATTGCTACTGTGGGGGTTGTGGCCAGTGGGCAGATTATTGGGCCATGCCCTATGGCCGTGGCCCAAGAATCTGCCCACTGGCCACAACTACCACAATAAAATGTAACATACAATACACCTTCAAATAACAAAACTCACCCTGACCCCTCTGCCATTGAAATAATGTCAGCATACATCTAAATTGATCACAGACTTGGCGGCATCTGCAAACCCTTTTTTCACCTATACAAACAACTCCATATCATCTTTATTCTACTCTCCTACCCTTTCCACACACTCTTTCCGCCATTGAATAACCTCAAAGTGTTTTCCAAGCTATTCATTCACAGCGCTGTCTGCGGACTACCGCAGTGTCCGCGGAGCGAATGGTACCCACGCCCACTTTTTCACCTAGAAACACAGCTTCATATCATCTTTATTCCACTCCTCTACCCTTTCCAGCCCCGCTTTCGGCCACCAAATAACCCCAAATGTGTATTGCAGACTTTTTCCCCAGTGTGTTATGTGGCTGTCCGCGGATCCACCATGGCGACCGTTCCGAAAAATATGACGCACCTCATGCTTTTCACCATTCAATCAGCAGGCGCATATGATGCACGCGGACATCATGCCAGACCCTTATTGGTTAACGGCGGTGTCCGCGGACCTATTAGGGAAATGAGTCCGGACCGGACCCGGATATGACTAATTTGTTTTACCTACTTTTTGGCAGTTTTAAAGAGACCTACTGAACAGATATACAGCAAAATTACAAAAGCACGCTTTCGAGACCAAGCCGCCGCTCCTGCCAAACTTTATTCTTTGCATTGCATCTACAAGGATTTCCACAAATTATGGGACCCTCCTTATAACTTCCCCCCTAGAAGAAACCACACCGAACTTTGCAGAGGGGGCCATATACTTTTTTGCAAAGTTTGGTGAGGATTGGTCTAGTGGGAGCAAAGTTATAAGCCTCCCAAAAAGTGTTCTTTCTGTGAGTTGAGCAACTTAACCATAACTACAGGGCCGCTACAGCAGGCCCTGCAATAAAATGATCAACATCTGTATGTATCCATATCTCTATATCCACCCACCTCTTTTTATCCATCTCCACCAATGCACCTCTATATCTCACTGAATCCATCTCTCTCTATGTCTGTGCTTGTCTACCTGTATTTGCATGTCTTTAACAGTTCCATCGAGAACCATTAATCTCTCTGTGATCATGTATCAATGTTTACTTATGTTTTTTATCTCTCCATCCACGTACATCCAACTGTACCTCTATCAATCCCTCTACATATATTTGTCTCTAATGCCATAAACATCTTTATATTCAGCTATCTTTTTGATTTCCAGTGTATATAGACATCTCTTTATTTAGTTGCATTTATCTATATGCCTATATGCAGCATGCTCAATGCATCTCTCCTCTCTACATGGTTATCTATGTATACATCAATCCATATGTTTATTTATAGTAACGTTGAAAGAAAATATGATGTGCTTTTCAAGAATCAAAATATTGTCATATTTTTCTGGTTCAGCTTACAACAGAAATTTGAACATAATATTTTTAATTTCAGTGGTAAGGCAGAAAACAAAACTTAAGTGGTGCTTTGGTAATTGTACCGCACAATAGAAGGTCTCTTTGTTATTTATCCATGAATCCTTCGTAGTAACAATTCCAAGGACAACATATTGCAAGTAGCCTCAAAGAAAACATAACATTCACTATAATGAAACTGAATAGAAGAAAGTCAAGTTTCTATTTGTAACAGCAGTCGAAAGAGAAGGAGCTTCGACTTTACATTTCTAAAATGGAAAATCTTCAAATTATGTAAGGAATGTTTTCAGTATTCCCATAATATTGACGCAAATGTGTGATTGATGATAAACAAAGTGCCGCGTTGATATGACGCAAAACTGTGCATTATTTTAATGCAAATGTAACATATACAGAAAAAAATATATATTTTAAATAGAAATATAGTTTATTGTGTAAGATCATTTTTCCAATGGGTACTAAAATATGTTTTTGCTTTCCCAAATGTACATAGTTACGTCATTTCGGTTGTGCGTGTGCCATGGGTATTGGGTATCATCTGCCTGTGGATGGGTTCTTCAATCGGAACGGAACAGTCATATCCATATTCTGGGACGATTGCAACACCCCATTATGCCCATTTGGATTGCCCGTCATCCTCAGCAAAATGCCAGCCTTCATGGTATGAAGACATGAAGATCGCAAAATTTTGCTTCTCAACATGCAAGTTAATGTTTTTCTCACAAATGGAAGACCATGTGCTTCGTTAGAAAATAGATGATGGAACAATTCAAGTAATTGGATTTAATCATGGATGAATGGAATCACAAAGATTGGATGGCGTGACAGTCGACCTAATAATTGGAAGTATGACTTGTAGTAAATAATGTCTTCTTACACTGATTATTTGCGCCACATTTTTTAATCACTCGTTGGATGTAGTCCCCTTTATGCAGTTACATTAAGAAATATTGCAACTTGGTAAATTCCAGACTAAGACTATTAGTTGCAAAGTATATGTTGATTTCTTCTTTTTGCAAAAAGAGAGTAAACATTTACTGTGTGTATGGGTGTATATGTGTTTGTGGATCGTCTGGGTTTTGTGTTAAGTTGCCCCAGGGTCCCCACTTGGTTTGGGCTGCCTCACCGGCTCTGTGTAACATCTTCAGTCTTGTTTGCGCTTACGCAGCATAGCTCTGCCACTTGCTTCCAACTCTGGGTTGCTCTGACGTCTCTCTGGTTTCCCTCATGGGTCTGCTGATGCACGCCTGATTCCCTTCAGGTCCCGGAAAGGATCACACTGCCTCTTTGAGCTGTTGAGTGCCCTGGAACTCTCTTGTGGCTCCAGGTGTCTCTGTGGTACATCCTGCTCGCATAATGCTACTCTCCTTCTCTGTTGGCGAGCACCATTGCTCTAAAACACCGGCTTGTGCTTCCATCGTTCGTACGCCTCTGCGGGAGATGCAGCACCAGCGCAGTGGCCATTTTAAATGTCCTGTGCACAGATGTTTTCATCAAAACACTAGCATGCTCATTGAGTTTGAGGCTCCTGTTGTCTTGCATCAATTCCTTCATCCTCCTCGTCTCACTACTTAGGTGGTTGTGAGAGTTGGAGCCCATTGAGGTTACTTGATGCAAAGTATTTGGAGGATCTCTCTAGATGATTCGATTAGTCATATATGTAGGAGACTAAAGGGGGAATCAACACATGGCAATAGGCCATTAAGGTATTGGGAAATAGGGGGTCTTCCTCATGGGAAAAGGGTGAATACCGTGCCTCATCCAATGAAGCCAGACATCTCGCTGCTAGTTGCCTCCTTACTTGTGACGCTCCCTCATATAGCCACCCCCAGGGGCAGGATCAGGCAGTGGCTGCCATCCCCTGGCCACATGGGGGAGGTCACCGTCGGGAAATATGTGATGACTCCATTGGATTCATCACAATACGCTGTACACGTCATGACAAGAGGTTGAGCATATTGGTTTGACATGTCGATGTCAACTTGAGGGGCGGTTGATCTGATTTACTGCAAAAAGGGCACTTGAACTTAAGGCGATGGATCAACGGTTATGACAAGATGGCGGTTTCCGACCCCTGAGTTTCACATGTGTAAATGTGAGAAAACCGAAGGTAAGATGCATTGGAACAAAATTTCTGCTCAATCGATATATGCTCAAAAATACATGTCATATCCATTGGGCCAATAACATTAATGAAAGAACTTCCCTTTAAAGTTCCTTTCTATGTAGGAACTTCTTTACAAGTCCCTTATACAAACTGCAGCAACAGCACAGATAGGCTTAGATGCTGAGTGCAATAGCATGGATCGTAGACAAGGGTGCTGAGTGCAGCAATATGCTAGGGAGGCTGGGGTGATGAATGCAGTACTTGAGCCAGACTGTGATGTTCTGCAATAGAGGAAATGGATAGACCAAGCTGTGGCTGTGGAGTAAATTGTAGCTGGCATAAGGAGGCTGTACTGGTGACGGCATAAATAGCTAGCACAGTAGACGGGGCTGCAAGGTGCAGTGGTAGACAGGACAAGTATTCCTCACTGGTTGAATACAAATGTAGCCAGCACAGATAAATAGTGCGTTTGGATACATTATTAGCCCCCCATCAAAGTCGATGCAGGATTCATTAGAAGCTAGCACAAAAAAGCATGGCTACTTAGAGCACTAATAGCTGGCACAGGTAGTACAGACCCACAGATGTAGGCCAGACTGTTGGGTACAATGGTAATTGGCACAATAGGCATATCTCCTTGGTGTTGCAGTAGCCAAGAGCTGTAGACAAGGCTGGACAGAGAAGTAGTACAAGGCACAAGAAGGCTGGGCCTCTGAGGGCCATGCAAATGAGCATACCTAGGATTGGCAGCTTAGCGCTGTAGTATCTGGCACAAGTTAGATGGGCTGCTGTGTATAGTACTAGTGAGCACCAGCTGTTTAGGCTGTCTGGGTACCGGCTGCTTTTGGTAGTTTGAGCTTCTGCAACAGCAAAGCAGAATACGCTAACTCACAGAAATCACTAACCAAACAACTGAAGACAATGAAACTACATCAGCTAGTCAAAGGAGCAACCCACACTGCGGGACACACACTAGACGCTATCTTCACCAACAAAAATCTCATCGCCATGACGCCACCAGTACAGATCCTCTGAAGCGACCGCCTCGTCATTCCATTCGTGATCACACTCCCCACGACAATGGCAAAAATAAAAACAGACAAACTGCCAACTATCATGAAAAGAAACTGGAGAGCAGTCAGAGCTAGCAATCTAGGAGAACAATTAGAAATCAACAAACCACCAACAACGACCATGGACGAAGTGGACATCACAATAAAAACAGAACTACTCCATAAATGGATTGCTGGAACGATTGACAGCATCTCAAAGGAAAACCCTTTCACCCCCATCATGCAAAATAGCAACAGCAAGAAAGGTTTGTCCCCCTACTATGTGCCATGTAAAGGAAAAACATGAAACTTGAATTAGAATGGAGGAAAAAATGATCAGGTGAAGAAATTACAACTTCAGCGACAAATCCACTCAATTCCACTCATGCAAGAAAGAAATCCATAAGGCCAAAAAGAAATACTACAACAACAGAATCACCAAAGCCACCAACACCCAAAAAGAATTGTTTAAAATCATACACGAAATAAGAAACCCCCCTGGCTGCACTGAAGCTATGCAATGAGCTTGCAGACCACTTCAAAGACAAAATCACCACCATCCAACAAATCATACAAAGCAGACCAATCGACTACAACATGCGACCCACCCAGCCATCCGAGGATCACCAGAACAAACAGCAAAGCTTCCCCCAATTATCGGCAAAGACATTCGTCAAGCTGGTAAGCAACAGCAACAAAGCAGGCTCGCCCATGCATCCATGCCCCCCAGACATACACAAATCAAACCTCAAACAAGGAATGCCCATGGAATACTACAGAAACCTTATTCAATCACTTTCAACAGGGAAAAGTACAGCAATCATTCAAAGCGGCATACATCAAGCCGCTCCTCAAGGACACAACATGAAACGTGGAAGACCTCTCCAACTACAGACCTATATCCAACATCCCTTACCCAGCTAAACTACTCCAGACATACGTCTACAGAATAACACAAGAATTCATAGAGGAGCACCAACTGTTGGAACAAGCACAAGTAGGCTTCAGACTGATGAGGGGAAAGGAAACGGCATTGCTCTCAATCTGGGATGATCTAAAGACTAATGCAGGCTCAGACAAAAGCACAGCTCTATTCCTTCTGGACCTCTCTGTAGCATTTGACACAGTCAACCATGAAATCCTCATCGGGAGACTAGAAGAAATAGGAATCACTGACAGAGCCCTCCTATGGATTAAATAATTCTAACAAAAAGGACAGAAACCTTCTGGATCAAACCTTTCAAATCTACTACAAGGGAATCCAAAAGTGGAGTACCACAAGGATCATCCTTCTCCTCATTGCTCTTCAATATATACCTGATGCCACTAATCAAACTCATCAAAAAACACGGCCTCACGTGCTACAATTATGTCGATGACACTCAGATCATCTACAAAATACAGGATACACAGGAAGAAAACAAAACGCTGAACAACTGCCTACAAGAGCTCTAGAGCTGGATGAACACAAACAGCCTCAAACTCAACCCGAGAAAGAAAGAGGGGGGGGATTTGCCCCATGAGCAGAAAAGGAGGGGACAAAAGACCAAAATAACACCGTAGATCCCTTACTGCTATGTATCAAAATCAACATGATTAAATTGTTCAAAAAAGTACCAAACTCTGGTATCATGCATTTTTATGAAATTCTCTGAAAACAAAAAGGGCAAATTTCTAGAAAGTTATTTGAAAAGTTTATTATTTAGACAAAGAAAATCCCGATGAGCATAAAGGTTGTAATAACAAAGAAGTATAACAGAAATTGTTAAAACACTCACAGTTGTAATTCACAATTTTGTTTAAAGAACAGAAAACAATCAATTATTCTTTTTTTGAGAAGCAGAAAAAAATATTTTTTAAAATAGGTTCTTCTTTGTTGTAAAGTCACAAAGAAGAAGTAAAAAAGGAATGGAGTACTAGTGGAGAGAAGATATATGGACGGTTCTTAAGGTAAACAGTTCTTCCTTCTCTACACAGAACAACCGTATCCTCTCAAACTCTAACTCCAATATTCCTAATGACAGGTCTGCCTACGTGTAGGTGTCAAAAAAATATTTCAAGAAAAATCAAGGTTGACATCATCACAACAACGTTTCGGCTGAAATGCCGCCTGTCTGGCCATAGTTTCTTTACATAGTTGAAAGTTGCCTTCCTCAGGGCGAAAGAACCTCACAACAGTTTAACCCTGTGGGGAAGCAGACATGAAAGAAAATGAAATTAAATTTAAAAGCATAATGGGAGCGAACTCCAAAATTTGAGTAAAGTTGCCCTTGTTGTTTAAAAGAGAATAAATTAGGAAATAAATTACCTCAATTTTGTAGGCTGTGGATAAGTTAGAAAAACAGGCGTGAAAACGGGCTCAGGGGCCCACAACAGTAATGCCTGAAGAGTGGAACCAACAGGGCCCTTGGTGTAACTGCATCGAGTTAGGACTCACATTGGAAAAAAACAACAACTGAAATGGAAGGGGGAACTTATCAGAATAAAAGTGAAGAAAAGTACAAATAGAGGTTATCCAAATGGGGAGAGGAGTGTAGAGGTATGTACTCACATGTGGATTAAATCCTGTAACTAGATAGCATGCACAGTTGAAAGGTGCAGTCTGTGGAGTATATAGTGCGGAGAGCACATGCGTCGGGTAGCCTAGTGTGGTCCCATATCACTGGCATAGAAGGTGTACAGCCTCTGAAAAATAGAAAATGATGAATAGTGTTAGAAGAATGGACAGATATATACTGTAAACACTAAACTGTGTTTAAGAAAGAACCCACGAGAAATCGTGTTAGAAGAATGGACGGATATATACAGTAAACACTAAACTGTGTTTAAGAAAGAACCCACGAAAAAATCGCGTCTTACCTATAACGACTTGACCAAAGTATAATGCAGATGTACGAGGGGAACAGCCTTTCTTGAAACCCTCTCGCAACACTCTGCAAAGCGAGCACGAATGTTCATATAGCCTAAAGAGGGCAGGAGGCCTAACTCGCCATTTCATTGGGCCTAAAAACAAGATGTGTGGATAGGCTGAGAGCTGCCCCACCTGCATGTCACTCACTTGGGTGGATACAAAAGGGCGCCATGACAGCGGCCTCTGTAACGTCAACTAAGAGAAGCTGCCGCGCCGGAAAGCAGACAGAAGCCTGCGGAGAAGCGTCCGGCTGGGGAGCAGAACACATGCTGCTGGAAGGAGGCAGCCGCCCGCAAGGCAAAACCCAGGTGTGGGATGGAAGCCAAAACATGTTAAATTGGACTGAAATCCTCATTAAGTCCATTAATGTGAGTGGATAAACGATGGATCCATCGAGCCTCCTTCTGTAGGAGGCAGTGGGTTATGTTGGGCGTATTTTTGACCACATCCAGAATCCACCATAATATGTCATTAGCAGAGTGCTGTAGCTCAATGTAGTGACTTACTAGGGGTGCGGTAAGTGTTTTACACCTGATTCTAGATCGATGTTCTGATATTCTAATATGTACCGGTCGTGAAGTTTGACCAACATACCGAAGGCCACACGGGCATTGGATGCAGTATACCACATGTGCGGTTTTGCAGTTTGTCATAGTGGTAAATGTCCATGTTTTTGGCCCAATTTTGAACTCCTTCATTTTCCTGGTGAATTGACAGACAGAGCAAGATCCACAAGGGAAATGCCCTGTGGTGGTCCTCAGGTCCCACAGACCTATTCTGGGGGCGGCTTTCTTAAGGGAAGAGTGCACAAGTTTGTCACGAATATTGCTGCCCCTCTTGAAAGCAAAGCGGGGAGGAGGTGTGTCTGGCAGATTTATTTTGACAATGGGCCAGTATTTCGAGATGAGTTTTTTAATCTCGAAGGTCTGAGGCCCATGGGTCAATACACATGTCATCTGTGAATTGTTCTTATCCAGTACTGAATTGGAATTTTGTTTGGGCGTGAGCAAATTGTCACGGTCAGTAAACCGAGCCCTTTTGTACGCTTGTGTGATCAATCGTTTAGGATAACCTCTGTCTCTAAGGCGACTACTAAGCTTATCTGCTTGTTCATAATAATCAAATAACTCGGAACAGTTTCGCCGGATCCGGAGAAACTGGCCATAGGGTAGATTATCCCTAATATGCCGAGGGTGATTGCTGGAGTAATGTAGGAGAGTATTACGGGCTGTGGTTTTACGGAAAAGCGAACACTTCAATTTTCCAAAATCATCTTTAATTATTAAGTCTAGAAAAGGGATCTGAATATTGCTAGACTCCATGGTGAACTTGATATTAGGATCAACGTTATTCAACCAATCAAAGAAGAGTATTAGCTCGGCTTTAGTGCCTGTCCAAATAAATATGATGTCATCGATATATCTCTTCCATTTGGTTATAGAATAGCGGAAGGGATTGGTGGAAGATAGAATGTGACGAGTTTCAAATTTGAACATAAAGAGAATCGCTAGGCTCGGCGCAAAAGCAGCCCCCATGGCCGTACCTTTTACTTGTAAGAAAAACTGGCCATTAAATTCAAAATAATTTTTGTTGAGAGCTATGGCCATAAGTTCCAAGATGAAGTTATGTGGAACGCGATCCTGAGAATCATATTCCAGGAGAACTTCTCGCATGCATTCTATCGCTTGATCTTGTGGAATGCTAGTATAGAGGGATTGAATGTCCATTGTCACCAGTAATTGAGTAGTGTTGTCAAATTCAAGATTTTCAAAGATAGTAATAGTGTCAGTCGTATCTCTGAGGTATGTCTCAGTTTTTACGCTAATAGGTTTCAGAAATACGTCAATAAATTTGCACAGTGGTTCTAAAATCGAACCACAGCCTGACACTATTGGTCTTCCGGGTGGGTTTTCCTGATTTTTATGTATCTTAGGTAAAGAATACATAGTCGGAATACGACTTTGACTGGTAATGAGAAATTTAGATTCTTTTGCCGTAATCCATTTGCGATCTAAAGCAAATTGTACTACGCTTTCAATTTCTGTGCGAATGTCTCGGGTGGGATCCTTCCTAAGTTTCTTATAGCTGACATCATCTTGTAATAGCGTGTCCATCATGTTGATATATTGAGCCTTAGACATAACTACAATTCCACCTCCTTTGTCTGCAGGTTTTATGACAATGGAGGGGTTGTTGGATAGTTCAATGAGAGCAGAGTTTTCTAATTTAGAGAGATTATGTCTAAGAGATTTCTGTTTTGAATTACTTTTGAGTTTGTCTAAATCTCGAAGGACACATTTTTCAAAGGTCAAAATTTCTCTTGTGACTTCATTTTCTTGGGGCTTGAAGGTTGAAGGGGCTCGTAAGCCAGTGTCTAGTTCCTGCTCATTTCCTCCATGTTCATTAAAGAAAACTTTGAGGCGCAATGTTCTAAGGAACCGGCGAACCTCAAGTTCTGTTTCAAACCAATCCGTTTTTTGTGAGGGCACAAATGAAAGCCCTTTCGAGAGAACTTTAATCTGAGGAGATGTAAGATCAATTTTGGCAAGATTAAAAATTGGTATGTCGCTTTGTTCAACTACCTGTTCAGACGACGCCGTCCGCGAAATTGGCGGCGCGGTTGTTGATAGGGGGGAAACCATGGTTGCCCCCAGAAAGGCCCTCCGGGGCCACCTCTGCCTAAAAAAGGCTGCGGTGGTAAAAAAGGTTGTTGGGGTGGGTGATTTCCAAAGGCTTGTGGTGATTGCCGGTCTTGTCTGGCCTGACCGTCTGAGCTGCTACTGCTAGAATTGGAAAAAGACACCCACCTACGTCTGCCCAAATTTCTCATTACCAGTCAAAGTCGTATTCCGACTATGTATTCTTTACCTAAGATACATAAAAATCAGGAAAACCCACCCGGAAGACCAATAGTGTCAGGCTGTGGTTCGATTTTAGAACCACTGTGCAAATTTATTGACGTATTTCTGAAACCTATTAGCGTAAAAACTGAGACATACCTCAGAGATACGACTGACACTATTACTATCTTTGAAAATCTTGAATTTGACAACACTACTCAATTACTGGTGACAATGGACATTCAATCCCTCTATACTAGCATTCCACAAGATCAAGCGATAGAATGCATGCGAGAAGTTCTCCTGGAATATGATTCTCAGGATCGCGTTCCACATAACTTCATCTTGGAACTTATGGCCATAGCTCTCAACAAAAATTATTTTGAATTTAATGGCCAGTTTTTCTTACAAGTAAAAGGTACGGCCATGGGGGCTGCTTTTGCGCCGAGCCTAGCGATTCTCTTTATGTTCAAATTTGAAACTCGTCACATTCTATCTTCCACCAATCCCTTCCGCTATTCTATAACCAAATGGAAGAGATATATCGATGACATCATATTTATTTGGACAGGCACTAAAGCCGAGCTAATACTCTTCTTTGATTGGTTGAATAACGTTGATCCTAATATCAAGTTCACCATGGAGTCTAGCAATATTCAGATCCCTTTTCTAGACTTAATAATTAAAGATGATTTTGGAAAATTGAAGTGTTCGCTTTTCCGTAAAACCACAGCCCGTAATACTCTCCTACATTACTCCAGCAATCACCCTCGGCATATTAGGGATAATCTACCCTATGGCCAGTTTCTCCGGATCCGGCGAAACTGTTCCGAGTTATTTGATTATTATGAACAAGCAGATAAGCTTAGTAGTCGCCTTAGAGACAGAGGTTATCCTAAACGATTGATCACACAAGCGTACAAAAGGGCTCGGTTTACTGACCGTGACAATTTGCTCACGCCCAAACAAAATTCCAATTCAGTACTGGATAAGAACAATTCACAGATGACATGTGTATTGACCCATGGGCCTCAGACCTTCGAGATTAAAAAACTCATCTCGAAATACTGGCCCATTGTCAAAATAAATCTGCCAGACACACCTCCTCCCCGCTTTGCTTTCAAGAGGGGCAGCAATATTCGTGACAAACTTGTGCACTCTTCCCTTAAGAAAGCCGCCCCCAGAATAGGTCTGTGGGACCTGAGGACCACCACAGGGCATTTCCCTTGTGGATCTTGCTCTGTCTGTCAATTCACCAGGAAAATGAAGGAGTTCAAAATTGGGCCAAAAACATGGACATTTACCACTATGACAAACTGCAAAACCGCACATGTGGTATACTGCATCCAATGCCCGTGTGGCCTTCGGTATGTTGGTCAAACTTCACGACCGGTACATATTAGAATATCAGAACATCGATCTAGAATCAGGTGTAAAACACTTACCGCACCCCTAGTAAGTCACTACATTGAGCTACAGCACTCTGCTAATGACATATTATGGTGGATTCTGGATGTGGTCAAAAATACGCCCACCATAACCCACTGCCTCCTACAGAAGGAGGCTCGGTGGATCCATCGTTTATCCACTCACATTAATGGACTTAATGAGGATTTCAGTCCAATTTAACATGTTTTGGCTTCCATCCCACACCTGGGTTTTGCCTTGCGGGCGGCTGCCTCCTTCCAGCAGCATGTGTTCTGCTCCCCAGCCGGACGCTTCTCCGCAGGCTTCTGTCTGCTTTCCGGCGCGGCAGCTTCTCTTAGTTGACGTTACAGAGGCCGCTGTCATGGCGCCCTTTTGTATCCACCCAAGTGAGTGACATGCAGGTGGGGCAGCTCTCAGCCTATCCACACATCTTGTTTTTAGGCCCAATGAAATGGCGAGTTAGGCCTCCTGCCCTCTTTAGGCTATATGAACATTCGTGCTCGCTTTGCAGAGTGTTGCGAGAGGGTTTCAAGAAAGGCTGTTCCCCTCGTACATCTGCATTATACTTTGGTCAAGTCGTTATAGGTAAGACGCGATTTTTTCGTGGGTTCTTTCTTAAACACAGTTTAGTGTTTACTGTATATATCCGTCCATTCTTCTAACACGATTTCTCGTGGGTTCTTTCTTAAACACAGTTTAGTGTTTACAGTATATATCTGTCCATTCTTCTAACACTATTCATCATTTTCTATTTTTCAGAGGCTGTACACCTTCTATGCCAGTGATATGGGACCACACTAGGCTACCCGACGCATGTGCTCTCCGCACTATATACTCCACAGACTGCACCTTTCAACTGTGCATGCTATCTAGTTACAGGATTTAATCCACATGTGAGTACATACCTCTACACTCCTCTCCCCATTTGGATAACCTCTATTTGTACTTTTCTTCACTTTTATTCTGATAAGTTCCCCCTTCCATTTCAGTTGTTGTTTTTTTCCAATGTGAGTCCTAACTCGATGCAGTTACACCAAGGGCCCTGTTGGTTCCACTCTTCAGGCATTACTGTTGTGGGCCCCTGAGCCCGTTTTCACGCCTGTTTTTCTAACTTATCCACAGCCTACAAAATTGAGGTAATTTATTTCCTAATTTATTCTCTTTTAAACAACAAGGGCAACTTTACTCAAATTTTGGAGTTCGCTCCCATTATGCTTTTAAATTTAATTTCATTTTCTTTCATGTCTGCTTCCCCACAGGGTTAAACTGTTGTGAGGTTCTTTCGCCCTGAGGAAGGCAACTTTCAACTATGTAAAGAAACTATGGCCAGACAGGCGGCATTTCAGCCGAAACGTTGTTGTGATGATGTCAACCTTGATTTTTCTTGAAATATTTTTTTGACACCTACACGTAGGCAGACCTGTCATTAGGAATATTGGAGTTAGAGTTTGAGAGGATACGGTTGTTCTGTGTAGAGAAGGAAGAACTGTTTACCTTAAGAACCGTCCATATATCTTCTCTCCACTAGTACTCCATTCCTTTTTTACTTCTTCTTTGTGACTTTACAACAAAGAAGAACCTATTTTAAAAAATATTTTTTTCTGCTTCTCAAAAAAAGAATAATTGATTGTTTTCTGTTCTTTAAACAAAATTGTGAATTACAACTGTGAGTGTTTTAACAATTTCTGTTATACTTCTTTGTTATTACAACCTTTATGCTCATCAGGATTTTCTTTGTCTAAATAATAAACTTTTCAAATAACTTTCTAGAAATTTGCCCTTTTTGTTTTCAGAGAATTTCATAAAAATGCATGATACCAGAGTTTGGTACTTTTTTGAACAATTTAATCATGTTGATTTTGATACATAGCAGTAAGGGATCTACGGTGTTATTTCAAACTCAACCCGGGCAAAACTGAAATAATGATCATAGCTAAAAGTGAGGAAAACAACCATTACATATCATGGCCAAAAGTACTGGGTACAACACCGACTCCATCAGCGGTAGTAAAAAACCTGTGAGTCTTGATGGACAGCTAACTAATACTTGAACCACTAGTGAACGCCATATTCAAGAAATGTTTATTCCTGCTGCATGCAGTAAAAAGGGCCCTACCATTCCTCTCTTTCACCCACAAAACACTTACCATCATCACACTCATCATGTCCAGAGTAGACTATGCCAGCAGCCTATACCTAGGAATGCCAGAACGACTGTTAAAAAAAATGTCAGCACATCCAGAAAGCTGCAGCAAGATTCCTGCTCAGACTACCACGAAGAGAACACATTACCCAAGGGCTGAAAATGCTACACTGGCTACCAATAAAAGCGACAATAAAGTTCAAAACGATGTGTATAATGCACAGAGCAGTCCACGGCCAGGGAGCAGAGTTCCTATAGAAAAAAATACAGCAGTGGTGGAGGTGCGCAGCACAAATACCTTAAGCTGGGCTGCTGAGTGCCAAACAAGTGCAGTTAGTTTATGTATCTGACGCAGGTGGACCGGGCTTTGTAGAGCAGTAGTTGTCAGCAGGGATTGGTCATAGTTGCAGGAAGAGGTAAGTGAAGTGATTAAGTGTAGAAGTAGCAGTAGTGTGACTTGCAGAACCTGAGTGCAAAGGTAGTGTGCAATGTAGGATGGATCCAGGGGTGTAGTAATAGCATAGGTAGGCTAGGCTTCAGAGGTCCAGGAGTGTAGTAATAGCATAGGCTAGGCTTCAGAGGTCCAGGAGTGTAGTAATAGCATAGGCTAGGCTTCAGAGGTCCAGGAGTGTAGTAATAGCATAGGCTAGGCTTCAGAGGTCCAGGAGTGTAGTAATAGCATAGGCTAGGCTTCAGAGGTCCAGGAGTGTAGTAATAGCATAGGTAGGCTAGGCTTCAGAGGTCCAGGAGTGTAGTAATAGCATAGGCTAGGCTTCAGAGGTCCAGGAGTGTAGTAATAGCATAGGCTAGGCTTCAGAGGTCCAGGAGTGTAGTAATAGCATAGGTAGGCTAGGCTTCAGAGGTCCAGGAGTGTAGTAATAGCATAGGCTAGGCTTCAGAGGTCCAGGAGTGTAGTAATAGCATAGGCTAGGCTTCAGAGGTCCAGGAGTGTAGTAATAGCATAGGCTAGGCTTCAGAGGTCCAGGAGTGTAGTAATAGCATAGGCTAGGCTTCAGAGGTCCAGGAGTGTAGTAATAGCATAGGCTAGGCTTCAGAGGTCCAGGAGTGTAGTAATAGCATAGGCTAGGCTTCAGAGGTCCAGGAGTGTAGTAATAGCATAGGCTAGGCTTCAGAGGTCCAGGAGTGTAGTAATAGCATAGGCTAGGCTTCAGAGGTCCAGGAGTGTAGTAATAGAATAGGTAGGCTAGGCTTCAGAGGTCCAGGAGTGTAGTAATAGCATAGGCTAGGCTTCAGAGGTCCAGGAGTGTAGTAATAGCATAGGCTAGGCTTCAGAGGTCCAGGAGTGTAGTAATAGCATAGGCTAGGCTTCAGAGGTCCAGGAGTATAGTAATAGCATAGGTTGGCTAGGCTTCAGAGGTCCAGGAGTGTAGTAATAGCATAGGCTAGGCTTCAGAGGTCCAGGAGTGTAGTAATAGCATAGGTAGGCTAGGCTTCAGAGGTCCAGGAGTGTAGTAATAGCATAGGCTAGGCTTCAGAGGTCCAGGAGTGTAGTAATAGCATAGGCTAGGCTTCAGAGGTCCAGGAGTGTAGTAATAGCATAGGCTAGGCTTCAGAGGTCCAGGAGTGTAGTAATAGCATAGGCTAGGCTTCAGAGGTCCAGGAGTGTAGTAATAGCATAGGCTAGGCTTCAGAGGTCCAGGAGTGTAGTAATAGCATAGGTAGGCTAGGCTTCAGAGGTCCAGGAGTGTAGTAATAGCATAGGCTAGGCTTCGGAGTGCAGCGGTAGCTGGCACAGGTTGGTTGGGTGGCCACACCTGAAAGAAGTAACCAGTCCTGGTAGGCCAGGCGGATGTACATGATTATTTTGAACACGAAAATGTCAAATTCGAATATGACGAATACGAAATACCCGGAACAAAATAATCACGTACAGCACCCCCCCCCCCCCGCTTGCCCGCTATCCCAACACACTCCACCCACTACCATCCAAACGCACCTCTGCATCTCACGTATCTGCTTTTCTTCTGCGCAGCTCTTTCCCTGCAACGTGTGTTCCGCCTCCCCATTGAGAGGCGGAATTTCTGGTGCAGGGTGTTTTTTTTTCCTTTCTTTTTTTCACCAAACTTTATTTGTGGAAGCGGGGGACCCTCGGCCACCCCTGAATTCCGTTAATGTCGAGTAAGGGGAACGGGGTACACTAAACCCCCACTCCCCTTACTCGACATTTTCTTTTTCGTTCTTTTTTACAGTGCCAAATCCAGCATTTTCTCCTATTCGATTTCTTTTAGTGGATACCAGGCCAGGCAGCTGCGTGAAGTGGTTGTGTACACATGTAGGAGTTATCATGTGGTGTAGCAGTTGCAGAGGTGGGTCAGGTTTCAGAGTGCCGTAGTAGCCGGTACATGTGGGTCAGACTGCCAGATTGTTACCATTCAACAGGCCACTGCTGCTGGGCATTACCCCCTTACTCAGGTTTGAAGTAAGGGGCCTCGGTATCCTGCTTGAGCCTGTGCTCTCCTCACCCTGCAGATCATTGCAGTAGTAGTCGAGAATGTGAATTTCCAATGGATTTCACTCAAGAAGCTTCTCCTGTGGTTACCTGTATTTCCCCACAGAGAGCTCATCTGGGATCCTTTCCAAACTGGATCGGCCTGTCTAAATCTAACATCCTAAAATTGAAAAAGCTCCAGGAGGAGGCGCCAAGGACACTCCTGGAGGTCAGCCAGCATCAGCATGGCAACTTGATCAGGCCCCACAGCTCTCCACTGGCATCTCTGGAGAGCAGGTGAACATGTAAAACCTTTGCCTCTAAGGTCTGTACTAGTAGCGGCCCGCTCTTCCTGTAGGAAGCGCCCCCTCAGAACGCTGCCAACCGGACTCTGGGCTCTACCCCACAAACCTGATCATGTCAAGGACGTTCAAGAGAATAAAGCAAGGGGGTCGGGCCCTTAGCACGGTGGGGGGCACACTCTGAAATGGAATGGCAGACCACCTCGCGCCTTACGATCATCAAAAATTCAGGGAAGGAATCACAACATTCCTTTTCTAACAGAAATTGGCTGCGTGAGGGGGCGTTCCTAGTTGTCCAAACACCAACTTCAGTCCTCCAGTGTTTTGGCAACACCTACCCATTCATACCAACTTGTTTTTGGGTCTTTTCATCGTCCTCGAAATGACCAGTTTCAGGGGCCTTGCTCCATCCAGCTGCATGAGTTATACAATCAGTTTCAGGTTAATATAGTGCACTGACGCCAACAGGAGGACACTTGCTACTGTGATTTTTATAGTAGAAGTACCTCAAGCTCAGCTGTTGGTTCCATTGATTGCCCAGCTAGGCCAGGCTGGCTGCTGGGGGATAGCAATAGCTGGCACATTGAAGGCAGTATCAGCTGGCACGAGTAGACCAGAATGCTGACTGTGGTCCGACAGCAAGCTCAGCTGCGGATTAATGCTGAGGTCTGTAACAGCTGACACAGTCAGGCCAGCACATTGATTGCAGTAGCAGCCGAGTATGAGTAGGTCAGAGTGCTGAGTGCAGTAGGAACTGGCACGAGTATGCCAGAATACTAGGTGCAGTAATACCTCAAGTGCTGCTGCCCATTGCTGCTGAGGACAGTAATAGGAGAGTAATAGCTGAAATATGCAGTAGCACTAGAGTACGAATAAGCCAGAATGCTGAATGCGGTAGGTCCTCAAGCTCGGGTGCTGAGGATAGCAATAGCTGACATGGTTAGGCCAGTCCATTGAGTGCAACAGCAGCTGAGTATGAGTATGCCAGAATGCTGAGTATGGTAGGACCTCAAGCTCAGGTGCTGAGGATAGTAATAGCTGACATGGTTAGGCCAGTCCATTGAGTGCAATAGCAGCTGAGTATGAGTATACCAGAATGCTGAGTATGGTAGGTCCTCAAGCTCGGGTGCTGAGGATAGTAATAGCTGACATGGTTAGGCCAGTCCATTGAGTGCAACAGCAGCTGAGTATGAGTATGCCAGAATGCTGAGTATGGTAGGACCTCAAGCTCAGGTGCTGAGGATAGTAATAGCTGACATGGTTAGGCCAGTCCATTGAGTGCAATAGCAGCTGAGTATGAGTATGCCAGAATGCTGAGTATGGTAGGACCTCAAGCTCGGGTGCTGAGGATAGTAAAAGTTGACATGGTTAGGCCAGTCCATTGAGTGCAACAGCAGCTGAGTATGAGCATACCAGAATGCTGAGTACGGTAGGACCTCAAGCTCGGATACTGACGATAGTAATAGCTGACACGGTTAGGCCAGTCCATTGAGTGCAACAGCAGCTGAGTATGAGTATGCTAGAGTGCTGAGTACAGTAGGACCTCAAGCTCGGGTGCTGACGATAGTAAAAGCTGACACAGTTAGGCCAGTCCATTGAGTGCAATTGCAGATGAGTATGAGCATACCAGAATGCTGAGTACGGTAGGACCTCAAGCTCAGGTGCTGACGATAGTAATAGCTGACACGGTTAGGCCAGTACATTGAGTGCAACAGCAGCTGAGTATGAGTATGCCAGAATGCTAAGTACAGTAGGACCTCAAGCTCGGGTGCTGATGATAGTAATAGCTGACACGGTTAGGCCAGTCCATTGAGTGCAATAGCAGCTGAGTATGAGTATGCTAGAATGCTGAGTACAGTAGTAGGACCCCAAGCTCGGGTGCTGACGATAGTAAAAGATGACACAGTTAGGCCAGTCCATTGAGTGCAACAGCAGCTGAGTATGAGCATGCCAGAATGCTGAGTACGGTAGGACCTCAAGCTCGGGTGCTGAGGACAGTGATAGCTGATACGGTTAGGCCAGTCCATTGAGTGCAATAGCAGCTGAGTATGAGTATGCCAGAAGCTCGGGTGTTGACGATAGTAATAGCTGACACAGTTAGGCCAGTCCATTGAGTGCAATAGCAGCTGAGTATGAGCATGCCAAAATGCTGAGCATGGTAGGACCTCAAACTCGGGTGCTGAGGATAGTAATAGCTGACACAGTTAGGCCAGTCCATTGAGTGCAATAGCAGCTGAGTATGAGTATGCCAGAATGCTGAGTACAGTAGGACCTCAAACTCGGGTGCTGAGGATAGTAATAGCTGACACAGTTAGGCCAGTCCATTGAGTGCAATAGCAGCTGAGTATGAGTATGCCAGAATGCTGAGTACAGTAGGACCTCAAGCTCGGGTGCTGACGATAGTAAGAGCTGACACAGTTAGGCCAGTCCATTGAGTGCAATAGCAGCTGAGTATGAGCATGCCAGAATGCTGAGTATGGTAGGACCTCAAGCTCGGGTGCTGAGGATAGTAATAGCTGACACAGTTAGGCCAGTCCATTGAGTGCAATAGCAGCTGAGTATGAGTATGCCAGAATGCTGAATGCGGTAGGACGTCAAGCTCGGGTGCTGAAGATAATAATAGCTGGCACATTTAGGCCAGTCCATTGAGTGCAATAGCAGCTGACTATGCGTATGCCAGAATAATGAGTACAGTAGGACCTCAAGCTCGGGTGCTGACGATAGTAATAGCTGACACGGTTAGGCCAGTCCATTGAGTGCAATAGCAGATGAGTATGTGTATGCCAGAATGCTGAGTACAGTAGGACCTCAAGCTCGGGGGCTAACGATAGTAATAGCTGACACAGTTAGGCCAGTCCATTGAGTGCAATAGCAGCTGAGTATGAGTATGCCAGAATGCTGAGTACGATAGGACCTCAAGCTCGGGTGCTGACGATAGTAATAGCTGTCACAGTTAGGCCAGGCCATTGAGTGCAATAGCAGCTGAGTATGAGTAGGCCAGAATGCTGAGTACGGGAGGACCTCAAGCTCGGGTGCTGAGGATAGTAATAGCTGACACAGTTAGGCCAGTCCATTGAGTACAATAGCAGCTGAGTATGAGTATGCCAGAATGCTGAATGCGGTAGGACGTCAAGCTTTGGTGCTGAGGATAGTAATAGCTGACACGGTTAGGCCAGTCCATTGAGTGCAATAGCAGCTGAGTATGAGCATGCCAGAATGCTGAGTACGGTATGACCTCAAGCTCGGGTGCTGAGGATAGTAATAGCTGAGACGGTTAGGCCAGTCCATTGAGTGCAATAGCAGCTGAGTATGAGCATGCCAGAATGCTGAGTACGGTAGGACCTCAAGCTCGGGTGCTGAGGATAGTAATAGCTGACACAGTTAGGCCAGTCCATTGAGTGCAATAGCAGCTGAGTATGAGTAGGCCAGAATGCTGTGTACGGTAGGACCTCAAGCTCGGGTGCTGAGGATAGTAATAGCTAACACAGTTAGGCCAGTCCAATGAGTGCAATAGCAGCTGAGTATGAGTATGCCAGAATGCTGAATGCGGTAGGACGTCAAGCTTGGGTGCTGAGGATAGTAATAGCTGACACGGTTAGGCCAGTCCATTGAGTGCAATAGCAGCTGAGTATGAGAATGCCAGAATGCTGAATGCGGTAGGAGCTCAAGCTCGTGTGCTGAGGATAATAATAGCTGACACATTTAGGCCAGTCCATTGAGTGCAATAGCAGCTGAGTATGAGCATGCCAGAATGCTGAGTACAGTAGGATCTCAAGCTCGGGTGCTGACAATAGTAATAGCTGACAGAGTTAGGCCATTCCATTGAGTGCAATAACAGTTGAGCATGAGCATGCCAGAATACTGAGTACAGTAGGACCTCAAGCTTGGCTGCTGACGATAGTAATAGCTGACACAGTTAGGCCAGTCCATTGAGTGCAATAGCAGCTGAGTATGAGTATGCCAGAATGCTGAATGCAGTAGGACGCCAAGCTCGGGTGCTGAGTATAATAATAGCTGGCACATTTAGGCCAGTCCATTGAGTGCAATAGCAGCTGACTATGAGTATGCCAGAATAATGAGTACAGTAGGACCTCAAGCTCGGGTGCTGATGATAGTAATAGCTGACACAGTTAGGCCAGTCCATTGAGTACAATAGCAGCTGAGTATGAGTATGCCAGAATGCTGAATGCGGTAGGACGTCAAGCTTTGGTGCTGAGGATAGTAATAGCTGACACAGTTAGGCCAGTCCATTGAGTGCAATAGCAGCTGAGTATGAGCATGCCAGAATGCTGAGTACGGTATGACCTCAAGCTCGGGTGCTGAGGATAGTAATAGCTGACACGGTTAGGCCAGTCCATTGAGTGCAATAGCAGCTGAGTATGAGCATGCCAGAATGCTGAGTACGGTAGGACGTCAAGCTCGGGTGCTGAGGATAGTAATAGCTGACACAGTTAGGCCAGTCCATTGAGTGCAATAGCAGCCGAGTATGAGTAGGCCATAATGCTGAGTACGGTAGGACCTCAAGCTCGGGTGCTGAGGATAGTAATAGATAACACAGTTAGGCCAGTCCAATGAGTGCAATAGCAGCTGAGTATGAGTATGCCAGAATGCTGAATGCGGTAGGACGTCAAGCTCGGGTGCTGAGGATAGTAATAGCTGACACATTTAGGCCAGTCCATTGAGTGCAATAGCAGCTGAGTATGAGCATGCCAGAATGCTGAGTACAGTAGGATCTCAAGCTCGGGTGCTGACAATAGTAATAGCTGACACAGTTAGGCCATTCCATTGAGTGCAATAACAGTTGAGCATGCCAGAATACTGAGTACAGTAGGACCTCAAGCTTGGCTGCTGACGATAGTAATAGCTGACACAGTTAGGCCAGTCCATTGAGTGCAATAGCAGCTGAGTATGAGTATGCCAGAATGCTGAATGCAGTAGGACGCCAAGCTCGGGTGCTGAGGATAATAATAGCTGGCACATTTAGGCCAGTCCATTGAGTGCAATAGCAGCTGACTATGAGTATGCCAGAATAATGAGTACAGTAGGACCTCAAGCTCGGGTGCTGATGATAGTAATAGCTGACACGGTTAGGCCAGTCCATTGAGTGCAATAGCAGCTGAGTATGTGTATGCCAGAATGCTGAGTACAGTAGGACCTCAAGCTCGGGGGCTGAAGATAGTAATAGCTGACATAGTTAGGCCAGTCCATTGAGTGCAATAGCAGCTGAATATGAGTATGCCAGAATGCTGAGTACGATAGGACCTCAAGCTCGGGTGCTGACGATAGTAATAGCTGTCACAGTTAGGCCAGGCCATTGAGTGCAATAGCAGCTGAGTATGAGTAGGCCAGAATGCTGAGTACGGGAGGACCTCAAGCTCGGGTGCTGAGGATAGTAATAGCTGACACAGTTAGGCCAGTCCCTTGAGTACAATAGCAGCTGAGTATGAGTATGCCAGAATGCTGAATGCGGTAGGACGTCAAGCTTTGGTGCTGAGGATAGTAATAGCTGAAACGGTTAGGCCAGTCCATTGAGTGCAATAGCAGCTGAGTATGAGCATGCCAGAATGCTGAGTACGGTATGACCTCAAGCTTGGGTGCTGAGGATAGTAATAGCTGACACGGTTAGGCCAGTCCATTGAGTGCAATAGCAGCTGAGTATGAGCATGCCAGAATGCTGAGTACGGTAGGCGTCAAGCTCGGGTGCT
Source organism: Ambystoma mexicanum (assembly GCF_040938575.1). Lineage (NCBI taxonomy): Eukaryota > Metazoa > Chordata > Amphibia > Caudata > Ambystomatidae > Ambystoma > Ambystoma mexicanum. The sequence goes on from NC_090926.1 coordinate 347,649,054, forward strand.
GAGGATAGTAATAGCTGACACAGTTAGGCCAGTCCATTGAGTGCAATAGCAGCTGAGTATGAGTAGGCCAGAATGCTGAGTACGGTAGGACCTCAAGCTCGGGTGCTGAAGATAGTAATAGCTAACACAGTTAGGCCAGTCCAATGAGTGCAATAGCAGCTGAGTATGAGTATGCCAGAATGCTGAATGCGGTAGGACGTCAAGCTCGGGTGCTGAGGATAGTAATAGCTGACACGGTTAGGCCAGTCCATTGAGTGCAATAGCAGCTGAGTATGAGCATGCCAGAATGCTGAATGCGGTAGGAGCTCAAGCTCGTGTGCTGAGGATAATAATAGCTGACCCATTTAGGCCAGTCCATTGAGTGCAATAGCAGCTGAGTATGAGCATGCCAGAATGCTGAGTACAGTAGGATCTCAAGCTCGGGTGCTGACAATAGTAATAGCTGACACAGTTAGGCCATTCCATTGAGTGCAATAACAGTTGAGCATGAGCATGCCAGAATACTGAGTACAGTAGGACCTCAAGCTTGGCTGCTGACGATAGTAATAGCTGACACAGTTAGGCCAGTCCATTGAGTGCAATAGCAGCTGAGTATGAGTATGCGAGAATGCTGAATGCGGTAGGACGTCAAGCTCGGGTGCTGAGGATAATAATAGCTGACACGGTTAGGCCAGTCCATTGAGTGCAATAGCAGCTGAGAATGAGTATGCCAGAATGTTGAATGTGGTAGGACCTCAAGCTCGGGTGCTGACTATAGTAATAGCTGACACAGTTAGGCCAGTGCATGGAGTGCACAGCAGCTGAGTATGAGTATGCCAGAAGGCTGAGTACAATAGGACCTCAAGCTCGGGTGCTGATGATAGTAATAGCTGCCACAGTTAGGCCAGTCCATTGTGTGCAATAGCAGCTGAGTATGAGTATGCCAGAATGCTGAGTACGATAGGACCTCAAGCTCGGGTGCTGACTATAGTAATAGCTGACAGAGTTAGGCCAGTCCATTGAGTGCAATACCAGCTGAGTATGAGCATGCCAGAATGCTGAGTACGATAGGACCTCCAGTTCGGGTGCTGAGGATAGTAATAGCTGACACGGTTAGGCCAGTCCATTGAGTGCAATAGCAGCTGAGTATGAGTATGCCAGAAGCTTGGGTTCTGACGATAGTAATAGCTGACACAGTTAGGCCAGTCCATTGAAAGAAATAGCAGCTGAGTATGAGCATGCCAGAACGCTGAGTACGGTAGGACCTCAAGCTCGGGTGCTGAGGATAGTAATAGCTGACACAGTTACGCCAGTCCATTGAGTGCAATAGAAGCTGAGTATGAGTAGGCCAGAATACTGAGTACGGGAGGACCTCAAGCTCGGGTGCTGACGATAGTAATAGCTGACACAGTTAGCCCATTCCATTGAGTGCAATAGCAGCTGAGTATGAGCATGCCAGAATGCTGAGTAGGTATGACCTCAAGCCCGGGTGTTGAGGATAGTAATAGCTGACACGGTTAGGCCAGTCCATTGAGTGCAATAGCAGCTGAGAATGAGTATGCCAGAATGCTGAGTACAGTAGGACCTCAAGCTCGGGTGCTGACGATAGTAATAGCTGACACAGTTAGGCCAGTCCATTGAGTGCAACAGCAGCTGAGTATGAGTATGCCAAAAGGCTGAGTACAATAGGACCTCAAGCTCGGGTGCTGATGATAGTAATAGCTGCCAAGGTTAGGCCAGTCCATTGTGTGCAATAGTAGATGAGTATGAGTATGCCAGAAGCTTGGGTTCTGACGATAGTAATAGCTGACACAGTTAGGCCAGTCCATTGAATGCAATAGCAGCTGAGTATGAGCATGCCAGAACGCTGAGTACGGTAGGACCTCAAGCTCGGGTGCTGAGGATAGTAATAGCTGACACAGTTACTCCAGTCCATTGAGTGCAATAGCAGCTGAGTATGAGTAGGCCAGAATACTGAGTACGGGAGGACCTCAAGCTTGGGTGCTGACGATAGTAATAGCTGACACAGTTAGCCCAGTCCATTGAGTGCAATAGCAGCTGAGTATGAGTATGCCAGAATGCTGAATGCGGTAGGACATCAAGCTTGGGTGCTGAGGATAGTAATAGCTGACACGGTTAGGCCAGTCCATTGAGTGCAATAGCAGCTGAGTATGAGCATGCCAGAATGCTGAATGCGGTAGGAGCTCAAGCTCGTGTGCTGAGGATAATAATAGCTGACCCATTTAGGCCAGTCCATTGAGTGCAATAGCAGCTGAGTATGAGCATGCCAGAATGCTGAGTACAGTAGGATCTCAAGCTCGGGTGCTGACAATAGTAATAGCTGACACAGTTAGGCCATTCCATTGAGTGCAATAACAGTTGAGCATGAGCATGCCAGCATACTGAGTACAGTAGGACCTCAAGCTTGGCTGCTGACGATAGTAATAGCTGACACAGTTAGGCCAGTCCATTGAGTGCAATAGCAGCTGAGTATGAGTATGCGATTATGCTGAATGCGGTAGGACGTCAAGCTCGGGTGCTGAGGATAATAATAGCTGACACGGTTAGGCCAGTCCATTGAGTGCAATAGCAGCTCAGTATGTGTATGCCAGAATGCTGAGTACAGTAGGACCTCAAGTTCGGGGGCTGACGATAGTAATAGCTGACACAGTTAGGCCAGTCCATTGAGTGCAATAGCAGCTGAGTATGAGTAGGCCAGAATGCTGAGTACGGGAGGACCTCAAGCTCGGGTGCTGAGGATAGTAATAGCTGACACAGTTAGGCCAGTCCATTGAGTACAATAGCAGCTGAGTATGAGTATGCCAGAATGCTGAATGCGGTAGGAAGTCAAGCTTTGGTGCTGAGGATAGTAATAGCTGACACGGTTAGGTCAGTCCATTGAGTGCAATAGCAGCTGAGTATGAGCATGCCAGAATGCTGAGTACGGTATGACCTCAAGCTCGGGTGCTGAGGATAGTAATAGCTGACACGGTTAGGCCAGTCCATTGAGTGCAATAGCAGCTGAGTATGAGCATGCCAGAATGCTGAGTACGGTAGGACGTCAAGCTCGGGTGCTGAGGATAGTAATAGCTGACACAGTTAGGCCAGTCCATTGAGTACAATAGCAGCTGAGTATGAGTATGCCAGAATGCTGAATGCGGTAGGAAGTCAAGCTTTGGTGCTGAGGATAGTAATAGCTGACACGGTTAGGTCAGTCCATTGAGTGCAATAGCAGCTGAGTATGAGCATGCCAGAATGCTGAGTACGGTATGACCTCAAGCTCGGGTGCTGAGGATAGTAATAGCTGACACGGTTAGGCCAGTCCATTGAGTGCAATAGCAGCTGAGTATGAGCATGCCAGAATGCTGAGTACAGTAGGATCTCAAGCTCGGGTGCTGACGATAGTAATAGCTGACACAGTTAGGCCATTCCATTGAGTGCAATAACAGTTGAGCCTGAGCATGCCAGAATACTGAGAACAGTAGGACCTCAAGCTTGGCTGCTGACGATAGTAATAGCTGACACAGTTAGGCCAATCCATTGAGTGCAATAGCAGCTGAGTATGAGTATGCCAGATTGCTGAGTACAGTAGGGCCTCAAGCTCGGGAGCTGAGGATAGTAATAGCTGACACGGTTAGGCCAGTCCATTGAGTGCAATAGCAGCTTAGTATGACTATGCCAGAATGCTGAGTACAGTAGGACTTCAAGCTCGGGTGCTGACGATAGTAATAGCTGACACAGTTAGGCCAGTCCATTGAGTGCGATAGCAGCTGAGTCTGACCATGCCATAAGGCTGAGTACGGTAGTACCTCAAGCTCGGGTGCTGAGGATAGTAATAGCTGACACGGTTAGGCCAGTCCATTGAGTGCAATAGCAGCTGAGAATAAGTATGCCAGAATGCTGAATGCGGTAGGACCTCAAGCTCAGGTGCTGAGGATAGTAATATCTGACACCGTTAGGCCAGTCCATTGAGTGCAATAGCAGATGAGAATGAGTATGCCAGAATGCTGAGTACAGTAGGACCTCAAGCTCGGGTGCTGACGATAGTAATAGCTGACACAGTTAGGCCAGTGCATGGAGTGCACAGCAGCTGAGTATGAGTATGCCAGAAGGCTGAGTACAATAGGACCTCAAGCTCGGGTGTTGATGATAGTAATAGCTGCCACAGTTAGGCCAGTCCATTGTGTGCAATAGCAGCTGAGTATGAGTATGCCAGAATGCTGAGTACGATAGGACCTCAAGCTCGGGTGCTGACTATAGTAATGGCTGACAGAGTTAGGCCAGTCCATTGAGTGCAATACCAGCTGAATATGAGCATGCCAGAATGCTGAGTACGATAGGACCTCAAGTTCGGGTGCTGAGGATAGTAATAGCTGACACGGTTAGGCCAGTCCATTGAGTGCAATAGCAGCTGAGTATGAGTATGCCAGAAGCTTGGGTTCTGACGATAGTAATAGCTGACACAGTTAGGCCAGTCCATTGAAAGCAATAGCAGCTGAGTATGAGCATGCCAGAACGCTGAGTACGGTAGGACCTCAAGCTCGGGTGCTGAGGATAGTAATAGCTGACACAGTTACGCCAGTCCATTGAGTACAATAGAAGCTGAGTATGAGTAGGCCAGAATACTGAGTACGGGAGGACCTCAAGCTCGGGTGCTGACAATAGTAATAGCTGACACAGTTAGCCCAGTCCATTGAGTGCAATGGCAGCTGAGTATGAGCATGCCAGAATGCTGAGTAGGTATGACCTCAAGCTCGGGTGCTGACAATAGTAATAGCTGACAGAGTTAGGCCATTCCATTGAGTGCAATAACAGTTGAGCATGAGCATGCCAGAATACTGAGTACAGTAGGACCTCAAGCTTGGCTGCTGACGATAGTAATAGCTGACACAGTTAGGCCAGTCCATTGAGTGCAATAGCAGCTGAGTATGAGTATGCCAGAATGCTGAATGCAGTAGGACGCCAAGCTCGGGTGCTGAGTATAATAATAGCTGGCACATTTAGGCCAGTCCATTGAGTGCAATAGCAGCTGACTATGAGTATGCCAGAATAATGAGTACAGTAGGACCTCAAGCTCGGGTGCTGATGATAGTAATAGCTGACACAGTTAGGCCAGTCCATTGAGTACAATAGCAGCTGAGTATGAGTATGCCAGAATGCTGAATGCGGTAGGACGTCAAGCTTTGGTGCTGAGGATAGTAATAGCTGACACAGTTAGGCCAGTCCATTGAGTGCAATAGCAGCTGAGTATGAGCATGCCAGAATGCTGAGTACGGTATGACCTCAAGCTCGGGTGCTGAGGATAGTAATAGCTGACACGGTTAGGCCAGTCCATTGAGTGCAATAGCAGCTGAGTATGAGCATGCCAGAATGCTGAGTACGGTAGGACGTCAAGCTCGGGTGCTGAGGATAGTAATAGCTGACACAGTTAGGCCAGTCCATTGAGTGCAATAGCAGCCGAGTATGAGTAGGCCATAATGCTGAGTACGGTAGGACCTCAAGCTCGGGTGCTGAGGATAGTAATAGATAACACAGTTAGGCCAGTCCAATGAGTGCAATAGCAGCTGAGTATGAGTATGCCAGAATGCTGAATGCGGTAGGACGTCAAGCTCGGGTGCTGAGGATAGTAATAGCTGACACATTTAGGCCAGTCCATTGAGTGCAATAGCAGCTGAGTATGAGCATGCCAGAATGCTGAGTACAGTAGGATCTCAAGCTCGGGTGCTGACAATAGTAATAGCTGACACAGTTAGGCCATTCCATTGAGTGCAATAACAGTTGAGCATGCCAGAATACTGAGTACAGTAGGACCTCAAGCTTGGCTGCTGACGATAGTAATAGCTGACACAGTTAGGCCAGTCCATTGAGTGCAATAGCAGCTGAGTATGAGTATGCCAGAATGCTGAATGCAGTAGGACGCCAAGCTCGGGTGCTGAGGATAATAATAGCTGGCACATTTAGGCCAGTCCATTGAGTGCAATAGCAGCTGACTATGAGTATGCCAGAATAATGAGTACAGTAGGACCTCAAGCTCGGGTGCTGATGATAGTAATAGCTGACACGGTTAGGCCAGTCCATTGAGTGCAATAGCAGCTGAGTATGTGTATGCCAGAATGCTGAGTACAGTAGGACCTCAAGCTCGGGGGCTGAAGATAGTAATAGCTGACATAGTTAGGCCAGTCCATTGAGTGCAATAGCAGCTGAATATGAGTATGCCAGAATGCTGAGTACGATAGGACCTCAAGCTCGGGTGCTGACGATAGTAATAGCTGTCACAGTTAGGCCAGGCCATTGAGTGCAATAGCAGCTGAGTATGAGTAGGCCAGAATGCTGAGTACGGGAGGACCTCAAGCTCGGGTGCTGAGGATAGTAATAGCTGACACAGTTAGGCCAGTCCCTTGAGTACAATAGCAGCTGAGTATGAGTATGCCAGAATGCTGAATGCGGTAGGACGTCAAGCTTTGGTGCTGAGGATAGTAATAGCTGAAACGGTTAGGCCAGTCCATTGAGTGCAATAGCAGCTGAGTATGAGCATGCCAGAATGCTGAGTACGGTATGACCTCAAGCTTGGGTGCTGAGGATAGTAATAGCTGACACGGTTAGGCCAGTCCATTGAGTGCAATAGCAGCTGAGTATGAGCATGCCAGAATGCTGAGTACGGTAGGCGTCAAGCTCGGGTGCTGAGGATAGTAATAGCTGACACAGTTAGGCCAGTCCATTGAGTGCAATAGCAGCTGAGTATGAGTAGGCCAGAATGCTGAGTACGGTAGGACCTCAAGCTCGGGTGCTGAAGATAGTAATAGCTAACACAGTTAGGCCAGTCCAATGAGTGCAATAGCAGCTGAGTATGAGTATGCCAGAATGCTGAATGCGGTAGGACGTCAAGCTCGGGTGCTGAGGATAGTAATAGCTGACACGGTTAGGCCAGTCCATTGAGTGCAATAGCAGCTGAGTATGAGCATGCCAGAATGCTGAATGCGGTAGGAGCTCAAGCTCGTGTGCTGAGGATAATAATAGCTGACCCATTTAGGCCAGTCCATTGAGTGCAATAGCAGCTGAGTATGAGCATGCCAGAATGCTGAGTACAGTAGGATCTCAAGCTCGGGTGCTGACAATAGTAATAGCTGACACAGTTAGGCCATTCCATTGAGTGCAATAACAGTTGAGCATGAGCATGCCAGAATACTGAGTACAGTAGGACCTCAAGCTTGGCTGCTGACGATAGTAATAGCTGACACAGTTAGGCCAGTCCATTGAGTGCAATAGCAGCTGAGTATGAGTATGCGAGAATGCTGAATGCGGTAGGACGTCAAGCTCGGGTGCTGAGGATAATAATAGCTGACACGGTTAGGCCAGTCCATTGAGTGCAATAGCAGCTGAGAATGAGTATGCCAGAATGTTGAATGTGGTAGGACCTCAAGCTCGGGTGCTGACTATAGTAATAGCTGACACAGTTAGGCCAGTGCATGGAGTGCACAGCAGCTGAGTATGAGTATGCCAGAAGGCTGAGTACAATAGGACCTCAAGCTCGGGTGCTGATGATAGTAATAGCTGCCACAGTTAGGCCAGTCCATTGTGTGCAATAGCAGCTGAGTATGAGTATGCCAGAATGCTGAGTACGATAGGACCTCAAGCTCGGGTGCTGACTATAGTAATAGCTGACAGAGTTAGGCCAGTCCATTGAGTGCAATACCAGCTGAGTATGAGCATGCCAGAATGCTGAGTACGATAGGACCTCCAGTTCGGGTGCTGAGGATAGTAATAGCTGACACGGTTAGGCCAGTCCATTGAGTGCAATAGCAGCTGAGTATGAGTATGCCAGAAGCTTGGGTTCTGACGATAGTAATAGCTGACACAGTTAGGCCAGTCCATTGAAAGAAATAGCAGCTGAGTATGAGCATGCCAGAACGCTGAGTACGGTAGGACCTCAAGCTCGGGTGCTGAGGATAGTAATAGCTGACACAGTTACGCCAGTCCATTGAGTGCAATAGAAGCTGAGTATGAGTAGGCCAGAATACTGAGTACGGGAGGACCTCAAGCTCGGGTGCTGACGATAGTAATAGCTGACACAGTTAGCCCATTCCATTGAGTGCAATAGCAGCTGAGTATGAGCATGCCAGAATGCTGAGTAGGTATGACCTCAAGCCCGGGTGTTGAGGATAGTAATAGCTGACACGGTTAGGCCAGTCCATTGAGTGCAATAGCAGCTGAGAATGAGTATGCCAGAATGCTGAGTACAGTAGGACCTCAAGCTCGGGTGCTGACGATAGTAATAGCTGACACAGTTAGGCCAGTCCATTGAGTGCAACAGCAGCTGAGTATGAGTATGCCAAAAGGCTGAGTACAATAGGACCTCAAGCTCGGGTGCTGATGATAGTAATAGCTGCCAAGGTTAGGCCAGTCCATTGTGTGCAATAGTAGATGAGTATGAGTATGCCAGAAGCTTGGGTTCTGACGATAGTAATAGCTGACACAGTTAGGCCAGTCCATTGAATGCAATAGCAGCTGAGTATGAGCATGCCAGAACGCTGAGTACGGTAGGACCTCAAGCTCGGGTGCTGAGGATAGTAATAGCTGACACAGTTACTCCAGTCCATTGAGTGCAATAGCAGCTGAGTATGAGTAGGCCAGAATACTGAGTACGGGAGGACCTCAAGCTTGGGTGCTGACGATAGTAATAGCTGACACAGTTAGCCCAGTCCATTGAGTGCAATAGCAGCTGAGTATGAGTATGCCAGAATGCTGAATGCGGTAGGACATCAAGCTTGGGTGCTGAGGATAGTAATAGCTGACACGGTTAGGCCAGTCCATTGAGTGCAATAGCAGCTGAGTATGAGCATGCCAGAATGCTGAATGCGGTAGGAGCTCAAGCTCGTGTGCTGAGGATAATAATAGCTGACCCATTTAGGCCAGTCCATTGAGTGCAATAGCAGCTGAGTATGAGCATGCCAGAATGCTGAGTACAGTAGGATCTCAAGCTCGGGTGCTGACAATAGTAATAGCTGACACAGTTAGGCCATTCCATTGAGTGCAATAACAGTTGAGCATGAGCATGCCAGCATACTGAGTACAGTAGGACCTCAAGCTTGGCTGCTGACGATAGTAATAGCTGACACAGTTAGGCCAGTCCATTGAGTGCAATAGCAGCTGAGTATGAGTATGCGATTATGCTGAATGCGGTAGGACGTCAAGCTCGGGTGCTGAGGATAATAATAGCTGACACGGTTAGGCCAGTCCATTGAGTGCAATAGCAGCTCAGTATGTGTATGCCAGAATGCTGAGTACAGTAGGACCTCAAGTTCGGGGGCTGACGATAGTAATAGCTGACACAGTTAGGCCAGTCCATTGAGTGCAATAGCAGCTGAGTATGAGTAGGCCAGAATGCTGAGTACGGGAGGACCTCAAGCTCGGGTGCTGAGGATAGTAATAGCTGACACAGTTAGGCCAGTCCATTGAGTACAATAGCAGCTGAGTATGAGTATGCCAGAATGCTGAATGCGGTAGGAAGTCAAGCTTTGGTGCTGAGGATAGTAATAGCTGACACGGTTAGGTCAGTCCATTGAGTGCAATAGCAGCTGAGTATGAGCATGCCAGAATGCTGAGTACGGTATGACCTCAAGCTCGGGTGCTGAGGATAGTAATAGCTGACACGGTTAGGCCAGTCCATTGAGTGCAATAGCAGCTGAGTATGAGCATGCCAGAATGCTGAGTACGGTAGGACGTCAAGCTCGGGTGCTGAGGATAGTAATAGCTGACACAGTTAGGCCAGTCCATTGAGTGCAATAGCAGCTGAGTATGAGTAGGCCAGAATGCTGAGTACAGTAGGACATCAAGCTCGGGTGCTGAGGATAGTAATAGCTGACACATTTAGGCCAGTCCATTGACTGCAATAGCAGCTGAATATGAGCATGCCAGAATGCTGAGTACAGTAGGATCTCAAGCTCGGGTGCTGACGATAGTAATAGCTGACACAGTTAGGCCATTCCATTGAGTGCAATAACAGTTGAGCCTGAGCATGCCAGAATACTGAGAACAGTAGGACCTCAAGCTTGGCTGCTGACGATAGTAATAGCTGACACAGTTAGGCCAATCCATTGAGTGCAATAGCAGCTGAGTATGAGTATGCCAGATTGCTGAGTACAGTAGGGCCTCAAGCTCGGGAGCTGAGGATAGTAATAGCTGACACGGTTAGGCCAGTCCATTGAGTGCAATAGCAGCTTAGTATGACTATGCCAGAATGCTGAGTACAGTAGGACTTCAAGCTCGGGTGCTGACGATAGTAATAGCTGACACAGTTAGGCCAGTCCATTGAGTGCGATAGCAGCTGAGTCTGACCATGCCATAAGGCTGAGTACGGTAGTACCTCAAGCTCGGGTGCTGAGGATAGTAATAGCTGACACGGTTAGGCCAGTCCATTGAGTGCAATAGCAGCTGAGAATAAGTATGCCAGAATGCTGAATGCGGTAGGACCTCAAGCTCAGGTGCTGAGGATAGTAATATCTGACACCGTTAGGCCAGTCCATTGAGTGCAATAGCAGATGAGAATGAGTATGCCAGAATGCTGAGTACAGTAGGACCTCAAGCTCGGGTGCTGACGATAGTAATAGCTGACACAGTTAGGCCAGTGCATGGAGTGCACAGCAGCTGAGTATGAGTATGCCAGAAGGCTGAGTACAATAGGACCTCAAGCTCGGGTGTTGATGATAGTAATAGCTGCCACAGTTAGGCCAGTCCATTGTGTGCAATAGCAGCTGAGTATGAGTATGCCAGAATGCTGAGTACGATAGGACCTCAAGCTCGGGTGCTGACTATAGTAATGGCTGACAGAGTTAGGCCAGTCCATTGAGTGCAATACCAGCTGAATATGAGCATGCCAGAATGCTGAGTACGATAGGACCTCAAGTTCGGGTGCTGAGGATAGTAATAGCTGACACGGTTAGGCCAGTCCATTGAGTGCAATAGCAGCTGAGTATGAGTATGCCAGAAGCTTGGGTTCTGACGATAGTAATAGCTGACACAGTTAGGCCAGTCCATTGAAAGCAATAGCAGCTGAGTATGAGCATGCCAGAACGCTGAGTACGGTAGGACCTCAAGCTCGGGTGCTGAGGATAGTAATAGCTGACACAGTTACGCCAGTCCATTGAGTACAATAGAAGCTGAGTATGAGTAGGCCAGAATACTGAGTACGGGAGGACCTCAAGCTCGGGTGCTGACAATAGTAATAGCTGACACAGTTAGCCCAGTCCATTGAGTGCAATGGCAGCTGAGTATGAGCATGCCAGAATGCTGAGTAGGTATGACCTCAAGCCCGGGTGCTGAGGATAGTAATAGCTGACACGGTTAGGCCAGTCCATTGAGTGCAATAGCAGCTGAGAATGACTATGCCAGAATGCTGAGTACAGTAGGACCTCAAGCTCGGGTGCTGACGATAGTAATAGCTGACACAGTTAGGCCAGTCCATTGAGTGCAACAGCAGCTGAGTATGAGTATGCCAGAAGGCTGAGTACAATAGGACCTCAAGCTCGGGTGCTGATGATAGTAATAGCTGCCACGGTTAGGCCAGTCCATTGTGTGCAATAGTAGCTGAGTATGAGTATGCCAGAAGCTTGGGTTCTGACGATAGTAATAGCTGACACAGTTAGGCCAGTCCATTGAATGCAATAGCAGCTTAGTATGAGCATGCCAGAACGCTGAGTACGGTAGGACCTCAAGCTCTGGTGCTGAGGATAGTAATAGCTGACACAGTTACGCCAGTCCATTGAGTGCAATAGCAGCTGAGTATGAGTAGGCCAGAATACTGAGTACGGGAGGACCTCAAGCTCGGGTGCTGACGATAGTAATAGCTGACACAGTTAGCCCAGTCCATTGAGTGCAATAGCAGCTGAGTATGAGTATGCCAGAATGCTGAATGCGGTAGGACGTCAAGCTTGGGTGCTGAGGATAGTAATAGCTGACACGGTTAGGCCAGTCCATTGAGTGCAATAGCAGCTGCGTATGAGCATGCCAGAATGCTGAATGCGGTAGGAGCTCAAGCTCGTGTGCTGAGGATAATAATAGCTGACCCATTTAGGCCAGTCCATTGAGTGCAATAGCAACTGAGTATGAGCATGCCAGAATGCTGAGTACAGTAGGATCTCAAGCTCGGGTGCTGACAATAGTAATAGCTGACACAGTTAGGCCATTCCATTGAGTGCAATAACAGTTGAGCATGAGCATGCCAGAATACTGAGTACAGTAGGACCTCAAGCTTGGCTGCTGACGATAGTAATAGCTGACACAGTTAGGCCAGTCCATTGAGTGCAATAGCAGCTGAGTATGAGTATGCGAGAATGCTGAATGCGGTAGGACATCAAGCTCGGGTGCTGAGGATAATAATAGCTGACATGGTTAGGCCAGTCCATTGAGTGCATAAGCAGCTCAGTATGTGTATGCCAGAATGCTGAGTACAGTAGGACCTCAAGTTCGGGGGCTGACGATAGTAATAGCTGACACAGTTAGGCCAGTCCATTGAGTGCAATAGCAGCTGAGTATGAGTAGGCCAGAATGCTGAGTACGGGAGGACCTCAAGCTCGGGTGCTGAGGATAGTAATAGCTGACACAGTTAGGCCAGTCCATTGAGTACAATAGCAGCTGAGTATGAGTATGCCAGAATGCTGAATGCGGTAGGACGTCAAGCTTTGGTGCTGAGGATAGTAATAGCTGACACGGTTAGGTGAGTCCATTGAGTGCAATAGCAGCTGAGTATGAGCATGCCAGAATGCTGAGTACGGTAGGACGTCAAGCTCGGGTGCTGAGGATAGTAATAGCTGACACAGTTAGGCCAGTCCATTGAGTGCAATAGCAGCTGAGTATGAGTAGGCCAGAATGCTGAGTACGGTAGGACCTCAAGCTCGGGTGCTGAGGATAGTAATAGCTAACACAGTTAGGCCAGTCCATTGAGTGCAATAGCAGCTGAGTATGAGTATGCCAGAATGCTGAATGCGGTAGGACGTCAAGCTCGGGTGCTGAGGATAGTGTTAGCTGACACGGTTAGGCCAGTCCATTGAGTGCAATAGCAGCTGAGTATGAGCATGCCAGAATGCTGAATGCGGTAGGACGTCAAGCTTGGGTGCTGAGGATAGTAATAGCTGACACGGTTAGGCCAGTCCATTGAGTGCAATAGCAGCTGAGTATGAGCATGCCAGAATGCTGAGTACGGTAGGAGCTCAAGCTCGTGTGCTGAGGATAATAATCGCTGACACATTTAGGCCAGTCCATTGAGTGCAATAGCAGCTGAATATGAGCATGCTAGAATGCTGAGTACAGTAGGATCTCAAGCTCGGGTGCTGACGATAGTAATAGCTGACACAGTTAGGCCATTCCATTGAGTGCAATAACAGTTGAACCTGAGCATGCCAGAATACTGAGAACAGTAGGACCTCAAGCTTGGCTGCTGACGATAGTAATAGCTGACACAGTTAGGATAATCCATTGAGTGCAATAGCAGCTGAGTATGAGTATGCCAGAATGCTGAGTACAGTAGGACCTCAAGCTCGGGAGCTGAGGATAGTAATAGCTGACACGGTTAGGCCAGTCCATTGAGTGCAATAGCAGCTGAGTATGACTATGCCAGAATGCTGAGTACAGTAGGACTTCAAGCTCGGGTGCTGACGATAGTAATAGCTCCAGTTAGGCCAGTCCATTGAGTGCGATAGCAGCTGAGTCTGACGATGACATAAGGCTGAGTACGGTAGTACCTCAAGCTCGGGTGCTGAGGATAGTAATAGCTGACACGGTTAGGCCAGTCCATTGAGTGCAATAGCAGCTGAGAATAAGTATGCCAGAATGCTGAATGCGGTAGGACCTCAAGCTCAGGTGCTGAGGATAGTAATAGCTGACACCGTTAGGTCAGTCCATTGAGTGCAATAGCAGCTGAGAATGAGTATGCCAGAATGCTGAGTACAGTAGGACCTCAAGCTCGGGTGCTGACGATAGTAATAGCTGACACAGTTAGGCCAGTGCATGGAGTGCACAGCAGCTGAGTATGAGTATGCCAGAAGGCTGAGTACAATAGGACCTCAAGCTCGGGTGCAGATGATAGTAATAGCTGCCACAGTTAGGCCAGTCCATTGTGTGCAATAGCAGCTTAGTATGAGTATGCCAGAATGCTGAGTACGATAGGACCTGAAGCTCGGGTGCTGACTATAGTAATAGCTGACAGAGTTAGGCCAGTCCATTGAGTGCAATACCAGCTGAGTACGAGCATGCCAGAATGCTGAGTACGATAGGACCTCAAGTTCGGGTGCTGAGGATAGTAATAGCTGACACGGTTAGGCCAGTCCATTGAGTGCAATAGCAGCTGAGTATGAGTATGCCAGAAGCTTGGGTTCTGACGATAGTAATAGCTGACACAGTTAGGCCAGTCCATTGAAAGCAATAGCAGCTGAGTATGAGCATGCCAGAACGCTGAGTACGGTAGAACCTCAAGCTCGGGTGCTGAGGATAGTAATAGCTGACACAGTTACGCCAGTCCATTGAGTGCAATAGAAACTGAGTATGAGTAGGCCAGAATACTGAGTACGGGAGGACCTCAAGCTCGGGTGCTGACGATAGTAATAGCTGACACAGTTAGCCCAGTCCATTGAGTGCAATAGCAGCTGAGTATGAGCATGCCAGAATGCTGAGTACGGTATGACCTGAAGCTCGGGTGCTGAGGATAGTAATAGCTGACACGGTTAGGCCAGTCCATTGAGTGCAACAGCATCTGAGTATGAGTATGCCAGAAGGCTGAGAACAATAGGACCTCAAGCTCGGGTGCTGATGATAGTAATAGCTGCCACGGTTAGGCCAGTCCATTGTGTGCAATAGCAGCTGAGTATTAGTATGCCAGAAGCTTGGGTTCTGACGATAGTAATAGCTGACACAGTTAGGCCAGTCCATTGAATGCAATAGCAGCTGAGTATGAGCATGCCAGAACGCTGAGTACGGTAGGACCTCAAGCTCGGGTGCTGAGGATAGTAATAGCTGACACAGTTACGCCAGTCCATTGAGTGCAAAAGCAGCTGAGTATGAGTAGGCCAGAATACTGAGTACGGGAGGACCTCAAGCTCGGGTGCTGATGATAGTAATAGCTGACACAGTTAGCCCAGTCCATTGAGTGCAATAGCAGCTGAGTATGAGTATGCCAGAATGCTGAATGCGGTAGGACGTCAAGCTTGGGTGCTGAGGATAGTAATAGCTGACAGAGTTAGGCCAGTCCATTGAGTGCAATAGCAGCTGAGTATGAGTATGCCACAATGCTGAGTACAGTAGGACCTCAAGCTCGGGGGCTGACGATGGGTAATAGCTGACACAGTTAGGCCAGTCCATTGAGTGCAATAGCGGCTGAGTATGAGTATGCCAGAATGCTGAGTACCATAGGACCTAAAGCTCGGGTGCTGACGATAGTAATAGCTGACACAGTTAGGCCAGTCCATTGAGTTTAGTTTAGTTTAGTTTATTATTTGATGATGCGCTCCAAACCCTGGGGTAGCTGGGCGCAGCCGTAACAAGAATGCTTAAGCTTGGTTACATACAGTAAATGCATACATGTTATTACATATAGTATTTTCAGTACAAATATACAAACTGTTAGGACACATCACACGGGGGGAAAGGGATAATCTATCTTACAATTTTCAGGGAAGTACAGGTTTCAGAGTATTTACATGCATTAATCCAAAGGTCTAGAGCCGGGGACCAGATTAGTGGGTATCATTAGTCCGAAGCCAACTTTTCACTTTACATCTGAATCTCGAATATTGTTGATCAACTCTTAGTGCAGATGGAAGTTCAATAACAGCTGAGTATGAGCAAGCCAGAATGCTGAGTACGGTAGGACCTCAAGTTCAGATGCTGACGATAGTAACAGCTGACACAGTTAGGCCAGTCCATTGAGTGCAATAGCAGCTGAGTATGAGTAGGCCAGAATGCTGAGTATGGTAGGACCTCAAGCTCGGGTGCTGAGGATAGTAATAGCTAACACAGTTAGGCCAGTCCATTGAGTGCAATAGCAGCTGAGTATGAGTATGCCAGAATGCTGAATGCGGTAGGACGTCAAGCTCGGGTGCTGAGGAGAGTAATAGCTGACACAGTTACGCCAGTCCATTGAGTGCAATAGCAGCTGAGTAGGAGCATGCCAGAATGCTGAATGCGGTAGGACGTCAAGCTTGGGTGCTGAGGATAGTAATAGCTGACACGGTTAGGCCAGTCCATTGAGTGCAATAGCAGCTGAGTATGAGCATGCCAGAATGCTGAGTACAGTAGGAGCTCAAGCTCGTGTGCTGAGGATAATAATAGCTGACAGAGTTAGGCCAGTCCATTGAGTGCAAAAGCAGCTGAGTATGAGTAGGCCAGAATACTGAGTACGGGAGGACCTCAAGCTCGGGTGCTGATGATAGTAATAGCTGACACAGTTAGCCCAGTCCATTGAGTGCAATAGCAGCTGAGTATGAGTATGCCAGAATGCTGAATGCGGTAGGACGCCAAGCTTGGGTGCTGAGGATAGTAATAGCTGACAGAGTTAGGCCAGTCCATTGAGTGCAATAGCAGCTGAGTATGAGTATGCCACAATGCTGAGTACAGTAGGACCTCAAGCTCGGGGGCTGACGATGGGTAATAGCTGACACAGTTAGGCCAGTCCATTGAGTGCAATAGCAGCTGAGTATGAGTAGGCCAGAATGCTGAATGCGGTAGGACGTCAAGCTCGGGTGCTGAGGAGAGTAATAGCTGACACAGTTACGCCAGTCCATTGAGTGCAATAGCAGCTGAGTAGGAGCATGCCAGAATGCTGAATCCGGTAGGACGTCAAGCTTGGGTGCTGAGGATAGTAATAGCTGACACGGTTAGGCCAGTCCATTGAGTGCAATAGCAGCTGAGTATGAGCATGCCAGAATGCTGAGTACAGTAGGAGCTCAAGCTCGTGTGCTGAGGATAATAATAGCTGACACATTTTGGCCAGTCCATTGAGTGCAATAGCAGCTGAATATGAGCATGCCAGAATGCTGAGTACAGTAGGATCTCAAGCTAGGGTGCTGACGATAGTAATAGCTGACACAGTTAGGCCATTCCATTGAGTGCAATAACAGTTGAGCCTGAGCATGCCAGAATACTGAGTACAGTATGACCTCAAGCTTGGCTGCTGACGATAGTAATAGCTGACACAGTTAGGCCAATCCATTGAGTGCAATAGCAGCTGAGTATGAGTATGCCAGAATGCTGAGTACGATAGGACCTGAAGCTCGGGTGCTGACTATAGTAATAGCTGACAGAGTTAGGCCAGTCCATTGAGTGCAATACCAGCTGAGTACGAGCATGCCAGAATGCTGAGTACGATAGGACCTCAAGTTCGGGTGCTGAGGATAGTAATAGCTGACACGGTTAGGCCAGTCCATTGAGTGCAATAGCAGCTGAGTATGAGTATGCCAGAAGCTTGGGTTCTGACGATAGTAATAGCTGACACAGTTAGGCCAGTCCATTGAAAGCAATAGCAGCTGAGTATGAGCATGCCAGAACGCTGAGTACGGTAGAACCTCAAGCTCGGGTGCTGAGGATAGTAATAGCTGACACAGTTACGCCAGTCCATTGAGTGCAATAGAAACTGAGTATGCGTAGGCCAGAATACTGAGTACGGGAGGACCTCAAGCTCGGGTGCTGACGATAGTAATAGCTGACACAGTTAGCCCAGTCCATTGAGTGCAATAGCAGCTGAGTATGAGCATGCCAGAATGCTGAGTACGGTATGACCTGAAGCTCGGGTGCTGAGGATAGTAATAGCTGACACGGTTAGGCCAGTCCATTGAGTGCAACAGCATCTGAGTATGAGTATGCCAGAAGGCTGAGTACAATAGGACCTCAAGCTCGGGTGCTGATGATAGTAATAGCTGCCACGGTTAGGCCAGTCCATTGTGTGCAATAGCAGCTGAGTATTAGTATGCCAGAAGCTTGGGTTCTGACGATAGTAATAGCTGACACAGTTAGGCCAGTCCATTGAATGCAATAGCAGCTGAGTATGAGCATGCCAGAACGCTGAGTACGGTAGGACCTCAAGCTCGGGTGCTGAGGATAGTAATAGCTGACACAGTTACGCCAGTCCATTGAGTGCAAAAGCAGCTGAGTATGAGTAGGCCAGAATACTGAGTACGGGAGGACCTCAAGCTCGGGTGCTGATGATAGTAATAGCTGACACAGTTAGCCCAGTCCATTGAGTGCAATAGCAGCTGAGTATGAGTATGCCAGAATGCTGAATGCGGTAGGACGTCAAGCTTGGGTGCTGAGGATAGTAATAGCTGACAGAGTTAGGCCAGTCCATTGAGTGCAATAGCAGCTGAGTATGAGTATGCCACAATGCTGAGTACAGTAGGACCTCAAGCTCGGGGGCTGACGATGGGTAATAGCTGACACAGTTAGGCCAGTCCATTGAGTGCAATAGCGGCTGAGTATGAGTATGCCAGAATGCTGAGTACCATAGGACCTAAAGCTCGGGTGCTGACGATAGTAATAGCTGACACAGTTAGGCCAGTCCATTGAGTTTAGTTTAGTTTAGTTTATTATTTGATGATGCGCTCCAAACCCTGGGGTAGCTGGGCGCAGCCGTAACAAGAATGCTTAAGCTTGGTTACATACAGTAAATGCATACATGTTATTACATATAGTATTTTCAGTACAAATATACAAACTGTTAGGACACATCACACGGGGGGAAAGGGATAATCTATCTTACAATTTTCAGGGAAGTACAGGTTTCAGAGTATTTACATGCATTAATCCAAAGGTCTAGAGCCGGGGACCAGATTAGTGGGTATCATTAGTCCGAAGCCAACTTTTCACTTTACATCTGAATCTCGAATATTGTTGATCAACTCTTAGTGCAGATGGAAGTTCAATAACAGCTGAGTATGAGCAAGCCAGAATGCTGAGTACGGTAGGACCTCAAGTTCAGATGCTGACGATAGTAACAGCTGACACAGTTAGGCCAGTCCATTGAGTGCAATAGCAGCTGAGTATGAGTAGGCCAGAATGCTGAGTATGGTAGGACCTCAAGCTCGGGTGCTGAGGATAGTAATAGCTAACACAGTTAGGCCAGTCCATTGAGTGCAATAGCAGCTGAGTATGAGTATGCCAGAATGCTGAATGCGGTACGACGTCAAGCTCGGGTGCTGAGGAGAGTAATAGCTGACACAGTTATGCCAGTCCATTGAGTGCAATAGCAGCTGAGTAGGAGCATGCCAGAATGCTGAATGCGGTAGGACGTCAAGCTTGGGTGCTGAGGATAGTAATAGCTGACACGGTTAGGCCAGTCCATTGAGTGCAATAGCAGCTGAGTATGAGCATGCCAGAATGCTGAGTACAGTAGGAGCTCAAGCTCGTGTGCTGAGGATAATAATAGCTGACACATTTTGGCCAGTCCATTGAGTGCAATAGCAGCTGAATATGAGCATGCCAGAATGCTGAGTACAGTAGGATCTCAAGCTCGGGTGCTGACGATAGTAATAGCTGACACAGTTAGGCCATTCCATTGAGTGCAATAACAGTTGAGCCTGAGCATGCCAGAATACTGAGTACAGTATGACCTCAAGCTTGGCTGCTGACAATAGTAATAGCTGACACAGTTAGGCCAATCCATTGAGTGCAATAGCAGCTGAGTATGAGTATGCCAGAATGCTGAGTACAGTAGTACCTCAAGCTCGGGAGCTGAGGATAGTAATAGCTGACACAGTTAGGCCAGTCCATTGAGTGCGATAGCAGCTGAGTCTGACCATGCCAGAATGCTGAGTACGGTAGGACGTCAAGCTTGGGTGCTAAGGATAGTAATAGCTGACAGAGTTAGGCCAGTCCATTGAGTGCAATAGCAGCTGAGTATGAGTATGCCACAATGCTGAGGAGAGTAGGACTTCAAGCTCGGGGGCTGACGATGGGTAATAGCTGACACAGTTAGGCCAGTCCATTGAGTGCAATAGCGGCTGAGTATGAGTATGCCAGAATGCTGAGTACCATAGGACCTAAAGCTCGGGTGCTGACGATAGTAATAGCTGACACAGTTAGGCCAGTCCATTGAGTTTAGTTTAGTTTAGTTTATTATTTGATGATGCGCTCCAAACCCTGGGGTAGCTGGGCGCAGCCGTAACAAGAATTCTTAAGCTTGGTTCCATACAGTAAATGCATACATGTTATTACATACAGTATTTTCAGTACAAATATACAAACTGTTAGGACACATCACACGGGGGGAAAGGGATAATCTATCTTACAATTTTCAGGGAAGTACAGGTTTCAGAGTATTTACATGCATTAATCCAAAGGTCTAGAGCCGGGGACCAGATTAGTGGGTATCATTAGTCCGAAGCCAACTTTTCACTTTACATCTGAATTTCGAATATGGTTGATCAACTCTTAGTGCAGATGGAAGTTCAATAACATCTGAGTATGAGCAAGCCAGAATGCTGAGTACGGTAGGACCTCAAGTTCAGATACTGACGATAGTAACAGCTGACACAGTTAGGCCAGTCCATTGAGTGCAATAGCAGCTGAGTATGAGTAGGCCAGAATGCTGAGTATGGTAGGACCTCAAGCTCGGGTGCTGAGGATAGTAATAGCTAACACAGTTAGGCCAGTCCATTGAGTGCAATAGCAGCTGAGTATGAGTATGCCAGAATGCTGAATGCGGTCGGACGTCAAGCTCGGGTGCTGAGGAGAGTAATAGCTGACACGGTTAGGCCAGTCCATTGAGTGCAATAGCAGCTGAGTATGAGCATGCCAGAATGCTGAATGCGGTAGGACGTCAAGCTTGGGTGCAGAGGATAGTAATAGCTGACACGGTAAGGCCAGTCCATTGAGTGCAATAGCAGCTCAGTATGAGCATGCCAGAATGCTGAGTACAGTAGGAGCTCAAGCTCGTGTGCTGAGGATAATAATAGCTGACACATTTAGGCCAGTCCATTGAGTGCAATAGCAGCTGAATATGAGCATGCCAGAATGCTGAGTACAGTAGGATCTCAAGCTCGGGTGCTGACGATAGTAATAGCTGACACAGTTAGGCCATTCCATTGAGTGCAATAACGGTTGAGCCTGAGCATGCCAGAATACTGAGTACAGTTGGACCTCAAGCTTGGCTGCTGAAGATAGTAATAGCTGACACAGTTAGGCCAATCCATTGAGTGCAATAGCAGCTGAGTATGAGTATGCCAGAATGCTGAGTACAGTAGGACCTCAAGCTCGGAAGCTGAGGATAGTAATAGCTGACACGGTTAGGCCAGTCCATTGAGTGCAATAGCAGCTGAGTATGACTATGCCAGAATGCTGAGTACAGTAGGACTTCAAGCTCGGGTGCTGACGATAGTAATAGCTGACACAGTTAGGCCAGTCCATTGAGTGCGATAGCAGCTGAGTCTGACCATGCCAGAATGCTGAGTATGGTAGGACCTCAAGCTCGGGTGCTGAGGATAGTAATAGCTGACACGGTTAGGCCAGTCCATTGAGTGCAATAGCAGCTGAGAATGAGTATGCCAGAATGCTGAGTACAGTAGGACCTCAAGCTTGGGTGCTGACGATAGTAATAGCTGACACAGTTATGCCAGTCCATTGAGTGCAACAGCAGCTGAGTATGAGTATGCCAGAAGGCTGAGTACAATAGGACCTCAAGCTCGGGTGCTGATGATAGTAATAGCTGCCACAGTTAGGCCAGTCCATTGTGTGCAATAGCAGCTGAGTATGAGTATGCCAGAATGCTGAGTACGATAGGACCTCAAGCTCGGGTGCTGTCTATAGTAATAGCTGACAGAGTTAGGCCAGTCCATTGAGTGCAATACCAGCTGAGTATGAGTAGGCCAGAATGCTGAGTAGGATAGGACCTCAAGTTCGGGTGCTGAGGATAGTAATAGCTGACACGGTTAGGCCAGTCCATTGTGTGCAATAGCAGCTGAGTATGAGTATGCCAGAAGCTTGGGTTCTGACGATAGTAATAGCTGACACAGTTAGGCCAGTCCATTGAATGCAATAGCAGCTGAGTATGAGCATGCCAGAACGCTGAGTACGGTAGGACCTCAAGCTCGGGTGCTGAGGATAGTAATAGCTGACACAGTTACGCCAGTCCATTGAGTGCAATAGCAGCTGAGTATGAGTAGGCCAGAATACTGAGTATGGGAGTACCTCAAGCTCGGGTGCTGACGATAGTAATAGCTGACACAGTTAGCCCAGTCCATTGAGTGCAATAGCAGCTGAGTATGAGTATGCCAGAATGCTGAATGCGGTAGGACGTCAAGCTTGGGTGCTGAGGATAGTAATAGCTGACAGAGTTAGGCCAGTCCATTGAGTGCAATAGCAGCTGAGTATGAGTATGCCACAATGCTGAGTACAGTAGGACCTCAAGCTCGGGGGCTGACGATGGGTAATAGCTGACACAGTTAGGCCAGTCCATTGAGTGCAATAGCGGCTGAGTATGAGTATGCCAGAATGCTGAGTACCATAGGACCTAAAGCTCGGGTGCTGACGATAGTAATAGCTGACACAGTTAGGCCAGTCCATTGAGTTTAGTTTAGTTTAGTTTATTATTTGATGATGCGCTCCAAACCCTGGGGTAGCTGGGCGCAGCCGTAACAAGAATGCTTAAGCTTGGTTACATACAGTAAATGCATACATGTTATTACATACAGTATTTTCAGTACAAATATACAAACTGTTAGGACACATCACACGGGGGGAAAGGGATAATCTATTTTACAATTTTCAGGGAAGTACAGGTTTCAGAGTATTTACATGCATTAATCCAAAGGTCTAGAGCCGGGGACCAGATTAGTGGGTATCATTAGTCCGAAGCCAACTTTTCACTTTACATCTGAATCTCGAATATGGTTGATCAACTCTTAGTGCAGATGGAAGTTCAATAACAGCTGAGTATGAGCAAGCCAGAATGCTGAGTACGGTAGGACCTCAAGTTCAGATGCTGACGATAGTAACAGCTGACACAGTTAGGCCAGTCCATTGAGTGCAATAGCAGCTGAGTATGAGTAGGCCAGAATGCTGAGTATGGTAGGACCTCAAGCTCGGGTGCTGAGGATAGTAATAGCTAACACAGTTAGGCCAGTCCATTGAGTGCATTACCAGCTGAGTATGAGTATGCCAGAATGCTGAGTCGGATAGGACCTCAAGTTCGGGTGCTGAGGATAGTAATTGCTGACACGGTTAGGCCAGTCCATTGTGTGCAATAGCAGCTGAGTATGAGTATGCCAGAAGCTTGGGTTCTGACGATAGTAATAGCTGACACAGTTAGGCCAGTCCATTGAATGCAATAGCAGCTGAGTATGAGCATGCCAGAACGCTGAGTACGGTAGGACCTCAAGCTCGGGTGCTGAGGATAGTAATAGCTGACACAGTTACGCCAGTCCATTGAGTGCAATAGCAGCTGAGTATGAGTAGGCCAGAATACTGAGTACGGGAGTACCTCAAGCTCGGGTGCTGACGATAGTAATAGCTGACACAGTTAGCCCAGTCCATTGAGTGCAATAGCAGCTGAGTATGAGTATGCCAGAATGCTGAATGCGGTAGGACGTCAAGCTTGGGTGCTGAGGATAGTAATAGCTGACAGAGTTAGGCCAGTCCATTGAGTGCAATAGCAGCTGAGTATGAGTATGCCACAATGCTGAGTACAGTAGGACCTCAAGCTCGGGGGCTGACGATGGGTAATAGCTGACACAGTTAGGCCAGTCCATTGAGTGCAATAGCGGCTGAGTATGAGTATGCCAGAATGCTGAGTACCATAGGACCTAAAGCTCGGGTGCTGACGATAGTAATAGCTGACACAGTTAGGCCAGTCCATTGAGTTTAGTTTAGTTTAGTTTATTATTTGATGATGCGCTCCAAACCCTGGGGTAGCTGGGCGCAGCCGTAACAAGAATGCTTAAGCTTGGTTACATACAGTAAATGCATACATGTTATTACATACAGTATTTTCAGTACAAATATACAAACTGTTAGGACACATCACACGGGGGGAAAGGGATAATCTATTTTACAATTTTCAGGGAAGTACAGGTTTCAGAGTATTTACATGCATTAATCCAAAGGTCTAGAGCCGGGGACCAGATTAGTGGGTATCATTAGTCCGAAGCCAACTTTTCACTTTACATCTGAATCTCGAATATGGTTGATCAACTCTTAGTGCAGATGGAAGTTCAATAACAGCTGAGTATGAGCAAGCCAGAATGCTGAGTACGGTAGGACCTCAAGTTCAGATGCTGACGATAGTAACAGCTGACACAGTTAGGCCAGTCCATTGAGTGCAATAGCAGCTGAGTATGAGTAGGCCAGAATGCTGAGTATGGTAGGACCTCAAGCTCGGGTGCTGAGGATAGTAATAGCTAACACAGTTAGGACAGTCCATTGAGTGCAATAGCAGCTGAGTATGAGTATGCCAGAATGCTGAATGCGGTAGGACGTCAAGCTCGGGTGCTGAGGAGAGTAATAGCTGACACAGTTACGCCAGTCCATTGAGTGCAATAGCAGCTGAGTATGAGCATGCCAGAATGCTGAGTACAGTAGGAGCTCAAGCTCGTGTGCTGAGGATAATAATAGCTGACACATTTAGGCCAGTCCATTGAGTGCAATAGCAGCTGAATATGAGCATGCCAGAATGCTGAGTACAGTAGGATCTCAAGCTCGGGTGCTGACGATAGTAATAGCTGACACAGTTAGGCCATTCCATTGAGTGCAATAACAGTTGAGCCTGAGCATGCCAGAATACTGAGTACAGTAGGACCTCAAGCTTGGCTGCTGACGATAGTAATAGCTGACACAGTTAGGCCAATCCATTGAGTGCAATAGCAGCTGAGTATGAGTATGCCAGAATGCTGAGTACAGTAGGACCTCAAGCTCGGGAGCTGAGGATAGTAATAGCTGACACAGTTAGGCCAGTCCATTGAGTGTGATAGCAGCTGAGTCTGACCATGCCAGAATGCTGAGTACGGTAGGACGTCAAGCTTGGGTGCTGAGGATAGTAATAGCTGACAGAGTTAGGCCAGTCCATTGAGTGCAATAGCAGCTGAGTATGAGTATGCCACAATGCTGAGTAGAGTAGGACTTCAAGCTCGGGGGCTGACGATGGGTAATAGCTGACACAGTTAGGCCAGTCCATTGAGTGCAATAGCGGCTGATTATGAGTATGCCAGAATGCTGAGTACCATAGGACCTAAAGCTCGGGTGCTGACGATAGTAATAGCTGACACAGTTAGGCCAGTCCATTGAGTTTAGTTTAGTTTAGTTTATTATTTGATGATGCGCTCCAAACCCTGGGGTAGCTGGGCGCAGCCGTAACAAGAATTCTTAAGCTTGGTTCCATACAGTAAATGCATACATGTTATTACATACAGTATTTTCAGTACAAATATACAAACTGTTAGGACACATCACACGGGGGGAAAGGGATAATCTATCTTACAATTTTCAGGGAAGTACAGGTTTCAGAGTATTTACATGCATTAATCCAAAGGTCTAGAGCCGGGGACCAGATTAGTGGGTATCATTAGTCCGAAGCCAACTTTTCACTTTACATCTGAATTTCGAATATGGTTGATCAACTCTTAGTGCAGATGGAAGTTCAATAACAGCTGAGTATGAGCAAGCCAGAATGCTGAGTACGGTAGGACCTGAAGTTCAGATACTGACGATAGTAACAGCTGACACAGTTAGGCCAGTCCATTGAGTGCAATAGCAGCTGAGTATGAGTAGGCCAGAATGCTGAGTATGGTAGGACCACAAGCTCGGGTGCTGAGGATAGTAATAGCTAACACAGTTAGGCCAGTCCATTGAGTGCAATAGCAGCTGAGTATGAGTATGCCAGAATGCTGAATGCGGTCGGACGTCAAGCTCGGGTGCTGAGGAGAGTAATAGCTGACACGGTTAGGCCAGTCCATTGAGTGCAATAGCAGCTGAGTATGAGCATGCCAGAATGCTGAATGCGGTAGGACGTCAAGCCTGGGTGCAGAGGATAGTAATAGCTGACACGGTAAGGCCAGTCCATTGAGTGCAATAGCAGCTCAGTATGAGCATGCCAGAATGCTGAGTACGGTAGGAGCTCAAGCTCGTGTGCTGAGGATAATAATAGCTGACACATTTAGGCCAGTCCATTGAGTGCAATAGCAGCTGAATATGAGCATGCCAGAATGATGAGTACAGTAGGATCTCAAGCTCGGGTGCTGACGATAGTAATAGCTGACACAGTTAGGCCATTCCATTGAGTGCAATAACGGTTGAGCCTGAGCATGCCAGAATACTGAGTACAGTTGGACCTCAAGCTTGGCTGCTGAAGATAGTAATAGCTGACACAGTTAGGCCAATCCATTGAGTGCAATAGCAGCTGAGTATGAGTATGCCACAATGCTGAGTACAGTAGGACCTCACGCTCGGGGGCTGACGATGGGTAATAGCTGACACAGTTAGGCCAGTCCATTGAGTGCAATAGCGGCTGAGTATGAGTATGCCAGAATGCTGAGTACCATAGGACCTAAAGCTCGGGTGCTGACGATAGTAATAGCTGACACAGTTAGGCCAGTCCATTGAGTTTAGTTTAGTTTAGTTTATTATTTGATGATGCGCTCCAAACCCTGGGGTAGCTGGGCGCAGCCGTAACAAGAATGCTTAAGCTTGGTTACATACAGTAAATGCATACATGTTATTACATACAGTATTTTCAGTACAAATATACAAACTGTTAGGACACATCACACGGGGGGAAAGGGATAATCTATTTTACAATTTTCAGGGAAGTACAGGTTTCAGAGTATTTACATGCATTAATCCAAAGGTCTAGAGCTGGGGACCAGATTAGTGGGTATCATTAGTCCGAAGCCAACTTTTCACTTTACATCTGAATCTCGAATATGGTTGATCAACTCTTAGTGCAGATGGAAGTTCAATAACAGCTGAGTATGAGCAAGCCAGAATGCTGAGTACGGTAGGACCTCAAGTTCAGATGCTGACGATAGTAACAGCTGACACAGTTAGGCCAGTCCATTGAGTGCAATAGCAGCTGAGTATGAGTAGGCCAGAATGCTGAGTATGGTAGGACCTCAAGCTCGGGTGCTGAGGATAGTAATAGCTAACACAGTTAGGCCAGTCCATTGAGTGCAATAGCAGCTGAGTATGAGTATGCCAGAATGCTGAATGCGGTAGGACGTCAAGCTCGGGTGCTGAGGAGAGTAATAGCTGACACAGTTACGCCAGTCCATTGAGTGCAATAGCAGCTGAGTATGAGCATGCCAGAATGCTGAATGCGGTAGGACGTCAAGCTTGGGTGCTGAGGATAGTAATAGCTGACACGGTTAGGTCAGTCCATTGAGTGCAATAACAGCTGAGTATGAGCAAGCCAGAATGCTGAGTACGGTAGGACCTCAAGTTCAGATGCTGACGATAGTAACAGCTGACACAGTTAGGCCAGTCCATTGAGTGCAATAGCAGCTGAGTATGAGTAGGCCAGAATGCTGAGTATGGTAGGACCTCAAGCTCGGGTGCTGAGGATAGTAATAGCTAACACAGTTAGGCCAGTCCATTGAGTGCAATAGCAGCTGAGTATGAGTATGCCAGAATGCTGAATGCGGTAGGACGTCAAGCTCGGGTGCTGAGGAGAGTAATAGCTGACACAGTTACGCCAGTCCATTGAGTGCAATAGCAGCTGAGTATGAGCATGCCAGAATGCTGAATGCGGTAGGACGTCAAGCTTGGGTGCTGAGGATAGTAATAGCTGACACGGTTAGGTCAGTCCATTGAGTGCAATAGCAGCTGAGTATGAGCATGCCAGAATGCTGAGTACAGTAGGAGCTCAAGCTCGTGTGCTGAGGATAATAATAGCTGACACATTTAGGCCAGTCCATTGAGTGCAAAAGCAGATGAATATGAGCATACCAGAATGCTGAGTACAGTAGGATCTCAAGCTCGGGTGCTGACGATAGTAATAGCTGACACAGTTAGGCCATTCCATTGAGTGCAATAACAGTTGAGCCTGAGCATGCCAGAATACTGAGTACAGTAGGACCTCAAGCTTGGCTGCTGACGATAGTAATAGCTGACACAGTTAGGCCAATCCATTGAGTGCAATAGCAGCTGAGTATGAGTATGCCAGAATGCTGAGTACAGTAGGACCTCAAGCTCGGGAGCTGAGGATAGTAATAGCTGACACAGTTAGGCCAGTCCATTGAGTGCGATAGCAGCTGAGTCTGACCATGCCAGAATGCTGAGTACGGTAGGACGTCAAGCTTGGGTGCTGAGGATAGTAATAGCTGACAGAGTTAGGCCAGTCCATTGAGTGCAATAGCAGCTGAGTATGAGTATGCCACAATGCTGAGTAGAGTAGGACTTCAAGCTCGGGGGCTGACGATGGGTAATAGCTGACACAGTTAGGCCAGTCCATTGAGTGCAATAGCGGCTGAGTATGAGTATGCCAGAATGCTGAGTACCATAGGACCTAAAGCTCGGGTGCTGACGATAGTAATAGCTGACACAGTTAGGCCAGTCCATTGAGTTTAGTTTAGTTTAGTTTATTATTTGATGATGCGCTCCAAACCCTGGGGTAGCTGGGCGCAGCCGTAACACGAATTCTTAAGCTTGGTTCCATACAGTAAATGCATACATGTTATTACATACAGTATTTTCAGTACAAATATACAAACTGTTAGGACACATCACACGGGGGGAAAGGGATAATCTATCTTACAATTTTCAGGGAAGTACAGGTTTCAGAGTATTTACATGCATTAATCCAAAGGTCTAGAGCCGGGGACCAGATTAGTGGGTATCATTAGTCCGAAGCCAACTTTTCACTTTACATCTGAATTTCGAATATGGTTGATCAACTCTTAGTGCAGATGGAAGTTCAATAACAGCTGAGTATGAGCAAGCCAGAATGCTGAGTACGGTAGGACCTGAAGTTCAGATACTGACGATAGTAACAGCTGACACAGTTAGGCCAGTCCATTGAGTGCAATAGCAGCTGAGTATGAGTAGGCCAGAATGCTGAGTATGGTAGGACCTCAAGCTCGGGTGCTGAGGATAGTAATAGCTAACACAGTTAGGCCAGTCCATTGAGTGCAATAGCAGCTGAGTATGAGTATGCCAGAATGCTGAATGCGGTCGGACGTCAAGCTCGGGTGCTGAGGAGAGTAATAGCTGACACGGTTAGGCCAGTCCATTGAGTGCAATAGCAGCTGAGTATGAGCATGCCAGAATGCTGAGTGCGGTAGGACGTCAAGCCTGGGTGCAGAGGATAGTAATAGCTGACACGGTAAGGCCAGTCCATTGAGTGCAATAGCAGCTCAGTATGAGCATGCCAGAATGCTGAGTACGGTAGGAGCTCAAGCTCGTGTGCTGAGGATAATAATAGCTGACACATTTAGGCCAGTCCATTGAGTGCAATAGCAGCTGAATATGAGCATGCCAGAATGCTGAGTACAGTAGGATCTCAAGCTCGGGTGCTGACGATAGTAATAGCTGACACAGTTAGGCCATTCCATTGAGTGCAATAACGGTTGAGCTTGAGCATGCCAGAATACTGAGTACAGTTGGACCTCAAGCTTGGCTGCTGAAGATAGTACTAGCTGACACAGTTAGGCCAATCCATTGAGTGCAATAGCAGCTGAGTATGAGTATGCCAGAATGCTGAGTACAGTAGGACCTCAAGCTCGGAAGCTGAGGATAGTAATAGCTGACACGGTTAGGCCAGTCCATTGAGTGCAATAGCAGCTGAGTATGACTATGCCAGAATGCTGAGTACAGTAGGACTTCAAGCTCGGGTGCTGACGATAGTAATAGCTGACACAGTTAGGCCAGTCCATTGAGTGCGATAGCAGCTGAGTCTGACCATGCCAGAATGCTAAGTATGGTAGGACCTCAAGCTCGGGTGCTGAGGATAGTAATAGCTGACACGGTTAGGCCAGTCCATTGAGTGCAATAGCAGCTGAGAATGAGTATGCCAGAATGCTGAATGCGGTAGGACCTCAAGCTCAGGTGCTGAGGATAGTAATAGATGACACGGTTAGGCCAGTCCATTGAGTGCAATAGCAGCTGAGAATGAGTATGCCAGAATGCTGAGTACAGTAGGACCTCAAGCTCGGGTGCTGACGATAGTAATAGCTGACACAGTTAGGCCAGTCCATTGAGTGCAACAGCAGCTGAGTATGAGTATGCCAGAAGGCTGAGTACAATAGGACCTCAAGCTCGGGTGCTGATGATAGTAATAGCTGCCACAGTTAGGCCAGTCCATTGTGTGCAATAGCAGCTGAGTATGAGTATGCCAGAATGCTGAGTACGATAGGACCTCAAGCTCGGGTGCTGTCTATAGTAATAGCTGACAGAGTTAGGCCAGTCCATTGAGTGCAATACCAGCTGAGTATGAGTATGCCAGAATGCTGAGTAGGATAGGACCTCAAGTTCGGGTGCTGAGGATAGTAATAGCTGACACGGTTAGGCCAGTCCATTGAGTGCAATAGCAGCTGAGTATGAGTATGCCAGAAGCTTGGGTTCTGACGATAGTAATAGCTGACACAGTTAGGCCAGTCTATTGAATGCAATAGCAGCTGAGTATGAGCATGCCAGAACGCTGAGTACGGTAGGACCTCAAGCTCGGGTGCTGAGGATAGTAATAGCTGACACAGTTACGCCAGTCCATTGAGTGCAATAGAAGCTGAGTATAAGTAGTCCACAATACTGAGTACGGGAGGACCTCAAGCTCGGGTGCTGACGATAGTAATAGCTGACACAGTTAGCCCAGTCCATTGAGTGCAATAGCAGCTGAGTATGAGCATGCCAGAATGCTGAGTACGGTATGACCTCAAGCTCGGGTGCTGAGGATAGTAATAGCTGACACGGTTAGGCCAGTCCATTGAGTGCAATAGCAGCTGAGAATGAGTATGCCAGAAGGCTGAGTACAATAGGACCTCAAGCTCGGGTGCTGATGATAGTAATAGCTGCCACGGTTAGGCCAGTCCATTGTGTTCAATAGCAGCTGAGTATGAGCATGCCAGAATGCTGAGTACGGTAGGACCTCAAGTTCGGGTGCTGAGGATAGTAATAGCTGACACGGTTAGGCCAGTCCATTGAGTGCAATAGCAACTGAGTATGAGCATGCCAGAACGCTGAGTACGGTAGGACCTCAAGCTCGGGTGCTGAGGATAGTAATAGCTGACACAGTTACGCCAGTCCTTTGAGGGCAATAGCAGCTGAGTATGAGTATGCCAGACACTTGGGTTCTGACGATAGTAATAGCTGACACAGTTAGGCCAGTCCATTGAATGCAATACCAGCTGAGTATGAGCATGCCAGAACGCTGAGTACGGTAGGACCTCAAGCTCGGGTGCTGAGGATAGAAATAGCTGACACAGTTACACCAGTCCATTGAGTGCAATAGCAGCTGAGTATGAGTAGGCCAGAATACTGAGTACGTGAGGACCTCAAGCTCGGGTGCTGACGATAGTAATAGCTGACACAGTTAGCCCAGTCCATTGAGTGCAATAGCAGCTGAGTATGAGTATGCCAGAATGCTGAATGCGGTAGGAAGTCAAGCTTTGGTGCTGAGGATAGTAATAGCTGACACGGTTAGGTCAGTCCATTGAGTGCAATAGCAGCTGAGTATGAGCATGCCAGAATGCTGAGTACGGTATGACCTCAAGCTCGGGTGCTGAGGATAGTAATAGCTGAGACGGTTAGGCCAGTCCATTGAGTGCAATAGCAGCTGAGTATGAGCATGCCAGAATGCTGAGTACGGTAGGACGTCAAGCTCGGGTGCTGAGGATAGTAATAGCTGACACAGTTAGGCCAGTCCATTGAGTGCAATAGCAGCTGAGTATGAGTAGGCCAGAATGCTGAGTACAGTAGGACCTCAAGCTCGGGTGCTGAGGATAGTAATAGCTGACACATTTAGGCCAGTCCATTGACTGCAATAGCAGCTGAATATGAGCATGCCAGAATGCTGAGTACAGTAGGATCTCAAGCTCGGGTGCTGACGATAGTAATAGCTGACACAGTTAGGCCATTCCATTGAGTGCAATAACAGTTGAGCCTGAGCATGCCAGAATACTGAGAACAGTAGGACCTCAAGCTTGGCTGCTGACGATAGTAATAGCTGACACAGTTAGGCCAATCCATTGAGTGCAATAGCAGCTGAGTATGAGTATGCCAGATTGCTGAGTACAGTAGGGCCTCAAGCTCGGGAGCTGAGGATAGTAATAGCTGACACGGTTAGGCCAGTCCATTGAGTGCAATAGCAGCTTAGTATGACTATGCCAGAATGCTGAGTACAGTAGGACTTCAAGCTCGGGTGCTGACGATAGTAATAGCTGACACAGTTAGGCCAGTCCATTGAGTGCGATAGCAGCTGAGTCTGACCATGCCATAAGGCTGAGTACGGTAGTACCTCAAGCTCGGGTGCTGAGGATAGTAATAGCTGACACGGTTAGGCCAGTCCATTGAGTGCAATAGCAGCTGAGAATAAGTATGCCAGAATGCTGAATGCGGTAGGACCTCAAGCTCAGGTGCTGAGGATAGTAATATCTGACACCGTTAGGCCAGTCCATTGAGTGCAATAGCAGATGAGAATGAGTATGCCAGAATGCTGAGTACAGTAGGACCTCAAGCTCGGGTGCTGACGATAGTAATAGCTGACACAGTTAGGCCAGTGCATGGAGTGCACAGCAGCTGAGTATGAGTATGCCAGAAGGCTGAGTACAATAGGACCTCAAGCTCGGGTGTTGATGATAGTAATAGCTGCCACAGTTAGGCCAGTCCATTGTGTGCAATAGCAGCTGAGTATGAGTATGCCAGAATGCTGAGTACGATAGGACCTCAAGCTCGGGTGCTGACTATAGTAATGGCTGACAGAGTTAGGCCAGTCCATTGAGTGCAATACCAGCTGAATATGAGCATGCCAGAATGCTGAGTACGATAGGACCTCAAGTTCGGGTGCTGAGGATAGTAATAGCTGACACGGTTAGGCCAGTCCATTGAGTGCAATAGCAGCTGAGTATGAGTATGCCAGAAGCTTGGGTTCTGACGATAGTAATAGCTGACACAGTTAGGCCAGTCCATTGAAAGCAATAGCAGCTGAGTATGAGCATGCCAGAACGCTGAGTACGGTAGGACCTCAAGCTCGGGTGCTGAGGATAGTAATAGCTGACACAGTTACGCCAGTCCATTGAGTACAATAGAAGCTGAGTATGAGTAGGCCAGAATACTGAGTACGGGAGGACCTCAAGCTCGGGTGCTGACAATAGTAATAGCTGACACAGTTAGCCCAGTCCATTGAGTGCAATGGCAGCTGAGTATGAGCATGCCAGAATGCTGAGTAGGTATGACCTCAAGCCCGGGTGCTGAGGATAGTAATAGCTGACACGGTTAGGCCAGTCCATTGAGTGCAATAGCAGCTGAGAATGACTATGCCAGAATGCTGAGTACAGTAGGACCTCAAGCTCGGGTGCTGACGATAGTAATAGCTGACACAGTTAGGCCAGTCCATTGAGTGCAACAGCAGCTGAGTATGAGTATGCCAGAAGGCTGAGTACAATAGGACCTCAAGCTCGGGTGCTGATGATAGTAATAGCTGCCACGGTTAGGCCAGTCCATTGTGTGCAATAGTAGCTGAGTATGAGTATGCCAGAAGCTTGGGTTCTGACGATAGTAATAGCTGACACAGTTAGGCCAGTCCATTGAATGCAATAGCAGCTTAGTATGAGCATGCCAGAACGCTGAGTACGGTAGGACCTCAAGCTCTGGTGCTGAGGATAGTAATAGCTGACACAGTTACGCCAGTCCATTGAGTGCAATAGCAGCTGAGTATGAGTAGGCCAGAATACTGAGTACGGGAGGACCTCAAGCTCGGGTGCTGACGATAGTAATAGCTGACACAGTTAGCCCAGTCCATTGAGTGCAATAGCAGCTGAGTATGAGTATGCCAGAATGCTGAATGCGGTAGGACGTCAAGCTTGGGTGCTGAGGATAGTAATAGCTGACACGGTTAGGCCAGTCCATTGAGTGCAATAGCAGCTGAGTATGAGCATGCCAGAATGCTGAATGCGGTAGGAGCTCAAGCTCGTGTGCTGAGGATAATAATAGCTGACCCATTTAGGCCAGTCCATTGAGTGCAATAGCAACTGAGTATGAGCATGCCAGAATGCTGAGTACAGTAGGATCTCAAGCTCGGGTGCTGACAATAGTAATAGCTGACACAGTTAGGCCATTCCATTGAGTGCAATAACAGTTGAGCATGAGCATGCCAGAATACTGAGTACAGTAGGACCTCAAGCTTGGCTGCTGACGATAGTAATAGCTGACACAGTTAGGCCAGTCCATTGAGTGCAATAGCAGCTGAGTATGAGTATGCGAGAATGCTGAATGCGGTAGGACATCAAGCTCGGGTGCTGAGGATAATAATAGCTGACATGGTTAGGCCAGTCCATTGAGTGCATAAGCAGCTCAGTATGTGTATGCCAGAATGCTGAGTACAGTAGGACCTCAAGTTCGGGGGCTGACGATAGTAATAGCTGACACAGTTAGGCCAGTCCATTGAGTGCAATAGCAGCTGAGTATGAGTAGGCCAGAATGCTGAGTACGGGAGGACCTCAAGCTCGGGTGCTGAGGATAGTAATAGCTGACACAGTTAGGCCAGTCCATTGAGTACAATAGCAGCTGAGTATGAGTATGCCAGAATGCTGAATGCGGTAGGACGTCAAGCTTTGGTGCTGAGGATAGTAATAGCTGACACGGTTAGGTGAGTCCATTGAGTGCAATAGCAGCTGAGTATGAGCATGCCAGAATGCTGAGTACGGTAGGACGTCAAGCTCGGGTGCTGAGGATAGTAATAGCTGACACAGTTAGGCCAGTCCATTGAGTGCAATAGCAGCTGAGTATGAGTAGGCCAGAATGCTGAGTACGGTAGGACCTCAAGCTCGGGTGCTGAGGATAGTAATAGCTAACACAGTTAGGCCAGTCCATTGAGTGCAATAGCAGCTGAGTATGAGTATGCCAGAATGCTGAATGCGGTAGGACGTCAAGCTCGGGTGCTGAGGATAGTGTTAGCTGACACGGTTAGGCCAGTCCATTGAGTGCAATAGCAGCTGAGTATGAGCATGCCAGAATGCTGAATGCGGTAGGACGTCAAGCTTGGGTGCTGAGGATAGTAATAGCTGACACGGTTAGGCCAGTCCATTGAGTGCAATAGCAGCTGAGTATGAGCATGCCAGAATGCTGAGTACGGTAGGAGCTCAAGCTCGTGTGCTGAGGATAATAATCGCTGACACATTTAGGCCAGTCCATTGAGTGCAATAGCAGCTGAATATGAGCATGCTAGAATGCTGAGTACAGTAGGATCTCAAGCTCGGGTGCTGACGATAGTAATAGCTGACACAGTTAGGCCATTCCATTGAGTGCAATAACAGTTGAACCTGAGCATGCCAGAATACTGAGAACAGTAGGACCTCAAGCTTGGCTGCTGACGATAGTAATAGCTGACACAGTTAGGATAATCCATTGAGTGCAATAGCAGCTGAGTATGAGTATGCCAGAATGCTGAGTACAGTAGGACCTCAAGCTCGGGAGCTGAGGATAGTAATAGCTGACACGGTTAGGCCAGTCCATTGAGTGCAATAGCAGCTGAGTATGACTATGCCAGAATGCTGAGTACAGTAGGACTTCAAGCTCGGGTGCTGACGATAGTAATAGCTCCAGTTAGGCCAGTCCATTGAGTGCGATAGCAGCTGAGTCTGACGATGACATAAGGCTGAGTACGGTAGTACCTCAAGCTCGGGTGCTGAGGATAGTAATAGCTGACACGGTTAGGCCAGTCCATTGAGTGCAATAGCAGCTGAGAATAAGTATGCCAGAATGCTGAATGCGGTAGGACCTCAAGCTCAGGTGCTGAGGATAGTAATAGCTGACACCGTTAGGTCAGTCCATTGAGTGCAATAGCAGCTGAGAATGAGTATGCCAGAATGCTGAGTACAGTAGGACCTCAAGCTCGGGTGCTGACGATAGTAATAGCTGACACAGTTAGGCCAGTGCATGGAGTGCACAGCAGCTGAGTATGAGTATGCCAGAAGGCTGAGTACAATAGGACCTCAAGCTCGGGTGCAGATGATAGTAATAGCTGCCACAGTTAGGCCAGTCCATTGTGTGCAATAGCAGCTTAGTATGAGTATGCCAGAATGCTGAGTACGATAGGACCTGAAGCTCGGGTGCTGACTATAGTAATAGCTGACAGAGTTAGGCCAGTCCATTGAGTGCAATACCAGCTGAGTACGAGCATGCCAGAATGCTGAGTACGATAGGACCTCAAGTTCGGGTGCTGAGGATAGTAATAGCTGACACGGTTAGGCCAGTCCATTGAGTGCAATAGCAGCTGAGTATGAGTATGCCAGAAGCTTGGGTTCTGACGATAGTAATAGCTGACACAGTTAGGCCAGTCCATTGAAAGCAATAGCAGCTGAGTATGAGCATGCCAGAACGCTGAGTACGGTAGAACCTCAAGCTCGGGTGCTGAGGATAGTAATAGCTGACACAGTTACGCCAGTCCATTGAGTGCAATAGAAACTGAGTATGAGTAGGCCAGAATACTGAGTACGGGAGGACCTCAAGCTCGGGTGCTGACGATAGTAATAGCTGACACAGTTAGCCCAGTCCATTGAGTGCAATAGCAGCTGAGTATGAGCATGCCAGAATGCTGAGTACGGTATGACCTGAAGCTCGGGTGCTGAGGATAGTAATAGCTGACACGGTTAGGCCAGTCCATTGAGTGCAACAGCATCTGAGTATGAGTATGCCAGAAGGCTGAGAACAATAGGACCTCAAGCTCGGGTGCTGATGATAGTAATAGCTGCCACGGTTAGGCCAGTCCATTGTGTGCAATAGCAGCTGAGTATTAGTATGCCAGAAGCTTGGGTTCTGACGATAGTAATAGCTGACACAGTTAGGCCAGTCCATTGAATGCAATAGCAGCTGAGTATGAGCATGCCAGAACGCTGAGTACGGTAGGACCTCAAGCTCGGGTGCTGAGGATAGTAATAGCTGACACAGTTACGCCAGTCCATTGAGTGCAAAAGCAGCTGAGTATGAGTAGGCCAGAATACTGAGTACGGGAGGACCTCAAGCTCGGGTGCTGATGATAGTAATAGCTGACACAGTTAGCCCAGTCCATTGAGTGCAATAGCAGCTGAGTATGAGTATGCCAGAATGCTGAATGCGGTAGGACGTCAAGCTTGGGTGCTGAGGATAGTAATAGCTGACAGAGTTAGGCCAGTCCATTGAGTGCAATAGCAGCTGAGTATGAGTATGCCACAATGCTGAGTACAGTAGGACCTCAAGCTCGGGGGCTGACGATGGGTAATAGCTGACACAGTTAGGCCAGTCCATTGAGTGCAATAGCGGCTGAGTATGAGTATGCCAGAATGCTGAGTACCATAGGACCTAAAGCTCGGGTGCTGACGATAGTAATAGCTGACACAGTTAGGCCAGTCCATTGAGTTTAGTTTAGTTTAGTTTATTATTTGATGATGCGCTCCAAACCCTGGGGTAGCTGGGCGCAGCCGTAACAAGAATGCTTAAGCTTGGTTACATACAGTAAATGCATACATGTTATTACATATAGTATTTTCAGTACAAATATACAAACTGTTAGGACACATCACACGGGGGGAAAGGGATAATCTATCTTACAATTTTCAGGGAAGTACAGGTTTCAGAGTATTTACATGCATTAATCCAAAGGTCTAGAGCCGGGGACCAGATTAGTGGGTATCATTAGTCCGAAGCCAACTTTTCACTTTACATCTGAATCTCGAATATTGTTGATCAACTCTTAGTGCAGATGGAAGTTCAATAACAGCTGAGTATGAGCAAGCCAGAATGCTGAGTACGGTAGGACCTCAAGTTCAGATGCTGACGATAGTAACAGCTGACACAGTTAGGCCAGTCCATTGAGTGCAATAGCAGCTGAGTATGAGTAGGCCAGAATGCTGAGTATGGTAGGACCTCAAGCTCGGGTGCTGAGGATAGTAATAGCTAACACAGTTAGGCCAGTCCATTGAGTGCAATAGCAGCTGAGTATGAGTATGCCAGAATGCTGAATGCGGTAGGACGTCAAGCTCGGGTGCTGAGGAGAGTAATAGCTGACACAGTTACGCCAGTCCATTGAGTGCAATAGCAGCTGAGTAGGAGCATGCCAGAATGCTGAATGCGGTAGGACGTCAAGCTTGGGTGCTGAGGATAGTAATAGCTGACACGGTTAGGCCAGTCCATTGAGTGCAATAGCAGCTGAGTATGAGCATGCCAGAATGCTGAGTACAGTAGGAGCTCAAGCTCGTGTGCTGAGGATAATAATAGCTGACAGAGTTAGGCCAGTCCATTGAGTGCAAAAGCAGCTGAGTATGAGTAGGCCAGAATACTGAGTACGGGAGGACCTCAAGCTCGGGTGCTGATGATAGTAATAGCTGACACAGTTAGCCCAGTCCATTGAGTGCAATAGCAGCTGAGTATGAGTATGCCAGAATGCTGAATGCGGTAGGACGCCAAGCTTGGGTGCTGAGGATAGTAATAGCTGACAGAGTTAGGCCAGTCCATTGAGTGCAATAGCAGCTGAGTATGAGTATGCCACAATGCTGAGTACAGTAGGACCTCAAGCTCGGGGGCTGACGATGGGTAATAGCTGACACAGTTAGGCCAGTCCATTGAGTGCAATAGCAGCTGAGTATGAGTAGGCCAGAATGCTGAATGCGGTAGGACGTCAAGCTCGGGTGCTGAGGAGAGTAATAGCTGACACAGTTACGCCAGTCCATTGAGTGCAATAGCAGCTGAGTAGGAGCATGCCAGAATGCTGAATCCGGTAGGACGTCAAGCTTGGGTGCTGAGGATAGTAATAGCTGACACGGTTAGGCCAGTCCATTGAGTGCAATAGCAGCTGAGTATGAGCATGCCAGAATGCTGAGTACAGTAGGAGCTCAAGCTCGTGTGCTGAGGATAATAATAGCTGACACATTTTGGCCAGTCCATTGAGTGCAATAGCAGCTGAATATGAGCATGCCAGAATGCTGAGTACAGTAGGATCTCAAGCTAGGGTGCTGACGATAGTAATAGCTGACACAGTTAGGCCATTCCATTGAGTGCAATAACAGTTGAGCCTGAGCATGCCAGAATACTGAGTACAGTATGACCTCAAGCTTGGCTGCTGACGATAGTAATAGCTGACACAGTTAGGCCAATCCATTGAGTGCAATAGCAGCTGAGTATGAGTATGCCAGAATGCTGAGTACGATAGGACCTGAAGCTCGGGTGCTGACTATAGTAATAGCTGACAGAGTTAGGCCAGTCCATTGAGTGCAATACCAGCTGAGTACGAGCATGCCAGAATGCTGAGTACGATAGGACCTCAAGTTCGGGTGCTGAGGATAGTAATAGCTGACACGGTTAGGCCAGTCCATTGAGTGCAATAGCAGCTGAGTATGAGTATGCCAGAAGCTTGGGTTCTGACGATAGTAATAGCTGACACAGTTAGGCCAGTCCATTGAAAGCAATAGCAGCTGAGTATGAGCATGCCAGAACGCTGAGTACGGTAGAACCTCAAGCTCGGGTGCTGAGGATAGTAATAGCTGACACAGTTACGCCAGTCCATTGAGTGCAATAGAAACTGAGTATGCGTAGGCCAGAATACTGAGTACGGGAGGACCTCAAGCTCGGGTGCTGACGATAGTAATAGCTGACACAGTTAGCCCAGTCCATTGAGTGCAATAGCAGCTGAGTATGAGCATGCCAGAATGCTGAGTACGGTATGACCTGAAGCTCGGGTGCTGAGGATAGTAATAGCTGACACGGTTAGGCCAGTCCATTGAGTGCAACAGCATCTGAGTATGAGTATGCCAGAAGGCTGAGTACAATAGGACCTCAAGCTCGGGTGCTGATGATAGTAATAGCTGCCACGGTTAGGCCAGTCCATTGTGTGCAATAGCAGCTGAGTATTAGTATGCCAGAAGCTTGGGTTCTGACGATAGTAATAGCTGACACAGTTAGGCCAGTCCATTGAATGCAATAGCAGCTGAGTATGAGCATGCCAGAACGCTGAGTACGGTAGGACCTCAAGCTCGGGTGCTGAGGATAGTAATAGCTGACACAGTTACGCCAGTCCATTGAGTGCAAAAGCAGCTGAGTATGAGTAGGCCAGAATACTGAGTACGGGAGGACCTCAAGCTCGGGTGCTGATGATAGTAATAGCTGACACAGTTAGCCCAGTCCATTGAGTGCAATAGCAGCTGAGTATGAGTATGCCAGAATGCTGAATGCGGTAGGACGTCAAGCTTGGGTGCTGAGGATAGTAATAGCTGACAGAGTTAGGCCAGTCCATTGAGTGCAATAGCAGCTGAGTATGAGTATGCCACAATGCTGAGTACAGTAGGACCTCAAGCTCGGGGGCTGACGATGGGTAATAGCTGACACAGTTAGGCCAGTCCATTGAGTGCAATAGCGGCTGAGTATGAGTATGCCAGAATGCTGAGTACCATAGGACCTAAAGCTCGGGTGCTGACGATAGTAATAGCTGACACAGTTAGGCCAGTCCATTGAGTTTAGTTTAGTTTAGTTTATTATTTGATGATGCGCTCCAAACCCTGGGGTAGCTGGGCGCAGCCGTAACAAGAATGCTTAAGCTTGGTTACATACAGTAAATGCATACATGTTATTACATATAGTATTTTCAGTACAAATATACAAACTGTTAGGACACATCACACGGGGGGAAAGGGATAATCTATCTTACAATTTTCAGGGAAGTACAGGTTTCAGAGTATTTACATGCATTAATCCAAAGGTCTAGAGCCGGGGACCAGATTAGTGGGTATCATTAGTCCGAAGCCAACTTTTCACTTTACATCTGAATCTCGAATATTGTTGATCAACTCTTAGTGCAGATGGAAGTTCAATAACAGCTGAGTATGAGCAAGCCAGAATGCTGAGTACGGTAGGACCTCAAGTTCAGATGCTGACGATAGTAACAGCTGACACAGTTAGGCCAGTCCATTGAGTGCAATAGCAGCTGAGTATGAGTAGGCCAGAATGCTGAGTATGGTAGGACCTCAAGCTCGGGTGCTGAGGATAGTAATAGCTAACACAGTTAGGCCAGTCCATTGAGTGCAATAGCAGCTGAGTATGAGTATGCCAGAATGCTGAATGCGGTAGGACGTCAAGCTCGGGTGCTGAGGAGAGTAATAGCTGACACAGTTATGCCAGTCCATTGAGTGCAATAGCAGCTGAGTAGGAGCATGCCAGAATGCTGAATGCGGTAGGACGTCAAGCTTGGGTGCTGAGGATAGTAATAGCTGACACGGTTAGGCCAGTCCATTGAGTGCAATAGCAGCTGAGTATGAGCATGCCAGAATGCTGAGTACAGTAGGAGCTCAAGCTCGTGTGCTGAGGATAATAATAGCTGACACATTTTGGCCAGTCCATTGAGTGCAATAGCAGCTGAATATGAGCATGCCAGAATGCTGAGTACAGTAGGATCTCAAGCTCGGGTGCTGACGATAGTAATAGCTGACACAGTTAGGCCATTCCATTGAGTGCAATAACAGTTGAGCCTGAGCATGCCAGAATACTGAGTACAGTATGACCTCAAGCTTGGCTGCTGACAATAGTAATAGCTGACACAGTTAGGCCAATCCATTGAGTGCAATAGCAGCTGAGTATGAGTATGCCAGAATGCTGAGTACAGTAGTACCTCAAGCTCGGGAGCTGAGGATAGTAATAGCTGACACAGTTAGGCCAGTCCATTGAGTGCGATAGCAGCTGAGTCTGACCATGCCAGAATGCTGAGTACGGTAGGACGTCAAGCTTGGGTGCTAAGGATAGTAATAGCTGACAGAGTTAGGCCAGTCCATTGAGTGCAATAGCAGCTGAGTATGAGTATGCCACAATGCTGAGGAGAGTAGGACTTCAAGCTCGGGGGCTGACGATGGGTAATAGCTGACACAGTTAGGCCAGTCCATTGAGTGCAATAGCGGCTGAGTATGAGTATGCCAGAATGCTGAGTACCATAGGACCTAAAGCTCGGGTGCTGACGATAGTAATAGCTGACACAGTTAGGCCAGTCCATTGAGTTTAGTTTAGTTTAGTTTATTATTTGATGATGCGCTCCAAACCCTGGGGTAGCTGGGCGCAGCCGTAACAAGAATTCTTAAGCTTGGTTCCATACAGTAAATGCATACATGTTATTACATACAGTATTTTCAGTACAAATATACAAACTGTTAGGACACATCACACGGGGGGAAAGGGATAATCTATCTTACAATTTTCAGGGAAGTACAGGTTTCAGAGTATTTACATGCATTAATCCAAAGGTCTAGAGCCGGGGACCAGATTAGTGGGTATCATTAGTCCGAAGCCAACTTTTCACTTTACATCTGAATTTCGAATATGGTTGATCAACTCTTAGTGCAGATGGAAGTTCAATAACATCTGAGTATGAGCAAGCCAGAATGCTGAGTACGGTAGGACCTCAAGTTCAGATACTGACGATAGTAACAGCTGACACAGTTAGGCCAGTCCATTGAGTGCAATAGCAGCTGAGTATGAGTAGGCCAGAATGCTGAGTATGGTAGGACCTCAAGCTCGGGTGCTGAGGATAGTAATAGCTAACACAGTTAGGCCAGTCCATTGAGTGCAATAGCAGCTGAGTATGAGTATGCCAGAATGCTGAATGCGGTCGGACGTCAAGCTCGGGTGCTGAGGAGAGTAATAGCTGACACGGTTAGGCCAGTCCATTGAGTGCAATAGCAGCTGAGTATGAGCATGCCAGAATGCTGAATGCGGTAGGACGTCAAGCTTGGGTGCAGAGGATAGTAATAGCTGACACGGTAAGGCCAGTCCATTGAGTGCAATAGCAGCTCAGTATGAGCATGCCAGAATGCTGAGTACAGTAGGAGCTCAAGCTCGTGTGCTGAGGATAATAATAGCTGACACATTTAGGCCAGTCCATTGAGTGCAATAGCAGCTGAATATGAGCATGCCAGAATGCTGAGTACAGTAGGATCTCAAGCTCGGGTGCTGACGATAGTAATAGCTGACACAGTTAGGCCATTCCATTGAGTGCAATAACGGTTGAGCCTGAGCATGCCAGAATACTGAGTACAGTTGGACCTCAAGCTTGGCTGCTGAAGATAGTAATAGCTGACACAGTTAGGCCAATCCATTGAGTGCAATAGCAGCTGAGTATGAGTATGCCAGAATGCTGAGTACAGTAGGACCTCAAGCTCGGAAGCTGAGGATAGTAATAGCTGACACGGTTAGGCCAGTCCATTGAGTGCAATAGCAGCTGAGTATGACTATGCCAGAATGCTGAGTACAGTAGGACTTCAAGCTCGGGTGCTGACGATAGTAATAGCTGACACAGTTAGGCCAGTCCATTGAGTGCGATAGCAGCTGAGTCTGACCATGCCAGAATGCTGAGTATGGTAGGAC
This sequence comes from Ambystoma mexicanum, assembly GCF_040938575.1. NCBI lineage: Eukaryota > Metazoa > Chordata > Amphibia > Caudata > Ambystomatidae > Ambystoma > Ambystoma mexicanum. The sequence goes on from NC_090926.1 coordinate 347,692,518, forward strand.
CTCAAGCTCGGGTGCTGAGGATAGTAATAGCTGACACGGTTAGGCCAGTCCATTGAGTGCAATAGCAGCTGAGAATGAGTATGCCAGAATGCTGAGTACAGTAGGACCTCAAGCTTGGGTGCTGACGATAGTAATAGCTGACACAGTTATGCCAGTCCATTGAGTGCAACAGCAGCTGAGTATGAGTATGCCAGAAGGCTGAGTACAATAGGACCTCAAGCTCGGGTGCTGATGATAGTAATAGCTGCCACAGTTAGGCCAGTCCATTGTGTGCAATAGCAGCTGAGTATGAGTATGCCAGAATGCTGAGTACGATAGGACCTCAAGCTCGGGTGCTGTCTATAGTAATAGCTGACAGAGTTAGGCCAGTCCATTGAGTGCAATACCAGCTGAGTATGAGTAGGCCAGAATGCTGAGTAGGATAGGACCTCAAGTTCGGGTGCTGAGGATAGTAATAGCTGACACGGTTAGGCCAGTCCATTGTGTGCAATAGCAGCTGAGTATGAGTATGCCAGAAGCTTGGGTTCTGACGATAGTAATAGCTGACACAGTTAGGCCAGTCCATTGAATGCAATAGCAGCTGAGTATGAGCATGCCAGAACGCTGAGTACGGTAGGACCTCAAGCTCGGGTGCTGAGGATAGTAATAGCTGACACAGTTACGCCAGTCCATTGAGTGCAATAGCAGCTGAGTATGAGTAGGCCAGAATACTGAGTATGGGAGTACCTCAAGCTCGGGTGCTGACGATAGTAATAGCTGACACAGTTAGCCCAGTCCATTGAGTGCAATAGCAGCTGAGTATGAGTATGCCAGAATGCTGAATGCGGTAGGACGTCAAGCTTGGGTGCTGAGGATAGTAATAGCTGACAGAGTTAGGCCAGTCCATTGAGTGCAATAGCAGCTGAGTATGAGTATGCCACAATGCTGAGTACAGTAGGACCTCAAGCTCGGGGGCTGACGATGGGTAATAGCTGACACAGTTAGGCCAGTCCATTGAGTGCAATAGCGGCTGAGTATGAGTATGCCAGAATGCTGAGTACCATAGGACCTAAAGCTCGGGTGCTGACGATAGTAATAGCTGACACAGTTAGGCCAGTCCATTGAGTTTAGTTTAGTTTAGTTTATTATTTGATGATGCGCTCCAAACCCTGGGGTAGCTGGGCGCAGCCGTAACAAGAATGCTTAAGCTTGGTTACATACAGTAAATGCATACATGTTATTACATACAGTATTTTCAGTACAAATATACAAACTGTTAGGACACATCACACGGGGGGAAAGGGATAATCTATTTTACAATTTTCAGGGAAGTACAGGTTTCAGAGTATTTACATGCATTAATCCAAAGGTCTAGAGCCGGGGACCAGATTAGTGGGTATCATTAGTCCGAAGCCAACTTTTCACTTTACATCTGAATCTCGAATATGGTTGATCAACTCTTAGTGCAGATGGAAGTTCAATAACAGCTGAGTATGAGCAAGCCAGAATGCTGAGTACGGTAGGACCTCAAGTTCAGATGCTGACGATAGTAACAGCTGACACAGTTAGGCCAGTCCATTGAGTGCAATAGCAGCTGAGTATGAGTAGGCCAGAATGCTGAGTATGGTAGGACCTCAAGCTCGGGTGCTGAGGATAGTAATAGCTAACACAGTTAGGCCAGTCCATTGAGTGCAATACCAGCTGAGTATGAGTATGCCAGAATGCTGAGTAGGATAGGACCTCAAGTTCGGGTGCTGAGGATAGTAATAGCTGACACGGTTAGGCCAGTCCATTGTGTGCAATAGCAGCTGAGTATGAGTATGCCAGAAGCTTGGGTTCTGACGATAGTAATAGCTGACACAGTTAGGCCAGTCCATTGAATGCAATAGCAGCTGAGTATGAGCATGCCAGAACGCTGAGTACGGTAGGACCTCAAGCTCGGGTGCTGAGGATAGTAATAGCTGACACAGTTACGCCAGTCCATTGAGTGCAATAGCAGCTGAGTATGAGTAGGCCAGAATACTGAGTACGGGAGTACCTCAAGCTCGGGTGCTGACGATAGTAATAGCTGACACAGTTAGCCCAGTCCATTGAGTGCAATAGCAGCTGAGTATGAGTATGCCAGAATGCTGAATGCGGTAGGACGTCAAGCTTGGGTGCTGAGGATAGTAATAGCTGACAGAGTTAGGCCAGTCCATTGAGTGCAATAGCAGCTGAGTATGAGTATGCCACAATGCTGAGTACAGTAGGACCTCAAGCTCGGGGGCTGACGATGGGTAATAGCTGACACAGTTAGGCCAGTCCATTGAGTGCAATAGCGGCTGAGTATGAGTATGCCAGAATGCTGAGTACCATAGGACCTAAAGCTCGGGTGCTGACGATAGTAATAGCTGACACAGTTAGGCCAGTCCATTGAGTTTAGTTTAGTTTAGTTTATTATTTGATGATGCGCTCCAAACCCTGGGGTAGCTGGGCGCAGCCGTAACAAGAATGCTTAAGCTTGGTTACATACAGTAAATGCATACATGTTATTACATACAGTATTTTCAGTACAAATATACAAACTGTTAGGACACATCACACGGGGGGAAAGGGATAATCTATTTTACAATTTTCAGGGAAGTACAGGTTTCAGAGTATTTACATGCATTAATCCAAAGGTCTAGAGCCGGGGACCAGATTAGTGGGTATCATTAGTCCGAAGCCAACTTTTCACTTTACATCTGAATCTCGAATATGGTTGATCAACTCTTAGTGCAGATGGAAGTTCAATAACAGCTGAGTATGAGCAAGCCAGAATGCTGAGTACGGTAGGACCTCAAGTTCAGATGCTGACGATAGTAACAGCTGACACAGTTAGGCCAGTCCATTGAGTGCAATAGCAGCTGAGTATGAGTAGGCCAGAATGCTGAGTATGGTAGGACCTCAAGCTCGGGTGCTGAGGATAGTAATAGCTAACACAGTTAGGACAGTCCATTGAGTGCAATAGCAGCTGAGTATGAGTATGCCAGAATGCTGAATGCGGTAGGACGTCAAGCTCGGGTGCTGAGGAGAGTAATAGCTGACACAGTTACGCCAGTCCATTGAGTGCAATAGCAGCTGAGTATGAGCATGCCAGAATGCTGAGTACAGTAGGAGCTCAAGCTCGTGTGCTGAGGATAATAATAGCTGACACATTTAGGCCAGTCCATTGAGTGCAATAGCAGCTGAATATGAGCATGCCAGAATGCTGAGTACAGTAGGATCTCAAGCTCGGGTGCTGACGATAGTAATAGCTGACACAGTTAGGCCATTCCATTGAGTGCAATAACAGTTGAGCCTGAGCATGCCAGAATACTGAGTACAGTAGGACCTCAAGCTTGGCTGCTGACGATAGTAATAGCTGACACAGTTAGGCCAATCCATTGAGTGCAATAGCAGCTGAGTATGAGTATGCCAGAATGCTGAGTACAGTAGGACCTCAAGCTCGGGAGCTGAGGATAGTAATAGCTGACACAGTTAGGCCAGTCCATTGAGTGTGATAGCAGCTGAGTCTGACCATGCCAGAATGCTGAGTACGGTAGGACGTCAAGCTTGGGTGCTGAGGATAGTAATAGCTGACAGAGTTAGGCCAGTCCATTGAGTGCAATAGCAGCTGAGTATGAGTATGCCACAATGCTGAGTAGAGTAGGACTTCAAGCTCGGGGGCTGACGATGGGTAATAGCTGACACAGTTAGGCCAGTCCATTGAGTGCAATAGCGGCTGATTATGAGTATGCCAGAATGCTGAGTACCATAGGACCTAAAGCTCGGGTGCTGACGATAGTAATAGCTGACACAGTTAGGCCAGTCCATTGAGTTTAGTTTAGTTTAGTTTATTATTTGATGATGCGCTCCAAACCCTGGGGTAGCTGGGCGCAGCCGTAACAAGAATTCTTAAGCTTGGTTCCATACAGTAAATGCATACATGTTATTACATACAGTATTTTCAGTACAAATATACAAACTGTTAGGACACATCACACGGGGGGAAAGGGATAATCTATCTTACAATTTTCAGGGAAGTACAGGTTTCAGAGTATTTACATGCATTAATCCAAAGGTCTAGAGCCGGGGACCAGATTAGTGGGTATCATTAGTCCGAAGCCAACTTTTCACTTTACATCTGAATTTCGAATATGGTTGATCAACTCTTAGTGCAGATGGAAGTTCAATAACAGCTGAGTATGAGCAAGCCAGAATGCTGAGTACGGTAGGACCTGAAGTTCAGATACTGACGATAGTAACAGCTGACACAGTTAGGCCAGTCCATTGAGTGCAATAGCAGCTGAGTATGAGTAGGCCAGAATGCTGAGTATGGTAGGACCACAAGCTCGGGTGCTGAGGATAGTAATAGCTAACACAGTTAGGCCAGTCCATTGAGTGCAATAGCAGCTGAGTATGAGTATGCCAGAATGCTGAATGCGGTCGGACGTCAAGCTCGGGTGCTGAGGAGAGTAATAGCTGACACGGTTAGGCCAGTCCATTGAGTGCAATAGCAGCTGAGTATGAGCATGCCAGAATGCTGAATGCGGTAGGACGTCAAGCCTGGGTGCAGAGGATAGTAATAGCTGACACGGTAAGGCCAGTCCATTGAGTGCAATAGCAGCTCAGTATGAGCATGCCAGAATGCTGAGTACGGTAGGAGCTCAAGCTCGTGTGCTGAGGATAATAATAGCTGACACATTTAGGCCAGTCCATTGAGTGCAATAGCAGCTGAATATGAGCATGCCAGAATGATGAGTACAGTAGGATCTCAAGCTCGGGTGCTGACGATAGTAATAGCTGACACAGTTAGGCCATTCCATTGAGTGCAATAACGGTTGAGCCTGAGCATGCCAGAATACTGAGTACAGTTGGACCTCAAGCTTGGCTGCTGAAGATAGTAATAGCTGACACAGTTAGGCCAATCCATTGAGTGCAATAGCAGCTGAGTATGAGTATGCCACAATGCTGAGTACAGTAGGACCTCACGCTCGGGGGCTGACGATGGGTAATAGCTGACACAGTTAGGCCAGTCCATTGAGTGCAATAGCGGCTGAGTATGAGTATGCCAGAATGCTGAGTACCATAGGACCTAAAGCTCGGGTGCTGACGATAGTAATAGCTGACACAGTTAGGCCAGTCCATTGAGTTTAGTTTAGTTTAGTTTATTATTTGATGATGCGCTCCAAACCCTGGGGTAGCTGGGCGCAGCCGTAACAAGAATGCTTAAGCTTGGTTACATACAGTAAATGCATACATGTTATTACATACAGTATTTTCAGTACAAATATACAAACTGTTAGGACACATCACACGGGGGGAAAGGGATAATCTATTTTACAATTTTCAGGGAAGTACAGGTTTCAGAGTATTTACATGCATTAATCCAAAGGTCTAGAGCTGGGGACCAGATTAGTGGGTATCATTAGTCCGAAGCCAACTTTTCACTTTACATCTGAATCTCGAATATGGTTGATCAACTCTTAGTGCAGATGGAAGTTCAATAACAGCTGAGTATGAGCAAGCCAGAATGCTGAGTACGGTAGGACCTCAAGTTCAGATGCTGACGATAGTAACAGCTGACACAGTTAGGCCAGTCCATTGAGTGCAATAGCAGCTGAGTATGAGTAGGCCAGAATGCTGAGTATGGTAGGACCTCAAGCTCGGGTGCTGAGGATAGTAATAGCTAACACAGTTAGGCCAGTCCATTGAGTGCAATAGCAGCTGAGTATGAGTATGCCAGAATGCTGAATGCGGTAGGACGTCAAGCTCGGGTGCTGAGGAGAGTAATAGCTGACACAGTTACGCCAGTCCATTGAGTGCAATAGCAGCTGAGTATGAGCATGCCAGAATGCTGAATGCGGTAGGACGTCAAGCTTGGGTGCTGAGGATAGTAATAGCTGACACGGTTAGGTCAGTCCATTGAGTGCAATAACAGCTGAGTATGAGCAAGCCAGAATGCTGAGTACGGTAGGACCTCAAGTTCAGATGCTGACGATAGTAACAGCTGACACAGTTAGGCCAGTCCATTGAGTGCAATAGCAGCTGAGTATGAGTAGGCCAGAATGCTGAGTATGGTAGGACCTCAAGCTCGGGTGCTGAGGATAGTAATAGCTAACACAGTTAGGCCAGTCCATTGAGTGCAATAGCAGCTGAGTATGAGTATGCCAGAATGCTGAATGCGGTAGGACGTCAAGCTCGGGTGCTGAGGAGAGTAATAGCTGACACAGTTACGCCAGTCCATTGAGTGCAATAGCAGCTGAGTATGAGCATGCCAGAATGCTGAATGCGGTAGGACGTCAAGCTTGGGTGCTGAGGATAGTAATAGCTGACACGGTTAGGTCAGTCCATTGAGTGCAATAGCAGCTGAGTATGAGCATGCCAGAATGCTGAGTACAGTAGGAGCTCAAGCTCGTGTGCTGAGGATAATAATAGCTGACACATTTAGGCCAGTCCATTGAGTGCAAAAGCAGATGAATATGAGCATACCAGAATGCTGAGTACAGTAGGATCTCAAGCTCGGGTGCTGACGATAGTAATAGCTGACACAGTTAGGCCATTCCATTGAGTGCAATAACAGTTGAGCCTGAGCATGCCAGAATACTGAGTACAGTAGGACCTCAAGCTTGGCTGCTGACGATAGTAATAGCTGACACAGTTAGGCCAATCCATTGAGTGCAATAGCAGCTGAGTATGAGTATGCCAGAATGCTGAGTACAGTAGGACCTCAAGCTCGGGAGCTGAGGATAGTAATAGCTGACACAGTTAGGCCAGTCCATTGAGTGCGATAGCAGCTGAGTCTGACCATGCCAGAATGCTGAGTACGGTAGGACGTCAAGCTTGGGTGCTGAGGATAGTAATAGCTGACAGAGTTAGGCCAGTCCATTGAGTGCAATAGCAGCTGAGTATGAGTATGCCACAATGCTGAGTAGAGTAGGACTTCAAGCTCGGGGGCTGACGATGGGTAATAGCTGACACAGTTAGGCCAGTCCATTGAGTGCAATAGCGGCTGAGTATGAGTATGCCAGAATGCTGAGTACCATAGGACCTAAAGCTCGGGTGCTGACGATAGTAATAGCTGACACAGTTAGGCCAGTCCATTGAGTTTAGTTTAGTTTAGTTTATTATTTGATGATGCGCTCCAAACCCTGGGGTAGCTGGGCGCAGCCGTAACACGAATTCTTAAGCTTGGTTCCATACAGTAAATGCATACATGTTATTACATACAGTATTTTCAGTACAAATATACAAACTGTTAGGACACATCACACGGGGGGAAAGGGATAATCTATCTTACAATTTTCAGGGAAGTACAGGTTTCAGAGTATTTACATGCATTAATCCAAAGGTCTAGAGCCGGGGACCAGATTAGTGGGTATCATTAGTCCGAAGCCAACTTTTCACTTTACATCTGAATTTCGAATATGGTTGATCAACTCTTAGTGCAGATGGAAGTTCAATAACAGCTGAGTATGAGCAAGCCAGAATGCTGAGTACGGTAGGACCTGAAGTTCAGATACTGACGATAGTAACAGCTGACACAGTTAGGCCAGTCCATTGAGTGCAATAGCAGCTGAGTATGAGTAGGCCAGAATGCTGAGTATGGTAGGACCTCAAGCTCGGGTGCTGAGGATAGTAATAGCTAACACAGTTAGGCCAGTCCATTGAGTGCAATAGCAGCTGAGTATGAGTATGCCAGAATGCTGAATGCGGTCGGACGTCAAGCTCGGGTGCTGAGGAGAGTAATAGCTGACACGGTTAGGCCAGTCCATTGAGTGCAATAGCAGCTGAGTATGAGCATGCCAGAATGCTGAGTGCGGTAGGACGTCAAGCCTGGGTGCAGAGGATAGTAATAGCTGACACGGTAAGGCCAGTCCATTGAGTGCAATAGCAGCTCAGTATGAGCATGCCAGAATGCTGAGTACGGTAGGAGCTCAAGCTCGTGTGCTGAGGATAATAATAGCTGACACATTTAGGCCAGTCCATTGAGTGCAATAGCAGCTGAATATGAGCATGCCAGAATGCTGAGTACAGTAGGATCTCAAGCTCGGGTGCTGACGATAGTAATAGCTGACACAGTTAGGCCATTCCATTGAGTGCAATAACGGTTGAGCTTGAGCATGCCAGAATACTGAGTACAGTTGGACCTCAAGCTTGGCTGCTGAAGATAGTACTAGCTGACACAGTTAGGCCAATCCATTGAGTGCAATAGCAGCTGAGTATGAGTATGCCAGAATGCTGAGTACAGTAGGACCTCAAGCTCGGAAGCTGAGGATAGTAATAGCTGACACGGTTAGGCCAGTCCATTGAGTGCAATAGCAGCTGAGTATGACTATGCCAGAATGCTGAGTACAGTAGGACTTCAAGCTCGGGTGCTGACGATAGTAATAGCTGACACAGTTAGGCCAGTCCATTGAGTGCGATAGCAGCTGAGTCTGACCATGCCAGAATGCTAAGTATGGTAGGACCTCAAGCTCGGGTGCTGAGGATAGTAATAGCTGACACGGTTAGGCCAGTCCATTGAGTGCAATAGCAGCTGAGAATGAGTATGCCAGAATGCTGAATGCGGTAGGACCTCAAGCTCAGGTGCTGAGGATAGTAATAGATGACACGGTTAGGCCAGTCCATTGAGTGCAATAGCAGCTGAGAATGAGTATGCCAGAATGCTGAGTACAGTAGGACCTCAAGCTCGGGTGCTGACGATAGTAATAGCTGACACAGTTAGGCCAGTCCATTGAGTGCAACAGCAGCTGAGTATGAGTATGCCAGAAGGCTGAGTACAATAGGACCTCAAGCTCGGGTGCTGATGATAGTAATAGCTGCCACAGTTAGGCCAGTCCATTGTGTGCAATAGCAGCTGAGTATGAGTATGCCAGAATGCTGAGTACGATAGGACCTCAAGCTCGGGTGCTGTCTATAGTAATAGCTGACAGAGTTAGGCCAGTCCATTGAGTGCAATACCAGCTGAGTATGAGTATGCCAGAATGCTGAGTAGGATAGGACCTCAAGTTCGGGTGCTGAGGATAGTAATAGCTGACACGGTTAGGCCAGTCCATTGAGTGCAATAGCAGCTGAGTATGAGTATGCCAGAAGCTTGGGTTCTGACGATAGTAATAGCTGACACAGTTAGGCCAGTCTATTGAATGCAATAGCAGCTGAGTATGAGCATGCCAGAACGCTGAGTACGGTAGGACCTCAAGCTCGGGTGCTGAGGATAGTAATAGCTGACACAGTTACGCCAGTCCATTGAGTGCAATAGAAGCTGAGTATAAGTAGTCCACAATACTGAGTACGGGAGGACCTCAAGCTCGGGTGCTGACGATAGTAATAGCTGACACAGTTAGCCCAGTCCATTGAGTGCAATAGCAGCTGAGTATGAGCATGCCAGAATGCTGAGTACGGTATGACCTCAAGCTCGGGTGCTGAGGATAGTAATAGCTGACACGGTTAGGCCAGTCCATTGAGTGCAATAGCAGCTGAGAATGAGTATGCCAGAAGGCTGAGTACAATAGGACCTCAAGCTCGGGTGCTGATGATAGTAATAGCTGCCACGGTTAGGCCAGTCCATTGTGTTCAATAGCAGCTGAGTATGAGCATGCCAGAATGCTGAGTACGGTAGGACCTCAAGTTCGGGTGCTGAGGATAGTAATAGCTGACACGGTTAGGCCAGTCCATTGAGTGCAATAGCAACTGAGTATGAGCATGCCAGAACGCTGAGTACGGTAGGACCTCAAGCTCGGGTGCTGAGGATAGTAATAGCTGACACAGTTACGCCAGTCCTTTGAGGGCAATAGCAGCTGAGTATGAGTATGCCAGACACTTGGGTTCTGACGATAGTAATAGCTGACACAGTTAGGCCAGTCCATTGAATGCAATACCAGCTGAGTATGAGCATGCCAGAACGCTGAGTACGGTAGGACCTCAAGCTCGGGTGCTGAGGATAGAAATAGCTGACACAGTTACACCAGTCCATTGAGTGCAATAGCAGCTGAGTATGAGTAGGCCAGAATACTGAGTACGTGAGGACCTCAAGCTCGGGTGCTGACGATAGTAATAGCTGACACAGTTAGCCCAGTCCATTGAGTGCAATAGCAGCTGAGTATGAGTATGCCAGAATGCTGAATGAGGTAGGACGTCAAGCTTGGGTGCTGAGGATAGTAATAGCTGACAGAGTTAGGCCAGTGCATTGAGTGCAATAGCAGCTGAGTATGAGTATGCCACAATGCTGAGTACAGTAGGACCTCAAGCTCGGGGGCTGACGATAGTAATAGCTGACACAGTTAGGCCAGTCCATTGAGTGCAATAGCGGCTGAGTATGAGTATGCCAGAATGCTGAGTACCATAGGACCTAAAGCTCGGGTGCTGACGATAGTAATAGCTGACACAGTTAGGCCAGTCCATTGAGTTTGGTTTAGTTTAGTTTATTATTTGATGATGCACTCCAAACCCTGGGGTAGCTGGGCGCAGCCGTAACAAGAATGCTTAAGCTTGGTTACATACAGTAAATGCATACATGTTATTACATACAGTATTTTCAGTACAAATATACAAACTGTTAGGACACATCACACGGGGGGAAAGGGATATTCTATGTTACAATTTTCAGGGAAGTACAGGTTTTAGAGTTTTTACATGCATTAATCCAAAGGTCTAGAGCCGGGGACCAGATTAGTGGGTATCATTAGTCCGAAGCCAACTTTTCACTTTACATCTGAATCTCGAATATGGTTGATCAACTCTTAGCGCAGATGGAAGTTCAATAACAGCTGAGTATGAGCAAGCCAGAATGCTGAGTACGGTAGGACCTCAAGTTCAGATGCTGACGATAGTAACAGTTGACACAGTTGGGCCAGTCCATTGAGTGCAATAGCAGCTGAGTATGAGTAGGCCAGAATGCTGAGTATGGTAGGACCTCAAGCTCGGGTGCTGCGGATAGTAATAGCTATATAATAGACACGGTTAGGCCAGTCCATTGAGTGTAATAGCAGCTATTATGAGCCTGGTGCCTAAGGCGCCAGGACTGAACCCAGACAGCCCCTAGCCGGGGCTGCTGGGGTTTTAATAAATATCTGGATGCCTGCTCCCGGGGCTGATGGGCTTGGTCCGGATGCCCGGGGGTAGGCGTCATGACAGCACTCCCCTCCAAGGCCCCTCCTAAAGGTGTTCTTCCCCTCAGTCCTGGTTTGTCTGGGAAGTTCTGATGGAATTTTTTCACCAACCGAGATGCATGAACGTGGTCACTAGGCTCTGTAACCCTTCCAGTCGATTAAATAAAAAAGTCTTGATTTAACCATTTTAGACTCCAGGATATTTTTAACTTCGAATTCGAGTACCCCATCTATTAGGATGGGGTTGGGTGGTTTGGCTAGTCTTTTCCCGGGTTGAACTGGTTTCAGGAGTGAAACATGAAAGACAGGATGGATCCGCATATTAGTAGGTATTCCAATTTGACGGCCACTGGGTTGATAATGGCCTTAATAGTGTAAGGAGTCAAATATCTAGGATTAAAAGTCTCTGTCCCTTTTAGAGGTATGTGTTTTGTGGCCAGCCAAACTTGATCTCCAATCTGGTATTGTGGTGCTTCACTTCTATGTTGATCAGCATTTTTCTTGTATTTCTCTTTCGCTTGTTTCAAATGTTGCTTCCTTAAAGGCTTGTGTAATAGTAGAGTGCAGATGATTCACTGCGGGCATTTCTAAGGGTTGAGGCGAATCGAGTTCTGATGTTCGAGGATGATGTCCATATATGGGATAAAAGGGGCTTTGTCCGGTTCCAGAATGTACAGAGTTATTGTATGCGTGTTCGGAAATCCATAAAATATCCTTCCAATTGCTTTCGGTTTGGTGTAGCATGCAACGTAGGTACTGTTTAAGAGTCTGGTTGGTCCTCTCCGTCTGACCATCAGTCTGGGGGTGGTGACTGGTTGATAACCTCATGTCGATTCGCGCTAATTGACAACATCTTTTCCAAAAATGAGAAATGAATTGGCTACCTCCGTCAGAGACCAATACAGAAGGAAATTAATGTAGTCTAACAATGTTTATGAGAAATTCGTTGACCAAAATTGAAGCGGAAGGTAATCCCTTTAAAGGAATAAAGTGGGCCATCTTGGAAAAAAGATCCACAATAACTAGAATGGTGTTAAATCCATTACATGGAGGTAGATCCGTAATAAAGTCTAAAGACAAAGTATGCCAAGGTGTAGGAAGAATATCCAAAGGTTGTAAAAGACCAGCTGGTTTCTTCTTTTGACTTTGGTTTTGGGCGCAGATACCACAAGATAGCACGAATGACTTTATGTCTTTTCGCCAGGTGGGCCACCAGGATTGTCTTTTAATTTTAGCTTCAGTTTTTGCGATACCTGGATGTCCTTCCATCAGAGCATCATGATAATTGGAGATAACTAGTTCTTGTAGTTCCTTGTGTGGTAGAGACGCCCTTGATAGTAAGGTAGGTCATTGCTGACTGAATAATCTTTGCCTTTCTTTACCCAGTCCTGCAGGGCTGCAGGATCGAGAACTTGTTGGATTTTTAAATGAATATCTTCTAAAGTCTGTAGAGTAGTTATGCCAAGAATTCTTTGTTCTGAAATTATAGGTACCGGTTCCGGGTTCGAATATGCTTCTCCCATTCCTATTCGGGATAAGGCATCTGCCTTGCCGTTTTTACAACCTGGTCGATAAGTGATCACGAAGTCGAATTCGACAAAGAATAATGCCCATCGAAGTTGACGCGATGATTGGGGCTTGGCTGTTATTCAAATACTGTAGATTCCTGTGATCGGTGATTACAGTGATGGTATGCCTAGCACCGGGAAGATAATGCCGCCAAGCCTTGAAGGCAGACTTGATGGCTAATAACTCCTTATCAGTTACCGCATAGTTTAACTCGGGTGCTGAGAACTTTCTTGACCAGAAAGCTACTGGATGAAGTTGACCAGTTTCAGGATCCTTCTGGGACAGGACAGTTCCCATGGCTAAACTGGATGCATCGGTTTCAACTATGTCTGGAAGCTTAGGGCGTGGATGCTTTAAAACAGGTGCAGACGTGAATTTCGACTTTAGCTCTTGGAAGGCTCTTTCAGCCTCTTCAGTCCACAAAAAACGTTTGTTTTTTTCGTAAAAGTGCTGTGATGGGGTGTACAAAATGTGAGAACTCAGGAATAAATCTGCGATAAAAATTAGCAAATCCAAGCATGCTTTGTACCCCTTTAACTGAACTGGGTGATGGCCACTTGAGGATTGCGTCCACCTTTCGAGAGTCCATTCAAACCCCTTTTGGAGTCAGGATAAATCCAAGAAATTCAACTTCTGTAGAATGAAAAACACACTTCTCCAATTTTGCATATAACTTGTGCTGGCGTAGTTTCTCGAGGACTGCACGAACGTGCTTCACATGGTGTGATTCTGAGGAGGAGTACACTAGAATATCGTTTATGTATACGACAACACAGACGTCAATGAGTTCACGAAGGACATCGTTCATAAAATACTGGAAGGCTGCTGGTGCATTGCACAACCCGAAGGGCATCACCTGGTATTCAAATAACCCGTACTTGGTGCGAAAGGCAGTCTTCCATTCATCCCCTTTCTTTACACGTACCAGATGATATGCCCCTCTGAGATCTAATTTAGTGTAGATGCAAGCGTCCTTTACTTGGTCTAGTAATTCGGGGATCAGAGGCAATGGGTATCGGTTCTTAACCGTGATCTGATTTAATGCGCGGTAGTCTATGCACGTTCTGAGGTCACCCTCCTTTTTAGGCACGAAGAACAAAGCTGAGGATGCAGGGGACTTGGATGGACGAATGAAGCCATTAGCAAGGTATTGGTCCAAGTATTGTCGAACGTGAAGGTTTTCGGGTTCCATAAGAGCGTAGATTCTACTACATGGAGGTTGTGCACCGGGTATGAGGTCGATTTGACAATCGTATGATCTGTGAGGTGGTAAGGTGTTTGCCTGTTCTTTTTGGAAAACATCCTGGAATTCTTGATATTCCTGAGGTAACTGCACGACTGGAGTAGCGACTGTGGCCAGGCCTTTGTTCAAGGGCTTTTTCGGGTAACAGGTGTGTGCACAATCCGGGAAGGTTATTCTCTTCTCTCGCCAATCAATACAAGGATTATGTGTTTCCAACCAAGGTATCCCCAGTATTATTTGGAACTGAGGGGCTTTGATTAAATCAAACACAATAGTCTCTCGATGCCCATCCTGACTCAACAGTGTCATTTCTGCGGTGGAATGAGTTACAGGCCCAGAGACAATTTCAGTTCCATCGACTGTGGTGATGACATACAAAGTGGTCTTTTTGAAGAGAGGTAGATTCATCCTAGAAGCCAATTCGTGGTCCATATAGTTTCCTACGGCCCCGCTATCAATGTATGCCCTTACTGCGTGCATACGTGATGGCTGCCTTGGATCAATAAGGACCATTGGTATGATGAGGTGCGAGGTCTGAGTATCTTTCTTCAAGCTTGGCAAGCAGACCTCTACGCTTGTCGGGCGTGGTCGTTTCCCGAATCAGGCTCTGTCTGATTTCTATCAGCAACTCTGACTACTTTCTTGGATGTTTTTATAGGGCAATCCCGTAGAAAATGTCCTGAGGCCGACAGTACAGACATAATCGCATCTGCCGTCTCCTTTCTCTTTCTTTTTGAGTTAAGGGACCCTTAACCCCCCGATCTGCATCGGTTCTGATGCATCTGTTCCTTTGGGGGTAACATTGGGTTTAACCAATACTCGATTCTCGAACTTAGCTCGATCTACCTTTCTATTCTGAAGTCGGTGGTCTAACTGGACCACTAAGTCTATATATTCTGCGCAATCCTGAGGTGGGTTCACAACTTGGGCCAAAACATCTTTGAGTTCACCCTGAAGTCCACGATGAAATAATGTAATTCGTTTTACCTCTGGCCATCCGGTTTCCACCACCAACCTATTGAAGGTTGCGATATAGGTTAGTAGATCCTGGTTGCCTTGTCGTAAGGATAAAAGTTCATTATCCAGGGCCTGTCCCTGTGAATGTCTGGCAAATAGTCTTTCCATGCTTAATTGAAAACCTTGAAAATCCCGAAGAAGAGGGTCATCCTGGTTGACTAGTGGAATTGACCAATCCGCTGCGCTGCCACCAAGGTATGATAGTACAAAGGCTACTTTGGCTTGGTCATTTGGAAAAGCTCCAGGTCTGCATAAAAAGTGCAAGCGGCATTGGTTCATAAACACAGCAAACTACTTTTTTGGGTCTCCAGCAAAACGTTCGGGTGGAGCTAAAGGAATGCTCCCTGGTAGAACCACTTGCACAGGATTGCTAGATGAAACAGGAGTTGGATTCCCCCCGAGTCCAGGTAATGGTGTTTGCCCAGCTTGGTTCTGCAGCAATTGTCTATCAAGATCATCAGAGTGCTCCTTTGACACAATCAGTTCTCTCCTGAGGGCATTAGTTTCTTGGCACGTGGAGTGCACTTCTGCCCTAAGTTCCCCTAACAATAGGGCTAGTTGGTCGGTTTCTGAAGTTTCCATTACGCCCGGGTGGGGATTTGTAGATAGGCTTCGCGTTCTGTTACGCTCACCTGGTAACCACAGGGGCGTCGATCGGACCCGGACTGCTGCGGTCTCCACCAACGTGATGCGTAGTGCCGAGATGACTGTCTGGACTGGCCCGCCTAATCTCGTCTGCTTGATCCGTAGAAGTATTCTCCTGCAAGTGGAGAAAGGGATTTAGCCACCCGTGGATTTTAGTGATGGCCCCCACCCACTGTTCTCGTTCTCCCCTCTTGTCACCTCCGATATCTCCTTTAGTAACATCACCTTATGTTTTTAAAAGATGAGCTCTCCATCCTGCATGGCATGCAGGGGCGCGTAGATACCATTTACTTCACTGGTTTGAGGGTGCTGGAGGAGTTCCAGACGAATATTGACTCCGGGGTTTATAAGTTCAAAGAGTTCAATATGTCCGATGTTCACTCTTATTCCATTCCCTTGTTGAATTGCAACTGGTTCAAAAGAATATTGCCTGGAGGCAGTTGATGGCGTTCAGGTAAGAGTCTGTATTACCCAACACTGTCCGGTATAAGTTGCATGAGTTTAACTTGTTGTTTTCTCCCTTTATAGGTGCGGCAAATGAAGATGAGGCGTATTAACGGGTAATGCCTCCGGTGATAAATCAGGTAAGCCTTTGATGGTAAGAGATTGTATGTGTCGGCTCCCTTGGCTCACCTTGTTGTTTCTTTTGTTTTTTCCCCCAGGTGCTGGAGTTCGGCGAAGAAAATGATGGAGGCAGCACCGTATCGAAAAATTCTGTGAGGACTGGTGAGTATGGCGCGGCGCTGCAGCTGGTGATGCGACGCGTGCAGAAATAATGTCCTATTCAAGTTCGAAGACTTAATGGATCCGGAATCAGGTAAGGATTGAAATAATGTCATTGTTCTAACCTTTCCTTCTTCTTTCCTCTTTTTCTAGGAGCTCAGGATTCGAGACGGGCGTGGCTGAAGACTGGATGCTGACTGCAGGCACGGTGAGCGTTACGCTGCTGGATGCAGAATAACGCGAAGCGTGTGTTGCTGATCGGGCGTGGTTTAAATAGCCTCCAAAGTAGTTCCAGGTAAGAAGTTCCCCAGAACCACACCCGAGTAAAAAATAGTCCCGGTAACAAAATAGTCCCATCCAAGCCTCACGTTGGCTTGGATTCAGTTGCAGCATGGTCTGCATGAGGTAAGTAATGTCTATGTGCCTGGAGCCTATGATGCCAGGACTGATTCCTATTATGAGCCTGGTGCCTAAGGCGCCAGGACTAAACCCAGACAGCCCCTAGCTGGGGCTGCTGGGGTTTTAATAAATATCTGGATGCCTGCTTCCGGAGCTGATGGGCTTGGTCCGGATGCCCAGGGGGCGGCGTCATGACAGGTGCTGAGGCTAGCAATAGCTGACACAGTTAGGCCAGTCCATTGAGTGCAATAGCAGCTGAGTATGAGCATGCCAGAATGCTGAGTACAGTAGGACCTCAAGCTCGGGTGCTGACGATAGCAATAGCTGGCACAGTTTGGCCAATCCATTGAGTGCAATAGCAGCTGAGTATGAGTATGCCAGAATGCTGAGTACAGTAGGACCTCAAGCTCGGGTGCTGACGATAGTAATAACTGACACAGTTAGGCCAGTCCATTGAGTGCAATAGCAGCTGAGTATGAACATGCCATAATGCTGAATGCGGTAGGACTTCAAACTCGGGTGCTGAGGATAGTAATAGCTGACACGGTTAGGCCAGTCTATTGAGTGCAATAGCAGCTGAGTATGAGTGTTCGGAATGCTCAGTACAATAGGGCCTCAAGCTCGGGTGATGACGATAGTAATAGCTGACACAGTTAGGTCAGTCCATTGAGTGCAATAGCAGCTGAGAATGAGTCAGCCAGAATGCTGAGTACAGTAGGATCGCAAGCTCGGGTGCTGACGATAGTAATAGTTGACACAATTAGGTCAGTCCATCGAGTGCAATAGCAGCTGAGTATGAGTATGCCAGAATGCTGAGTACAGTAGGACCTCAAGCTCGGGGGCTGACGATAGTAATAGCTGACACAGTTAGGCCAGTCCATTGAGTGCAATAGCAGCTGAGTATGAATATGCCAGAATGCTGAGTACGATAGGACCTCAGGCTCGGGTGCTGACGATAGTAATAGCTGACACAGTTAGGCCAGTCCATTGAGTGCAATAGCAGCTGAGTATGAGCATGCCAGAATGCTGAGTACGGTAGGACCTCAAGCTCGGGTTCTGACGATAGTAATAGCTGACACAGTTAGGTCAGTCCATTGAGTGCAATAGCAGCTGAGAATAAGTATGCCAGAATGCTGAGTACAGTAAGACCTCAAGCTCAGGTGCTGACGATAGTAATAGCTGACACAGTTAGGCCAATCCATTGAGTGCAATAGCAGCCGAGTATGAGTATGCCAGAATGCTGAGTACAGTAGGACCTCAAGCTCGGGTGCTGACGATAGTAATAGTTGACACAGTTAGGCCACTCCATTGAATGCAATAGCAGCTGAGTATGAACATGCCATAATGCTGAATGCGGTAGGACCTCAAACTCGGGTGCTGAGGATAGTAATAGCTGACACGGTTAGGCCAGTCTATTGAGTGCAATAGCAGTTGAGTATGAGTGTGCCAGAATGCTGAGTACAGTAGGGCCTAAAGCTCGGGTGCTGACGATAGTAATAGCTGACACAGTTAGGTCAGTCCATTGAGTGCAATAGCAGCTGAGAATGAGTCAGCCAGAATGCTGAGTACAGTAGGATCTCAAGCTCGGGTGCTGACGATAGTAATAGCTGACACAATGGGCCTCATTCCGAGTACGGCGCTAACCAATGGCGCTATTAACGCCTTGGTTGACGCCGTACCCGGACCGGCAGCACCTTGGTGGATGGCGGAATCACCGCCCCATTCCAAGGTTGGCGGGGCGGTAGTTCCCCATTCACCAAGGCTCTTCCCCATTCCCGAATGAGCCCCCATAGGGCTCAATGGGAATGGGGAAGATGCAAATAACGGTGACCGTTCATTACGGTCACCGTTATTGGCTTGGAGGCCCCTTTGCGCCCTCGACTTTAACACCTGCTCAAATCAGGCGTTAAGGGCGAGGGCGCAGAGGGAACTCGGAGTATGGCGGTAAGGGATTACCGCCACCGGTCTCGTTACCGGTGGCCGCTATCCCTTACCGCCATACTCGGAATGAGGCCCAATTAGGTCAGTCCATCGAGTGCAATAGCAGCTGAGTTTGAGTATGCCAGAATGCTGAGTACAGTAGGACCTCAAGCTCGGGTGCTGTGGATAGTAATAGCTGACACGGTTAGGCCAGTCCATTGAGTGCAATAGCAGCTGAGTATGAGTATGCCAGAATTCTGAGTACAGTAGGACCTCAAGCTCGGGTTCTGACGATAGTAATAGCTGACACAGTTAGGGCAGTCCATTGAGTGCAATGGCAGCTGAGAATAAGCATGCCAGAATGCTGAGTACAGTAGGACCTCAAGCTCGGGTGCTGACGATAGTAATAGCTGATACAGTTAGGTCAGTCCATTGAGTGCAATAGCAGCTGAGTATGAGTATGCCAGAATGCTGAGTTCAGTAGGACCTCAAGCTCAGGGGCTGACGATAGTAATAGCTGACACAGTTAGGCCAGTCGATTGAGTGCAATAGCAGCTGAGTATGAGCATGCCAGAATGCTGAGTACGGTAGGACCTCAAGCTCGGGTGCTGAGGATAGTAATAGCTGACACAGTTAGGCCTGTCCATTGAGTGGAAAAGCAGCCGAGTATGAGCAGGCCAGAATGCTGAGTACGGTAGGACCTCAAGCTCGGGTGCTGATGATAGTAATTGCTGACACGGTTAGGCCAGTCCATTGAGTGCAATAGCAGCTGATTATGAGCATGCCAGAATGCTGAGTACAGTAGGACCTCAAGCTCCGGTGCTGAGGATAGAAATAGCTGACACGGTTAGGCCAGTCCATTGAGTGCAATAGCAGCTGAGTATGAGCATGTCAGAATGCTGAGTACGGTAGGACCTCAAGCTCGAGTGCTGAGGATAGTAATAGCTGACACAGTTAGGCCAATACATTGAGTGCAATAGCAGCTGAGTATCAGTATGCCAGAATGCTGAGTACAGTAGGACCTCAAGCTCGGGAGCTGAGGATAGTAATAGCTGACGCGGTTAGGCCAGTCCATCGAGTGCAATAGCAGCTGAGTATGAGTATGCCAGAATTCTGAGTACAGTAGGACCTCAAGCTCGGGTGCTGACGATAGTAATAGCTGACACAGTTCGGTCAGTTCATCGAGTGCAATAGCAGCTGAGAATGAGTATTCCAGAATGCTGAGTACAGTAGGACCTCAAGCTCGGGTGCTGATGATAGTAATAGCTGACACAGTTAGGTCAGTCCATTGAGTGCAATAGCAGCTGAGTATGAGTATGCAAGAATGCTGAGTACAGTAGGACCTCAAGCTCAGGGGCTGACGATAGTAATAGCTGACACAGTTAGGCCAGTCCATTGAGTGCAATAGCAGCTGAGTATGAGTATGCCGGAATGCTGAGTACAGTAGGACCTCAAGCTAGGGGGCTGATGATAGTAATAGCTGACACAGTCAGGCCAGTCCATTGAGTGCAATAGTAGTTGAGTATGAGCATGCCAGAATGCTGAGTACGGTAGGACCTCAAGCTCAGGTGCTGAGGATAGTAATAGCTGACACGGTTAGGCCTGTCCATTGAGTGGAAAAGCAGCTGAGTATGAGCAGGCCAGAACGCTGAGTACGGTAGGACCTCAAGCTCGGGTGCTAATGATAGTAATTGCTGACATGGTTAGGCCAGTCCATTGAGTGTAATAGCAGCTGAGTTTGAGTATGCCAGAATGCTGAGTATAGTAGGACCTCAAGCTCGGGTGCTGACGATAGTAATAGCTGACACGGTTAGGCCAATCCATTGAGTGCAATTGCAGCTGAGAATGAGTATGCCAGAATGCCGAGTATGGTAGGACCTCTAGCTCGTGAGCTGAGGGTAGTATAGCTGACACGGTTAGGCCTGTCCATTGAGTGCAATAGCAGCTGAGTATGAGTATGCCAGAATGCTGAGTACGGTAGGACCTCTAGCTCGGGTGCTGACGATAGTAATAGCTGACACAGTTAGGCCAATCCATTGAGTGCAATAGCAGCTGAGTATGAATATGCCAGAATGCTGAGTACGATACGACCTCAGGCTCGGGTGCTGACGATAGTAATAGCTGACACAGTTAGGCCAGTCCATTGAGTGCAATAGCAACTGAGTATGAGCATGCCAGAATGCTGAGTACGGTAGGACCTCAAGCTCGGGTTCTGACGATAGTAATAGATGACACAGTTAGGCCAGTCCATTGAGTGCAATAGCAGCTGAGTATGAGCATGCCAGAATGCTGAATACGGTAGGACCTCAAGCTCGGGTGCTGAGGATAGTAATAGCTGACACAGTTAGGCCCGTCCATTGAGTGCAATAGCAGCTGAGTATGAGTATGCCAGAATGCTGAGTACGATAGGACCTCAGGCTCGGGTGCTGACGATAGTAATAGCTGACACAGTTAGGCCAGTCCATTGAGTGCAATAGCAACTGAGTATGAGCATGCCAGAATGCTGAGTACGGTAGGACCTCAAGCTCGGGTTCTGACGATAGTAATATATGACACAGTTAGGCCAGTCCATTGAGTGCAATAGCAGCTGAGTATGAGTATGCCAGAATGCTGAGTATGGTAGGACCTCAAGCTCGGGTGCTGGGGATAGTAACAGCTGAAACAGTTAGGCCAGTCCATTGAGTGCAATACTAGCCAGCCTGTTACCAGTAGGCCAGAACGCTGAGCAGAGCAGGAACATGGCTCAAGTCGAGGATACACACGGGGAAATGGAGTCCCCCACCTTATTCAGAGGGTGGACTCAGTCCCCCCAGCTAAAATGAGAAACATTGAATGTGATCTTTGAATTTATGCCAAACTCAGGGATAAAACCACAGTAGTCGGGTTTGTAGGCCGAACACTTCACCACTGCACTATAGAACCAGATGAAGAATAACAAACAACTAAAGGTGAAATGTCCCATTTCGGTACAGCAAGTGCCATGGGAAACATTTGTATTGGTTCTTGGAGTTTAAAACAATCACACCTTTTAACGTTTTCAAAAACACTATTAGAAGAAAATATCCTCTCTTGGTTTTGTGAGTGTGTTGATTTTATGAAAGGCAAATGCCATTCGTCCTGTGCAATTTGGGTGGTTATGCAAAATCAATTTAATGAAATGTGCATATTTACCTTGATATGACAATTTCTGGCTACATCACATCCCATTCGTTTGTTGATGAGTCCCCCCACTTAAATTTTTTGGATTTGACCCCTGAGCAGGAGTGCGGTAGGTCCTCAAGCTCAGCTGCTGATTGCTGCTGCAGATAGCAATAGCTGACACATACAGGCCAGACTATTGGGTGCAATAGCAGCTGGCACCAGTAGTCCCGCATGCTGAGTGGAGCAGGAGCTGGCAGGAGTAGAGCAGAATGCTGAGTGCGGTAGGGCCTCAAGCTCAGCTGCTGGTTGCTGCTGGGGATACCTATAGCTGACACATACAGGCCAGACTATTGAGTGCAATAGCAGCCAGCACCAGTAGGCCAGACTGTTGAGTGCAGTAGGAGCTGGCACACATAGACATGGCCGCTGGGTACAGTAGCCGCTCTGGCTGGCCTGTGGTAGCTGCCAGACTCAGACCCGTCACTAGCCTGCCCGGCAGTTCATTACTCCAAGCCCAGGCAGCTGCTGACAGCCCCGCTGCTTAAGGCCAGCTGCTAACAGGTGCCCGTGGATCGAGGCCCGAGCCCAGGCCAGGCAGGGAAATCATTTCCCAGCCTAAGGCGGCCATCAAGAGAGGCATGGGAGACTCGTTGGGACTGCGGAGCTCACTTAAACTAAGCTCCGGTCTCTATTTTCCAGAAAAAAGCCCCTAAGCCTGCAGAATGATGGAAGATCGGCTTTAGCAAACACCATAATCTCCCGCCATAGATCTCCATGGGCATGTTTGACGTCTTAGCCCCAGCTATTTACACTACTTACATATGGCGCTGGTAGTAGCGATGTGCCAAGGCTGCAGGGATGTATATAGACATCATTTGCTAGCGGAAAACCTGTGTTGCGTCAGTGTTCTCGGTCCAGTGAAAAGGAAGCTAAAAGCAATTGAACTGCAGAGGTCCCGCTCAAGAGAGAGAAACGTTACAGGCAATTTAGCACTTCGGTGGGGAAGCCTGGGATCCCACTGGCAGGTGCCCATCACCGGGGCACCCCTCTCCCAGCCAGGAAACCTACCCACCCCGCGGGGAATTAGAACTCCCAGGAGCAGACCAACCTCCCAGGACACCCACACGTTCCTAGGAAATCCAAGTCCCTTTCATTTATGCAAAGCACAGAAGAGACTGTTCCCAGCAGGAATGATTATAAAAATGAAGTTACTGAAAGACATTCTTTTTGTTAGTATACTAGCAACAACCTTATCACAACACAAAATGTAAATCACGATCATTTTTGGAATCGCTTGACACAATATGAAAAGTCAAGCTCAAACCAGTGAAGTGTGAATACAGATCAAATAATTTAGAATGTATTTGACACAATATAATAGGTCAAAACCATATTGCACAAAACCCGTATATAAAAAAAGAGGGATAACTCACAGACAGAAATCACTAATTAACAGCACAATAGAAATTAAGAATCAGGAAATCAGTGAGCGGTGTACTGCTTCCTGGGAAACCCACACTACCCAGGAGACATGCATCCCTTGGGTGATGGAGCCAGCAATGAAAGTCGTAAAACCGCAGAGAGATCCAAGCTGCCTAGGGCACCCAAACCTTATAACAAAAGGGAAGGTCGCCCCAATCCTGGTAGGATTTGGCGACAGGAAAAGATCAATATAACAAAGGGGGTCCTACCAGCAAAACAATTATACATTTATTTCCAGTTATTAGTCTGGATCTATTTATCATGCATGAATCAGTTCTGTGGTCTGTTGAGATGATAGCAAAGGTTATATTATTACACCTTCCACATTTATGATTTAATCAAATGTTTATTCCATGGTTTTAGAATGTGTAATTGTAAACAACATATTCACAGATGTGTGGTCACATCCCAAGTGGATGTGTTATTTTATTAGCAAATTAACAGATTATAATGACTGAATAGTAAATCAAATCACCCAGTTGTGATGAGACACAGACACAAAGTGACCAACAGATAGATTCTAACTATCAGTTGTAACACATCAAAAACAAATGTGTTCTAAAAAACGATGCAGCTTGATTGCAGGATTTTTCCAGAGAGATCCAACCTGCCTAGGGGATACAAACCTCCCTAAGAAACACTGCCCCCTCCTGGTAGACACACAACACCTGTGACAAATGCATCCACCTCACCTTCTAGGAGATCCAGCCCACTCTGGGAGGCGAAGCCATGTGGCAGATGGTAATCTATAGTTTCCTCAAGCACACTTACCTCATCGACCTTTAGTTCTAATCCTGTTGGTCATACAACCAGCATACATGTGTATGTGCAGGGGAAATGGGGTGGGAAGTGGAGGGGCCTATCTGAGAGCAGAAGGGAGTGGGTTACGGCATGACCCCCCCCCGTTAAAAGAAAATAATATGCAACTAACAAGAGTCCTACTAAAAGTTTGATGAGGTAAGTTCTGTTGATGACACGCAGAGAGTCCTGTAACCCCCATGCACCTGCAAGCCTCTCAGCTTTCTGGAAGAGCCCGCGGAGAGCGGGAGGCCCGTGGCTCTCAGTGTCCTTCCCTAGACAAGTCTCCAAACACCACTCTGTGCACTTATAGCTCTGGGCTTTCTGAATTTTATCAACATTTGAGGGTCTTTGAGCACGTTTCCTACTGCGTTGGGGTGCACCACCACCTTTCTACTGGCATGGCAATGCAATATATATATATATATATGTACTTCAACCACTTTCTCTAGTGGTGCTCAAGCTCTATTCAGCGGGTGCTCGTGTAGGTTTAGAGAAAACCAATATTATGCACACACTGCTGTAATATTGTGAAAAAATGCCTTGTGTTAGACACTGTAACACCATACAGCTTTAAACAAAAGCACTCAGCCCCACACAATAGTGCTGATATTCATCTTTTATTTAGTAATAAACAACATTTAAATAATACAAGTCAGCATGGACTTACAAACTTGTAGCAGGGCTCCACAGCCACTGTTCTGCGCCACACGTTCTGTCCCTACTCGGGGACTTCTTCAGGCTAGTTTTGCAGTTAAAAGCTCTGCAGCCATTTATCTAGCATTCAAACAGGAAGTTGCAATGCAACCAGTTATGTGACTTTCTTAGTACCATATATTATGGTTACGCCTAGCGGCCATATTGTGCTAGTCATTATTGGCTGATTTCTCTTCGGTTATGTTCTGATAAATATTAGTTTAAGATTTCACATTATTCGTTTGGATTTATTTTACATTCCTGTTTGTTACGTTTATAATGTTCTAAAAAATCTGGTCGCAATGATAAAATATTTTTAATTTTAAAATTATGATTTCTATGCAGTCCATCCTGCATGGCAGAGGTTAGAAAACCCCTACTTCTGAAGGGTGTTACGGCTGCGACAGCTACTCCTCCTCCATAACGTGTCTCTAGTATTCCGACAACACATTACGTGCAATTACCAAAGTGAATACATGGGTGATTTTCAATCCTCATACAAATATGATGCTGCCCAAGTGGGCTAAAACAGATTATTATTCTCAATATGAATTGCTGATGTAGCGATGTCATAATTCCAGCAGCTAGTAAAACTAAGAAAATGTGCCAGTGCATTCTTTTACAACCATGTTTTTTGTATAACGTGCTAGTGCATCTTGGACCATGTAGTCTTGACTAAAACACCCTAAAGCATTTAGAATCTTTAAGTTCGAACACATTTACATCAATGCACATGTGTCCTCTAAACTTCGTACCATTTCAATGAAGCCTGAGTGGGCAAAAGACAGACCCATTCACAATTTCACATTCTAGTAAAAAAATCTTAGTACAAAAGTATCAGAATTCTAGCAGCTATATTATACAACTAAAGTTGTAAAGTGCAACTTCTTACCACCATATTCTAAGTATACATAAGCAAAAGTGCCAGTGCAGTCTCTTACAATCATTTATTTTGTATATAATGCTAGTGCATCATGGACCATGTAGTCTTGACTAAAACGCCCTAAAGCATTTAGAATCTTTAAGTTCAAACACATTTGTATCAATGCATTTGTGTCTTCTAAACTTCATACCAACTCAATGAAGCCCGAGTGGGCAAAAGACAGACCCATTCACAATTTCACATACTAGTGTAAAAATATTAGTACAAAAATGACAGAAATCTAGCAGCTATATTATACAACTAAAGTGTCAGTGCAACTTCATACCACCACATTCTAAGTATAAAGTGCTAGTGCAGACCATATTGTATGATTTGATATTAGCTATGCTTGTTAGCAATCTAAAGTATTATTGCTGTCTCACTTATGTAAGCTGGATATCGCCTTAATGGGCAAAGTGACATATCTAACAAGGCCTACAGTAACTTGCCCAATTCCAATATAAAGTGATGGTGCAGATTATCACAGCCTCATAGTTCTAGCAGTTGTGTTATACTATCTACCATCATCTAGTATCCAGTTTCATGTCAAATATACTGTTCCTGGAGATTCCACATCCCATTTACCTACAGTATAGGAGTGTACCTACTCTCAGTCTCCCAAAAGATGGACACCCAGTTCTTCCCCTGAATTGTGCCCATTAGGTTTGTTGGTATTGAATGTGATAATAAGTGTAGATTCTAGTTTTCTGAGTTTACGTTCTCCGTTACCATCTCTTTTGTGTACCGATAAATGAGCTAGTGCAAAGAACCTCATTTGGGTAGCATCCGGCAAGTTTATTTCTGCAAAATGCACCACCAGCAGATATGCCAAATCCTTATTTAGGATAGTCCTATAATGTGGCAATATTCGCAACTTCAAATGGCAGATGGTCGATCCTATATACATAAGATTACAAGGACAAACTATGGCGTTTACCACAAACTTGGTTGGACAATTGATTCTATGTTTAAATTTCCAAATTCTACTCGATTTCTGTCCATAGTGTAACATATTCTTAGGTTCCGCATACTTGCACATCTTGCGGCTATTGCATTTGAAGAACCCTTTGGATTGTTTTGATTTCCCAAGCCAATTGTCTGAAGTATTTCTACAATCTATCATACTGGGAGCTATCAGATCTTTAAGAGAGTTGGCTTTCCCAAATGTTATCATTGGTTTTTCTCCAATAGCCTCACACATAGTGTTATCAGTACATAGAATCGGCCAATGTTTTTGCAAAATGTGTCCAATCTCTTTGGCACAGTTACTAAATCTACTGATAAATCTGATTGGTTCTATGTCTTGTGTCTTGGATGTTTTCACTTTTAGTAAATCCTTTCTTTGTCTAGATGCTGTTTGTGTATACGCCCTAATATGTGTCATTTTTCTTGTAACCTCTTTCAAAAAAGCGAGCACCCATTATCTCTGCTTCTTTCTGAAATTCCAGTTCCACTGAACAGTTACGCTTTGCACAAATCATCTCCCCATACGGTATACTGGACTTTAATTTATCTGGGTGTTGGTTTTTGCCATGTAGTATCGCATTGGAAGCTACAGGCTTTCTGTGAAGTTTGCTTTCCAATCTATCGCCACTAACATAGAGCACCAAGTCTAAAAAGACCAATTGTTGTTTACTGCTCAAACATGTTAGAATCAGATTCATGTTGTTAGTGTTCAGTCTTGCTACAAACTCTATTAGAGCTTCCTGGCTGCCTTACCATACCAAAAATAAATCATCAATGAATCTATACCAACAAATTACTTGGTTAACAAATGCATCATTCTGTTACGTAAATTGGGGTTATACAAGAGCCCATGGCTGTGCCATTTTCTGTCTAAACAAATTGTCATCAAATAAGAAGACATTGTGTTCCAAGCAAAATTGTAATAATGTTATAACCATTTCATTTTGTTGTTTGTAACTAACAGACTTAGTATCCAGGAAAAATTGGCAAGCCTCTAAACCAATCTCATGTTGCATTGATGTGTATAAAGACATTACATCCAATGATACTAGCCAGTACAGTGTTTCCCACTGTAGATTTTGTATTTTGGCCACTAGATCTGTAGTGTCTCTTATATAGGAGTTAAGGCCTTTCACAAATGGCTGCAGATGTATATCTAAATATTTAGAGATGTTTTCCAACAATGAGATTCTAGAAGAAACTATGGGTCTTCCCAGTGGTTTCAACAAGTCTTTATGTATTTTTGATATGAAATACAAAATGGGCATTGTGGGAACATCTTTCTCCAAGAATAACACTTCTTCCGGTTCCAATAAGGTCTTGTTTTTATAATGTCCTAATAAGGCATCAAGTTCTTGTATGGTCTGTGAGAGATATTCAATTTCTTTAATCTCGTTACATGATTTGTCTTGCAATTGTTGGTCTGCTTCTTCCATGTATTTTCTCTTTGACCAAAGAACTACTCCCCCCCTTGTCTGCTTGTCTGATGACAATAGTTTCATTTGATTTTAGAGTTTCAACTGCAGCTTGTTGCAAAGGAGTGAGGTTTGACTTATTGGTCATAGATTTAGATGCCAAAGTTATTAAATCCTTGAGTACACATTCCTCAAAGACTTCGATTTTTTTGCATGCAATGGCCGGATTGAAGATTGATTTATTCTTTAATCCACTCTCAGTGGTAAGGTCCGTAATTATTCCATAATTATCTCAGATAAATTGATTATCCATCATGTTGGGGAGATATGCTGTTTGAGTTTCAGATAATGTTGTATTTGTATGAGGATTGAAAATCACCCATGTATTTACTTTGGTAATTACACGTAATGTGTTCTCAGAATACTAGAGACACGTTATGGAGGAGGCGTAGCTGCCGCGGTCTTAACAGCCTTCAGAAGTAGAGGTTTTTTAAGCGCTGCCATGCAGGATGGACTGCATAGAAATCATAATTTTATAATGAAAAATGATATTTTATCTTAATATTTTTAGAACATTATAAACTCAACAAACAGGAATGTAAAATAAATGTAAACAAATAATGTGAAATGTTGAACTAATATTTATTAGAACATAACCAAGGAGAAATCAGCTAATAATACCTAGCACAATATGGCCGCTCAGCGTAACCATAATATATGGTACTAAGAAAGTCACATGACTGGTCGCATTACAACTTCCTGTTTGCATACTAGATAAATGAGGGACGGAATGCGTGGCACAGAACAGTGGCCGTGGAGCCCTGCTACAAATTTGTAAGTCCATGCTGACTTGTATTATTGTAAAAGTTGTTTAATACTGAATAAAAGTTACATTTTAGCACTATTGTGTGGGGCTGCGTGCTTGTGTTTAAAGCTGTACTGTGTTAGAGTGTCTCACACAAGGCATTATTTCACAACATTACAGCAGTGTGTGCATATTGCATATATATATATATATATACTTTAGTTGCAGGGACGTAAAGGTGACAATGTAATGCAACAAAACCCCTGAAATTCAGCTAAAGCAACCTTAACTTCGCACCCCCTGTTGCGCAGTTTACGACCACAATGATGACACCAAAATCACATCACTGATGACATCACTAATTATATGTCGTATGAGAACACTGATGACATTACAAATCACATCACTGATGCCATCACTGGTGACACAAAAATTACATTGAATATAACTGATTACATCAAAAATGGAATTAGACATAACATAATTTATAAGTTAGCAAATGAAAACTTTGATTACCTTAATAACAATTTAGGCCGGGGTCTTGGCCATAACAAAGGCTGGGGTCACTGGCCAGTACCAAAGACCATAGCTGTTGGTTGGTTACTGTTAAAAAATACCAATGTGCATGGTTAAAAGCCATGCCTAGTACCTCGTCACTGTTTTCAAATATACAGTGGGCAACATTCAAAGCTGTAGTCAGTGGCCATGGCTAAAGGCCATAGCTAGTGCCAATTAATATGTTAGAATATACCATCCGCATAGCTCAAAACCGTTGCCACTGGCTAGTATTGTGTTGAAGACCATGACTACTAGCTGTTTAGTATATATGATATACAGTGGGCATGACTGAAGGCCATAGTTAGTGGCCAGTGAGTATTGTAAAATACACAGTGGGAACGGCCGAAGGCCATCACTTATTGCATTTTATTATTGTAAACTATACAGTGGACATGGCCAAAAGATGTACAAACTGCTCAAGGTCAAAGGCCATGTCTAGTGGCCCATGTATATGTTAGAATATATAGTGGGCAGAGACAAAGATACTGGCCACTGTCCTGTTTTGTCTTAATGTCCATGGCTAGTGCCTGACCAGTGTATATAATATACATTGGATACAGTTGAAAGCTGTACCACTGGTAAAGGCCAAAATCTACAGTTGGTATACTGTTTTGGGGTAATTCATGGAATAAATGTGCACCGAAATCAGTGGTGCAAGCTGGTGCAAGCGTGAAAAAGCCAGCCCACGTGTGCGATTCATGGAAGGCCCTGCGCGTGTATTTTCCGGGATGTGTGCCAAATCTGCGTGTGGCGCACACCGGCGCATGCGTCACTTCCACATCCCGAATGCATTGCGCGACGCGCACAGCGAAAGTGCACAACGTCAGCGCACACATCAAAAAGGGGGAGGAACAAGGGGCGGAACACGAGGAATGGGGAACAACGCGTGAAAATAAGGGTGTAACTGGGGAAGTACCGCTGGGAAGTACAAGGAACGCCCACACGCACGCGAACTACACATATTCATGGAATAGAATAGGGAAAACCTGCGCACGTCAAAACACACGCATACCCACAATTACGTCCGCCACACGAAAGCAGGCGAAAGTGCCCTCGCGCAGCATAAAAGTGCACGCAAACAACAAACAAGCATATATAGCTACGATGAATGTCCAGTTCCTCGCAGCAGCGATCGTGGGACACCGCAGGAGGAGGAGAATAGCCAGGCCCCACATTTTTTTGCACAGGTCTATGGTAGGTATAGGTTTCCACCTCATATCATCCTAGAGCTGGTCAGGGAGTGGGAGGATGAACTCACATCATCCACCCTGTGCTCCCAAGCATTGAGCCCCTTGGAGAAGGTGCTCAATGTACTGCATTTTTTGGCCACTGGGTCATTTCAGCGGACAACTGCCATAGTGGGGGGTGTCTCACAGGCCACGCAGTCACACTGCCTACACCAGGTGTTGGCAATCATCACTGCACGCCCCTCAGTTTGCAGGCACATATACATGCCCAGAATCCCTGTAGAAAGGCAGACCATGGTCCTGGAATTCTACAGGGTGGCACACTTCCCCAAAGTGCTTGGTGCCATAGATTGCACCCATGTGGCCCTACGTCCACCTAGGGAAACTGAGCACATCTATCGAAACCGCAACCACTGGCATTCCATCAATGTGCCAGTAGTATACGATGCCAAGGGAATCATCACCTCTGTCTATGCAAACTATCCCGGATCCACCCATGATAGTTTCATATTCAGAATATCCGCCCTGAGCCAGGCCCTAGAAGCTGGGAAGCATGGAGACACATGGCTCCTAGGTGAGTACAAATGCCTGTGCACATGCATACATGTCACACACAGACAAATACACAAGCCCAACTGATGACAATTATTATCACCATACCAGGGAACAGTGCCTACCCTCTGAGCACCTACATGATGACGCCCATACGGAGCCCCACCACACCACCCCAGGTAAGATACAACGCAGCCCATATTGCAACCAGGGCCATAGTGGAGCGCACATTGAGAGTGCTCAATCATGCTTCTACTCCCTTGAGTGCCCTGGTGGACAGCTACTATATGCACCCCCAGTAGTGTGCAGGATCATTGTGGCAGCATGTGTCCTGCACAACGTTGCATCACGGCATGGCGTACCGGTGG
Source organism: Ambystoma mexicanum (assembly GCF_040938575.1). Taxonomy (NCBI): domain Eukaryota; kingdom Metazoa; phylum Chordata; class Amphibia; order Caudata; family Ambystomatidae; genus Ambystoma; species Ambystoma mexicanum. The sequence goes on from NC_090926.1 coordinate 347,724,014, forward strand.
ACATGGTGGTGCCCCCACATCCCCAACCACACGCACGGCCGCTACGCATGGGAGGGGAAAGGGCATGTGGCAAGGCAGCCCATACCCAGCTTGTGGCCACATTTTTCACCTAAACTCCAACCCCTGCGGAGTGCACACAGGCCTGGCACATACCAGGTCACAATCGATGATGAGAAAGGGACAGTCAACTGCCACTACCTTCCCACCCTGAGAATGTGTCCACGGAAGTGCCACATGTGTGCATCCCTAGCTATTTAAACACAACCAATCCCATGTGACCAAAGGGAACACATGCAAGGCTTCCCCCCCTACCCCCCCTTGCTAAACAGGACATGAAAGGACTGGTATGCCACCCAAACCCTCCCAGAACTCCCGAACCTTGACTGCCACACCATACCATGGCATGCAATGGCAAAACATCCAACCATATGCACAACAAATGACACAATAGTCATGAAGTGCCACGTGAGAAACGTAAATAGGCACCAGACAATTAAACCTCACATGGAATCGGAAGAAAAGAGGGACCAAAACCTCACACCCTGAAAATGGTGGCACAAATGCATGCCACCAGCAGTGCAACCAACAAAAGTCAGAAAACCTGTTGCCATGCACATTGGACAATTGCAAATTGCCATAACAAACACTGCACACTGCACAGCACAGTGAGTGTGCATTGCATTGGTGAAAACCCTTCTGCATCATTTGAAAAAATGGCACTCAACCAAATATTACCCTGTCATGCATGTACACGATCAATGACTCGGAAGTGAACATGAATTGTCTTGACACATCATGCATGAGAAGGCAATCTGGGTGCATGCATTTGAATGGTGTCAATGTAGTTGGGAGGGTGTTGCCTAAGTGTATTTGTCCATATGGACATGCCTAGAATACATGCATGTGAAATGAAGTGAATACCAGTGTCCCGTACACAGCACATATGAACATAGCACCAAGGACCCCCCTGTGTCTTAAACCACATCCATCAATTGACACCTCAAAAGAAATCGCTACATTGCATCAATCATTGACCAGCAGAACATATCATGTACAGAGTACACCAAATCGGCAATGACAGACAGTGACCCATTACTGATTCATAGAAATCCATAATATGACCAACACACAAACTTCATCAAAGCGCATCAATGAGGGAGTGAATAAGGGAGAAGAACAGTACATTCCTACATGTCCTTCAAACAGTCCACAGTGTGATTATGAACTGGAAAAGCAAAGTACATATCACAATTGCCTGGACCAATAAAGGAGAGTCTAGGGAGGTAATGTAGGATGACATAACTAGCATCAACATTCCTATGCCTGATGGGAATAGTCGCAGTGCAGGAGTCACATAAGGAGGGGAGTGATGGAAGAGGAGGGAAGAGGTGAGGAGAGTAACAAAACAAGTGACAAACTGTGGTAGGTCTACAAAGAATCAACATAATGCTGGGGAGGTGGAGAAGAAAGACAGAAGGGAAAGGGGGAACAGATGACCTGTAATCAGTGGTGGAGGGACTAATGATCAAATAACTGTCAAAACTATACTTAAAATGGTGAAGGTGGGGTGTGGAAGGATGGAGGCAGAAGGGCAAATGTCTGTAAAGAACAAGCGCCTACGTATCACCATGGCCAATGGCAACTGGGGTAGTGATTGAAAATGACAGCCAGAGTACAAGAAGGAGGCCAAAGGCTGGTGGAGAGGGAGAGGGAGGAGAGAAGGGAGGAGGGGCCAAACTCAAAATGACTAATGGGGAAGATGGTGAAGGAAAGCACACACAGGGAGCAGAGGGAAACCTGACAGTGCAGGAGAGTAGGGGATGTGATGATGAAGGGGGGTGGAGACAGAGGGACACTGACAGGGGCAGGAGAGATGGGGGTATTCAAGTGACTGAGAAGGCATGTGGACAGGTCTAGACAGCGCCACCTTTGTGGGCTTTTGATAGTGGTGGAAGGCTCAATCCTGGTTGTCCGGATTGTCACAAGGGCCAAGTGCAAACAGTGGGAGGGGGGGAGCAGGTCCAGGACACAAACTGGAAATTTAAATGACAAACAATGTAGTTATAACTCAGATGTCACATCCAAACACCAGCCAGGGCTGGGAAATGTCCAAAGTGGTGCTAGCAAGGAATGGGTGGTTGTTGAAATGCATGGTGACAGGGGTAACTCAGCGTGCAGCCTTCACGTGGCATATCAAAATCACTGTGGGAAAACTGTCCCAATTCAACATTCTCAGCAGGAAGCACATCAACATAGACATAACAAATATCTCAAGCAACATGATGAAATGCAAGTCAGCTTAATACTCACCAAAGTGAAGTGCAGACATGCATTGGAGAACCCATCTGGAATACCCACTAGGGGTGTACACACAAGTAGAACTACAGGCTGGCCAAAGATATGACGGAAGCCCAATGCCCAATTGTGATATGCTGATACACCGAGCCATCCTTGCGAGCCCATGGAAAAGGGAATCAGGAGTAGCATATGTGTCAGGACCCCAAGCAAAACACATACACAAGACAAGCCTGAATGGACCCAGCAGGAACACACAGTGGATGCCTTCCGATGCCACAAAGCACCACACTGTCACATGTATGCACAAAAGACAAAATAAAATAGAAAAAAAAGAATTCTAAAGAAAATACGAATTAAATCAAATAATCAATTGAAATAAAAAAATGAAAAGAGTAATGAAAGAACCAAAAGCAAAATCAATAAAATTGATGAAAACCAGAAAAAAACATAACAAATAAAAAGCAAAGTGAAATCATTGAAAAAGAACAACAACATAACGGAAACATTAAATAAAATGAAAAATAAAAATAAAAAGATAACATACTTACCAAAAACCATACAATTAGGATGAAAAATCAAAAATATTTTAAGAAAAAAAACTGCTGAAAAAAATGTGCAGAAAAAGAAAATGCCCATATATGACCCAGGGGGTGGGTGGGCACCCAGGAGGGGGGAGGTACAGGGTGCACCTCAACACCCACATGTGTAAATGTCGAGGTAAAAAAAACCCTCACTGGGCTCAGCGCCTGCACGGCCCAACCTATGTGGGAGATAGGTTGTCATTGTCACCCTCTGGATCTGAATCAGAAGGTGGACATGGTGCAGTTGACTCACCACGCCTAGCCACGCATTGTCCCTCAATGGCAGCAAGTATGCGGGTCTGGTAAGCCTGGTCCTGGCGGGCAATGAGACTGCGGTCAGCATGCATTACCTCACGTGTCACATGTGCTTCCTCTTGCAGGGACTGACGTGTGAGACGGAATTCTGCTTGCATGGCCTCACATGACAAACGGAGTGACTCCCGGCTTGCATGGAGTTCAGCCGAGATGTTTCTTTTAAGCTGTGCCATCCTGTCTTCTGTCCGCCTACTCTGATCCATCATGAGGTCAGCTAGAGTAGATAGGAGGGCTTATTGTTCCACCCTCAGGGCCTCACGGTGTGCCTCTGCTTTAGCATTAAGTGTTTCACGCAGAGCCACCAATTCAGCCCGGCGCGCTCTGTCATACACCGTCATGCCCAGCCTGAGTGAGCAGCACGTGGACTGCATAGCCTGCTGCTGGAGCACCATTTGCCTTACAGAGGGGAGGATGGAATGGGCCACACTTTCCATACCTTGAGCAATCATCTCAACTGCTCCTGCCTGTTGCTGTGCTATGGCAATCATGGAACGCTCCCACTCAGTTGTCCCCGGTGGCACACGGCCACCGCGTTGCCAGACACCACACTTGCTGGGCCCAAGGAGCCGTGTTCCTTGCTGGGTTGTTGCCGCCCACAGCTGCAGGACTGCATCTCTCTGTCGACATGATGCTCCAGGAACATGGCCAACTGATGTTGAGTGTGAACATGCATCTGTAACCACCACAGGTGGGCATTCCAACCCTGCCTGGCCCCCTACGCAGGTGTTGCAGACAGAAGACCATCCAACACAGGATCACCTACCGGTGACGACACGTCATGATGCAGATCCGGCTCAACATAGTGGTCAGAGGATGCATCAGAGCCTGACTCAGAGTCAGCTCTGGACACGGTGGCCTGGAGCACCTGTGGGTTCTCGTGGGCTGCCACCCCACGACCACCACTGGTGCCTGGTTGGTCATGTGAACTGACCACTGTGTCTGGGATGACATCTTCATCCTCTGCCACCAGTGTGTCATCACATGCAAAATAAAAAAGAGAAACAAGAACACGCATGTCAGTAGCACATACCACACACATACAGTTCACAACTTTGACAGACAAATAATGAAACAGCCATGTCACAGGCAACTCAAACCCCAACATGCATCCAGTGGCATTGCAATGCAGGGCCATCCCAAAATCAGTAAAGGATGTGTGCAAATGTGAATGCAACACATGTATTGCATGTTGCACATCACCTGCATCACACACAACCTCTAGAGGGCATACATCCAATGCCAAATGAGAGATGGTAACAAATAGTCAGCACCTAGCATAAGCATGTGTTAATACACAAATAGACACAGCTAGAAATGTAACCGAACACTCAATGATACATGTAACATGCATGTTCATGTGCAGCACTCAACTACAATCAACTATGCACAGTACATGTGTCATAGGAGGCACCTACGCTAGTGCATTTCCATACTGTGATAGGAGGGACATGGGTACATACATCTCAGGTCAACATCACACAGCACCATCATGATTGCACGTTGAAGGGCTTAACTTGGCACAGGAGTGTGTGTGCGCGTTGTAGTGCATGTGTAGCCCCTCAACTTACAACATCAAGACGTACGTAGTGATGACAATATTCAAACATTATGGCAGTGTAACGGCAATTGCAGCCATCATGTGCAAATGGCATGCACCAGGTAGCTTAGTTTCCGTGAAACACCCGCCCTCTGGCCAATAGCAGGGAGGCACTGCATGGCAATGACATGTTCCACGCCGAACTGTGCATTGCCAGACAGTGTAGGCGTGCGTTTATTGCATTTTGTCAGTCAAATGTCACTACAGCCGATGAGAAGTGGACATGATGGAGGAGAGGTGAGGAACCATCAATAGTACATCCATGCATGTAGAAGACAACACCAGTTGAAAACTGGTCATGGGCCTGTAACTGGGGGAGCCCTAGCCATGATACAGATGTGCACAGCCTAAAGTAGTGCATGATGATACACAGACCTACAGTGAGCATGACATGGCTGTCCAAATGAGATGACACTTGGATCATCCTGGACAAATACAACAATGAACAGGTTGTCAAGGACACCTAGGGGCATAAATGGAATGCACATGTAACACGATCCTGCACATATGTGCATGGGGAGCCACTGCCATCAGCACACTCAGAGTGAGCCACACTGCACCCAGGACAAAGGATGCATATGGCATGATGGGACATCTCATCAAGATTGCACTCGTACACAAGTGGCTCAGAGCGCAAAAAAGCAAAGGGAGTGGAACAAGGGAGAAAAGGAATTCAAAACAACTATCATACTGGGCACAGTGACATACAGAACACGCTACTGCATGGAGAAGGGATAAAGGGTTGAAGAACCAGGAGGGGGACGTGCCAAACAGAGGAGACCAAAGAAGGAAAATGAAGTCCAATGATAGAATGTCCATTCAAAAAGTGGGAGCGCAGCCAGCAAGTGACAAGTGCAAGATGTTTTGGACAGGGCAAATCTGATGAGTGCAGACAAAGAGTGCTGGACTGTATGGGGACACGCACTGGACGCATTGATGTGGGAGGCATGTAGGCAGTGCAGCAAGGAGGCAGGGTGAGCAGGTACCTGATTCAATGGACAGTGTGTGTGCAGGGGCACAGTGCCAACATAGGAAACTGTTCAGCTGGGTAGAAGAGGGGCTAATGCAGAAGCAAGTAGGAAGGTATTGAGGTGCTTCCAAAAGCAGATATTTCTAACCTCAAGATTCAACGTGGCCAGTTGGCTGTTCAACAGTGAGCTCCCAGCTGTACACACAGATCTGCTCCTACCTTACTTATTCAATTGACGACTGACCTTGAGGGAGTGTGGGGTAGAGGAGCAAAGGACTCAAGAGGGGTGGAATTGGAAGAGGGATTGTTGAAGGTACTTTCTACCCAGTCTCAAAAAAACCTTGTGCACAATCCAGAGGGTCTGAAGTAACATCCTTGCATCCACTGGTAGCCAATGAAGGGGTCACAGAGATGGAAAGATAGGATCCCCTGGCTTGAGGCCAAGGACAAGTCTTGCAGTCCTCTACTGGATTAGTGGTGGAGGGTATAGGGTGGGGGGTGGAGGCAGGTCGAATATTGAAAGAGACTGTCACAGTACCCCAACCTTGAATACACCAGAGCTTGACAGACTGTGAGCATGTAGGAGAATGTTAGGGAAGGCACAGTACCCTTGAGGAGGTGGAGCAAGAAGTTAATCCATTCCAAGATACGTCACAAATGTGTTTGTAAAAGGGATGTGTTGAGTCAAAGATGACCCTGAAGTTCTTGGCCTTGCAGGTGGAGGCAGGAGGAGGGCCAAGTGGGGCTGGCGAGAGATTGGCAAAGGATGGCAAAGGTGCATTGATGAGGAGGATGCCAGTCTTGCTGGAATTTAGACAGAGACCATTGGTAGTACACCAAAAGCAAATGGCAATGAGGCTATCAGAAATAAGGGAGGGACAAGAGGTGGCCAAGGTCAGCCAGGAAATGAGTTGGTTGTCATCAGCATAGCACCGGAATTTGTACAAAAAAATGATAATGCAGTAGTCAAGAGCGATCACTTGCTCTCCATGAATTGGGGCCGAGAGGTCAGACCCCTGGTGAACAACACAGGTGGTGAGGGAGATTGAAGATAGGAAAGAGCCTACTTGTAGCTGGGCGGGTCACACATGCCAAACACACATGTCATTGAGTTACACGCATCAATACTCACCAGATGATGCATCATAATCCATCCTCTCTCCCACTCCACGGATTTGTTCTTCCGGGATGAACTCTGAAGCGATCTCCTCATGCTGAGTGAGTTCATCCTCCTCTGGGGTGGCCCACCACCAGTCACCAGAGACATGGTGTAAGTGGAGGCACGCTTTTGCTTAGCACTACGTCTGAGGTCATTCCATCGCTTGTAGCAGTCCTGAGCTGTGCGCACCTGGAATCCCATGGATGTGACACCATCCGCAACATGCTGCCAGTGGACCCAGCGCTGGTGATTCGTTGTATGGCACTGTGGGCCCACAAGCGTATCGCATTGGTGTTCCGACACGTAGTCCACAAGGAAGTCCAGTTCCTGATTGCAGAAAGGCTTCTTCCTTGACGTGCCGGAGGCCGGAGCCGTGTCTGGGGTCCCAGTCTCTTGTGCTGGAGCACGCTTCCTCCTTTTGGATGGTGGTACTGACCCTGAGGGGGCAGTGTGGCCCTGATGAGTGGGGGCAGTGGCGCTGGTGGACTGGACCAAGGCAGTGGGTGTTGGTATGAGGACAGAAGGTCTGGCTTGGGTCTGAGTCACTGCCAGGGTAGTGTTGGCTGCATTTGCACATGCAGTTACCACCACCCGGCTGCTTGCAGCAGCAGATGTCATAACTGCCCCAGATATGTGTGCCACAGTCACAGCCACAGTGGACGCACATGAGCCCACCCTCCGGACAAGATGGAAATCATCCTGGGAGTCCTCGTCACACAACGCAACATTCACTGCCTGACCCAGAGCCCGGGTGGAGGTGTCCACAGCTGCACCTGCAGCTACCACCACCGGTGGGCCTGTGACAGCAGATGTAAATTGCTGTTGGGTGATATGGGCCCCAGGTTGTGATGCAACAGCTGCATCACCAGGAACCACAGGGGGTGGTGGCATGTCTGCATCAGCACGTGGCTAGGCATCCCGTCTCAGAGGGGCACCCCTGCCTCTTCCACCCCTGTAGCCACCCTGGCCAGCCTGAACTCCCCGTCCTCCCTGGTCTCCGCACCCACGTGCCTAACCACGTGCAGCCCTGGGAGGATGGCCAGCTTTGCCGCCCTTAGCCTTTGGTGGCCTCCCAACCATGGCACCGATGGAAAATGGGCTATGGGAGGTTCACTCAACAATTGTCCTGGGCAATTGGCTAGAAGGGGGCAGGGTACTTAATGGAATAGGTAGCCCACTGCCCCTGCAAGGCTGTCTGTGACACCTGGGGAGAAATGATGGGTCACGCAATGGTCAGGCATTCCGAAAAAGAAAGGAAAAAAATCAAAACAAAAAAAATAAAAATAAAAATATTTAAGCACAGGAAATTGGAAAAAAAGAATTTGTGCATGCGACCCCGGTAGCCCACATGCATGAATATTACCTTCAGCAATACGGTGTGGCACCCAGGAACACAAAAAACACATACACGTGGAACACGCAGGCTACTATGACCTCTAAATGGTACGCATGCATAGGGGGAACCACAGTGGGAAAAAAGCGTATGCGACTCACCGTCTGCCTTGCGTGAAAAAAAAAAAAACACGTGCTTGTGCGCGTAGGCAACACCCCACCTAAAGAAGAGGTACGCTGTGAAGTAATCGCATGTGATTCCAGCAGAGTAAACACATGCGTCGGTCTCCACGAACAGCACGTACCATGTTTTGCTGGCCCGTGCTCATCTTTAACCCGTGCTGAAAGCAACACCCGCGTGCGGATGTGATTTTTTTGCACGTGTGGATGCACCTATGCTGAGGGAAACGCCTGGCGCATATCACATCACATACGCACATCACATACGGCCTTTCCTTGAATTACACGCTGACGTGCTGTTTTTTCACATGCCAAATCACTGCGTATCAAGCTGGCCACGCGACAACACACGGAAGACCACGCTCCTGCCCAGAAGGCCATTTTCCTGCCCCCCAGATCCGTGAGCAGACTACCTCCTGCCATCTGCTTCTGCATGCCTGCCAGCCACATGCCCTGCCATTTGGTGCCTGCACGTCACCCATCTGCAGGGGTCCAGTTGCTGTGACCACCCCTGCTGGAACAGATGACTCCCGACTGAAGTTCCATTGCTCCACAGCCCAGCACCAGGACCCAGTTGCCCACCCACACCTGCCTCGGGGGTTGCCATGTCGAGGGAAACAACATCAGACACCACCAGCAACCCCCAGCCAGAGAGGCAGAGGGCTACCAGCTTCAGTGCCGCAGAAGTTGGTATCCTGGTGGAGCAAGTCCTGGTGCATTATGATGCCCTCTTCGGAAGACCACGCGCCGACAATGAAGGACAAAAGAGGATCTGGAAGGACATTGTGGCTGCCATCAACGTGGAGGGGGTGGCAGCACACGACATGGCACATGTCCGGAAGCACTGGGAGGACTTAAGGTCCAGGACCCTCAGCAAGGCCTGGCACCTCTTGGAGGCATTGGATGCAGAGGGGTGCCAGGTCCGCCTTACCGACAACCAGATGAGGGTCCTGGAACGTATACGCCCAGCACTCCACCTCCAAGTCCTTGAGAGGCAGACCTGTCTGGAGTCGAGCGGTAAGTGTCCATTGGTACTGATTGGACTTAGTGCATGTTGAGGTGTGCCAGGAGGGTGCTTGGACATATGCCTGGAAAGGCCCATGTATGGTTGTGTATGTGCAGGGACATAAGCCTGCCACATGTGAGTCCAGTCATGTGTGAGGCACATCAATGGTGTATGTGTTAAAATGCATGATGCACAAATGCTTTTGGGGATACACACATGTTAGCATTTCTGTGTATGTACTGTGGCATGGTTGTGGTGTGACACATGGATGCTGCTTCCACCTTCATGTACGTGCACATCATACATGTGCATGTGTGTGTTTGACAGGTGTGCGAATGTGATACCCCATGGATGCATGTGACACAGACATGTGGGAACCCGATCGGCAGATGTGACATAGTTGCCGATGATTATACTGTGACAGGTGGGGAGATGTACAGATGCATGTATGTCTAGTGGCCTGTGTGCAAGTGTTCGGCACTCCCCGTATTGCATGTGATGTCAGGCTAACCTTCGGATGTTCACAATGTTGTATGTGTATGGATGCTGCTGCCTGCTGCAACATTCCTGTTAATTTGCGCATGTGTGTGGGTTCAAATGATATGTGTGTTGAGGAGTGTGATGCCATCTGTGAAGTTTGACACTGCCACTCATGTGCAAATGTCTAGGGTGTATCAGACCATTCTACAGTGCCCTGATGCCTGTGTTCTGTCTCTCCCTGTCTGCAGCGTCAACTGATGAAGAGGGCAGAGATGGTGCTGTGGAGCACAGCTGCAGGGATCCCACCGCCAGCTGGAGACGCAAGGCCCAGCTCCCCTCCCAGGTTGTCATCTCTTCGGGGAGTGAGGAGTCTGGTGCCGCGTCCGCAGCTGCCGAGGGAAGGTCCAAGAGGCGAAGGTCGGAGGTGGACTCCTCGGCAGCAGAAGGGGCAGCTGAGCCCCCACAGGGGGCTATGGAGGTAGATGGCACGGAGTCATCCAGGTTGGTGGGGGGTTTGGTTGAGGAGGAGGCCATGGAAGGCCCATGCATGGGGCCTGGAGGGGGGATTCCACTGGTGCTAGTGGTGCAGTCCAGGGGCAGGGACAGGAGGCAGCACAGGCCGCCGTGGAGGTGCCTGTGTGTAAACCTGTCCCCGATTCTGTGACTGCATCATCCCGCACCAGCAGGGATGGCTTCGTCCAGACCCGTTCTCAGGGAGGGTATGCGCGAACAACAACTGGCGTTCCTCTCCCTGCGGATATGGAAATCCATGACCGGGTTGAGCATGTCCAAGCTGGGGTGGCGTTGTGTGAACGTGGTATTCCGGATGACGTGCAGACTTCTCATGAGGAGAATGCACGTCATTTCGAATACCTCATTGACCGCGTTGACCTACTAGGACGGGTCACCAGCACTGGGTTCCTCCGTGTGCTAGGTCTTCTACCGACCCCCTCCTCAATTGCACCCCCTATGCGCCAGTCGTCCTCTGTGCGATCTACCTGCCCAAGAATCACCTGGGCACCCTGTGGAGCTACCAGGCTGGTGGAGCACACATCCCTGCCACAGTTGGGAGTCGGAGGTCCAGCAGGGGTGGCCACCCCAACAACTGGACCCCAGCAGGAGGAGAATGTGCAGGAATCGACCAGCAGGGCACATGCACGGCAGCAGCAGGCTAAAGGTAGGAGTGATGATGGCTCGGGCCATCAACATCACAGGGGCAGGAATCGGCCGGAGGGCAGGAGGACCCTGGATTGGGAGTGTCTTCTGTGTGGCAGCGGTTGGGCCAGCAGATACATGCGGAGAACTCCATGTGCAGTGTGTTTAGGCGAGCTGAGTGCCTCAAGGCAACTCGCAGGGAGTTGGAACAGGCCATGACTGCATCCCTGCTAGACCTTGAGGTCAGGGAAGAGGCCCGCCTCCGGGACGTTGAAAAGGAGTTCGATGATGCCCTGGCCCGGAACATCAAACAGTGAGCCGTAGGACATGCCCGCCGCCTTTGTACATAGTTCATTAGTGTTAGGTTCCCTTTGTTTTTTCTTATTTTTTTGGAGTTCATGGATATTGCTCCACTTCGTGTATATAGTTTTTTCTCCATAGGACTATTTTGTAGGTTTCCTTTTGTTTGTGGATCATGGACCATTTGGACTTCCATTGTATATAGTTACAGACTTGTACATACTTTTTTTTTCAATATTTCCATGGATCAATGTTTTTATTTTATTTGGATTATGTTTTTCTTATTGGCATTGGCAATGGACCACTTTTTTATTCAACATGATATATATTTTTTTCTTCATTGGAATAACATTTTTTATTCAACATGATATATTTTTTTTTCTTCATTGGAATAACATTTTCTTTGGTAATATCTGTCATTGTACATGGATTTTCAAGTTTCATTTCCTCTATGTTAGTCCATTATGTTTTTAATACATTTATTCTTAATTCAAGATTGGTTTTGTGTTCTATCATTAGTTTTGTGCATGTCTCAATGAACATTGCCTCAGTCATGTGTTGGCACTGTGTGGCTCCGTTGTGCATTCCTGCATGGGCATGGTGGTTCATTTAAGACTGTCATGGCATGGATAATTTGGGAGTGGGTTCTGTGAATGTTTGCATGCTTGTACTGGGGAGCAAGGGGGATTAGGGTTGTCATTAGGGACATGGGTCTGTTTTGTTAGGACATGTGGTTTGGTGGGCCATGTGTCGGGGCCTGCTGGCAGGTGCCCCTCACTGCTGGGTGGGTGGGTGGTTGGGGGTGCAGGGGGATATGAGTCGGGCCTGCTGGCAGGTGCCCGTGTCACTGCTGGGTGGGTGGGTGTTGTGCAGGTGCACATGAGTCCGGGCCTGCTGGCAGGTGCCCGTCAATGCATTTGGCTGGGGGGCATGAGTCGGGGTCTGCTGGCAGGTGCCCGTCACTGATGGGTGGGTGGGTGTTGTTCTGGGGGTCATGAGTCGGGGCCTGCTGGCAGGTGCCCGTCACTGCTGGGTGGGTGGGTGTCATGGGGACATGAGTCGGGGCCTGCTGGCAGGTGTCTGTCACTGCTGGGTGGGTGGGTGGCTGGGGGACATGAGTTGGGGCCTGCTGGCAGGGGAAGTCACTGCTGGGTGGGTGGGGGACATGTGCCGGTGCTCCCGAGTGCATGGTGCCATGTGGGCTTGCTGCAGGGCATGCCCAGGGGTGTAGGCTAGTCCCCTGTGGTGTGGGCTGCCTGTGGGGCATGGGGAGGGTGGATAGGATATTCTGGGGATGCGCGTGGACATTTACGTTTTTTTCTGGGGTGTGCTGGGAGTTTTACACGTTTATTCGCTAGTGCGGGTGGGGTACAAGTATTCCGGGGGTGCGCGGTGGAGTTTTACACGCATTTTCGCTAGTGCGGGTGGAGTACGTCTATTCCATGGGTGCGCGTTGACTTTTACATGTGTTTTCGCTAGTGCGGGTGGGGTACGTGTATTCCGGGGGTGTGCGTGGGCTTTTACACACGTTTTCGCTAGTGCGGGCAGGGTACGTATATTCCGGGGGTGCGTGTGGACTTTTACATTTGTTTTCGCTAGTGTGGGTGGGGTACGTGTATTCCGGGGGTGCGCGTGGACTATTACACGCGTTTTCGCTAGTGCGGGCGGGGTACGAGTATTCCGGGGGTGCACATGGACTTTTGCACGCGTTTTCGCTAGTGCAGCCAGGGCAGGGTACGTGTATTTCGAGAGGTGCACGTGGACTTTTACACGTGTTTTCGCAGGCGCGAGCAAGGTACGTGTATTCCGAGGGGTGCGCTGGAGTTTTACACGTGTTTTCGATAGCGCAAGTGGGGTACGTGTATTCCAAGAGGTGCGCTGGGAATTTTCCACGCATTTTCCTGGTTGGGGACTGTATGCTGGTCCACTGGCCTTTGCGCCATGTATGGGATTTGTGCAATGTTTTTGGAGCACGGGGCGGGGTTGGGGGCATTACTGGCGCTGATGCAGGGTCGCTGCGCCGCTCTGCACCATGAGTGGTTATGGATGTTGAAATCCATGAATATGCAGTGTGCTAAAATGGGTTTTGGCGCACGCGGCTGGCGCAGACTTGTGCGCTAAATTCTATGAATTACCCCCTTAGTGTTTTAAAATATTAAGTGCACATAGGTGAATGTTGTCACCACTGTCCATAATGGAAGGCCATGACTTATACCCATTCATGTGTTAAAATATATTTGGCCATGCACACTGACCATAGTTGAAGGCCATGCTTAAGTCCAGTTATTGTTGTTATGTAATTAGTGTTGTCACGAGTGATGACATCAGTGATGTGATTTGTAATGTCATCAGTGTTCTCATACAACTTTTAATTAGTGATGTCATCAGTGGTGTGATCTGTGATGTCATAGGCTGCGCAACAGAGGGGGAGAAGTTAAGGTCGCTTTTCCTGAATTTCAGAAGTTTTGTTTCATTACGTTCTCACCTTAACGTCCCTGCAACTAAAAAATCTTCCTTGAATTTCAAAGCTTTTGTTACAATGTATTGCTCACCTTAACGTCCCTGCAACAAATGTTTTTTCCTTGAATTTCAAAGTTTTTGTTACAAAGTATTGCTCACCTTAACGCCCTGCAACTAAAGTTTTTTCGTTGAATTTCAAGGGTTATGTTATTCCATAGATTTTAGAATGCTTCCAGACCACTAGCATGGTCTTCGCCCATGGTCAGTGGGCATGGCCTTTGGCCGTGTGCACTGTCCATTTTACAACGCTACGAGATCACTAGCCATGGCCGTCGGATTGTAGGCTTTGAAATGTTTTTTTGCCATGGAGCACACACTTTGGTTAAGCAGCGTTCTCCAAGCGGTACATCCCTTTCAGCACCACCATTTTGGCACGGTACGATTTGGCATGGGCATTATGCTGCAGTGCCCATTTCGATACACCCTTTTTGGCACAAGCCATTCCCGTGCCGTTATTTTGGCGCGAGGGATATTTGGACATGGCTGACATTGCAGCCACGTCTAAATGCCCTCATGCTAAATAAGATCACATGACTGCACTGCAACACACCTCGACACCTCCCACTTGCATTGCTTTTCTTTTCAATTAAATTAAATTAGTTACATTTTTTTAAAAAACATACAGCCTTTAACCCTGGTCTGGCAGAGCTTGAGCCCCACAATTTAACCACTAGGTCACAATGGATAGCTGCTACATGAGGCATACATTTCATACTTAGCCTAGCCTAGCCAAATATCCCTCGCGCCAAAATAACGGCACGGGAATGGCTTGCGCCAAAAAGGGTGTATCGAAATGGGCACTGCAGCATAATGCCCATGCCAAATCGTACCGTGCCAAAATGGTGGTGCTGAAAGGGATGTACCGCTTGGAGAACGCTGCTTAACCAAAGTGTGTGCTCCATGGCAAAAAAACATTTCAAAGCCTACAATCCGACGGCCATGGCTAGTGATCTCGTAGCGTTGTAAAATGGACAGTGCACACGGCCAAAGGCCATGCCCACTGACCATGGGCGAAGACCATGCTAGTGGTCTGGAAGCATTCTAAAATCTATGGAATAACATAACCCTTGAAATTCAACGAAAAAACTTTAGTTGCAGGGCGTTAAGGTGAGCAATACTTTGTAACAAAAACTTTGAAATTCAAGGAAAAAACATTTGTTGCAGGGACGTTAAGGTGAGCAATACATTGTAACAAAAGCTTTGAAATTCAAGGAAGATTTTTTAGTTGCAGGGACGTTAAGGTGAGAACGTAATGAAACAAAACTTCTGAAATTCAGGAAAAGCGACCTTAACTTCTCCCCCTCTGTTGCGCAGCCTATGACATCACAGATCACACCACTGATGACATCACTAATTAAAAGTTGTATGAGAACACTGATGACATTACAAATCACATCACTGATGTCATCACTCGTGACAACACTAATTACATAACAACAATAACTGGACTTAAGCATGGCCTTCAACTATGGTCAGTGTGCATGGCCAAATATATTTTAACACATGAATGTATCCCATGACCCCACCCTGCAGCCTAAGCTTCGCATTTTCTGTACTGCTGCGCCCGGTTACCTCCGGGTCTGGTGCGCATTATAAGTGAATAAAACAAACAAAACAAACAAACAAACAATATACTAGCAATGGGCATACGATTCGGAAAATCAACTTTGGAAGGAACACACAGTGCGACAAATCACATTATTTATGCTGAGGGACAAATGCACATCACAGGGATAATATGAAAGCACAAGGGGAACTCTAAAGGAATGAAAGTATGGGATTCTCAAGGTGAAAGGAAATTCGGTTTTTGAAAGTAAAAGCAGTTAACAGGGAAAATAGGTTTTGTAAAGAAAATGAAAAGTTTTACTGAATATTGTTTTTGTCCATCTTTTCCCATTTTTGTTCCAACACCGCTACACTGCACTGCTAAAGACCGCTAAAGACTTTGCTTGCTGTGTAACTTGCGTTCCTATGGGGATAGACTGTGGGAAGGTTTCCTTTGACCTCCCTTGCAATTGCCGCGCTGACTGTATTTAGCTGGTGTTCCCCTGGCAATCTCACCATTATGTAACCATTTGCAGGCATTTTGCAGGTATATTGCATGGGCATAGACTGCGGGAACTTTTTCTTTGATCTGCCACATAACTGCAACTGCACCGGTCAGCTTTGGCTGGGTGTTTTCTACGACCCTTGTTTAAGTCCCCATTCAGTACATTGGGCCTCATTACGACCCTGGCGGTAAGGGGTTAACGCCAGCGTTAGCTGCGCCGACCCCTTACCGCCAATTACGAGTTCCCCTAGCGCCATGGTGCTTTTAACACCTGCTTTTAGCGGGTGTTAAAATCCATGGCGCTAAGGGACCATGGAGTTAATTACGCCACCGTAATTTACGGTGGCGTAATTAACGCCTTCCCCACTCCCATTATGCCCTATGGGGCAAAAATGGGAATGGGGAAGGGTAAATGGGGATTGGGGACTTACCGCCCCGCCAAGGTCGGAATGGGGCGGTAAGTCCGCCAACCACCATGGCGTAAACATAGTTTACGCCATGGTGGTAAAGTCACGGCCCAGGCGGTAACTTACCACCTGGGTCGTAATGAGGCCCATTGCCTGAGGTGTATTGATACTGGATTACATTGCCTGGGGTCTGCACGTATTCTCTCCCCCCGGCGGCCAGGTGATAGGGTGACAGGGAAAACAGAAGATTGCCCTTTTGTAATTGGAACTACTGCCGCTTGTACTGGAGGTTATCGGAGGAGCCTTGACTTGTTATCTGCTTATTATCTGTGGACTACCACGGGATTACAAACACATTGGAACTTGTCCTTTCTCCTTCTTTTCTGGTTGCTGACATTTTTAATGTTTGTGCTTTGTGGTATTTGGGGGAAGACTTTCACTGTGCCCCTTATTCCCCTACCTTGTTTGTTCATTTAACCATTTTTGTTTTTAACCAATGTTTGGCTAATTAACTCTTTTACTTTTATTGTCGGCAAATCATCATCAAATAATTGTTTCTATTTAATTCGTAATTTTAATTGTTCTATGTGCTTTTAATTGTTTTGTAAACGTTTTTATCCTATAATGTGATTTAATGTACTTAATGAGGCATTCTTGAGAACGTGCCTCTTTGGGCATTGCATTCTCGCACTTTTTGTACTTGCACTTTTTGCATCTGCATCTTTTGCACTTGTGTTTTGTAGTTGGCTTACTATAGATCTTGTGCCCTCATGCAACTTATTTCATGCAGCATTTTTAAGAATGTGCCAGTTTAGGGCATCTTTGCACAGTCTGGTACTCCTTGCACTTTTTGCTCTTGTACATTTTTGTTTGGCTCTCCATATGTTCCCTATACTGATTAGGTAATTTGATTACTTTTTGTCACATTATGTCCAAGCGGAAAGTGAGAGATTTACCATTGGTCGTGAAGAAAACTAATAAAGTAAACCTGCTAGAGGGGTAGGGATAGGCCAGACTTTCCACCAGCCAATTCTAAATGAAACAAATGGCCGGGAAAATAGAGGCGCGCATTCCAAACACAGAAAGGGCCATCGAAGTTGCAACTTCCCTTTTAAGTGGTCAAGAGGGCATACAGTTACTGATGCCCTCGCCAAAAAAAGGTAATCTTCCCAGTTTATCACAATGCCCTAATTCTGGTGAACAAGAGATGTTGAAAATGCACTCACCAGTGGGTCTTTTGGGGTAGAAGTCAGTCTACATTGACCAGAACCTGGTGGTACAGTGCATGGAGGATATGGAAGTACCCCACTTCCAATCAAACTCTACTGATAGCTCATTAGTCTCAACTTACAGTGATTTTAAAATAATAGATGACATTCTGGATAAAAAGTTAGCCCCGTTCTCTCTGGTATTACTTCACTCAATGTCTCTTTGAATGTATCCCTCTCCATCATGGATGATTTGATCAGGTGGAGAAAGAGTGATGTCCAGGCACTCAGGAGGATTGTAAACTTGAGAAACACACCCACCTTGGTCAGTAAGGACATGAATTGTTACAGCAAACCGTTTTGATACCCTAGCTGGTATTGAGATGCTGAATTGACTGACTCATATTGGGGATGGAATTTTGGGGATAGATGGTTCAGTGGAAATACCAAGCGAAAATAATCATTTGAGTACGGATTGTGGGGTTGCCCCTGTAAGGGCCACCACGACACTCCTTTGCTGGAACATTGCTGGTGCGGTGTCTAAGCTATTAAGGAGGGAGGTTGTGTCCTATTTGATGTCTTGTGACATCATTTTCTTGCAGGAAACGTGGGCATTAACTCCTGTTTGCTTGGATGTTATGTTTCAATCTGCAATCGTGCGAGGAAGGGGATAAAAGGCTGCTGCCATGGGGGAATGCCAATTTTGATTATACCCTCCCTTAATTATTATATAACAGAGAGGGAGCTGAAGAATCCTGCCCTGCAATGTGTGACAGCATCATTTGAGTTTGGTCAGGATTTGATTTTGGTTAACTTTTATAATAGCCTCCATGTTTCAGATAAGGACTGTTTGGGGGCATTGAAGGAATTTTTTGAGTCAGACTATTTGTCCAAGCTGAGTGAACAAATCATTGTGGTTCTGGGAGGGGATGATAACATCAAGTTAGGAATCGGGATCCCAAATGATATGGTAGACGCCGGTGAAGGCTTTGCCCAAGGTATCCCTAGCCCCCAACTGCCAGACAAGAGAATGTGCTCTAGGGGTCTACAGTTGAATACATGGTTGGTAGACTGGGGATTTCGTTCATTGAACGGACGTGTACGCTTGGATGTTTCGAGACCACATTTGTTGGTTCCCAGGGTAAATCTATAACTGACTACTTTTGTATTCGTGTCCAACATTGGCCATTGATTGATGAGATTAATAGTGGCCACTTTCCTCTGAGGTTTGTCTTGTCTTTAGGATCTCCTGTGATGCCGGTAACTATGTACCCAAATTTGGACCTCTGTGACATGAATCCACTGTGCAAACATAGGATAACATGGACTGAGTGTGATTCAGTCTCAACCCAGCATAAGGCGATCCAGACAAACTTGGATCACTTTGCATGTATTTTGTCTGATGATGTAAAACCAGGGGAAGGACGCATCACAAATAAAATGGGATTCCTTAACAGAATTATTCCAACACGATTTCAAAAATAGAAAAAGTATTGTGCACAGTTGGTTTGATGAATCGTGCAGGATAGCACAGAACAATCTGAAGGGTATCTTGAGAGATAAGGCTAGCACCAGAGGAAAAGTTATTGGTGCAAGAGCATGGTATAAACGTGCTCTGCCATTAAGAAAGAACTCGCTAGAAATATTTGCATGGGTAGAATTTCTTATGGCAGTCTTGAATAAGGATTAAAAATATTTCGGGAATTTGTCTCATGTGGTCCAGCGTATAAGAGGGGTAAGACGCATAGAGAGAATCATGTGAGCGCAAGGGCTTGGTCAGACCACTTTAAGCTATTGTTTAAAGGACACGCAGCTAGATATGAGGACGGAGAGAGGTCCTCCACACCATGTCTGACTGTGAAAGAGGTGCAAAATGCAGTTAGTCGACAAATGCATAATCGGACACCTGGCCCAGATGCAATCCCTGCTGACCTATTTAAGGAGGAAATAGAACTAGGGGCTCCACTATTGACTCGATGCTTTAATTCCTATTTAAAATTGGTGGAATGCCCACAATCCTGGAAACATTTATTAATCTAACTTATTTTCAAAAAGGGAGATTCTGGAAGCCCTCTTTCATATGGGCCTATTTCATTAATGGCCAGATCTTTTTAAGATTTTTGGACGGGCAGTGTTGCAACATTTGGAACAGTGGATCTCTGATAATGATAGTCTTTCATGCATCCAATATGGTTTTCGGTCAGGCCTGGAGACGCAAGTTCAGGTTCTCAACCTGTATCTGTCTGGAACAAATCTATTTACGTAAGGGATGAACCAATCTGTCTGGCATTCATGGACCTGAGCACAGCGTTTGATAGAGCAGATAGAGTGAGACTATGGCAAGTGCTCGGGTCCATGGGGTGTCCGGCTGAATTGGTAAAGGTGTTACAGATCATTTAGGAGAATACTAGAGCCTGTGTGAGGTTTGGAGCACAGGGACAATGTACGGGTTTCTTTGAGGTGGCTTCTGGAGTACGCCAAGGATGCATTGTGGCCCTGGTGCTATTTGCCCTTTATAGTAATGGTTCATACAAGGCACTAGTTAAGATGATGACTGATTCCCCCAAGTTGGGTGAGACGCCCCTCCCTGTAGTGGCTTAGGCCGATATGGTCCTGATCACATGGACCCCACTTGCCTTGCAATTTTTCATAGACACCTACACCGACTTTATGTCTGACCTAAAACTATCTGTAAATACAAAAAAGTCAGCAGTGATGGTATGTTCTAAAAGGGGTGAAAGGAGGATACAAATTAGAAGAATGCTGAGCAATGGTGAAATTATCCAACGTGTTGAAGAATTTGACTATCTGGGCATCACCTTTAGCGAAAATTGGCAAGGGTCTTGCATATAGAGAAACAGTGTCTCTGAATGAGACAGGCCTTGGAGGAATTGTCTTGCGTTTTGAATATGTGCCACGGTCAGCCGCATAAGCTTATTTTCGAAGTGCATAGAGCACAGAGCAAGGCAGCAACAAATTACAGCGCTGCCCTGAGGGGCACCAAAAAAATTACTGCTATTAAAGTAATAGAGAATGTATTTTTCAAAGAATGTTTGGGTCTCCCTACCTCAGCACCGAATTTTGCTATATAGGTTGAACTAAGTACACCGCATATAGGTTATGGGTGGTACATGGCTCTGCTTTCGCATTGGCTGACACTTTGGTCTAATCCAAGAGCTAAGTTGACGCACATGCATCTGAGGTACTTGAAATCCTATTGGCAGCCACCTACCACACAAACAATGAACAACCAATCACAAAGAAAACACAAACATTTAACCTTCTCTCCTCATTAATCGTCCTCCATTCCAAATTTAAACTCTGAACTGACAAGAAGTATTTCTTCGTACCACTAGAGCAATGGAACAATACAAGGAATGGCTGGAGGAGAATTACCCTACAGAAGAAGAGATTAGAAAAGAAGACGCTCAAAGAAATGTTCCAGAAGAAGATACACAACAATCAGTATTTTGTAAGTACATTGTATATATTCATGTACAATGTGACTAACAATTACATTTAAATTAACAAATATCAGTCACTAAACACATATACTATATCTATCTATTGTCAAACTATCAAATGTGTATACAATCAACCCACATATTTAGAAAGTGTGTTATAGCTTCAATTGTTTAAAAAGATTTCAAATATTTTCAAACAGATGAAGAAATGATTCAAGTATCTAGAAGATTCACAAAGTAAGCATCGCATCAAAGACCCACCAATCTGATTATGTATTCCTTGATAGAATTAAAAGAAATAATGATGAATATACAAAAAAACCCACAACCACATCCCCTCCCAAAATAAACTTGTTTTCAACAAACGGTGTGAAAATGTATTTACCCCTTTCAGGTATGTACACCTATATGTATTACTATTGATTAAAAAGTATTTCAAAAGTTACACTGTTGCAAACACTACACGCAATACATATTTAAAAAATGATCCAATGTAATTTATTTAAAAAATATATCTTTAGCCACGGCTACCAAAATATCATGCCTGGGACACCTCCCGGTCGTTGCTGCGGTTACCCCCATCTCCAAATGTCGATTGCTCATTGGGCTGGATTCTGGCCACGGCTTTACATCTATGTTTTAAAAAAAATGATATCCTTCGATCTGAAAAAAAGAAAACAGAATCAGTTCAATGACACACACACTTTAATAAACACAATTTATTACACACATTTTTATGACCCTCATATTTTACATGCAGTGCATCACATGCACTATGTAACCGATACATTAGTGCATAGTACACTGCTGTTCTCTTTGCACATACTAATCATTGGGTCATTGGGAAAATAAATCCAACCTGGATTTTAAAAAAAACATACAACAATATAAAAAAGTATACCAAAACACAACTATAAAAAACAAACAGGGATATATGAATATATAAACTTGGTGAAAGTAAACAAAGAACATTATACTGGTAGCATGCAGAACAAGTTATGAGAAGGTTAAGAAAACTTGGAGAACAAGAGAAATAGGGTAGGATAAGCAAACTTGGAGAACAAGAGAAATAGGGTAGGATAAGCAAACTTGGAGAACAAGAGAAATAGGGTAGGATATATAAACTTGGAGAACAAGTCATCAAACAAATATAGTTTATCACACTACTTTTTTTTAAACTTTTCATTTTTGACAGAATCGTCTTTTTCATGTTGTCATTTTCATTGTTTTATATTTTACTCCCTACTAAGACATTCCAACATGTCTGGACATCAGAGCACAAGTAGTGACAACGTCATCATTTGGACCAACAATCCACATGAATGAAAAAACAGCAGACAGTTGGCGCTTCTTCAAAGTGAAGGAACACTGTGCAAAAAAAGAGGCAGAGGAGGTACTCTTCACCTTCTACAATACATCTCTACACTGTGGACCTTCTAATGTTCCACAAAGTCTAGGAACATCAATAATGATTAATCCATCATAAAAGAAAAATACATGGGTCCCATTCCTTACATAGACGGAGATCAACACCACCTGCAGCACCTCCATCCACTAATGCAACGTCAACAGCGGTATCAAATGCACATACTGGGAGTTAACTGTACAACATCTAATGCAAATCCACTGGGATGGCGACAACAATGCAGCTAAAAGAAAATACAAAAATAAACACATTTCAAAAATGAACTTGAACAATACCACCAATTGAACTACCTCACAAAACACCTACAAGTAATGGATAGCTCAAAATACATTAGAAGTACAAGAGGTACAAGCAAAGAACCCTTCAGCCTTAATTAATCAATACAAAAGCCTCATGTCTACATTTTTCAAACTTAAGAAATACACTGAAAAATACTCACCACTCAAACACAGCAAATTAAAAAATAATAATGAACACTGTCTGATAGAAATGGTCACTACAACTAACACACACAGCACTGCAAATAAACCTTCAAATGTGTAAATAAAAATGAACACTTACTTTCACATCAGCCACACTCCTGCCATGGGTACAGCCAGAGTTCAGGAATCAAAAGGACAAAACAGCAGAAAATGGTTGCTCTTACACTTTCCAAATCAAACACCAAAAAAAGAGGACTATATACCAATAAAACTACTAAGATGGCTGACACATTTTCAGCACAACCTATCATTAAGCCCTACACAAATGCAAAAGTAACAACAACCAATAACAAACAATGAAACTGACAAACCCACCTAGCATCTTTCATAGCCACAGTAATTTAACGCGGATACAGATCTTGATTTGTACCCGCGGCTACATGCACATTTTTCTGCAAGCCCCATATCAAACTAAATTGGCTTTCAAAACTTGAAATAAAATAAGTGAACAACTAAGTACATAAAATAACACACAAATACAATGATGTACTGTATCATGCACATGAACATATGATTATTGGACAGGAAATGTATATTTATAGTTATAGATGTGACTTTAAATATACAGTGGAACCATGCGCGACAAATGAAACAAAGCATAGTATCGACACGCCTACGCACATGCTTTTTGTAGACGCGACTATACAACAGCCCCTCCTACATGCCTGCTGGTAGCCACGGCTATTCACAAAAACTTTGAATTCAAAATTGCATTTCCACTGCACCAAACTGTAAAAATTATCCCCAACATACCTACCAGCCCCCCTCCACGCCTCATAGTCCTCCTCCAAGCCCCTAGTTCCCTTATAATCCCACAAAACACTCAATATATGTAAGATGGCACCTCACCCAAAATTCTGAGTAGTCGCGTTTACCCCACGTCCTCAAATGCACAACGTGTCACTTACTCTAATAAAGCTGTGGCTACAATGGGGAGGTGTAGCACCATCGACCAATTAGAAAGTACAACACACACACATCATACATACACTGCTCATACAAACTACTAGAAATTCAAAATAGGAATCTTTTTCCTGGAAACAGAGAAAGACTGCAGATATCATGGCTGATTTGAAAACTGTGTGGCTGTTTTGGTTGTAGGCTTTTTGTGAGAAACTAAAAGTCTGAGAATTACAGGGCACCCAGACGTCACACTAATTTGTTGTGGAGGTAATGGTTTGGGCAATGTACGAGAGGTGATCCTTACTTTAATGATGAAAAAAGACATGGGAAAACAAATGGAACTATTTCCTCACACCATCTTTATCTTTTCCAGTCTCACTCAGAGGCAAAAATGGAGATGGACCATCAGATTTAATGGTAAAATTGAGAAATCCCGGAAAAATGTTACTAAAGCAGTTTCAGCATTCATGACAGGCCACAACCAATTTTGGATTGCAAACAACAAAATACAATTCTACATGGCCAATTTCTATAGACATGACGGAGTACACGTAACCGATGAAGAAAATGCAGTGTTCCTTGATAACATCAAAACAGTACTCCTGATGTGCTAAAGTTCCACATTCAGTGTACCCAAAAACAGTCCTTTTAAGGACTACTCATCATACATAAATACACAAATACAAAATAAAATAACCCAAAACCATGTTTGATTATACCCGCAACTACAGTTTATTGACTTTACCGTAGCCGCGGCTACACAAAGTCAGTTTTAATGGGGGGAATGACTTCAAGTTTCATAGTACAATCCAACTTAAATGATAAATACAGAACACTACTGATGCACTTATGTCAAGTACCTGCAAAATAAGAATCATGAAAAAAATACATAACAGTAAACTAGATAGACAAATATTGCACACCCACACAAAAAAATACCATAAGTGAAAATACGCAACCTAAAATACATTGTATGGCACATCTAAAACTAGACTACAAATGGCTCCTTTTTATATTAATTTTGTTAAACTATTTTCTTCTATCTTTCATCAAAGTCTCACATACTCGAAAGACTGAAAACACACATCCAACGTAAAAAAGACTCTCTAAT
This sequence comes from Ambystoma mexicanum, assembly GCF_040938575.1. Lineage (NCBI taxonomy): Eukaryota > Metazoa > Chordata > Amphibia > Caudata > Ambystomatidae > Ambystoma > Ambystoma mexicanum. The sequence continues at coordinate 347,748,958 of NC_090926.1, forward strand.
ACGTACCAGGTCACTGACCATGGCCTTGGCCAGTGATTTTTCTCTCCCAACGTCACTTTACCTCAACAAAGTACTTTAAAAAATATAAAAACACTGACACCCCAAACTATATAGCCGTGACTACCATACTACAAATACCCTTGGCTAGCTGTAGTCTTTTGTAGCCTTGGATATATGTGCAATTATTGGCAAAACGGAAAGACAAATAAATGTCCCCATAGCCTACCATGTGCCCCCCTCATCTTTGCCAGCTCCCTTCACATCCCAGATGGACCCTCTCCTCCCCTACCCTCTCCCTTTCACCCCAGAGCACACGCTGCTTCTGTGATGCAGTTTGCTTTCAGATGTCAACTACTCGCGGGTGTAGCTGAGGCTACAGAAATCTTTGTGTTGTAAACTCGGGCTCCGGGTGCCCCTCCAACTCCCAAATATCACTCAGTGCTTTCTAGCCATCCCCCACCTCTATCCTGACAGCATTTGTATTTTTGTTTACCTGCAAATAGCTTTTTTCTGTTTCATTTTCCCATAACCTCGGCTACAGCCGCGATTATCCCTTGCATTGCGAGAAAAACAAGATGGCGGTTGCTTCATTTCTGAAAACCATGATCCTGCAATGTACCATGGGAGTTAAAACTATAATATTTTTGGAGAAGGGGCCACCCCTTCTCTGTCATATTTTTAAATGAGCACAGAACAAAATAATCCCAAAACACGCATGGATCGCGAGTCAACACTTTGTGTCCAAGTTGTTTCGGGTCTGGGCCAGATCCGTCCAGCGGTTTGGGCTGTAAGCTTTGGAAAAAATTGACCTTTTTTGTCTGTGGGGAAATGAACGGGAAGTAGGCCGCATTTTTACATTTTATTTTATTTTTAACGTTTACTAACTTTTTGATTTTTTTAATGAATCTTTATGAAACAACCATAACTTGTGCCACCACCGTGCACTGCTAATTAATAAGGGCACAGCTACCTCTTGGGTTGTAATGAGGCCATTTGTCTTCAAAAAGCACTATATTTCTGATTTTTGCAATAGTGGAACCCCTGATCAGTCCACCATGCCAGCCATAACCAGCTTGGGGGGAGGGGTCTAGCACCTCCTCTACACTCCCACCTCTGGTCTGTATATAGACACCTTTTGAATACATGACCACTACACCCAATGTCCACCCTCCCCCAAATAAAAAAGATTCTACGAAATGAACAGTTTCTAACCTAAATAAAAAAAATATATATATATCTATATATATCTATATATATATATCTATATATATATATATATATATATATATATATATATATATATATATATATATATATATATATATATATATATATATATATATATATATATATATCTGCCTTTACCAAAAGGTCATTTGCTATGGTTTTCCCTCTTGATTTGTATGCGTGTATCCTTAAAGAAAAAATGTATGTGCTTCTATCTGGATCCCACCTCTATTACTCTCTCTTTCCCCATGCACATTCTTAATGTTCGTCTTATTTTTTCCATTTGTCTTTTATCGACACATCCTCCAGCCGATTCATCTTGCTTCAACTTCTTCCACATCCACAGACCTTTTTCATGATCTGGTCATTTTGTATTTGTCTTTTAGGCTGCTTTGCAGCAAGTTCATTGGCCCTTTATACATAGGCCAGTCCTTTCGATGTTTATCATTCATATCATCATAGAGTACTCAGACTGTTTGTTTGTTTATTTGAAGTCAGAAAGTCAATGGGGGGGCATTCAATTTCTTCTGGGGAAAACAAGGATGGGGTAGTCTCGTAGGAAAACTTTTAAACATAAAACAACTGTAACTGGGCATCTGGCAGGGTCCCTCGATCTTTCCTCTCTGCTCGCAGGATTGGTTGCTGCCAATCTCCTGGTTTATAGGTATCTCCCATCCATCTGTAATATAAAACTGAATGAGTGTCTCTATCGTCAGTACTTCCTCTTCAACCCCAACCCTTAAAAAGCTATGTGTTTCTTTTGAACACTACTGCCTCCTAAACAATTTCTACTGCATTTTCTTTTTTTCTAGTATAATAGGATGTCTGCTCCTTTCTTTCTTTTCACACATCTTGGTGTCCCTTTATATTTAAATACATACTGGCTGATATCGGGACTTGACTATGATCAGAAGTTATACAATATATACATCTGTCTTTGTATGGCATTGCCCTACATTCTCATGGGATTTTTTGTTAAAAAAACTGCATGATATATGAAAAGAAATGTTTCCTCTATGGTCGACATTCTCAAACGAAAGAGTCATGCAGTCTCTATCTTTATGATAAAAATAATAATGACAAAAACAGACAACATAACAAATTAAAATATTTTCTTTCAAAGAGGGTGTGTTCTTCTTCAATCGCTCTCCTTCTGTCTTCTTGGTGCATCGGTAGCTGAAGAAGACAACGCTGGCATGGGTTCCTGCTCTCTATAGATAACCGAAATAGAGGCAAAGTCATATTTGGGCTGGCAAAGTGGTCAGGTTTTATTTTCCTTAGTATAGACCCTTGCTCCTTCTTGTCAATCAAAAAATGTGTGTTGCGGTCATTTCTTAACCCTTTCAGCCCACTCAAATATGGGCTCACTTTTCGGAAAACATAAAAAGACATTGGTGCTCATGTCTACATTTTTTCAAATGTTTGCACATGTCTTGTAACAGGCCTGTATTTCTGTCTTTTTCTGCTATGCTGAAAATGTTCTCTGTACTTTTGAAGTCCTTCTGCTGCTAGCGTGGGACCGCAGTCTTCTTCTTTCTTTGCTGTGCTTTTATTCTGTTGAGACAAAATTGACATATTTTGCCGCTAACCGCTTGCCGCTCCACCTACACTAATCTTGCCTATCCCTGTTATTTGAACATCAGCATTGATTCTACTAAGTGCATGCGAATGTGACATGTAAGAAATACATTGTTTTGCCTATCCTAAATATTTTACGTATTTTGCCAAATGCATCCATTCGGCATCTCGCCATTTACCAGGATTCCAAAAAGAATACTCCACCTTCTATCCAAAGTCTTCTTTGTCCTTGTTGTTAGGTATGGCCATACTTGCATATACATGCTATTCTGTGCTCACACCTGTTTGCGCCCTTCTTGGGAAAATGCTGTCCATTTATAAGACTGTATCCATTACTGCCTTTTTTCTGTATTCACCTAGGTCCTCTTACTCCGAATAATGATCAAATGTGTGCTCACACACTTGCTGTGTCAACTGATACTTACCTCTTCCTTCTCTACCTGTTCACTAAATACTTACTTTTGTCATAATATAATGTTTATTCCCATTATATCTGCTATACTCTGCATACTTTGCTAAGGCCATGTAGACATTCCTCTAGTGCTCAACAATAATAATACATTTCATCTGTAAAACATAAATCAACACCATCATATTCATTCAAACAAAGTTTTTGTTACTTACTCTCATATGTTCTTTGGTCTAGTTCTATAAAGGATTCTCTTGTATTATCAGATCAATCGTGGCCATCCATACCCTTTTGGCCCTTCATTAATCACATTGGGCCTCATTACAAGTATGGAGGTAGCCATGCTGTTTCAGCAGCATGGCTACCCCCTTACCGGGTACCAGGTCCGGGTCCCACAAAAGGGGACTTACCGGGCCATTCTGACCTTGGAGGGCCCAGTAAATCCCTTTCGCGGGACCCGGACCCGGTACATCCTCATTCCCATTTGAGCCCCCATAGGGCTCAATGGGAATGAAGAGGATGCTAACAACAGGCCTGTTAATGATGGGCCCGCTGTTAGCATCCTGGTCTGCTAGTGGGTCCCACTAAGGAGGCCTTGTCTGACCAGACGTCCTCATCGGGACCTGCTGCAAACCTCGTAATAGGGCGGCTTAGAATGAACGATGCCGGTCCCTTACCGGCACCATTCATTCTGTGGCCGCCAGCCTCCTAATGAGGCCTATTGTCCATTGTATTAAAATACACTACACTATTCAATTATAACCGGCACCATACATTGTGCTTTTTTTTATTACAAATCTGGGTACCTTATCCACTTGTGTTTTTATTCATCATTTTTTAAATTGTATTTATTTATTTTACTAAATTGACATCAATCTTTTCGTTTTTAACGTATTACTCCTATACTGTTAAGGTCACCTGTTTATTATTATCTTACACTAATTAGTCCAATCATAACACAAACCCTCATATTTTTCATATTATAGTCCCTTACATTTATGTACTTTTATTTTGTTCCCCTATACGTTTTACTAGACCCATGACATAAGGGCCTATGGTCCACAAGACACTGGGCACTCTCTCTCCAAGTCTTCTGAAATTATGACGAGCGCTGCTACATCATTGCCACATTCTATAAGATTTTACCTTTTCTTTTTCAGTGTGTGATGCTCCTAGAGAAACAGCACTTCATCATTTGTTTAGTCTTCTCTAAATATGTCGTCATCACTGACGCCAATCAACCTCAACCCTTCTTCAAGAGCTATTACTGTTGTCCATTGTCCACTCTTATTGTCGATTCCTTTGAACATTTGCCATTTTCCTATGGCTGCTTCTAATTCTAGGGGGATTATCTGTCCCCCCTCTTTGTCCATAGGTATCTATGTTCTGAGCAAAAAAATCGTCAAATTATCCTCACAGTCCTCCCCACTGAGCTAGTTAACCATGTTAATAAGATGCTCACCCCATGATTAAAAAAAGCTTCTGGCTCCACTGAAACAACTAGCCACTTGCCTTGTCTAATGCCAATATACATTTATCTGCATTTGAATAGTGTATTCCAAGAGTGTAACACACTATCAGTTGGTCAATAAATAAAATCATCATGTTAAAGTTTGTCATCCAATCCCTTTCCCAAAATATTTAACTAGTGCTATCAGAAATATAACACGGATGAGTCATGTCACACTCTCCTATTAAAGACTGATAATTTATCAATACAAAATGAACTCAGCTTATACCTCCAAAGAACCCCTGATCACCCACGGCAATCCCCACCATTTAACACCTTTTCCTCCCCTGTACATAAACTTATAGCTCCAATATCTACTAACAAAGCAAGGGGTTCGCCTCCTACCATCATATTAACCATTGGCTCCTCTTGGGGGTCTTATATCACTGATTATTCTAAACACATCATGTCATCCTGTGAGCTATTCTATTGTGGGTGCATGCATACCCCCATTCCTGGGAAAGGATTTCCTCCTACCACAGTGGCACCTCCTATTCTAAGTGTCAATACCTGTCCTGTGTTCGCATATTACTAAATCTGCATGGGTGCTCACTGCAATTGCCCCTGCACTGATTCTGTTTTGCACTTGCTCTATCTGCTGTACCTGTTTTACTCTCAGCGCTCATGTCTGATACAATGTCTGATCCTGGGCAAACCCTTCCCTAGTTTGTGAGCTATATCGTGAAGGATAAGCTGTTCCCCCTTTTGACAATTATCCATTCTGTATATACCCTTGCCTCCCACATGTTCATACAATGTGCCCTGTCATGCCGCACGTCCAACATATAGGAGGAGCTCTTCTGACTAGCCCCCCTTGATTAAAACCGCCTTGCAAATTTCCATTATCATTCTGCATATTCTGAAACACACCTTGGTTATTTTGAAAACCACCTCTTCCTCTGAAACCCATTCCTCTGCCTCACGGCGTGAACCCATTCCCTCCTTGATCTGATTGGCATTGATTATTCGCCTGCGATATACCCACTGCTTGCTGTATTCCCAGTCCTTCGCCACTTATCAATATTGCCCCTTCTATGGCATATTTTGAAAATGTCTTTTTAACTAACTTGGCTCCCTCAGGTTTTCTAATATGGCCTTTCTTCCTGTATTTCTCCTGCAACAGCTGACAGTGATGCACCATAGTCAACTGTACCTCTGGTTATGGTTTTGCTTTCATTGCCACTTGCTTCACAAGTGCCTCTGTACCTGCTCAAACAATCCCTAACATAAAATGTGGTAAAATACGGCATGCTTCCAGAATTCATCGCTCCTGAATATAAGCAATCAGATCTTCATCTTCTTTTAATTGTTTTCTTGAAAAGACCAGCTACTCTTATATTTGGCTTCAAATAAAACATAATGTTCCCATCTAGTACTCTAAATGTAAAACAAAGCATCCTATGTGTGTGTGTTCTCATTGCAATATTGAAGTCCTTCTTATAACTGCCTATGTGAGTTTTTAAATATGTTACCTATAATTCATTGATTGCTTGAACTTCCATAAGATCATGTGTACACGTGTCTGTATGCCTGCGCATATGCATGTGCATGTATGCATGTGTTTATGTGTATATGTGTGTATGTGTGCGTGTGTTACCTTAGCCCCAGTGCACTTTGCGAGCACTTCCCCTCATTGCCTACTGCTTCCTCATTCTAAATACAAATTTTACATCAATATATGCACTTCCGATAGTTTTGCTGAAAAAGGTGCTTTTATCTTATTTATTCTTGCTATTCCCAAGAAATATTCACTGTGCTTAGTTCCATGTCATTCACTAATAAATTAACCAATTTCTTAATATAATTAGCACTCATAATTACATTTTTACTCTCTGCGTCATACTTCTCAATTTGTGTGATCCTGGATAAATGTTTCTCTTTTTTCAAATGCCCCTATTTTTTATAGTTGTGCTATATGGTGACGAAAACACTGTTCCTTTTCTTGGCACCTATCCAATCTGATCTGGCCTTGGTGTACATGCTTGAACCTTCATGTATAACACCCCATGACTCCACATTATATTGTAGTGATTATACCATGCCTTCTCTCTGTCCCCAACTACCAATATTTTCACCATTCTGATTATCTGTGCTTTCATTTGGCAATCTGTCTTTTTTCCTCATAGTGCAATGAAAACCATTTAATGAAACATTTTTCATATTTCGTTCTCATCTATCCAATTGTCCTATACATGCCCCAGGACCCATGGCCTTTCCAACTGTCCCATCCCTCCTCAACAAGGGACGGTTAATTGCCCAACATAAAATCAACAAATCAGGGACTCTCTTAGGGTGTGCTCAACAAAGAAGCATCGATCACCACCCCATTATATTACCAAACAACCCCCTTTCAATGGGAAGTAACTTATGCAACCCTAACCAGTGACTCAATGGGGGGCCCCAGCTCTCCCATATACAATAACCGAGGGTACCCGCTAATACAAAAGCAATATATTGAAAACAAGGCCCAGCCATATATAGCTCTTCTGACAGAAACAACCAATTATTCAAAATATACATCTTGCTTGACTTGACCAGGGTTTAAATTTCCTTACAACATATCAATTCAATTCAGTGCTTCTCTCAACATCTGGCTTCAATAGTTATACTCTATTGCTATGAAAAAATGCTGTTTCTCAAAACCTACTTATTTGTCATTTTACTCAGCGGGTATCAGTCATTTTTACTCCTGACTGTGCGTCCCCACTAAGGAACATAAACACTATACAGTTGTACCTTAAAACCCCCCAAAAAACAAAAGTTAACCTAATGGGTTCTGGTTCAGTTTTAACCTGGCACTAAACAAACACATTTTCTCAAAACTACACAAATAAATCTCAAAACATGTTAATTTGCACACCTACTACACATGTTAGCTTTATCCCTACTAATTGTTCCTTCTTTCAATCATATTCCCATGATTCTTTATATGTTCCATTGTTACAATATAAATATAAATACATAGATTTCTTCCATTTCTTTCCAACACAAACAACAGCCTGCTATTTTCTGTGCATAAATCTTTGTTCACAGCTGTTTTGACTTAAAAAGCTATCTTTTCCAAACTCTGCATAGCTTTGAATTCCTACAACCATCAATCATTCCTCTGACCCTGCCAACTGTTTCTCTTCAACTTGGTTGCTTCCAGCCGCATGGATTTGAACATATTTTACTGTGTGTGTCGGTGCTGGCTTTCCACCAACTACGCACATCGCATAGAAAAGTGGTAATTTCTCTAATTTCAAAATATGTAATATATCTTATTCTCTTTTTGCTGGGGAGAAAGAACCTAATGTCGGATTTAGTATCACTTTGATTTAAAAAAACTAAATTCCTTCATTTGTAACTGCGTAGTTCCCTGTTTGAAGCAAGATTCATTTCTCTCACACATTCTATCTTATCTGTTCTTCATTTACATGAAGAGTTTTGCAGATTTTTACAGTTCAAAACAATTTGGCCAGATAAGACTCTTCTCTGTGCAAAGTCAGTCATAATTTTGGTTGCAATTCATTATTTTGCCTTGTTCTTCCTCCATAGCATTTCAAAATAGCAAATATGAGCACCTCATCCATGGCTTGCTCAAAACCTCTATCTTTTTCACTGATCCCTGCCTATCTCTGGGGTGGGACAATTCGCCTCTCTTAAATAAATGTATTTTCTTGACCTGTCTCAATTTGTTACACCTTATTTGTGACTCTTCAACCCTTTCATTTTTAAAACAAACACAAAGACAGACAAACCAGTCGAGTTACATATATCTGCTTAGCGCTCTTTGCTCTATCTCTCTAGCTCTGTCCCTAAATATACCCCGATAGCAGTTTGAATCATTCCCTCTCACAGACATGTCAGCTTAGTTTACCCACTTGGGTTTTGAAATTACTCCTTCTAAATTTCCTTGAACTAGGAAAACTGGGCTGTCAGACGTTCCTCACCTTATATCTTCTAACGTTCCTCGTTATATACTGACCAACCCCCTGTTACTTTTACGCACCCTATTCCTTATCTTAAACTACCCCGTTACTTTTCTAGTCTACCACAAACCCCTTAATTATATTCATAATACATGTTTTTATTTTTCCCCCATTATCCACGTCTCCACATACATACCATAATCCACAGATGTCAAATGGCGCCATCGATCATTCATGCTGACATTCATGGGGAGGCCTCCTCTGGCAAGATGGGGGCACACTTCAGATTAATTTACTTACCCTGTCACTCTACCCAAGCATCTCCCCAACTCTGTCAGCATAGGCTTCTGGATCCTTGTCCCTGCAAGATCTTCGGTGTCCCTTCGCTGGTCGCCTAGTGAACAGGAGGACCCTCCATCCTCCATGAACTTTGAAATCTGTAGACTCGGGTACTGGAGACTAGACAAGGATAGAGCAGGAAACGGACGCCCGGGCACTTGGTTCAAAATCAACATTTAATACAGTTTCAAAAGACACCAGAAGCAGCACTGAGCTCCTACAATTATCTTGCCTTTTATACACTTTTGAGAATGATGCAACATGTCATACAATTTCACAATACATGTCTGAATGGTCCCTTCAGCTAAAAATAAACCTCTTCTAGTCTCTGATTGGTTGGCTTAACTGTCTCTCACCAAGCCACATTACTTCATCTTGGCAAGCATTATTTGACTGGCACATAATCTGATATGCTTGCGTGAGATCCAGACGGGCCTCATTAAAAATCTGTAAATGCCTATCAAGAAGCAGCCATTATCTGATCTTCAAGGCCTGCCAAATTCACCTGGAAGCTTATATTGTGAGACATTTCATGAGATAATCTTATTTGTTGCTAGTTAAGCAGCTGCTCTATCTAATTGGTAGCTTTCCCAGACCTTTATCTGATCTACTATCAATCACTGTTTGCTTTTCTTGCCAAGGTTTCTAAATATACCAATCTCAGCCATGCCTATCTACAGTGAACTGCTGCCAAAGGATTACTCATTATCTGCATGAATAAGGGCTTTTGACGCCAGCATCCAAGAAGCCATTTTTTCTGTGACATGCCTCTTAGAATCTATCTCAGCATGTTCAGCCTGAATACTCGGCCATGCTACCAAACGGCAAACCAATATAATTTTGAACATAACTCATTTTCTTTCCAGTTTTCAGGTTATATTTTTAGATATTCATGATGTATGTATAATACCCGAGACACCCTTTACTTCCTGAGTCATTCTGACCCCAAGAAATATGTCACCTTATATGCACACTTTGTCTTCAAAAAGCACTATAATTCAGAATTTTGCCATACTGGAACCACGGATCAGCCCACCATGCCATCTGTATACAGCTTGGGGGGGCGGGGAGGGGTCCAGCACCTCCTCTACAGCGTGGACACCTGAAAAATTCCAGGCATGGGGCAGGGGGATTCAAATCAATTCACACGTTTTTCATTCCAAAATTGTGGCTCTTAAAATAAACAATTTTTTACTTTCTTACTTCTGTATATGTTTGGGATTATTTGGTTTTATATACTTAACTAACAAATGTTCTACAAAAAGTGCTTCTAATTGATTTTTCTTTTTCTGTTTTTCCTTTTTGTTTACTACAAGTGCTAAAAAAAAACGCCAATCCTTATTTTATTTGTTCACATGAAACTGTTTCAATGCATTTTGAACATTTTCAAGAAAAATGGTATTACCAACATCAGACAAATGCACTCCATCTCATCAAAAAATGTTGACAATATGAAACTTTATATTTTCACTCTGAAAAAATGTAATTCCAACATCATGCAAAAAGCACATACACCTTTGTTTACATTGCAAATTGCTTTCTCAATTTGTGGACAAAATAAATTTGAACGCTTACACATTTATCTTTCATCTATCTGAGAGAAAATAATCTTCGAATGCGGAAACAGTTCCATCGACTATGAAAAGATATCCTTCATTGCAAACTGTAATGAAATTCCAATGACATAGCCCAAACTATTGTCACCAGAGTGAACTACAATGACGTCTGGATACTTCAAAGTAACCATTCTCTCACAAAACGGGAGCAATTCCACCCTCTTTATTCTTTGAATTCCAAACCAGGAAACTTCAAATTCTTGAAATCCAAGATTCCCAGGTAATCCACACTGCTTACAATACACCTTAACCCAATGGACCCAAGACTCGCCCACCAACTAGACATTCGGCTTCCTTAAAGCCATAGCCATCATCACTGCACACAACACAGAAAGCCTTGCTGCCCAGTCTTCCTGTACACCACACCCATAAAAGAAGTAGCCCCCTTTCCATGCCTAGCATCCTTAAAATACACAGATTGTACAAATATTATCCACAAACTACCTTGTTGTCCACGGACGGCATAACCAATTGAAGGGAGTAGGGAGGTTTAAACTAATTTTAAAGCATTTATTTTACAATGGTGGCTCTTAAAATAGCCTTTTGGGGGGGTCAATTTTGTTTTTTGTTTTTCTGATTTTTATGTTCTACACCTACTAAGAAATGCTTTAGAATACACACCACATCACATCTTCCCTTTTAACTTGTTCACACAAACATTTTCAATGCATCTCTAGCATTCCAAAGAAAAATCGGATTGCCAACATCTGTTAAATGCACTCCATCACTCTGAAAAGTATTTACACCATCCAACTTGACATTTTAATTCTCAAAAGATAACATCCCTAAACCATTTAAAAAAGCACTTACACCTTTATTGACAAGGTGCCTAGCTTCTTCCATTTGTGGAGAAAACAAAAGTGGACATCTCCATATTGCCTTGGATTGATTTGAGAACAAATAATCTTCGCAGCTGGAAACAATTCCACTTAGCTTTCTCAAAAGTAAAGGTCCTTAACACGTAAATTACGTCCTGTGTAGGGTAACTCAGCGCACCTATGCGGCACGCCTACACAGCACATGGCAATGATGGTGTGATATAAGGTGCACAACGCGCATCACTGGTTGTTAGCGTGAAGGTATGATCCGGATGAGTTTCACAGATGAATTTGGGGGTGCTAAGCAATCTGTTTCCTTCTGGTAACCCGTACCGCATTTTTGGTTTTGGAGGTTTGCCTCTGCGCATAATTGCTTGGTTTTCTGTACTTTTTGATTCCTATGGTTTGTTGCATATGCAAGTTCTCTGGGTCGGGTGTCTCTGCGTATCGCGTTCCACTTTTCTAACTTTTCAGAAGCTTTCCAGGTATTGCATATGCAATTCATGTGTTTGGGGTGCCTCTGCGTATCACGTACCATATTGTTTTGCTTTTGGGGAACATTGGAGCCTTGCTGGACCACACATCTACGTTGCACATCATGTAGATGGTTCCCTTCCTCATATTGCCCAGGGCAATAACTTGTTGTGCCTTCCATTTATCCTTTACACCTGTAACATGAGTGGACATGCCCAAGAGGAAAAGGGAGCAAACAGGGTCTGGGATGTGGTGAGGAAACATCTGCTACTGGCCCATAGGGTCAGGGACGTGGTGTGGAGACATCTGCCCCAGCCCCAGGAGGACGTGGCAGGCCCTAGTCCACAGGTGACCTGGCATCTGGACTTCAACTTGGTCCCATTCAGACAGGTGCAGCACCAACACTGAGGGCCACTCGGGCCAAGAATGGACACCCTGCACAGCAGGAAGATGCTCAACTCCAAGACACGGCAGAGGACACTGACCCGCAGAGGAAGAGGTGCTTCACTGATGAGGAGATCCAGATCCTCATTGACTACCTGAACGATCACTATCCTGAGATGTGCCTGTATGCGGGGAGTACCCATGCACCCGCACAACGGATGGTGCATTGGCAGCGGGTCACGGACAAGATCAATGCCTTAGGTCTGGAGATGCGCACTGCTGCACAGGTTGTGAAGCGAGTGGAATGATCTCACATGTAGGTCCCAGCACAAGCTCAGTGTCAACCTGGCCTCTGCACTGACCACTGGAGGGGGGCCACCAGAGGAGGAGCAGCTGACACTGCATGAAGAGGCTACGAGCCAATTCATCACCCTTGAGCAGGTGCAAGACATGGGAGGCCTGGAGAACTCTGAGGACACATCCGGTGAGTGGCTTTGATTGTGCATCATATGTTTCGCCAATCATGCATGTCCCACTATATATGTGTAGTGGTACATTTGACTGCAGGTGTATAACATTATTGTTGAATGCATGTTTGCTGATGTTTAGACTCATGTCACATGTTCTTCATTCTGGGAGTATCCTGTGTGGTGGACATGTGTGCCGCAAGTCTGTTTGACAGTACACATCACCCACAGGGTACCCCTCTGTTTCATGGGCAAGATTTGACACACCTAAAAGTACTGTTGTCTGCTACATTCTAGTGGTGTGTCGCTTTGTACTGCTTAACAGGTACATGCAATAGATGTTGACCAATCACATCATTTCATGCTGAGTTGCATGTTCATTTTGTCACCAGCTCCTATGGGATGCCTTCTCTTGATGCATATCAGAGCTGTGACCACGCCCTGTGGTGTGGCCAGAGTGATGGTGCATCAGTGCCCACAGACAACTGCCCTGAGTTGCAGACATGATGTTGGTGCAATTAGACTTGTATGCTGTAAGGGGTTACGCCATTCACTACACGGTGAACAATAGCTGATGGTGGTGAAGGCACACTCCCAATACATGTGTCCCAATAATAAAGAAATAATATAACACACCGGGGAATGAGACCACGAGATAGTTTTGCAAGGATAAAAAAAGTTTTCTATAATATATAAAATGCCAGCAAAGAACTCTGCTGCCCGAGTGCTCTCTGCCAAAAATTACACGGGCAGCATATTAAAAAGGGTAAACATATCACTGATGACAATTTGAACCAAGACAGATATTGCGTTGCTGGGGGACCTATGGAATGGCCAGCTCTATATGGGATACCAGGCCCTAATTGGCTGTTGTTTCACAGTCGATCTTGGTGCACATGGGTCAGCTGGGCACATCTCCGCGTTGAAGGTCAGATCGACAGGCGTTATATTTTTAACTATCTAAGCTACACAACAGGAACTGACAAATCATGAATAATGGCGATACCTGAACATCACAAGCAAGGGGGACTTTTGAACAGAGGGGATCATATATTGTCATGCTGACCTCCATATTCAGGGCTTCATTGATACCGCAATACCCACATCCAAGTGTCTCTCCTGGTGGCTTGAGCTACCGGCTATCGTCCCTGGTGCCTCATGATACGAACAGACCTGTGTTATTTTTGAGAGAATGTTTTGCTGCTCGGGATTAAGTCTATGGTGGGTGTTCTGGGATGGCCAAGACAAGGGGTTAGATGTTTATCAACATGAAAGGAATTGGGGGGTCGGGACCAGTGGGCTCTGGCTTGGCGGGGTAGAGGGTGAGGGGTACAGGCAGTTTAGTGGAGATGGATGAGCATTTGTGCTGGGGCCTGTCTCACTCCCACGTTCTTCGCATAGCTCATTCTTTGAGACACAATACTCAGTAATTGCAACATTGAAAAAACAGTGAACAGATGAACTTCCGTGGGAACTAGGCTTGTGCGGAATGGTCTGATGTGTGGATGGCTTGATCCCTTTGTGAGAGAGGCTGGGGGTGCAAATGCTGCAGCCTCACATAGTGATGGATTTTGGGCCTAGTAAAAAGATGACGTTAAGGCCTAGTAACAAAATGGAGTCGTAATGCTGAGGCATGGGTGCCATTATTAGCCTACTTCCCTATGTTATAGGGCTCTTACCATTACACAGGTGGACGGGGCGTGTACCCGCATGGCTGCGATGACGTTTATTTTCTTTGGCGGTGGCTAGGGAGGTGGGATAGGACCATCTCCTTCTCAACAGTGGGTTGTCATGCAGAGGTTGCCATCCTTGCAATCTGAAAATTACATGTTCGTCGACGGCCCATGTCAAAGGTAACAGGCATCATCTGAGTGTGCCTGTTTGCATACCATGCAATGTATGCATGGTAGTAGTTCAAATATATCAACCAACTTCAAATTAGAATCACCTGTCTGACATTAAAGGCCTGTATGCGTCCGTCAGTTGATACTTGACAGGCACAAGCCCTTTCACTACCATCATTGTGCTGTACAGTTGCACAGACATTGGCCTGTCTGTGTACTTGATACATGCATACTTGTCCATACCCAGGTCATCTGTTTGATGAGGTAACACATGTCGGCTACATAGCTCACTGAGATGTGGCATGATGGCACTGTTGCTCTTTGTGTAATGTGATTACTACTTGAAGTGGTGCTGGTTCGCAGTCCGAGCATGCACAGTCATGAACAATGACCCATCATCATGGAATGATGTCCATAGACAGGGACTGCTTCAAATTCGAGAACACCTATACCGGAGGCATCACTGTAGGGATTGAATGTTGCACCTACATGCTACTCCTGGACCTTGTATGTCCTACATCACTATATACGACAAAGGTGCCTCAAGGTATGTTTTATGGGCTGCACATTTTCACATACGCAGCCTCCCCACCAACATGGGCAGAGCGTGAGAAAAAGTGCTGGGCCATGCCACTGTCATGTGGATGACACGCAGCTCTAATCCAAGCCCCCCTACTCTACCTCCCCCTCATCCCCTCTCATTCATGACTTCCTATCTACTATACAGGCATGGTGTCCTGCTAACAATATCTGCCTCAATGTCAGTAAAACAGAGAACCTTATCATTGGGACCCCTGCTCCCTCTTTCCTCCCACACTCTGGCCACACTCCATGGGTCAACTCCCTTCACCTTCTTGGGAGTCAATAAACCTTGTTGTCATCTTCAAATCCTCTGTCTTCTCTTCATATCACGTACCTTGCCTAGAAGGCCCACTTTCAGCTGCTCCTCCCCAGAGGCATTTTCCCTTACCTCACCTTACCCCAGAACCTCAATGTGTCCAGACCTATGGTCCTCTCTAGGCTGGACTACTGCAACAACCTCTTCCTCAATCTGCCAAATTACCCCTTTGCAACATTTAACTAATCCAGTGCAGAACTGCAAGACTAGGCCTAAAGCAGAGGGACCACATTACTCCAGCACTGTAATCTCTCCACTGGCTCAAGGTTGCTGCGAGGATCCATTTCAAGACACTCTGCATCATCTACAAGGCTTTCTGGGGCACGGGACCCCTCTACACCCATTTCTCTCTCCTAAATACCTCCCTGCTAGAGTTCTTTCGTCATCTAGCTGTGAGTCTCTGCAGAACAGATGCTTTGGTAATCAGAGAGTGGGGGGTAGGTATCCCTCCTCCGCAGGTGATTCCCTCTTGAACAGCCTCCCTGCCCCTCTCAGGCTTCAGCCTGATTCCGCTAAGTTCAAGGACCTTCCCAGGACCTTCCTATTAACCTCTTACTTTGCTCTCCTCCTCCCCTCTAATGTTCCCATCTGCCTCTTGACTGACTGCCTGGTACCTTCAGAGTCTCACAGGGCACCAGCCCCCCCTACTTCAGTCTGCCCTTGCACTTGGTCTCCCCTAACCACCCCCCATTACCGTGCACTTACCCTTCTGCCCTCCTCCACCCCTGCACTGACCTGGCTGGGCCTGCACACTTGTTGCCCTTACATCCCACTACTTCTCACTTGGCTCATGGACCTTCCTTCCCCTGCTCTGTCCACCTGGCCTAACCTCACACACACCTTTTCCCATGGCTACTTTCACCCTGGCTGTCCCCCTTCCCCCTGCACTTCTTTCACTGCACTTGCACAATCTAAATGTCACAAGGCCAAGTACGACCGGTTTCTTTGTTATCCTCCATGTTCCCCGACTCTCTTGTCTTGTTGTGGCTCCATTCACATTGAGTCTAGGCACATTGTGAATACCCAATAACAATCATGGAATATATGCTTATACTGACAATGCTGGCATCTGCGTCTCCACTCAGTGCTGGCCTGCAGCCAGTGAATGGCATGTTTGAGTGGGGTATCAAGGGTATTAGTTACAGTGTACCCAGTATGCCATGCTCATGGTAGATGAATATGTCAAAGTTCCCAGGCCACTATCTGTATCACAATTGGCATAGTGCTGGTGCAAGAGGATGACAAGTTGTGGGGCCAAACAGGGCATGGACAAATATGGTGCTCAACATACACCCATGATGTGCAGTAGCAGTTGACATTGTTTGAGATGGCAGTGGCCGTTTCATGACGGTGTCATACATAATGGCAGTCAATTACTGTTGTGCACTCAATCATGGCCAGTCAGTGACTGACACATATTATGACTATGTCATGTACATGCCACTGTTAACATACACAATGTCAATTTATAGTGCATATTCCTGACTTCTGCTTGGAATACAGCAGGGGGCTCACGCCTGCATGGAGACCCACACGGGGTGCAGGGAGACCTTGTGCTGTCATTGTTGTGACACAGAGGATGGTAATAATCATATGTGTGGTAAATTGTCGGATAGGCACAGGGAGACCAACACTGGGAGGGTGTGATTCAGACAGTGCACACATCTTTGCTGAACACGTTACTCATCCTTCAGTGTACAAAGAGTACACTCTGCTGCATAACGACGCAATGGACCGTGCTGTTCGGTCATAGTGCATGATTGCATTAAGGCGACATGTGGTAGTGTATGGGCCTCATTACAACCTTGGCGTTAAGGGGTTAACGGCGCCATAAAAGGCTGCGGCGCCGTTAAACCATTAACGCCAGATTCACACTTTAACGCCTGCTTTTTGCAGGCGTTAAAGTCCAAGGCGCTAAGCGACCTTGGTGCTAATTACGGCACCGGAATTTACGGTGCCGTAATTAGCGCCTTCCCCATCCCCATTGAGCCCTATGGGGCAAAAATGGGAATGGGGAAGGGGCAATGGTGAATGGGGATTTACCGCCCCGCCAACCTTGGAATGGGGCGGTAAATCCGCCATCCACCATGGCGGAATCCGGCATGGACCATGGTGCTAATAGCACCATGGTCCTACGCCAGGGTTGTAATGAGGGCTTATGTCATGTTGGGTGGATGGAGTGGATGTTAATGTTGCTGGAATGCATGTATGCTTTGTACCAATGCATCCACGGTAGCATGTATCCAAGGGTGTCATTGTTCACCATCTCAGGCATGCGGCATAAGCAGTGATAAAGGGACATGGTAGAACAGCTGACATCTGCAGCCACCAGCACCCAAGATCTTATAAAAGATGAATCCTGGTGCTAGAGAATCCAGTCTGCCATGCTCAAGAAAATTGAACTCCTACAGAGCAAAATCAAATCCCACCTCTCTACCTTGCCCAAAGCCAATCCATACATTGTGGAGTCCCACAGGGCTCATGCACATCTCCCACTTTGTATAATCTCTTTACACTACCTCTCTTCAACAAACTGGACAATCTTGCCATAGCATACACAAACTATGCCGACGATACTGAAGTTCTCCTTCCTCTCACTGGCTCATAAAAGGGATGCAGAAACTCTATGCAAAACCTACGCCACCATCCAAGCCTGGATGGCAGCTAATGGTTTATGCCTCAACAGGGATAAAACCAAGCTCCTCATAGTAGGCCCCAAGGAAACGCTCAACAAGCTTGAAAATCAGAACAACTCCTTTATCATTGACAACTCCCACATCCCTGTCTCAGCAGCAGTCAAAACCCTTGGGGTGTACATTGACTCCACTCTCTCTATGACACGCCAAGTTAACACCATTGCATCCTTGGCTGCCTTCAAAACCAAACTAATCAATGTGGTCAAACAGTACCTATACAAACCGAATTGTCTCTCCATAGTTAAAGCCACCATTGGAGCCAAATTAGACTACTGTAACGTCTTATTTTTTGGCACCTCGTCCAAAAATCTGAACAGACTTCAAGTCATTCAGAATAATGCGCTTAGGGCTGGCCTCAACATTCCCAAATGGGGGCACATTGCCAGCACCAGAACAAATGCTCATTGGCTTCCAGTCAAAGAACAGATACTCTTCAAGACACTAGCTATCACCCACACATGCCTCTCACTCACGCCCCCCCCTTATCTTGCCAAACAAGTTACCAGAGATACATCCTCCAGACCCAAGAGGTCAAACCGCTCCAACCAGCTTAAAGTCCCCACTTTCAAAGCAGGAGTGGCCATCTTCACCTTCCTTGCCCCCAAACACTGGAATGCCCTCCCCACAACCCTTTGAAATGAGACATCTCACTTAGCATTTGGTAAAGCTCTAAAACTGAGATTTTCAACTAGCTCACCTAATACTCTCTGCCCACCCACTCCTTTATCTCCAACAAGATCTCCTGACTACTCTCGCTTTTTGTTGTTACCGTAACCATTTTGCCTGTATCTCTGCACACTTTGCCGTTTCCTTGTCAATGTAACTTACACCTGTCTGGCATCAGGTGCATTGTAACTAAGAACCACAGACAGGTGCTCATATCATTTTTCTTTTGAACCAAGTAAGTATAGAGGAGGTCCCAAGCCCGACCCGCATTCAAATCGCCCATTTTGAAGTGCCAGGAACTTTCACGCCAAAGTATGTAACGTATGATGAGCAAATAAACCAGCAGAGAGCCGCAGTGGGGTTCTGCCCAGTACCTCCCAGACTGACAGCACCTATTGAAGTACATGCACTTAGGAAACCTTGGACAGTAAGGTACCCATTGAGAAAACCATTTCGCCAAGTGACACCAACTGACGATTGCCAAAACACAATGCCTGAAGAAGCCAAGAAAGTCCTAAAGGAAGATGAATGGTGATATAGAAGATACGACATATAGAAGATACGACAACCTGCGAATGACGAAAAGAGACGAAACACCATGGATAAGCGACATCCTGAGCTAAAAGTGAAATGAGTGATGTCAAATATAAGAAGCTTATGCCATAAGTGTGATGAAGATATGCAGCCAGTTTACATGTGTACTTTTTCTTGGAACCGCGGGAAATCTGAAAAAATTGTGCGGCTCGCTATGCTTAATAGTAAGATAGATTGCGGCAAGCGCCACCTATACATATCTACCGCAAAAAGGAGCATGTTATATAAGTATACTTTCACTGTGCACAAGAGCAGAATCAACCTAATTTTACTAAAGGCTGCAGGAGAGGAGCCCATCAACACGAGAATCGAAAGCTAAAAGACAAGAAACGAAACTCAGATGCATGCAACCCGTACCAAGAAGCCAAGGTCGCATCGGCTGACATAGACGAAGCGTAGATACGATTAATGAAGCAAAGAGCGGAGTATCCTGTTCAAAGAAGTCAAGATAAGTAGCAGAAGGCAGATGGTGGGCAGAAAGCTAAATCAAAGACACGAATTGCATGGAAAATGAGACGATTTCACAGTGTCTGAATCACGTGACCTTCCAAGTAAAAGAGTTGGGGCCTTTACACCTACGTGCAGCCTTGTGCCATGCACAGATATCTGAACTCTTCCATTCAGAGATGCAGCCTCGAGGCCAATCAACAAGAAATAATTGACACATGGCCATTGTGGAGGTGATTGATGATGGCAATGGTTGGGGGAAGGCTAGGAGAGCGGGCGAGCACCCTGCACTTGGCCGACCATTCTGCACGCTGCCAAAGCCAGTGGAAAAGTATGAGGGGGTTTGGTGCCAACCCAGTCATAATGGACCAAGTAATCTAGGATCCTATAGTTTGTAGAACCAATGAGACGTCGTACTTTTAGTGATGTCCACAATAGTTATTCTGAAGGAAGGGCTTAGATGCCCCACCTGACACTGGTTACCCAATACTGTCACCCCGTTACCATATACAGATATAGTACCTATAGTAAAGTTACCTTCCTATAACCAATATAATTACATGCAACATTTTAAGCATTACACGTCAGTGATGACAAGTTTTTTAGTATAAAAGATGTGTTTTCTATGAAGTTCATTGGAGTTTAAGCGAGAAGGAAAATCGAGCGGTTGCTGATGTTCACTGAACTCCCCGTTTTTTGTACTTGTCATTAAATGGACTCCCTTTGCCAAACCATTGAGTTGTAATTATTGATTCAATGCCAGAGTACTAGTCTGCATCCCCATCCATCTCACTGTTGCTGCTGCCTAATCTTAAAGTGCTATTGGGCAACCCTCAGCTTTTTGGGCTGGTTGGGGTCCTGGTGCACACTTGGTAGCAGAGGATGGTTTATCGATTATCGATTAGACAAAGACACCCATTGACCGTCGACATAAAGTAACTCTAGGTCCTCTGCAATATCACAAGTCCTTTTGCCATCCAGCTAAGTAGACCGAGAAGCTCCCCGTAGGTAGTGGTTAGTGAAGTGAAAACCCTGCAGGTCAAGGTCTGAAGGAACCTGTGTTTCACCCACAAACTCCTTCCCACTTCTACGAGCAGCTGATCGAGTGAACAGCAGGAGAGGAGGTAACGAAGGTGGTGATCCTGAAGATCCAGAGAGGAAAACATGTGAACGGTGGCAAAAAGTTGCATGCCTTAGAACAAGTAAGGGAAGGTAATGGTGATAGAATAGAATGTATATAAGGGAAGGACATAGTCACTCGAGGGTGACCGAGTAACACATAGAGGATACCGGGAGGCTACCCGAGCATAGAGGAGGATACCAGGAGGATACCTGAGCAGAGAGGGGATATGCCTAAATACCTACACTTAATATAGAGGCTAGAAGAAGCCTGCATCCAAAGTCCTGAATTAAATAGGACGAATTAGGAGAACAAAGCAGTTAAAGACGCTTTTGAAAGGGATGGGCTTACACCCCATGTCGGGGTAACTCATAGGGGCAGAGATCTGTGTAGCCGGCAGGAGTCTGTCTAGCCTGTCATGTCTGTCTTATGTTTTTCTTTCTGTCTTTCTTTTTCTTCTTCCTCTCTGATGTCATAATAAATAAGGACATTTTTGAGGAATGAGCACGAAAAGTATGCGATTGTGTAGCCAAGGCACTGTATATTATGAATCAATGATTATTGTTTGAAAAGGAAAAAATTAAGTTTGTGGAAAAAACGGGATTGGAGCTTGCGACGATTGGTGCTCGCTAATATTGTTCATATTGTTTAAGTAACGTAAAATTTGACGAAGTGTTGTTTGAGGAAGAAAAGGCATCATTTTAAGTATGGAAGATGTTACACCGTTGATACACTTGTGCAAACAGTTGCCAAAACATGCACCTAAGCTGAAAAAATACAGTGCAGAATTGGTTTAGGGAACCGCTAAAAAAATGTTTATGCCGTGGCCCCAGGCCGGGTCACTATCTAAAATGGTCCTGCAACACATGACGACATATTTGCACGCTGCGTACACTGGCAAGAAGTTAGACAAACACCCTGCTAGTTTAGAACTTTGGAAGATGTACCAAGAGAACAAGGAGGAAGAGCCGCCCTTAGATTGGATACTTAACGTATGCACAGACGGGGGTGAGATGCCTTCCATGCCACCCGCCCCATCTGAAACAAAAAGTGAAGTCATTAAAGACGATAGGATTATACCCACCAAGGGAACTTAAACTAGCTACGTATATAGCAACCCGGCGTATGAGTCACCTATGCAAAGTAGTGATGAAAACCCAGATAAAGGCAAAGATAGAGATATCACCTCCAAGGTCCCGAGGGACAAGGAGAGACGTGAGAAAGAAAGAGGAGATCAAGCGCAAGCAAGTACATCTCTAGATACGAATAGAGAGGGCAAAAGATGGAAAGGAGACAAGGATAGAACTGATGAGATAGCTTTCGCACAGAATGAATGGATGGGAGGTCAGATTCTATTGAAACTCGATGGTAAAGGCATTGAGGACGTGAGACAAAAGGGAGAGCTAGACGATTTTCGAAGAAGTGAGAAGGAAAAGTAAAAAGGATTGAGAGACGAAAGGTTCCCGAGAAGAGACAGGCAGAAACAAGAACAGTTTTATCTTGAGGCGGAAACTCAGTCACAAGCAGATAATAGCTGATAAACAGAGTAGGCAGGAACTACAGAAGATAGAAGAAGAAGAACAAAAGATCAGGGAAAGGAGAATAAAAAGACGAAAAGATGAGGATATACGAAGGGCAAATGAACAGAGATGCAAAGAAACAGGAAGAAGATAGGGTCAGGGAGGAAGCGCGGAAGCGCAGAGAGTCTGATGACGACATAGAACGTAAGCAAAGACAGAGAGCACGAGATCTTGAATAACTGGAAAGAGAGGTTAAAAAACATGATCCAGTGGTAAACTGGGAGGACATTGAATAGTTTTTTCCCGAGTATGATTCAGTACCAGGCATGTCTAGGGCATATATCGAGCATGACTTCGACACCATAAGCATCGGAGAAACGATCAATAGAATATATGATGAAATGGGGCTAGAACAAGTACCCCAAGGGAAGGGAGAGGATGAGCTTCTTGAGAGCACTCAGTTGTATGACACTGAGGATGCCGCCAGAAGTAGTTGAAGCAGAGAGCTGTCCCTAGATAGGTTGACACTAAATCGGAACAAGGGTGATGAGAGGAGTTGCACGAGTTGGGCACAGACAATATCAGATGCAGAAAGAGTGGAATATGAGGAAAAGAAGGATGAGAGAAGGCGCGAAAAACACTTCTCAAGGGGAAGGGGAATAAAATGGTCGGATTCTAGTGAATCTGCACCTAAGGCATCAGAGTCAGCCACGCAATCAGGCCAACACGAAGGAGTATTTTACGGACAGAGGGGGGTGTCTCCACCGCCCTATGTGAGCCAACTAAGAACATTGCCAGGTAGACAGCGTTGTGGGACTATCACCCCTTCAGTGGATAGAAAAATGATGAGAGAAGAGACAGAGGGCTATGCGTAACAATTCCCGTTGCTCGAGAAAGGAGGAAAGAGGCCACAGTATATCCCATGGCCAAACATGGATCGAGAAAACCTGTAAAATAAGCTTCCAATGTTGTCATAGGGAGCCTGGAAATGGATACATGAGTTTGAGAAGATGATGGGAGGGAACACGCTAGCTATTGGAGATATTAAAGGTCTTTTAATCGCTATACTTTGTGATTGAGCTGACGATGTGTACCTGCAGGCTACCCTGGTGTGACTACAGTTAACACTGCACATGATGGAGCTCCATTTAACAATTGCAGATCTTCGGTATGGAAAGCGTTACGATTGATATACCCAGATACCTCTGACATGGGAGCTAGAATGACACGTAAAATTAAGGAATTGGAAAATCCACTGCTTTACATTCAGAACTTCCAAGACGCATGGGTGTTGGATACGCTGGAATCTTGAGGGAAATATATACCCGTGTTTTACCATACATTGTGCCTAGGGCTGCCAGATCAGGTACAGAAGCAGCTCAATAAATTGGTAGGAATTGAGGCCAAACCGTGGTCTGAATTACAGTTGACCATAGCTCACTATTGCAGGCTGCTGCAAGAAAAGAATCACAAAAAAGAGGCTGCACGAAAAGCTGCGGAGGCAAAATTAGTGCAGAAGAAATTGTCAAAATATGCCATTGAAGGGGCAATGATAACTAGCACAGACAGACCGAACATACAGCAGGTCAATAATCAACAGCAAATTAGTCAGGGCAATAATGGGTTTCACCCCAGAGGGAGAGGCTTTCGGGGAAGAGGATGGCAGAGTAATCAAGGAGATTTTCAAAGTAATCAGGCAGGTTTTCAAAACATGCAAAATGGCAATCAGGATATGCCGAATGGGCAAATAATCATACCACCGCCAATAAGTTGGACGTGTGGGATGACAGGGTATCTAGCTCGCACGTGCAGAAGTCAAGGCATGATGCAAAACGACCAAGGGACAAGAGTAGGATCGGTGAATCCACCTGTGTTTTTAAAGCAGGGTGGAAATGGAGTTGCACAGAATCACACAGTGCAACAGCAAGGGCAGGAGCACAGCAAAGCTCACAACCTCAGAACTTGATAAGTTATCCACAAGGACAGTCTCAACATTTGCTGATTCAACTGTCACAGACTACAAGTGCGGGACAGGCATCGAACTCTGGAATGAGAGCCAACACTGGTGATGGAGGAAGTTCATGCACGCAGCATGGGAACAAGTTATATATGGATTAGGATAGCTCACTGGGAAGCCTGATGTGTTCTATCCTATCAGTGACACCAGACCCTCATGAGGAACCAAGGGTAGATATCCTTATAGGGGAAAAAGAATATTTGTTCTTAGTTGACACGGGTGCAACACGTTCATGTATACGTGAAGGCATGTTTTCCTTGTCCAACAACGATATTAATACTCAGGGTTTCACAGGAGCAACAAGTCGTGTTCCTTTTACAAAAGAACTTCCAGTCTCTATAGGAGAATGTGACATGAATGTGCCACTGTTATATTCAAGGCAAACCCCAGTAAATATATTGGGACGGGACCTAATGACAAAATTAAACATGACAATCTTGTTCACGGAGAAGGGCATAGTATGTTCGACTCCAGGAGTGCATTATTTGAACGTATGCGAAATAATTAGAGCATACGCATGAAAATCATCTACGAGAGCTGTCCCATTGGAACCAGAAATATTCGCGTATGGGATATGCATATTAATGGCAGGGCTACCAGGCCTTGCAGACAAAACCATGAGAACCCCAGATGAATTTCGATTTAGGCCACAAATACCTATGCACGAGGAAAAGGGACAAGTGTTTCCCTTGACAATACACACAGCCATAGTGCGGGGGAGAATGGCACTGATCGATGGTTGTGATGATGAAGACAGACAATGGTGCACAGTAATCGCCATTGAAGAAGGGTACAGACTGACGGACGTTACTGATGACGATCTATTTGATGAACAAACAGGTGTAGATGAAACATCAGTTGAGGTAAATTTTGTTTTCTGGGTGAGAATGATTACAAGAGAGGTTCCCCAGAGAATGTTGTTGGCGAAAAAACGTCCTGAATATTTTGATGACGACATGGCCCAGGTGCCTTTCTCAGTATGGACCACAGCCCCCTATGATGTAGGCTTATTGAAAGGAGTCGGAGAAGTAAGGATTAAACTGACGCCAAGAGCAATTTTGCCAAGAGCACGGCAGTATCCCATGTCTAGGGACGCAGATGAAGGGATCTTCAAGACAATTTCTGCTATGATGGAGCAGGGCATCTTAGTGACGTCATCATGCAATACCGCGGTTTACCGTATCAAGAAATCAAAGGGAGGGTCCTGGAGACTAGTTCAAGATTTAAGCCAGATAAATGATATTGTTGAGGCCGAGCTCCCTCTAGTCCCTAACCCGTCCACGATCCAATGTAACATACCTGTTTCATGGTGATTGACTTGAAAAATGCGTTTTTCTCAATCCCATTAGACAAAGACTCCCAAGATTTGACATCATTTACATTCAGACAGATGCATCTGAAGAGCACAAGGCTACCCCAGGGGTACTATGAGACTCCTTCAATTTTCAACAGAGTCCTACAAATGGACTTAAGCAACATTGCATTAGAGAGTGTTGTCTTGCAATATGTGGATGACATTTTAATCTGCAGGACAACAGAAGAAAGATGCAGACATGATTCTATTCAGCTATTGATTATACTGGCTGAGTAAGGATACAAAGTTAACAAAGAAAAGTTACAATATTGTCAGCAAGAAGTGCTGTATATAGGCCTGCTGATCTCGCATGAGGGGAAACGGATTGCCCCTGAAAGGGCTGAAGCCATACTGAACACAGCCAAGCCACACACGATAAAACAGATGCAGAGTTTTCTATGTTTTAGGTCTCTACAATAACATCAGGGCATGGGTCTTTGACTACAGCTCATATACCAAGCCCTTGTTACAGGCCCTGAAGAAGGCACAGGTAACGAAAGAAAAAATTGAATGGTCTGAGACTATGGAAGAGGGGTTTACTGAACTCAAGAAAACAATTTGCACTGCACCAGTTTTAGGGTTTCCCAATTATGCAGAGGAATTCTACCTGTTCTCACACACGAAAGGCAGCTTTATGACAGCAGTACTCACACAGAGAACCACATAGGGGTACAAACCGCTGGCATACTACAGTGGGAATTTGGACCCAGTGATGAGAGGCCACTTCCCTTGCGAACAGAGTTTAGCTGCCGCAGCATTCGCATTGAGAAAGCTGCAACCATTGTGATGGGATGCTCAATGAGGTTGTTCGTCGAGCATGCACTATTTGCCATTCTGGAGAAACCAAAGGGCACATTGACATTGCAGAGAGCTTCTGCATATGAAGTGATCATATCATATCCATCGATTAAGATAGTTTGATGCAAAATAGTGAAGCCAGCTATGTTTATAGTAGAGTCAGTCAGTGAAGGAGAACCGACCCATGACTGCGCAAATTATGAGGAATTCTATGACAAAATTCCCAGGGTGAAAGAAAATGCATTGGCAGAAGGAGAAATTGTCTTCGTGTATGATTCTTCGAGAATCGATCAAAATGATGGGCAGAGGTACACAGGCACTGCTGTGGTAAATCACACAGCAAATAGAGAATTTTGGGTACTTATTAGTGCACGATTAACATCTCATTATTCAGCACAGGCTGCAGATTTATTGGCGTTGATACTCGCCATCGAGAATCACGCAGACCAGGAAGTGACGGTGCACAGTGACTCCACCTATGTGACATCAACAGTGCATACAGGCTTAGTACGTTGGAAAAGGAGGGGCTACCTCCGAGCGGATGGCACACCAGTGCAGCACTCAGACCTATTGGACAGACTCATTAAGGCACTACAGCTCCCAGTGGGGCTAGCAGTGGTGAAAAACCCCACCCACGCGAAGGGGAGAGATTTTATCTCACGAGGAAATCAAGCAGCAGACATAGAGGCCAAGCGTATGGCATCCAAGGGCGAAACCATATGGGTGTAGAAATAACTGATGTAAATGAAAAACTTATAATTGCACGAAGTGAACCTGAGGGTTATAGTAACATGGGGCAAACCCAGTTAATGGAACACCAAGGGAAGCACCACAGGAGGAAAAGAACCTCTGCAAGCGGTGAGGGTGTTCTTTAAACTCCTCCGAAAGCTTGTGGTGACAAGACAGCACTGGTAAACCAGTATTGCCTGTAGCAGGGCTAAAATTAGCATTGGCACAATTGCATTATCCCGCACACATGTCAAAAGAGAATTTAGCAGCAGCGGTCACTGAAGACTGGTTTGTACCGAACTTAGCGGAACACGTTGCATTTTTATGATGAACTGTATGATCTGCCAACAGTTCACAGCTGGGCACACACTAAAAGTAATTAGAGGAGTCACCCCAAGGCCAAATGGACCTTTTCAGCACTTGCATGTCGATTATGTTGATATGGTTCAAGTATGCAATAGGTACAGGTATTTAATTGTTGTGGTGTGTCCATTCTATAGATGGATAGAAGCAGGTCCATGTACACACCCAAACTCTACCTGCGCAGCCAAATATCTGGTGAGAGAAGTATTTCCCAGGTGAGGAGTATGCAAGGTCATGAGGTCAGATAATGGGCCTCACTTTGTTAATGCAGTCTTCAAAAAGATTAGATTTCTGCTTGGTATAAAGCACAAATTCTCCTCGGTGTATCACCCACAAGGTAATGGATTATATGAGAAGCTCAACGGCTTGTAAACGAAAGGATAGCCAAGTTGAAGCTTACTCTAAAGAAGGGATGGTTACACTGCCTTTGTCACGACCCTCGCCCAAATCCCCCTCTGACAAACCCATTGGCCAGGTGGAGTCAGGACTCGGGCCTCTAGAGCCTGGCATCCTCTTCAAAAGCCCTCATGGGGCCAGTCCTGGCCTATGGCGCCAGGCTCATACACCATGAAAAACAATGTGCTTGGGAACTACTTTATTGTATTGTCAGCCAACATGGAGGCATCCACATAGCTTGGTTCGTAGGAACCAAGCTATGCGGTCTAGTGTTTTGGGTGTGGTTGCCTAGGGACTACTTTACCTGGACTATTTTGTTGGGGCTATTTACACCACACCCGAGCAAGACAACACGCTCCGTGTTACTTTGCAGCTTGCAATGTGACGCTCACCGTGTCCAGCTATACCCTCGAACCTCGGAGAAGCAGAACCTGCAAGGAGAAAAAAGGAACATCATTAGCAGCAACATCTTACCTGCATTCTTCATCTTTAAACATTCGCAGCTACTGAGAACAGCTTCCTCGAATCTGCACACCTCCTGTACAGAACAACCTGAAAGAGGAAGATAGAGGCAACATTAAAGAAAGCAGTAGAGGCATTTACAAATTACGAACTGCTCAAAAGGCTTACCTGGCTGGTCGCCTCTCGGCTGACACCACTCCGGACATTCCACTCGCGCTGAAGAACACTGCGACATACAAGGAAGGAAAACACAGGTTAGCAAAGGCAAGACTTTGCAGCGCTGCGCATAGCGCTTACTTACTGCATCATAGCGCTCTTAATGCGCCATCATTTACCAACGGGGCTCAACCAAGCCAGTTCACCGCGCTGAAGCTCCGCATACCTAAGGGAGAAAAAAGAGGCATTTTAAACAAAGAAAGGCATGCAGGATAGCAACAAAACTAAAGAACAGCAATAAGACCTACCTGAACAATATCAAACAGCCCGGCGTCAGTGAAGTAACTGGACCACACTCGCCCATGAAAGACAACCCGCCCCTGCAAAGAAGGCAGGACGGAGAGCACACCTAATTCTACCACAAGGTGAGGAGAGGGCGCCAGAGGGACTGAAATCATACGGCGGTGGAGGGAGGATACTTACCCCAGTCGGTCAGTCTTGAACACAGTCCACCTGTATTTTCAGGCAGAACCTTCACCGCAGACCACACCAGGGCAAAGCTGAGAAGCATACCAGCGAGTAACCCGGCTGGGTGGCGTCCCTGTGGTTACCAGATGAGCGTAACAGAACGCAAAGCCTACCATAACAAATCCACCTGGGCGCCATGGAGACATCAGAAATGGACCAATTGGCCCAATTACTAGGAGAGCTTCGTGCTGAGGTTCATTCTGCCCAACAAGAGACTAATGCTCAACCGGAGAGACCTAATAGTGACCAAAGAATGCACTGAAGAGATTAGCAGGCAATACTTGCAATCACAGGCAGGACAGACGCCTCTACCTGGAAGCAATCTAACGATGCAAAACCCTGCCATACCACCCACTCCGGTAAAGATCACGTTACCTGGAACAGTGCCCCTGGGACCACCAGAAATGTTCTCAGGCGACCCACGGAAGTATGCAGCATTCATCACTCAGTGCCGCCTTCATTTTCTTTGTAGGCCTGGAGCATTTCCAAACGATCAAGCTCGGGTAGCTTTTGTCTTATCATACATGAGTGGTAGTGCAGCAGATTGGTCAGTGCCGTTGGTAACCCATGACGATCCTCTATTACATGACTTTGGGGGGGGTTCCAGAGAGAAATGGAAAAACTTTTTGGTTGCCATACCCAGGAACAAGCAGTGGACCATGAACTCTTGTCCCTCTGACAGGGGAATCAGGACTTGTTAACGTACATTGCTATCTTCAACAGACTGGTTGCCGAAGCTAGGTGGCCAGAAACCAAAAGAACCACGTTATTCCATCGAGGCTTATGAGGCGAATTAAAGGACGTCTTAGCCCAGGTGGTTGATGCACCTAGAGACTGTGCAGAATTCATAAATCTGGTTGTGAAGCTAGACCACCGGTTGCAGGACTGAAAGGCAGACCGGTCTAAGACGGACCCTCGGACCGTGTATGTTCGACCAAGGGAAAACACACCCCGTGTACCTGAAAATGCTGTAGTACCCATGCAGATTGGAGGGATATGGCCTCCATTAACAAAACAAGAGCGGGACAAAAGAAGACAACAACAGCTTTGTTTGTATTGTGGGAAACCAGGACATTTCCTGAAGGACTGTCCAGTAAAACCCCCAAGAAGAACAGTCGGGCCACAGAGAAGGATGAAGCTAAGGAATCGGAAAACTACCAAGCTCGACAAACGTAGCGGTCAGTTTTTCGAGTGAGAAGAAAGAGTTGCTGACCTCGCACTTTGCAATACCAGTGATCTTAATTAACCACCAACAGTCGTCAAGAAAGCATGCCGTTGAAGCATACATCGGAGCAGTTGGAAATTATATTGATCAAGAACTGGCAGCAGAGATGGGGCTTCCTTTGTGTTCTAAGCCAACTATGGACAAGGTAACCACCGTGGATGGGAGAGAAATCGCTTCCAGACCAGTAACCCAGTGCACAGCCAGGGTAACCTTGCTGTGCCAGGACAGACATCGGGAGTCTATTTCATTCGATCTCATCAAGGCACCTCAGTTCAGGCTAATACAAGGGATGCCATGGTTGGTTGCTCACAACCCTTTGATAGACTGGCGGGCATGAAAATTAACCTTCCCCGGTGACTGCTCCCCTGCCTGCTATTACCAAGAGGAGAAACCCGACGTCTGTATCCCCATGACTCCCGGAGCAACAGTATCAACCCTGGGAGCAACTAATACCTTGCCAAGTGAATACCATGATTTCCAGGATGTATTCCGAAAGGACCAAGCTGATATATTGCCGCCGCACAGGCCCTATGACTGTCAGATTGACCTTGTTCCTGGTGCACAAATCCCTTGCGGCAGGATCTACGCTCTCACAGAACCAGAAAACCTTCATTTGAAATCCTATTTAGACCAGTACATTGCAAACGTATTTATCCGTCCTTCAAAGTTCCCCGCAGCCAGTTCTTTGTTCTTCGTACCGAAAAAGGAAGGAGACTTGAGAACCTGTATTGACTACCACGCATTGAACCAGATCACTGTGAAGAACCGCGACCCCTTGCCACTTATCCCTGAGATGCTAGACCAAGTTAAAGATGCCCAGATTTATACCAAATTGGACCTTCGAGGAGCGTACCACCTGGTTCCAGTCAGAAAAGGAGATGAATGGAAAACCGCCTTCCGTACTAAGTACAGCTTGTTTGAATATCAAGTCATGCCCTTCGGGTTATGCAACGCTCCTGCGGCATTCCAATATTTCATGAATGACGTCTTAAGGAAGTTAATTGGTGTGTGCGCCTTAGTGTACATAGACGGCATCTTAGTATACTCAGCCTCGGAACAAGATCATGTCAGGCACGTTCGTTCAGTCCTCACCAAGCTCCGTCAACATCGCTTGTTTGCAAAGCTTGAAAAATGCTTTTTTCACGTTACCGAAGTAGAATTTCTTGGTTTTATCCTTACTCCAGGAGGCATCAGAATGGACGTGCACAAGGTAGATGCCATTCTGAAATGGCCTTCACCGACGTCTCTGAAAGGGGTACAAAGCATGCTGGGCTTTGCAAACTTCTACTGCCTGTTCATCCCAGACTTCTCTCAGGTTGTGCACCGAATCACAGTACTATTACCAAAAAACAGTAAAAAGTTTGCTTGGAGAGAAGAAGCAGAAGAAGCCTTTCAGGAACTTAAACAAAGGTTTACCTCCACTCCAATCCTGCGACATCCTCGTCCAGACCTCCCTTATGTTGTTGAAACTGATGCGTCCAGTCTCGCAATGGGGGCTGTCCTTTCACAGAGAGACCCGGAAACCGGCCAGCTACATCCTGTGGCCTTCTGGTCGAAAAGGTTTTCACCTCCAGAGATTAATTATGCCATCACGGACAAGGAACTCCTGGCTATCAAATCCACCTTTAAAGCCCAGAGGCACTACCTTCTGGGGGCCAGACACACCATTACAGTCATCACAGACCACCATAACCTGCAATATCTCAAAACAGCCAAGGCCCAGTCCTCGCGCCAATTACGGTGGGCCCTTTTCTTCGCCGAATATGATTATGTAATGACATTTCGACCAGGAGTCAGAAACGGAAAGGCGGATGTATACAACTCCAGACCCAGTACCTTTTATACCTGAAGACAAACTCTTGGGTATCACGACTGCCTTAACACAAGCAGAACTACGAAAAGAAATCCAACGGACAATGAATCATGATGCCTACCTCGCATGGCAAACTCAAGGAGAACAATATACCATCAAGGACCATCTACCCTTTTTTAGGGATCACCTGTTTGTACCCAAAAAGGAATTACAACAGCATATACTTTTGGTGGCCAACCTGGCGTAAGGACATCATTCAGTATATTCAGTCCTGCGGTGTCTGCGCACAAAATAAATCACAGAAACAAAAACCATCTGGTCTCCTACAACCATTGGCCATTCCTCCAGTTCCATTTCAAACTCTTTCCCTTGACTTCATCACTGATCTACCTCCAAGCCAAGGGTTCAACACCATCCTTGTAGTTGTGGACTTATTCTCGAAGATGGCCCATTTTATTCCTCTCAAAGGCCTCCAAGATGCAGCCACTTTAGCAAAAGTGTTCCTGTAGGGCGTAGTTAAGCTACATGGCTTCCCTTTGGTTCTGGTCTCTGATCGAGGCAGCCAGTTTGTTTCAAACTTCTGGAAAAAATGTTGTGCAATGGCGCAGATCGACATTCGGCTATCTACCAGTCACCATCCCCAAAAAGACGGCCAAACCGAGAGAACCAATCAGACACTCGAGCAATATTTACGGTGCATGCTGCACCACGAACAAAGGAATTGGAAAGACCTACTATGGATAGCCGAATATGCATATAACAACTCTTTGCATTCAAGCACAGGACAAACGCCCTTCTATACCCTTTATGGCAGACATCCATGTACCTCTGAACTAGACCTTTCAGCCAGCTTGAAAATGCCAGCAGTAAAGGCTCTACACACAACCATTACTCAGGCTTTCAAAAGGGCAAAGGAACACCTTATTCATGGCAAAGAAAAACAAAAGAGATTCGCCGACCAACACTGGAAAAAGGCCCCTGATTATCAAGTAGGAGACAAAGGCCCTCATTACGACACAGACGGTAAGTTACCGCCTGGGTCGTGCCCTTACCACCATGGCGTAAACTATGTTTACGCCATGGTGGTTGGCGGATTTACCGCCCCATTCCAAGGTAAGTGGGGCGGTAAATCCCCATTTCCCATTTTACCCTTCCCCATTCCCATTTTCGCCCCATAGGGCATAATGGGAATGGGGAAAGGCGATAATTACGGCACCGTAAATTACGGTGCCGTAATTATCACCAAGGTCCCTTTGCGGCATGGATTTTAACGGCTGCAAAAAAGCAGCCGTTAAAAGCCATCCCGCAAAGGGAACCTTGTAATCAGGCGTTAAGGGTCGGCGCCGTTTACGGCGCCGTAAACCCCTTAACGCCTGAGTCAGAATGAGGGCCAAAGTTTGGTTAGCCGCTAAATTCATACCCATTAAGGGAACACGGACCTTTCATCCCAGATTCTTAGGACCCTATATCATTAAGGTAATTCTCAACCCAGCAGCCGTGAAACTGGATTTACCACCTAATCTACACATCCACCCGGTATTCCATGTGTCCCTCCTGAAACCAATACAACCCGGCACACGGATTGGGACACCACCTAAGCCCATACTTGTCGACGGAGAACCAGAATTCGAAGTCAAAGATATCTTGGACTCTAAATACTCTAGGACCAAGCTATATTATCTAGTTGATTGGAAAGGATTTGGACCACAATATAGATCCTGGGAGCCCAGTGAGAATATCCACGAACCACGTCTAATCAGGAAATTCCATCTGAACTTCCCAACCAAACCTGGGCCAGACAGAAGGAACACCATGGGAGGGGCCTTAGTGGGGAGTGCTGTCACGACCCTCGCCCAAAACCCCCTCTGGCAAACCCATTGGCCAGGTGGAGTCAGGACTCGGGCCTCTAGAGTCTGGCATCCTCTTCAAAAGCCCTCATGGGGCCAGTCCTGGCGCCTATGGCACCAGGCTCATACACCATGAAAAACAATGTGCTTGGGAACTACTTTATTGTATTGTCAGCCAACATGGAGGCATCCACATGGCTTGGTTCCGAAGAACCAAGCTATGCAGTCTAGTGTTTTGGGTGTGGTAGCCTAGGGACTACTTTACCTGGACTATTTTGTTGGGGCTATTTAAACCACACCCGAGCAAGACAACACGCTTCGCGTTGCTTTGCAGCTTGCAACGTGACGCTCACCGTGTCCAGCTATTCCCTCGAACCTCAGAGAAGCAGAACATGCAAGGAAACAAAAGGAACATCATTAGTAGCAGCATCTTACCTGCAGTCTTCATCTTTAAATACTTGCATCTACTGAGAACAGCTTCCTCCATTCTGCACGCCTCCCTGACAGAACAACCTGAAAGAGGAAGATAGAGGCAACATTAAAGAAAGCAGTAGAGCCATTTACAAATTACAAACTGCTCAAAAGGCTTACCTGGCTGGTCGCCTCTCGGCTGGCACCACTCCGGACATTCCACTCGCGCTCAAGAACACCGCGGCCTATAAGGAAGAAAAATGCAGGTTAGCAAAGGCAAGATTTCGCAGCGCTGCGCATAGCACTTACTTACCACATCATAGCGCTCTTAATGCGCCATCATTTACCAGCGGGGCTCAACCAAGGCAGTTCACCACGCTGAAGCTCCGCATACCTAAGGCAGACATTTTAAACAAAGAAAGGCTTGCAGGATAGCAACAAAACTAAAGAACATCAATAAGACCTACCTGAACAATATCAAACGGGCCGGCGTCAGTGAAGTAACTGGACCGCACTCGCCCATGAAAGACAACGCGCCCCTGCAAAGAAGGCACAACGGAGAGCACGCCTAACTCTACCACAAGGTGAGGAGAGGGCGCCAGAGGGACTGAAGACATACAGGGGTGGAGGGAGCATACTTACCCCAGTCGGTCAGTCTTGAACACAGTCCACCTGTATTTTCAGGCAGAACCATCCCCGCAGACCACATCAGGGCAAAGCTGAGAAGCATACCAGCGAGTAACCCGGCTGGGTGGCGTCCCTGTGGATACCAGGTGAGTGTAACAGCCTTCCATTGGCACTGTATGGACTCAGAAACCAGCCTGGTTCTGACCATCATCTTACACTGCACGAGATAGCAACAGGCAGAAGGATGCATACTCCGCTGACACCCCGAGACAGAGCTAGATATGATGCCCAGCCAACAGGAGAAATCTTAGGGTCTGAAATGCAAAATTACTCGAATTGCATGTCATCTTATCTTAATGTAATATTACGACAAAAAGGGTGTAGGGCAGCACAGAACACAGAAGGAGATATTGCTACACACTCAGTTCAGAGTTTATGTGTACCATCAATTCTTCCTGGAGACACGGTCCTGGTGAGAAACCACATGAGAAAGAAGTGGGACGAGCCAAGGTTCAACAGACCCTTCACAGTGGAAGACGTCACTCCATCTGCAGTCAAGCTACAAGGAAGAAGAGCTTGGATTTTACTGGGCGACATCAAGCCGTACATCGGAGAAAACCCCCTGCCCACACCCCAACGCGCAGAGACTACAGACAATGGGGAAGAACCACAGTACGTGCAGACGAGATCCATGATGAGGAAGAAGGACGCATGACCAGCAAAACAAAGATAAAGAACTTGTGTACAAAATTGTGGCTTAAAATTGAAGATTTCCTCCGAGCAAAAAAGGGGATAAGGACATAAAACACAGACACTCTGTGCATCCTAGTTGCAGGGTGAAGAAGAAAATTGTACGTATAAGTCACAACATACTCTGTTGACTTTGAACCGTGGACTGAGGCACATTGAAGCCTTGATAAGAAAAGAATATGCCAAATTTTGATCGCAGGCACACAAATTGGAGGTAAACACAGTATCCAGACTCATTCAAAACATGAGCTTTGTTTGGACTCACTTATGGTGTCCCACAGCAGCATCACTAAAGACATTCTGAATTACTTTGACCTAGTCTTGAGGTCATACCCGTCACTAATGGGAAGACTCACTAGCATCACTGAATTTCTCCAAGACCCCGAAAACGAAAAGACAATAAGGAGGCTGCTCACCGTGATTGCCGACAAGTTCCTCCTGCTTTCAGAATACAGAGAGGAAAAAACAAATGTACCAAGCAGACTTAGAAGCAAATAGGCTTTTCAGCGTGCTATTCTTTTGTTTAATTGAAGACTGCCCAAATCCTGTCAGGAGACACACTGATGTCTTGACATTTCTTTGAGATCCAGCAAACACAGAACGCTTGAGTGTAATCCTCATCGGAATTATAATCCAAGTTGCTCTCCACACACATCGAGATTGCAGAAGCTGCTCACAGTGAGCGAGGGCCGAACAGTTCCAAACTTCAGCAAAGGCAGGACAAATGTCCCTGTCACCAGAAGATAGTAGATTGGCGAGCAATGTCTTCTTTCGCCTAAATGAGGACTTTCCAGAACTTGTGGGGAGGCCCGCTGGTGTTGACGTCCTCACTTTCAACAGAGACCCAGAAAATTCTACACCGATGAGCATGCGCCTGCAGGGTATTGTAATGAAAATTGAACTTTCTAATCACCATCAGAATTTCCAGAGGAGACTGTCAAGCTTTCCGCCGAGGGACAGATCGAGAAAGTATTGCCAGAGACTTAATTTTTATTCATACTATCAAGGACATGATATTTCTTCCAGAATGAAACAGATTTTAGGAGTAGACTTAGGAACTTGTGTATTATGAACACGTACAGTGAAAGAGAAATTGCTGAGCTTATTGCATTAATTGACATTTTTCAAATACAGAAAAAGAGAACTGTATCCAGAGACAATAGACAATCTGTGATCCAGGCAAAGGAGAACAATTGTTCCAATACCTGCAACCTACCAGCAAAGACATCAAAATCCAGAGCTATTGTTGCACAGAATATATTAACGTTAGTCTTTTCTTTTGATGATAGAGATGGGAAATCAAACCAGCAGCATCATCACCCCCAGGAGGAGAGACGTACATATTGTTCCAGAACTAAGTGCCATCGCCTTACCTATAGGGGCATAATGTATTTATGCATCATATTCATCATTGTTTTACTATCACTGACAATTCAAATTGCATTTATTATAGGTGTAAAAGAGTGTTCCGAGTCCAGTGCACCCACCTAATAATGTACGCATGACACCCACAAAACCACCAAAACCCTTTATAGTGATCCCAGTTCCTAGGAGATCCGACACAGGAGTTAGTGAACTTGAAATGAATGTGATTAGCAATGACACACATGCTGTGACAATCAAGTTGAAAAGCCGGAGACAGGGTCAGCAGAGTAAGAATGAAAGAGGGTTAATGACATCCACACGCATGCAAGCGATGAGTGCACACACACCAGGTCTAGTGTCAATAAAAGCAGAACCACAGGCCAAAGAAGGGGAAACAATTGGACAGCCAACAATGAGAAGCTACCCTACAAATGAAGTGATAAGACAAATGGGAGAAGCTGAATGTTTAAAGAAACAAAAGGAATTGTAGAATAAACCAACCGAGACAGCATTGACAAGCACGAGTCCTGCAAAACTGTCACGTGCAGAGATGTTAGCAGAATCAATTTGGCCATTCATAACCAGAGCCAGGAAAATGCAAGAGGAGAAGGAAAGAATTGCCAGACGTTCGCCTACTCCACTAGTACAGATGAAGAGGCCTGAACCATGGATTGAGGTACCTGAGAATCCTCCAGCAAGAAGTAGCCATCCAGATGTGTTCATGGATGTAGTTATAGAAAACTACATGAAAACCCTGAGAATCAAAGAAGCATGCAAGGAGATGACAATGAACTAAACGACAACTTGGACAGCACTGCACACTTGGGAAATAACATATGGTACCAGCATATGAAAGAGGTTGGAAGACGGAACTCAGAGGAGGAATGCTTTGTTTGCGCACTCCTACCTTACAGCATGGGAAAGTCAAAGATCTTTGTAGCTGTAGAAATTGATGTCCAGACAGCACACTGTGTGTCACGCGTAGCAATGTGCAAGACCAGAGGCCAGTTCATGGGAAGTGATGCCTCACTGAAATGGGCAACTGAAGCAACTGATCCAAATGAAGACGACTATGTCCAGGACATAAAGACAAGGAAGAATGGAAAGACAAAGCACATTGTGATCAGATACGAGAAGCCTGGAGTTAAAGGGGCAGAGATCAGAAGGGAGACAAATCAAAAACTGAACGTCCAAGGAAGAACTCCAGAAGAAGCCAGAAAATGGAAGAACAGAGGTCAAATGCAAATCTGGAGAACAGTGCTTTCACCAGACGGATGGGAGAAAGGAGCAGTGATTTGCAGAAGATGGATGGTCTTGGAGTCCGCAAAGAAGCAATTGAAAATTTGCAGAAGATATGCTGACCATTATGGCCGAGACTTGCAAAACTACTAACATGGGTCGAAGAAAGAGGAGGACCCCTACAGATAGTGCCATTGGAGAATGCCAAACTGTGCTTCAGAACCAATGGTACAAGGAAAATGGGAGAAAATCAGAACTGTGGACGTATCTTTGATGTCACAGGAATGGCACATGGTACTGCAGTAATCATGGATCATTATTGGGCATATGGATCCAGAACATATATCAGGCTGCTGAAGAATTGGGACGGTATATGCACCATAGTGAATGTCCATGTTCCAGCATGGGTGATTCCAAAAAGTGATCTGAACATTGACAGTTTTCCGAAAGCAGATGCTCATCTGAGGAAAAGGAGATCTGTGGAACTGATGAATAGAATGAAGAGAGAGAATTACTTTTCTGCCAAATCAGAAGAAGCTTTTCATGCAATCCCGTATAAGCACAGACTGTTCAGCCTGACCTTACCAGTGTTCACGACAATCTTCCTGCGACGGGTCCAAGTTGGTGCAAATACTAAATGGTTGCAGATAACCAGATGGGAGTTACTGCAAACCAGCAACACGACCATAAAAGGATTCAACGCAATCAAAGAAGAGTTAAGGGAAATCCGACTAATGACTCTCCAGGACAGATATGTCCTTGACATGATCACAGCCATGGATGGAGGTGTTTGTGCAAAAATCAGTTAATCATGTTGCACATTTATACCATCTCACGACGAAGAAAACGGACCGTTGACAGTGGCCATAGGAATGCTGACAAAACTACAGAATCAAATGATTGATGAAACCGACGAAGTGGACGATGACAGTTGGTTTGGAGCACTATTCTGATGGCTTCCACAATGGATGGCAGACACATTCAAATTCCTAGGAGCCCTGCTAGTGATGATATTGCTCGGATTCTCTGTTATCAAAATAATAATCTCTCAGTGCGAGAAAACTGCGAAAAAAGCCATAGGGATGAAGATCATGATGGATGTCAAACCAGGATGGAAGCCCAAAGACCTGACTGATGAAGAAATAAGAGACTTTGTGAAAGCTAGCATTCATGCACCCGAAGGAACAAAGTTTCGGTATCCAAGGAAACACAGAAATGATGTGGGAAGATGGAGCTAATGCAGCCCAAATGGACAATGCCAACTGATGACATGGAACAAAGACGAACACGTGAGAGCAGCAGGAAGTTTAAAGGGAGTCATAAAAATATGGACCCCAAAGAGACATTTCAACAGACTTTCGTGTGTGAACCCAGAAGATGAAGGAGAAGTGAATGCAGAGGATGTAGAAAAGGTGGATACCAAGGAAAAAATGAAAGTGGTCGATGACTCGCCCAGAGGGGGGAGTTTGGAGGAGGTCGCAAACCTGACCCGCACTCAAATCGCCCATTTTGAAATGCCAGGAACTTTCACGCCAAAG
This sequence comes from Ambystoma mexicanum, assembly GCF_040938575.1. NCBI lineage: Eukaryota > Metazoa > Chordata > Amphibia > Caudata > Ambystomatidae > Ambystoma > Ambystoma mexicanum. Next base: position 347,789,094 of record NC_090926.1, read on the forward strand.
TATGTGTCGTATGATGAGCAAGTAAACCAGCAGAGAGCCGCAGTGGGGTTCTGCCCGGTACCTCTCAGACTGACAACACCTATTGAAGTACCTGCACTTAAGAAACCTTGGACAGTAAGGTACCCATTGAGAAAACCATATCGACAAGTGAGACCAACTGACGATTGCCAAAACACAATGCCTGAAGAAACCAAGAAAGTCCTAAAGGAAGACAAATGGGGATGTCACAAGAATCCGGACTGACTCACATATAGAAGATATGACAACCTGCGAATGACGAAAAGAGACAAAACACCATGGATAAGTGACATCCTGAGTTTAAAGTAAAATGAGTGATGTCACATGTAAGAAGCTTATGCCATAAGCATGATGAAGATATGCAGCCAGTTTACACGTGTACATATGCTTGGAACTGCAAGAAAGGTGAGAAAATCGTGCAGCGTGCTATGCTTAGTAGTAAGATAGATTGCGGCAAGCACCACCTATACATATCTACCTCAAAAAGGAGCATGTTATATAAGTAAACTTCCACTGGGCACAAGAGCAGAATCAACCAAACGTTACTGAAGGCCGTAGGAGAGGAGTGCCTCAACACGAGAATCGAAAGCTAAAAGACGAGAAACGAAACTCAGACTCATGCAACCCGTACCAAGAAGCCAAGGTCGCATCAGCTGACATAGATGAACTGTAGATACGATTTATGAAGCAAAGAGCGGAGTATCCTGTTCAAAGAAGTCAAGATAAGCAGCAGAAGGCAGGTGGTGGGCAGAAAGCTAAATCAAAGACACAAATTGCATGGAAAATGAGACGATTTCACAGTGTCTGAATCACGTGACCAGCCAAGCAAGAGGAGTTGGGGCCTTCACACCTACGTGTGGCCTTTTGCCATGCCCAGATATCTGAACTATTCCAGACAGAGATGCAGTCTCAAGGCCAGCCAACAAGAAATAATTGACACATGGCCATTGGGGAGGTGATTTATGATGGCAATGGTTGGGGGAAGGCTGGGAGAGTGGTTGAACACCCTGCTCCTGGCTGACCATTCTGCACGCTGCCAAGCCAGTGGAAAAGTACGAGGGGGTTTGGTGCCAACCCAATCATAATGGACCAAGTAATCTAGGATCCTATAGTTTGTAGAACCAATGAGATGTCATACTTTTAGTGACGTCCACAATAGTTATTCTGAAGTAAGGGCTTAGATGCCCCACCTGACACTGCTTATCCAGTGCTGTCACCCTGCTACCATATACTGATATAGTACCTATAGTAAACTTACCTTCCTATAACCAATAGAATTGCATGCATCATTTTAAGCATTACACGTCAGTGATGATGAGTTTTTTCGTATAAAAGATGTGTTTTCTATGAAGTTTGTCGGAGTTTAAGCGTGAAGGAAGATCGAGCGGTTGCTGATGTTCACTGAACTCCCCGTTTTTTGTACTTGTCATTAAACAGACTCCCTTTGCCAAACCATTGAGTTCTCATTATTGATTCGATGCTAGAGTAGTAGTCTGCATCCCCATCCATCTCACGGGAGCTGCTGCATCATCCTAAAATGCTACTGGGCAAACCCCAGCTTTATGGGCCGGTTGGGGTTCTGGTGCACATAAGCACTGCTGTAACAGTACCATGTTGCCCCAGGGCTGCTTTGCATGCTTTATAAATGTAAAAAATAAATAAAATAAATAAACCTGTGTATTGACTGGACATGGTTCTCCAGTTCTCTGTACCAATCATGAATTGTTTGTCATGTGTTAGTCATGGTAGTGTCTGTGGATATGGGTGGCTAACCGATGCCATGTGATGTCCTTCTGCATCACAATGACACATGTGCAGTACTTTTCCGTGGCATGTCTGCTGACATGACAGTTGCATGGCCCATCAGTGAATGTGTACTCCACTTTGGTACAGCAATGTTTGCACTGATGGCATGGACAGGACAGGGAGGAGGAGGGGGGCCCCTATCAGCAAATGACATACATTTGTGGCTTACAGCTGACACTGTGGGAATGTACAATGTCTGATGCTTGCGTGTTTGAGTGACTTTGATGCACATGTGCATTTGTGTCTTGTGGCACATGACTCAAAATGTCTTTCTCTGTCCATCTGTAGGTAAAGATGCACCAGATGCAGAGAAGGAGGAGGAGGAGGAAGAAGAGTTTGTGGTGAGTCAAACCACCATTGGTGTTGGTGGTGTTGTACGCCATGAAAACCCACTGGTGCTACAGACCATCATCAGTCATGCTGCGTCCTCTTCGGACTCAGCTGATTAGGATGCTGAACCACATGTGTATGCCTCAAAGAGGGCAGAGGTGAGTGCCCCAATGGGCAGATCAGATGAGGCCATTGAGTCTGCAGCAGTGAGTGGTGGGCCCCCCATCTGCGTGGTTACAGCTGCTAGGACACCCTCCCATGAATTGGTGTCAGGTTCTGTGGCTAATGTTCAAGGGAGGGTTGAAGACCTGCAGCCAATGGCACCACAGCAACAGGCAAGGTCCCTTGCATCAGGCCGCTGTGGGCCCCGCACACGTGGTGGACGGGTGCAAGCTGGAGAGACAGTGTGGGAGAAGAAGATGTTGCGTGCCACCATCCAACATGGCATGTGTTGGACAACATTTCAGAGGGCATGGATAAGATGGCCAAGACCATGACCCCACCAGCGGCCTGGGCAGAGCAACAGCTGCAGGTCATGCGGTCCTCATGTCGCTTCCAGAGACTGCGCATTGAGGCCACCATCAAGGGCCAATGGGCTGATCTGAGGTGTCTGCAGCAGTTGCTGCATGTAAATGCTCAGGCACACATAGAGCCCCTGAGGCATGAGATGCAGGCCTTCGGGACTGCAAACAATATTCACAATAAACCACAAGCTCCCCCTCACACAACAAGCAGATAGGATAGTGGGAGTCTGGCAAAAATGGAAATAACGTGGACTAATTTGTCCTTCGGAACCTCACTACACTGATTTGAGAATATATAAATTAACTATGCTTGATAAGACCTCTTTACTCCCTGAGATAAATGTTCGTGGAATGGTTGATGATTGCATTGAATTCTATTTTGTATATTTGCACAACGTTATGTTGCACCTTAACTAACCCCCTTTTTTGCACAATTGCACACATGCACTTTAAAATATGGTATGTGATGCATGTTTGTTATATAAAAAGTTTTTTACATAAAAGGTTCTTAATATAAAACGTGTTTTCATATTTTGAAATAAAAGGCAGATATATATCACTATGAGTAATAATGGTCTCAATATGTTTGTATCAAAAGAGTTGAAACTTGTAAATGAGTGAGCCATTTGGCTTTTTGGTAGGGTGTATATAGGCTACAAATCAGAGAAGCAGGAGGAGGGGGAAGTTTGTTGTCATTTGTGAATATTGTATGTATTGTTCCCCGCTACACCACTAACCCCCTGGTAACAAAGAAATGGGGAATAACCTATTGTATACTTCAGTACTGCAATGCATGAAGAACTCTCAGCGACAAGGACACTGCTCCACGAGGAGATGGATGCCTTCAGGCAGGCACTGTCCGAGCAACTCAATGCATCACGAGTGAGTGAGCATACAGACTCTGCAGCCATACTTTGCTGGTGCATCCCACCGTGTCACGGCTGGCCCTGGCCAATGAAGACCAGACCTTGGAACTGCTTGGTAGGGCTCCAACACAACAACCACCTGCAGATCAACCATAGGATGGGGGGCCAGCATAGCCCAGCCTCCTGAAACACTGTTGCCGTGAGGTCCATGAGCCCATGGAGGGGATTTTTGTTTTCCCACTCATGTGGATATTGACATACGCCCTCCCCTCTGCACCTCCATGGTGGACTTCACCCCCCAGTCCAGGATGGAATTTTATTTTACAAGACTGATGTGGTCGGATTAGTATATTTTTATTTGACCCCTTGATTCGACCTGTTCACTTTTTTATTGTTTTTCAATACCTCTGTCCAGGATGGAGGCATGTGTGTTTTCTTTTGCCCATTCCGAGATAGGCTCTTTTTCTTTTGTTTTGTTATTTCCTTGCGATGTGCTGTTGCCCTCTCAAAGGCATGATGAGTGCAGCAGTGGACATGCAGCCATGCACAGTGGTGTCAACTGCCATGGTTTCCTTAAGATCGACAGGTTGGCATTTGCAGGTACCAATGTGTTGAGGGAATATTGACACATATGTGCTGTATGCATGATTATCGACTATGGCTGGTGAAATGCAATGTCCCTTGTTGTTGCAGTGATCCTGATTCATCCGGTGGATCCTTTTCATCAACTGCAAATATTTGTATAAATGTATCTTTTCTGTATGAACTGTATTTCTAGAACTTGAAGGTAAAAATGCTGAATAAAAGTATGTTTTCACTGACTGATTCATCCAGTAACTGCACTCCATGGGAGGTCCACCCTGCACCCTTTCTCGTCCCCAGTCCCCATGCCCCCTTCCAGGCACTGGCCCTCGTTTCATGAATTTGGAGGACCAGTTTCCAGAGGTGATGAGGGAATCATGTCATGTCAGCTCTGTCAGCAGGTAATCATGTGCAATGTCTCTCGTGTTGTATCTGTATTATTGTTCACCTTTCATGCCACATTTTTTGTGAGCTGGGGTGTAATCTTTGAGTCATGGTAAATGTCTATGCAGATGTGTGTCTGTCCACATCCATGTGTGTGTATGTGCAGTTCCATTTCTATGTGGGTGCATTCTTTTGGTGGATGCACTTTCACAATTGACACAATTAATGGAAGTGATTGAGCATCACTTGTCACACTTTAGCCATTGACAGTATTTCCAACATCTGGGATGTTCATACTAACTGTCGGCATGCATTCTCAGTGCATCTGTACTGTGTGTATTTGTGTTCTCACTGACTGTGATGATATCTTCTAACTGCCACCCTTCTACTCCACCTGCCCCATGTTTCCTACAGAGCCCTGCAGGTGTACTCCCTGTCCACACTACTCTTTGACCTGAGCCGCTGCCCACTTCACCCCCTTATCCACTCACATAACCTGCCCTGCCACTATTCCACATGTAACCCACATGTCCATTATCAGGTGTACTCATCGTCAGCTGCACAGCTTGATGACGTAGCCTCCTGAGACACTGTTTTGGGCATTTGTGTACATTGACTCCACAGGATAAGTTTGTCACTCTTGCTGCATGTAGGGTGGCACAGATATGCGCATGTGTACCCCTAACGGACTGCTCCTGTGTTACCCAAACAGCTCAGTTGTTGCACATTGCTTGTTTCTATATGTTCTCTACACCAGGAAGTATTGCATGATTTTTTGTTTGCATTACTTGTTCATTTCATCCGGCACTGTGAGTGACTCCATGGTGTGGGTGCACATTGTGGGCCCATGCATGTGTTACTTTGTCCCGTCCCCACAGCGTGTCTTTATCTGTTGTCCCTGTAGCAGTTGCCAGTACACCCTGGGATCTATGCAAACTTACTGGGATGGTCTCACACAGAGGGTGAGTGAACAGATGCATGTTGTCCTGAGGTCCAATTACAGTGATGTCCAACGGGGGGTTTGTTGGCTGGTGCAGGGCATGAGTATGTGCCTGTAGGCACTTAGGTGCAGGGATTTTGTGTACATGTCTCTGTTTCTGCTTTGCATGCCATGGTGGGTGGTGCATGTTGTGTGTTTGATGTAGAGCTGCTGATTGACCTTTCACAGGTGGCCATTCTTTAGCAGTCTGCCCTTCTCCTTCACCAACTTTTGTCCTTCATCGCCCACTACATGTGTTACTTTTCCATCTATGTGCCTTCCAGGCTCTCTGACCAGGCAGCTTCTTGCACAAGTGTTCAACTCTCTGTCTTCCTCTCTTGACTAACTTCTCTCTGCCCTCACCCACTGTAATGTCAGACATATCCGTCCTCATCTCCCCTCGAGCCAGTCTCCTTGCACTGCTTTTCACCTCTCTCTCTCTCTCTCTCTCTCTCTCTCTCTCTCTCTCTCTCTCTCTATCTCTCTCTCTCCACTCCACTGCTCAGCAATCGTCACTTTGTGTCCTGTCTTCCTTTTGCATTCTGTCATCATTCAACACTGGGTGGTCCATGCCTATTTCCTTGTTCCATACAGGAGTTGTCATGGCTGTCCAGTATCTGTATGTTGATGCAATGCATGTCTTTGCGAGTTCCAAATGTTTTGTCAGGTGGGATGCAGTCGATGCGAGCAAGGTGTATACCCTGTGCAGGTAAGTGAAGACCACTCAGGGTGGCACTTGTGTTGTCGTTGGTGGTAGGGAGTCATGCAGTGTGTGGGGTTGTTTTTCTTTTACTTGTATTGAGGTGCGCGGGTCCAGCTTCATGTGTGCATGTGACACATGCTTATGGTAGGCTGGTGTGTCTATGCATGCTGTTTTCTCATGACAATCAGGGTGGCACTGATTATGGGGTGATAGATGTGAGAGAGGCTGTCACTGTAGGGCCTTTGTTGGTGAGTTGTCATTATGGTGGCAGGTCCAGATTTACGTGTGTTGGGACACATGGTGATGGGAGTGATGGAGTGTTTCCTTGCAAGTTTTCACATGTGTCTTGCCTGCCACGTGACATCCCGTTCAATTCGTTTTTGCTAGTCATGTCTACCCATGCTACAGTCCAATCATGGTTCTTCTTCCCCTTGTGGGGGTGCTGTGCAGAGGCAAGTCAACACACAACACTGCCGGCCATTTGGGGGATGCCATGTTCACCGCAGACACAAGGCACACACCATTGGCCAGGTGTTGTTGTTTGCCATGGCGAACGTGTATCGTGCACGGTACACCAGCAGATGTATTGCAGCATGTTGACAGCTGCTCAGTGCATCTCAGTGCTCCCTTCAGTTCCAGGCACATTGGTCCCCTTTCAATCCAGTCCCTGTGAAGTCTGGCGTTCTTCCACTTTCCTGTTGCCTGCTGCCTTTTTGTGTGGCAGAGTCCATGGCCTATATTTCTCATTCATTTCTAATGTCTGCTGGTCACTTTCATACCGGTTTCCTCGGTGCCCTGACCTCCAGTATGACTGCTGCCTCTGTGAACAGCTGCCTTCTGCCAGACCGTGTCTTCTATGAAATTGGCGATATTTTTGCATCACATAATCTTGGACTTTACATCATCGGCTCCCTTGCCAGTGTTTACTGCACTGTCCCACTGCCACGTTAATCAGGGGTTGCCATATCATGCCGTTGGGAGTACTTCCAAGGTGATCCAGGGTTTGGAACCTCTCAATGTTCTCTTTTTGGGAGTCCTCTCAGTGTCATACTGATTGTGGCCAGATCAGAGTGTTCACAATGTCCCATCACCATGAAAAGAGGTAAGTGTTGTCTGGTGGTCCTTCACTGCATGGCTCTCTGTGGGGCAGGCAGTGTTGGTGTGGTGGGTGGGTAAGGTGTAACTGTGTGGGGTGCTCATATTGCATTGGCGTGAGGTGGGTGGATCTGGCTGAATAGGTGCAGGGACACATGGTGATGGGTGGCTGTTGAGTTCTTGTTTGCATGTGTTGCATGTCACTCAGGGGGGGCACATGTTGCTGTGTAATTGGGTGCATGAATGTGTTGCCTGCCCTAACATTGTGTTGTTTTTCTCTACAGCATCATTCTGCATTGGAAGATGGTTGCTGCGATTGAAGGGGATGTTGCTGTTGTATGCATGTACAGAAAACAGCAGCAGAGTTGGTTGGTTTCCAGGCCTACAGAGGAGGACATCCGTGGATTCCAGCGTCCGGCTGGTGCAGGCTCACAAGGGATAAGGTGTGAGGTGAGATGTACATCTCTCTTGCAGCGCACTTTTCAGAATCTGCGTGACTGCTTTGATGTGACTGTATATTGTGAGCATAGTTGTTGTCAGGGAATGGGTGGGCCACTCGACCTGTATATTGTTTGGAGAACACGCATAGGGGATCCTGGGCGGTCCTCACATGTGTTTCTTGCTCGTTGCCATTTTGTACTATGTCTTCATACTTGTGGTCTCATGTGTGTAGTTTGGGATCTACGTTCAGAATAGCTGTTGTCCATTTGACGGGGGTTCTTGCTTATGCTGTGCGCTATTGGGGTTTTGACCAGGACACTGTTGGTTGAAATTGCTATGGCCACATTTGAGATTTTTGCACAGCCATACAGATTAGGGTTGTATCGCACACTTTTGCTCCCTTAGAAATTGGCAAATACTGGAAATTAAAATATGGAATAGAAATACTCCCTTTACACAGTATGAGAAAATACATATGTAATATTGCGCCCCTGCTTTCACACTGACAGCAACATGGGTAGGTTTGGGCCAGTAGTGTGCATTCTACCACAGGTAGACAATAGTATTTTGATTGCCTGATTGGAAGAAGTAAACATATAGCTTTTGATGGATATGAATAACTAGGTGCTAAGAAATGATTGTTACCAAGTTAATGCATTTTTCAGTTACAACATATTTGTACTTGCTTATGAATTTATCTAATTTTTGAATTGGACTTACATTTTTGATGATTCCAAAATCATTTTAGTCCCAACTTTGAAAATTACAGAGTAAAATACTCCCACTTCAAATCTTATCTGGAGCACTGTTTATGCATGTTGTTTTATGTCTACTGGGCGCACACAGTTTGCCTCTCCCAAAGACACATTCTCAGGGTGTTGTTATGAGCACAGAGTATTGGCCCCAATTAATCATTGAATGGCACCAGGATGTGGCGTCACTGTGTGTGCTCCACAGGGGCAGGTTTTTAGGTGAAGTATGATTGCACCAGCTGGGTGCGTGCAACCTTGCCCTGTCCCCTTTGGCCAAACAAGGGCAAGGGCGGTGCCTGTGTGTGCGGGTAGTGTTCCACCTGCATTTCCGCTGGTACCCCATGCTGTGTGGCGACATTGCACAGTACACATACTGCCACTATGATTTTACATAAAACAACCCCCCACCAGAGTGGTCAAGGAAGTGGAACAGTGACTTCAGCACTCTGAATGTGTGCTCCACTATGGACCTAGTGGCTACATGTGCTGTATAGTATCTCACCTCAGCTGGTGTTGTGAGATTCCGGATTGGTTTTTATCATGAATGGTGACAGCGCGTAGGCGCTGTCCCCTGAAAATGTGTACATGGTTGTTATTGCCATTTATTGTCAGGGTCTGTTGTGCAGTGTGTCACATGCATGCATGTGTATGACAGTTCATACTCACTGATGAGCAATGCATTGCCATGATTTACAAATGCCAGGGCCCGGGTCACTGGTGACTGGCGGAAGATGTAGCTATCATGTGTGCTGCCCGGAAAATTGGCATACACTTCCATGATCATTGCATTAGCATCACACACTACCTGCACGTTAATAGAGTGCCAGTGCTTTGAATTCCGGTAGATGTGCTCAGTCAATCGGGGAGGGGTGTAGTGCAACATGTGTGCAGTCAATTGCACCTAGTACATGGGGGAAGTGTGCTACTTCGTAGAATTCCTGGATCACTGTCTGCCTTTCAGCCAGTGTCCGGGGCATATATATGTGCCTGCACACACATGCACATGCTGTTATGTATGACAATACCTGGTGCCTACAGCGGGATTGGGTGGCCTGCGATATACCACCAACTATTGCCATGGTTCGCTGGAAGGACCCAGTTGCAAAGAAATGGAGTGCAGGCAGCACTTTTCTAGCGGGCCTGGGAGCAGATGGTGGATGATACTAAGTCATCTTCCCACATCCTGACGAGGTGTAAGATTACATATCGGGAACCTGTATCTAGCATATACCTGGTCATCCAGAATCCCAAACAGCGTGGTGCGTTGTGTGAAGATCCGGGCCCTGGGCCTCCTCCTCCTCCTGCAGCATCCATTCACGACAGCTTCTACTATTGCTGGGTTCATCGTGGCTGTAGACGTTAGTTTGGTGTGCATTGCATGCTTTATATGCATTGGATCCTAAGCTTGATGGAGTTTACGCCTGCTATCATGTGGCGGATGGATCTCAGGGATTGCATGTACCTTCTCGCGATGCAAGGTTGCGTATTGTAATCCATTAATACGCTTGGTTTTGCGTGGGAATGGACGTGCGTTTACTTAGCCATCTATCAATACGCCCACATTTTGCACAGATCTTCCTCATTCTGCATGTTGCGTCCCGTATTTTGGACTCTGCGTAGGCTCAACCCACATTCTGCAATGAGTCTCGCGCAAGGCGCTCTGCTGCTCACAGAGGCGTGCCAGACTTGCACCAAGTCCACGCAAGTCCAAGAAATTTCCAGAGCGGTCGATTCCATGAATTGGCGAACAGGGTTTTGCACGCAGAATGGCATGCAAAGTCCAGATTTTATGCTAGATAATTCCATGAATCAAGGTCTTTATCACGCCACTGGCCTTTTTGAAAGAGACCTATGCTCTGATCGATACTGTACGGCTGTGGCCAGTAGTGCTTAAATTGCTCTCAGACAGAGGTTTATCTATCTGAGATTCGCCTCAAGCACATTCAGAACCTATTGCTCTTCATATAAGCCAACAAACACGCTGGCTATCTCAACAGGTGAACTGTCGTCTCTCACACTACATCCGCAAACCCAGGTTATTGGAGGATGATGTTTCCCTGTCAGTCTTCCCTTATTTACCCCCTCTATGTATTATTTGTGTTTGTGTCTACCTGCTCAAGTCATCGAAAACTGCATTATATACCCCTCTCTGTTGTGCCCTCATGCCCCTGTCTTCCCACCTCAGTGATCTCCCCCACTCCACTGGCCCCACTTCCAATGGCGGGACTTCTAATTTGAGTGTTTTAAATCTCCCGCTGAGACCAGTGCGTATTACAATTTCAGTGGCAATGCATGTAACCCTCATGAACAGCTTAAATGCATCCCATATCAAAAGAGGAGGCGTTCCTAGGGGGAGGGGCTGAGGGGCTATAGCCCCGGGTCTTTTGGTTTTAGCCCCGGATTGAAGCTCAGGGACAGCAACCAAAAGACTAGCTAGCCCCGAGTCCTGCCAGTCCCGACATTACCGTAGCCCCGGATCTTTTCCAAACCTAGCAAAACCCATGGATCCGTGGTAGGCTCGAGATTAGCCTCATAGCTTAACAATAGGTTGTTATTGCCCCAAGTGTACGCACCTACAGTGCACCAGGTCCTGCAGTCCACAGTGTGTCTGTCTCCTCCATGTTCCTATATTTAAGGCTCCCAATGCAGCTCAGGGTGGACTGGGCGCTTCCTAGGGCAGTTCTGCATCCAAAGGATGTTCCCTAGATAGTGGCTATGTGGTCAATCCTAGCATATGAAGTACTCACACCGAGTAGAGCGAGTCATCTCTGACTCTCCAATTGAAGGTTCTCCTTGCCTCCAGCATTCATACTATTCCTAGATCTGTCTCAGGCAGCTTCTGGGTGCCCCATCTAGCTCAGAGTCTAATAGGCTGTTTAGGTCTCTCCGGCTCCTCCAATAACAGTAATTTGGCCCACACTATCCCCAGTTCTCTGGTCACTGGGTGCAAGAAGGATGCAGAGTCAAAGTTCTTAAGGTCCAGATCCCGTCCAAGGCTCACCGTCGCGCAGCCCAGCGGGATTTCAATTCTAGCCCATTTTTCCTTATCATAAGTGGGGGATCTCGTCACCTTGAGTCACAATTTCCTAGGAAATAAAGCACCTACCTTGCATTGCATGGATAGGACAAAAAAATAAATGGGAGCACTCCATCTCTTTCCCAGTGCTATACGCTCAATTTTAGCTGCATGTTCTCAATGAATACAATCTGAACAGAGGCTTGTCTAAGATACGGCAACATTCTTTGCCCCTTCAGCAAGTTATTTCTGCTCCTGACCATGAGGAAACACTCGTCTCAACTTGTGTCATCCCCCGATGCACGTTTACTTCAACGGTGCCAATTAAATGTACTGATTCCGGGTTTTAGATAATCAGGCTCATCAATATCATCGTGCACATGCATCGCCTGATCCTTTGCAAAGAAAAAGCTAACGTATGTTGAAAAGAAAAATTGCAAGCTGCAGACGCACTACAGGACTCCATGTATTGAGCCAACACAACCAAATTGCATAAGCCTAAGAGGTCAAGATGAGTTTGTTCCATCCTCCTCACCAGGGATCAGTGCGCAAATCGCATTCAAACTCCACCATCCTTACCAACCTCAGTTCAGGAGGCAAATGACCCCGAACTTACCATTCCCGCCCTCCTCCATTTCAAAACAACCAGACCAAAAAAGCTAAACAGTTCTTTAAGCAAACTTCAACTCACTGGTAACCTGCAAGAGGTACACATTGCCTGAAAGGCTGCTCTTAAGCATCCCAAATAGTGTTAACCTCATAAAACGAGGGGACAGACACTGCCCAGCAGCTATGGGCCTCAAAGAGTGGTGCCTGGATGCCATTCACTCCCAGGCCACTTGTTTAAGGGGCATTGAGAGAATGGCCTGTCCCCACATCTTGTGTAATATGCAACAGCAGACATTTCAATGGGAATGGCAGATTACTGCGCTCTAGATTTGGTTGAAGGAGAATTGGTCGCAATTTTTTGGACACATTTAGCCACATATATGTGTGGGGGGGGGTTTAGGGAAATAATTACTGTAGATAGTTTAAAGGGGGGCTGTGAGTGGTCTCCCGCCACATACATATGTGGCAAAATCAACCTGTCAACAACAAAAAAAGGATCAATGCTCCTTCGACCAAATGTATTCGATGTAATCACCCTAAATCCATCAATATGTCTCCCTTGTATATATATATATATATATATTTTTTCACTGAAAAAACTTTGTTAAAGGGACGTTATGTTATGTTATGTTACTTTTCATTTATATAGCGCCTTATGTACCATTGGTATGAAAAAAACTAATGAAATTCAGAGAAAAAACTTTGTTAAAGGGACGTTATGGTTCCAAGTAAAACCAAAAAAACCTGAAATTCGCCAGTTATGGTAAGCTAAGCAACCATAACTCGCGCCACCACCGTGCACTGCTAAGACTAACACCCAGGACATCAAAGATGACATCACAAATGTCATTGATGACAACACTGAAGACATCACATGTGAAATACAGTTTGATGAAAAGTCTCTACAAGGAGTTGTGTTTATATTGTTGGTAACAAGATGGCAGGGGTGGTCGCAGGGGTGATCACAGGCTACCCCTCAGTCACTAAAGGTATACCGCTATTTTCTGTAGTTACAATATGACACTTGTCAAATGATAAAACACTGGCACATTTGCAAAACCATGCTTGTAGGTCCTTGCCAATGCTCCTTATGCAAGTTTGCTGGAAATCCACCCATGATTTATTTTTTCAAAAGTGTCAAATGTATGCACATACAATCGTCATATAACCTAGCCCCCAATTGACAAAATCCATTCAGACTTTACGAAAACATCTATATCTAGATCTATCATCTTTTTGCAAACCTTTGTGTAGATTTGTCAAATGGCATCAAATTTATAAGCCTTTACAATATTTTGGACCCCCCTCTCATTTTGTTCCCTCTTGACAGAATCCCACCAAACTTCGCAAAAACATTCATATCTAAATGTATTATCGGTTTCCCAAATTAAGTGTCAATTCATCAAATTGCACCTCATTTATAAGCCTTTACATTATTTTGGTGCCCCCCCTCTAATTTTGCCCCCTCATGACAGAATCTCACCGAACTTTGCATGCTCACTCAGGATCAGGACAGTAATATACATGCAGAATTTCATGCAGTTACATTAAGTGGTGCCAAAGTTATAAGCCATCCAAGAACTGCATTTCACCAACCCTGCAAAGCTAAGGTGTTTGCGAACTTCACAGGATTGTTTGCGAACATCAGGGGCCAGATTACAGAAACTTTGCACCAGTGCAAGTGCAAAGTTGCACTGTATTTGCACTAGGGTAAAGTTTGCTCTATTTTTAAATATCCTGGGACACATTAGAAAACTATTGCACCATGACAAGTGCAGTTTGACATATTAAAAGCACCAGGGCAAAAATTCCCCTAGTGCACAAAATATACATTTTTGATGCATTTTTGCATCAGGGCAAGGTTTGCCCTAGTGCTAATACCATTCTGTATTAGCACTAGGGCAAACTTTCCCCTGGTGCAAACATGCAGTATAAATGCATCTTTTTTGCACTAGGGAAATGTTTACCCTGGTGCTATTAATATGCCAAACTGCCCTTGTCATGGTGCAGTAGTTTTCTAGGGTGTGCCACCATTTTTCAAAATTGGGAAAACTTTGCCCTAGTGCTAATACCGTGCAATTTGCCTTGGCGCACAGTTTCTGTAATCTGGCCCCTGAACTGTTCGCGGACTTTTGCGACAAAAAACACCCGTTTTTTTTGCTTCTTGCTGCCATATCCCATCCCATCCTCATCATCCCTCACCTCCCCAGAGATTATTTGATAAGTTTGACAAGTGGAATGTTGTATTTTTTAATATGTTTTACTGCGATGACCGCAGACATTGGCGCACTTCACGCCCTTCACCATGCAATCAGCGAACACGTTGCATGTCCGCGGACATGACGCAAGCCGATTAGCCAATCGGTGTCCTGTCCGTGGAGTGAACAGAGAAGTGCGTCCGCGGAGCCGACATAGATATCGCTAATTTGTTGTGACCTACTTTTTGGTCATTTAAAGAAAAAAAACTACTGGACAGATTTTCAGGCCGTAGCTCCTGATGCAAATTTGGTGAAAATCCGTCCAGCGGTTTGGGTTGTAGGCGTGAGCAAAGGTTTTTGCCCATTCAGTCTATGAGAAAAAAATACATTTTGGGAACCCCCCTAAAACTTTGCCCCCCTGGACCAAACCTCACCACACTTTGCAAAAAAAATTCAGAGTGGGCCATATACTTTTTTTGCACAGTTTGATGTGGATTCGTCCAGGGGAAGCGAAGTTATAAGCCACCCAAAAAAGTGCTCTTCCTATGGGTTTAGCAACTTAACCATAACTAAACGGCCACTACCGTGGGCCCTGTAATGTAGAGATGACTCCGGACCCAGACTTCAGCAGGACAGTGCTTTGTTCTTCTTCATAACTTGATCAGGTCATCAGGTGTGTACAGTAGTAAATAGGTATCAGGTAAGCATCCACCAGCCACCCATCCTCTCTCTCACGTCTTACCAGCTGACGCGCCCAGGGTTCCCTGCATCTCACCATTCTACCCCAAACCCCATCAATCAGGTCTCACACAGCAAATATAGATGGTAGGCTCCAGGATTAGGCCATGGCTACGAATACAGGATCTCTTTGGGACCCAACTATTTCTAAGTCAGTGCCAAAGCCACACGCGTTGTGCCCAGAGCAGTGCAAAAAGTCCATATACCCACTGTATGCCGATTCAGCCCCCCAGCAGGGTGATCCCAGAGCTTATTTCGGGTAGCGTTCCAGCCAACCCCTCACAGACAGGCTAGATTCAAAGTCCTATTTAAAGTGAGGTCTCAAAGGTAAGGACTCTACCTTTGTGATATCAATCACTGCACCCTCCATCCTTTGGGAAATACGTTATGCAATAAGTCTCCCATGAACAGCGCCATGGGTGGGCATGGCACAAAGTGTTTCCATTCCTCTGATTTCTTCCTGAGGGATTTTTCAAAGTATGTGACTTAGAGGAGGATATTCGAGCTGGGAAGGATGAGTTGTCTAGTGCTGGAGGTGAGACATCAGAAAAAGGAGTCCCTGCAATGGAAAGGATGTCCATTTCTGCATCAGCGGCCAGGCTGTGGATGGACTGTCCGTTCTGATGCAGATCCATGGTTAATTAGTAGGACAGGGATTGATGTAGGACGCTCCTTTGGGTTTTGCATGTTGTTGGATGTTAGGATGTCTGGGATCTTTAGAGGAGGTGGCTGGGGTGAACTCGAGTTTAAATTAGGACATTTGGTGCAATGGTCTGGGTGGCGAGGGGGCATATTAAGAGATTCGGTGTAATCCCTCTGCCATGTCAGGCCCATTACCCAGAAAACAGAAGGGTGGTAGGATTGCCATAACTGCTGAACCCATATGCATGCAACTTGTATTGGCCAAACCCTTACCCTCACCAGTAATAAGTTAGAGCACATATTTGTCAAGTGTTGGCAATAAAAGGCTGTAGGATTTTATTGTGCAGATATGGTTATGGAATAACAATAATCACATATCATAATAATATCATACTTTTGGGCACCGGGTCCAGAGGTTACCCCCTCTGGCCCGTGCCGCCATATTGTCCCACGACTTGTGGTGGGCACTGTACAGTGTCCTTCTTCATTTTTTCTTTGTTGTTCTCCCTTCTTTTGTAGGGTGGGTGGGTTTTGCGTTAAAGAAACAAAGATTGGAGGACGCTGAGTGCACAGCGAACCTCCTGTTTGTTTGGGTCCCCGTTCAGGGTCCACAAACAAGTAGTGTTGTCTCAGAGCATGCTGCTCTTATTTATAAGTCCCAGGGGAGCCCTTGGTCTTTGATGTGCTTAGTGGGGGAGCTGTAGTCCAGCCCCCAGGCCGGTGTAACCGACTGTCTAGGCCCCCAGGAGGGGGGGGGGTGCAGGTCCTTGACCCTGCGCTCTGCCTGATGGCTACCTTTCTGGTGCTTAACACCTTGCTGTTTGGAGGACGGGTGAGGTGATTGTTCACGCCTCACCCTTCCCTTGCTTTTGTGTGCAGGAGACTGCGTGTCTCTGTGTCCGTGTGGGAGCGGAGCAGGCTTGGGGGTGGCGGCTGTCCCTCTCCCAGGCCTGCCACATGGTAACATCAGTTACCCTGCCTCGCCTTGGGCTGCCCTGTGGCATTGCCCAAATCAGCCACAAACACCTCAGAGAACCGTGGCAATGTTTGTGCTGGTTCCATTAACTGATCTGACCATCGCCAGCCGCTGGTTTGGTCGTCATAAATAAATGGCCAGCTATGGAAACGGAGACAATGAAAACGAGGAAGCAAACGAAACAAGAAGAAAGGTAAAATGTTAGAGGAGTACATTAAAAGAGTGAGAGTGGGAGAAAAGAAGAGAAATGAGTGGAACCAAAAAAGGTCAATGGGATGGCAGTCTTCTTAAGAACCGTATACAAAGACATCCGAGCGGAAAACCCCAGAGCAGGCCAGACAAATGGTCTGACAAAAATTAATACCCTCGAGGGAAATACTAAAGGCCAGCAAAACCCCTGAGACAAACCTGCAACAATCGAGGAGTTAAAAAAAGGCACTGAAACGCAAAGAAACCCTGCACTTCAGATAGAATACGAAATATGACGCTCCAGCGTAGCTCATGCACAATTCACAAAGCACTAGCGAAATTATTCAACATCGCTCCGCAATCTGGACACGCCCCATACATTGGGTCTGACCCCTCTCTATACAGATGGGTATGCCTCGAACCCACACAACTTCAGGGGAGTCTGCGCTATTAGTAAGCTCAACAGACTAGTCTGCGGCCCTATGAACCAAAGGATTCTGAACTTGCACTAGAGTCAGGATTCCTGGCCACTGTACACTGAACCACAGACCATATCGTCTCCTTGCAGGCTCTGAACAGCAATTATGCACACAACACAGAACACACGAAAATATGTGCTTGCTTTACAGACTCCCAAAAGGCATTTTATTCCTTTGATTCCAGCTGGTACCCAGCACTAAACTTAAATGGCTGAGCACCGGGGAGCATAGTATGACCTAATTAAATGCATGTACAGTCCAATCAGCTGCGAGGTGAAGATGAACACCACACCAGCTGGGTTCTTTGGAAAGGAACAAAGAGTGTGACAAGAGTGCAACCTCAGCCCGACCATGTTCAATCTCCATGGCAATGACCAATGAGCTCCCTGCATCGCTGAGGCATCCCAGGCCCAAGGTTTGAGCCTGAACAGCTCAGAGCTCCTCACAAATAAAATACCTACTGTATGAAGAGGACATGCTTAAGTCCTGCAGAGGCGGGCACCGCACGAACACACATTTTTAGTAGTGAACACAATAGAAAAAATATATGCATATAATGTTATATATGTATATTTGGACAAAGTGGCAAAATCCAGCGTCGCAACACAGTGGCGACAACTATAATAACCCAATGACCATGGGAACCTCCCGTGATGCCACCGTGGCCTGGCAGAGACACCTGCTGACTGTTCCTAGCCTATAAATCAGTCCGGAAATCTTCTCAATGTTATTAAACAATCTTTCATCAAATTATGAAGTCTGTTTTGGTTGTCAAGCTGATCTTTAATGTAGAGACAGACACACATGGGGTTCATATCTGATGCATTTCGGAATTCAAAAGTCCTTCATCAGGGACCTTTCACAACCTTGTTGTCTCTTGAAAAAAAGACGTGCAGTCTAAGCGAGACGGGCGCCAGGCCGCGTGCAGGTCGAGTCGAATAAAACAAATGTTAGTGCACCGAGGAAGGAAGGAAGGAAGGAAGGAAGGAAGGAAGGAAGGAAGGAAGGAAGGAAGGAAGGAAGGAAGGAAGGAAGGAAGGAAGGAAGGAAGGAAGGAAGGAAGGAAGGAAGGAAGGAAGGAAGGAAGGAAGGAAGGAAGGAAGGAAGGAAGGAAGGAAGGAAGGAAGGAAGGAAGGAAGGAAGGAAGGAAGGAAGGAAGGAAGGAAGGAAGGAAGGAAGGAAGGAAGGAAGGAAGGAAGGAAGGAAGGAAGGAAGGAAGGAAGGAAGGAAGGAAGGAAGGAAGGAAGGAAGGAAGGAAGGAAGGAAGGAAGGAAGGACAAACATACTTAGTCCCCCTTCGTCCAGACTACTGGGACAGTGGTTACTCAGGACAGAGGACCAGGGAGCATTTGTTGTCCAGGCTTACAAAAGTAAGAATTTTGAACCCCAAGCACCTGCCCCACACCCTCCCTCCTCACCCTGCCTTGTCTGAGGCAAGTGTCCCCTTTTCCGTCCTTCAAGCTGGATCCCGGATCCCACGTTGTGCCTTAAGACTGCTCTCCGGCCTTTCTCCCACACAGTTAATATATCTGGAAGTTAGAGAACCAGTGTAGCTCTTGAAAGACAACTATGCAAAAAAAAATTGTAAATTGGTGTGTAACTATAGCAACGACAGGAAGATGCTTCCCCACTTGACCTATCCCGTGATCCTGGCCAAATCACTCTAACACGTCGTATTTTACTTTGCTGACAAAAACTGGCATACGCTAGAAGTAGCCTACAGTTAGGGTGACTAGATTTAAAAAGTAAAAAAACTGGAACGGTTAACTAACACAAAAGTAGGACTAACTGTTGAAAGTGGCTGTCAAGGCACTACACTTCAGTAGCGGTTGAAGGAGAAGGGGGTTTGAGTGTTTCTGTTCAAACAAACACATATTATAATTAATGTATCACTCATTTATCACAAACGAACACTATTTTAAGTTGTAAAATCCAGCATTTCTTCTGTGCGAGATTGTGCAGTCTGTGGTGTCACGTGCCGGGAGAGGAGGGTCACGTGACACGAGGAAGGGGAGGAGAATAAAGGAATCACCGGAACTGGCGGCTTCGCGCCAGTCCGGGTTTATGCATACAACCAACGAGTCGCGTGTTGTCATTGCGCGGCGCGCTGCATTGCTCTGCGAGCTGGGCCTTCCTGCCGGAGGCCGCGAACACGCTGCCACCACCGCCCACTCTAGGGGCGGTGGACTATACATCACACTGGCGACGAGGACCATGGCATAAAGGCGACGCTTGCCCCGCCTGGGGGTCCACTTGCAGAAAATGCAATCGCCTCAACCACTACGCAGCAGTCTGCCTGAATTAGCCAAACAAAAATGACAAAGACCCAAGCTCCCGCACAACACATGAACAACGGAGGAGATTCGCGCCGAGAGAACATCCCCGCCAACAAACGAGGAGAGGTAAAGCGAGAGCTGTCGACGAGTCCCAAAGATCCCCGAGCTCAAGCGACAGCGATGACAGCGACAGCAGCTCATCCCCCGACAGACAGAACAAAGGGAAGAAGAAGAAAGGGAGAAAACCAGTACACCGTGTACACTTAATATCGGCAGTCAAATCAGGCCGATCGCGCCAAAAGAAAAGACCGTCGTGCACAGTCCTATCCAACGGAGACCCACTCAAAGTGATAATTGACACCGGCGCGACAGTCAACGTCATGCCCGTGACGGCGTTCAACAGACTTCACCCAAAACCAATACTCCACAAGAAGAAAGTCAGGCTATACGCCTATGGATCCAAGAAACCCCTACCAGTGCAAGGGTCGTTTAAATCCAACTTTGCGCACAACAACACAGACTGCCGCGCACGGATCTACGTCGTAGATGCTGGCTGCGAAACCCTGCTGAGCTGCAGAACTGCGGAGAAACTAAAGCTGATACACTTTGCGTTCAGCGTCCAACACGACGAACTCAGCAACATCCTAGGTCGTCATAAGAAACTATTTCAAGGCATCGGATGCCTGAAAGGGAGGTCTATCAAACTACACATAGACCCCACTGTCGAACCCAAGGCAGTGCGCCACCGACGGATCCCGTTTCACCTGCGAACAGCCGTAGAAGAAGAGCTATCCAAACTCGAGGACGCTGGAATCATCGAGAAAACATCAGGCCCGACCCCGTGGGTCTCGCCTATGGTAGTAGCCCAGAAACCGAAACAGCAGAACGCGGTGAGAATATGCATCGATATGAGGCTCCCCAACGTAGCCATCGGCCGAGAACGCCACGTAACTCCCACCATTGATGAGCTCATCGTAGACCTCACAGGGGCGAAGGTATTCAGCAAACTCGATCTCCGATCAGGATACCACCAGCTAAGACTGTCCAAAGAATCACGGTACATTACCACGTTTTCGTCCCACCTCGGCCTCATGAGGTATAAGCGGCTGAACTTTGGGATTTCATCCGCCGCAGAGGTTTTCCAGCACGAGATCCGTAAAGTCATCACGGGACTAGCTGGTGCCACCAACATCAGTGATGACATCCTGGTATACGCCGCAGACAAGGACGAGCACCACCGACGACTAGCGGCAGTCCTGGAAAGACTCGAGGGTGCAGGTTTGACGCTCAATGCTGAGAAATGTGAATTTGACAAAGATGAACTATGTTTCTTCGGATACATCTTCAGTGCCGCAGGCGTATCCCCTGACCCATCCAAAGTACAAGACATCAAAGACTTCAAACCTCCCCAGTCTGCATCGGAGGTACGAAGTTTCATGGGGATGGCAACCTACTGCGCGCGCTTCATCCCGGATCTCGCAAGCATCGCGAGTCCCCTCAGAGAACTAACCAAGAAAGACCAAAAATGGGAGTGGACCGAAGTCCACCAGGGAGCATTCCAACAGATCAAGGACGCCCTGTCGGCTACCACAACCATGGCGTTCTTCAACGTAGAACGGCAGACTGAGCTCCTCATGGATGACAGCCCCGTAGGCCTAGGGGCCGTACTAACCCAAACAGATAGCGAAGGCAGAGTGTTCCCTATCGCATTTGCCAGCAGAGCCCTCACGAAGCCAGAACAAAATTACGCCCACATCGAAAAGGAGGCCTTAGCAATACTGTGGGGGTGCCGCCACTTCAAGGTGTACCTATTAGGAAAGCAAGCGAAAGTCTTCTCGGACCACAAACCCTTGATACCGATATTCCGAGGCTCTGCTCCACACCCCCCGGCCCGCATAGAGAAGTGGATGCTACAATTGCAGCCGTACAACATTGAGGTAGAATATCGGCCAGGTTCAGACAACCCGGCAGACTATCTGTCCCGCCATCCGCGACCCGCCACCGACAGCGAACGACATCATGCAAAGGAAACAGACGAGCATGTCTGTCATGTGGTGGCGTGTGCCAGGCCACGAGCCCTGACGCTGCAAGAAATAATACAGGAAACAAGGGAGGACACAATCTTGCAACACACTACCTCGGCCATTCAGACGGGAAGCTGGAAGACCTATCTCATGTCTGCATCTCACCGCACCATACCAGCTCAAACCAAGCTCAGAGCACTGTTCGGGATCAGACACGAACTCTCGATAGCACCAGAGGGAGTGCTCCTAAAAGGCCACCGCATCATTCTGCCGGAGTCCCTCGAAGAGAGGGCACTCAAACTAGCACACAGTGGACATCAAGGGATCGTCAAGTCCTCGGCGTACCTCAAGTCCCGGATGTGGATGCCAAACATGCATCAAAGAATCACAGAACTAATTGAGTCATGCGCAGCTTGCCAAGCGTCCAGGAGGCCAGAGAACCCAGAACCGATCGCCAGTGCACCACGGAGCTGCAAAAGATGGGACGCGGTCAGCATGGACCACTGCACCATCGCAGGTGAAGGATACTTGCTTGTGGTGATAGACGAATTCAGTAGGTACCCCGAAGTAGAACACGTACCGTCTACCAATGCAGAAACCACCATCCTCACGCTGGAGAAAATATTCGCCACGCATGGGATCCCACGGAAAGTGAAGAGTGACAATGGACCGTCATTCACCAGCCAAGAGCTGCGAGAGTTCTTCAAAGAGGTAAACGTGAAACATCAGCGAATTACCCCACGATGGCCTCAGGCCAACGGAGATGCGGAACGCTTCATGGGGTCGCTAAACAAAGTTATCAGAATTGCCAAAGAGCAGAAACACCCCTGGCTGAAGGCAGTCTACCGATTTCTGAGGACGCACCGGCAAACCCCACACTCAGCCACAGGGATCAGCCCAGCAGCCCTCATGTTTGGAGTACCAATACAGGCGGAACTCCCCATACATCCACACTGGGTCGCACCCGAGTTAGACATCCCAGAAATGGATGCGAGGAGGAAGAGGCACAACGAGCAAGAGAGCGTCGCCAGGCGCGCACATCATCGGGAACTAAACCCCGGAGACACTGTCCTCGTCAAGAACCGGGCACAGCCAAAGAAGATGTCCCTAAACTTCGAACAGTTTCCATCCATGGACAGTTCAAACCACCAACCACAGCATGGTCACTGCCACCCGAGGAGGGGAAACGGTAACCCGGAACATATCCCACTTCAAGAAAGTACCCACGGAGATGTGGGAAGAACACCCTCGGTCCCCGAAGGAAAGAACTGTTGAGACGCCCCAAAGACCCACACCGCCAACCAGTGAAAATACGCCGGAAGAGTCAAACAGTCTGTGCCCACCAGAGGTCGAGACAGAAGAGGTCGAGACAGAAGAAAAATCCACCACCGACACCTCGCCCAAAGGACGGAACACCCGCTACAGCCTGAGGGAGAAGCCCAAACCATCATCCCGCCTCAAAGGGTATGTCATAGACGGGGTATATCGTAAAGGGGCTAGCAGAAGAGACAATAATCCATACTGAAATGTATTCTGTGGCATATGTGAATTTACCTCCAATTTGGGGAGGAATGTGGTGTCACGTGCCGGGAGAGGAGGGTCACGTGACACGAGGAAGGGGAGGAGAATAAAGGAATCACCGGAACTGGCGGCTTCGCGCCAGTCCGGGTTTATGCATACAACCAACGAGTCGCGTGTTGTCATTGCGCGGCGCGCTGCATTGCTCCGCGAGCTGGGCCTTCCTGCCGGAGGCCGCGAACACGCTGCCACCACCGCCCACTCTAGAGGCGGTGGACTATACATCACACAGTCCTGGCTGCCAGCCATGGAGACCTACTACCAAAAACCGCGACCACTGCAGTTTCCAATGGAAACGTAATCTTGACAACGGGGGGCAGAGCTCCGAATTGCGGGACGTCTTGTCCCCCTATCTGCAGTGTTTCCTCGTCATGGGTAATCATAATGTTGCTCTTTCACGTAGTGCGCACCGCGGGCTGAGTTGTCCGCTCGCTGTCAGTTGTGAACTGCGCCTCTTTGGGGGCTTGCCACCTACTCTGGAGATTTCCCGGTGGGCCTCTGGGCCATATGGGCCTCTTGAGTGGGATGAAGTGAAGAAGGTGTGACAAGGCTTCCGTGTATGTTAATATGGGGCCCCTTCCAGGGCTACTTGTGGTTGCCACTCCAGCCCGGCTTGCAGAGAGTTTTGATTTTGAGCGAGT
Source organism: Ambystoma mexicanum (assembly GCF_040938575.1). NCBI lineage: Eukaryota > Metazoa > Chordata > Amphibia > Caudata > Ambystomatidae > Ambystoma > Ambystoma mexicanum. The sequence continues at coordinate 347,812,940 of NC_090926.1, forward strand.
AAGGTGTCCAATGGCCCAATTGCTCCCCTCCCCCCTCCCCCCTCACTTCCTCCGCAGGGCGGGGCCCTACGGTTATGGAGCCTGGGTGTGCTGTTCCCTTAGTTAGTGCCTTGTGATGGAGCGGCCCTCTGGGTTTTGGCATCGGGGAAGTGCCTGCCTAGGCCTGAGACTTGGGGATTACCTCGACCGCATTACTCTAGTCTCACACCCCTCCCAACAGCTAAGCGGCAGGGCGGGGAGTTTACTTAGGTGTTATCATCACTGTCTATTCTCCCTTACTCACAAGGCAGTGTGGGGGGGGGGGGGTAATGCAACTCAATGTTAAACATTTGTTCAGACTTAGAAGGATGGCGTGCTTTGCTGGCTCATCCAGATACAAGAAAGTGACCTGCAGAGTGCACACAGATCTCTGCAGTAGGTGCCTAAATCAACTGAGCTATCATACACATTCTAGTTGCATGATTTTTGACGTGGTCTAGACAAGGGCTCGACTTAGATCAACGTCACATTGCAGAGAGACAGCTGACACCCTGAAAGGAGACCACCTAGGCGCAGAACAGTTGTCAGCAACCACACCCCGCCGCCATGGGGACCACACAGTTACCTTGACCGTACAACACAGCCCAACCGAAGGTCCACAACCCCCACCGCGAAGCTGAGCCCAAGGGAAGTCAGAGAAGGGAAGATGTGGAAGAGATGGCCGACCGCACACCAGGCCAGTCTATAACTATAGCGAGCAGAGAACATAGGCCGAAGTCATCGCGCCGAGCTGCACCTCGCGCACATCCGGGCTGGACTCCGAGTGACCTCGGCCGCGGCACCACTAATGAACCCCAGCCCATTAACTACTACACAAGCCCAATTGTAATCCAGCGCTCAGTGGCCACCAGGGGCATGTCAGCGCCCTACAGAACCCCATTAACCGATGCATGCTTCTCTAAATCTCACTTCTTGACCTGCCGGAAAAGTGGGGCGGGCTGTATGCCTCTCTGCCTTATCACGCCTTCAGTTATTACGTGCATGGTGTATCTTACTGTGCATGCTGCTTTATCGAATGCACTCATTTGTAATCACGTCGTATTGCTGTTCACTCATTTGTAAATAGTTACGTATCATTCGTAGTTCACAATTAAAATAATTAACAATGCATACGATGTATTTAGACCGTGAACGAAAGCGGAGCTACCTTTGGAACTGCTACTACTGTGGGCTTGATTTACAAAAGCGTTGTTCAATGGGAAGACCCCATTGAAAAACGCTTTGTAAATCAGGCCAGGTGTCTTTTTTTCTTACCCATCTCATTTGACACTGCTATCGATATCAGAGCCCGCTACGATGCAATATGCGTTCAATGTGTGTGTTCCGATTCGGACGTGTGCTAAATAAATAACATAATTCGTGTGTGTCTGGGTGTGCGAGTGTGTGCATATGATTTTATGCCTGTGCGTGCAAATACCTGCGATTTTGTGTTTGTGCGTGCACGTATGTGTGACTTTGTGTCTGTGCGTGCATGTAACTGTGATGTTCTGCGTGCATGTAACTGTGATGTTCTGCGTGCATGTAACTGTGATTTTGTGTGTGTAGGTTTATATAGCTGTGATTTTTTTGTTTCGGCGTGTATGTATCTGATTCTGTGTTTGTGCATGCATGTATCTGTGATTTTGTGTTTGCAGGTGTTTGTATCTGTGATTGTGTGTGTGTGTGCGTGTATGTATGTTTGATTTTGCGCTTGAGCGGTTATGCATCTAGGATTTTGTTTTGGTGCTTGCATGGATCTGTGATTTAGTGCATGCGCGTTCATGTATCCACGAGTTTGTGTTTGTGTGTGATTTTGTGTTTATGTGCGCATGCATCTGTGATTTTGTGTTTGTAGGTGTATGTATCTGTGATTTTATGTTTGTGCGTGTATGTATTTGTGATTGTGTGCTTGTGCAGGCGTGCATCTATGATTTTGTGCCTGTGCGTGTATGCGTCTATGATATTGTGCTTGCGCGTGCATGGTGCTGTGATTTTGTGTTTGTGCGTGCATGTATGTGTGACTTTGTGTCTGTGCATGCATGTAACTGTGATGTTCTGCGTGCATTTAACTGTGATGTGCTGCGTGCATGTAACTGTGATGTTCTGCGTGCATGTAACTGTGATGTTCTGCGTGCATGTAACTGTGATTTTGTGTGTGTAGGTTTATATAGCTGTGCTTTTTTTGTTTGGGCGTGTATGTATCAGATTCTGTGTTTGTGCATGCATGTATCTGTGATTTTGTGTTTGCAGGTGTTTGTATCTGTGATTGTGTGTGTGTGTGCGTGTATGTATGTTTGATTTTGCGCTTGAGCGGGTATGCATCTAGGATTTTGTTTTGGTGCTTGCATGGATCTGTGATTTAGTGCCTGCGCGTTCATGTATCCACGAGTTTGTTTTTGTGTGTGATGTTGTGTCTGTGCGCGCATGCATCTGTGATTTTGTGTTTATGTGCGCATGCATCTGTGATTTTGTGTTTATATGCGCATGCATCTGTGATTTTGTGTTTGTAGGTGTATGTATCTGTGATTTTATGTTTGTGCGTGTATGTATTTGTGATTGTGTGCTTGTGCAGGCGTGCATCTATGATTTTGTGCCTGTGCGTGTATGCGTCTATGATATTGTGCTTGCGCGTGCATGGTGCTGTGATTTTGTGTTTGTAGGTAGGTGCATCTATCTGTGATTTTGTGTTTGTGCGTTTGTGTATCTGTGATGTTGTGCTTGTGCCTGGATGTATATAGGAATGTGTGTTTATGTGTGCATGTATCTGTGATTTTGTGTGTGTAGGCGCATCTATCTGTGATGTTGTTTTGTGTGAGCGTGTATCTGTGATTGTGTGCTTGTGTGTGCATGTATCTAGATTTGTGTGTTTACGTGTAAACCTATCTATGATTTTGTGTTTGTGCGTGCATGTATCTGTGATTGTGTGCTTGTGTGTGCATGTATCTAGATTTGTGTGTTTACGTGTAAACCTATCTAGGAGTTTGTGTTTGTGCGTGCATGTATCTGTGATTGTGCGCTTGTGCAGGCATGCATCTATGATTTTAGGTTTGAGCGTGCATGGATCTGTGATTTTGTTTCGGTGCGTGTGTGTATCTGTGATTGCGTGCATGTTTCTAGGAATGTGTGTTCATGTGTACATGCATCTGTGTTTGTGTGTGTGTGTAGGTGCATGTATCTGTGATTTTGTGTTTGTTCGAGTGTGTATCTGTGATTTTGTGCGTGTGCATGCATGTATCTACGTTGTTGTCTTTATGCGTGCACGTGTGTATGATTTTGTCTTTATGCGTGCACGTATGTATGATTTTGTGTTTGTGCGTGCATATATCTGTGTATGTGTATGGGTGGGGAGGATTTGTAAAAGGCGACAGGAGGCTGGAGGGTTACATATTAAGTAATCCTTTAGCCTGTCTGCCTTGTCCCCTAATCTCCCACTTAAGGGGCGCCTGCACCTCCCCCAAACTCCTATACCATAGTCTGCCGAGATTTGAAATATAGCACATTGCCCCCTTCCCACGCCGCCCCGCCTCTTTAATCACCGGACTGGTGCCAGGACCCCCTTCCCTCTCCTTCCCAGGCTGCGTCTCGGTCCCCCTCCCCCGACTTGTCTCTTCTAATTGGGGATCTCTGGTTGAAGAGACGCAGCACCCAGCCTGGCTCCACACGCCCCGCCCCTTCTGTCGTCACACGGCACATGGCCCTTAGCCCGCCCCACACCGTTTACCTTTATACTGTACAAGTACGATTGACACACAGACACACCGCCCGTGCACCGCATGGTTCTCCTCCTGTCCCCACTGCCGTCGCACTTCAGGTGGTCACTGGCCCTAGCGCCCCCAGGCTCTGCCTCCAGGCAGCACGCCACTCAGCTCCCACTCTTTCGAAATAGTAGAATGACTATAGTGCTTCACGCCAGATTTTTCCAACTTCTAAGAGCTGTGAGCTTTAATAATCGAAACGATCGACCTCAGAAGAATGAATCAAGGAACCGGCCCTTTCAGGATCCAAACCTCTGTCTGGAAAGCTTCAAATAGATGACTGACGCGAGCGCTTAACTCACTGGGCTATCTACCATCACACTGCACATGTTCCCTGAAACCCTAGCAGTTTCCCAGGCCTTTGTCCGCTACTATTTTGATTTTTTGAGGTGTACAAGAGATACATGCAAAAAAAAGAACAAAACAAAAACAGATGCTTCAGGGCACCAAAGTAGAGTATGATCAGAAAGGGTCAAAGGGACACAGGAGGTGGGAGAAAGTTTGGTAGAGGGAGCACTACAACAGAACGAAAAGAAAAGGGTAACATCCAATTCACACCACTCCGGGACACCTTCCTGGGAGAAAGTCTCGCGATTTCCCATCACACTGCTTTTCCGCCCCGGGAGCCGATCCACTGCACAAAACCCTCTCCCCACGCCCAAAGCTCCACAGTCACACTGCACTGAACTCCCAGACCCCCTCACCCTTTGTCCTCACACTACATATCTCCCCCATTTGCCGCACACATATTCTCTCCCTGTTGGGTAAGGATAAAAACGAAAACAAAATGTGTGCGCTATTTCACCCCATAATCTGGTGGTATTTACTGCATTTAACATTCCGGAGGAATGCTGCATGCAGTCAATGCGTATTATAAAGAAGGCGGTAAAAGAAGTGCTATTGGAAATAACTCCTGTTGTTACCTTTTCCGCTGTAAGAGTCCGATTCATGGAATTTTTCTGCACGGTTCAAAGTGACTTTGCACTGCTCAAAAGTGACTTTGCACTGCCGACACAAACCCTGATTCACGGAACGTGGACTGCAAAAGTACACTCTGCACAGTTCCGTGAATCAGGGTTTGTGTCGGCAGTGCAAAGTCACTTTGAACTGTGCAAAAAAATACATGAATCCAGCCCTAAGTCTTAAGGACCCACTTTATGTGAATGTCTGTTTATGGCACATGTGCATTGCCTGCAGGCAATAGCCGAAATGGTATTGCTCTTAATTTACGAGCCATTCGCGAATTTATGGTGGCTGTAGTGCAAATGAAATGGCTACATTTGGCTGCATGGGTCCAACATGAGGATTTGCACAGATAAAAGTACAGGCAAGCCGACCATCTATGCGCCGTTGGTCGCCCTGGTGCTACAACAGCACACAACTGGTCACTGTCCTGGCCTGAGACAGCACGAATCGGGTCATTGCACTTGCATTGTTAATGTGCTGCAACAAGAGGAATACATCTATTTATTTATTGGGCATTCAAGTTTACCAGGAAACGTTTTGAACATGGACAATACGCAAACACACATCATTATACAAAAATAGTGATGAGAAGTACACTCAACGACACTTCCAACAAACAGAACATTAAAAAAAAAATGAATAACTGTGTCATGTTTTAGTTCACGTGCAATGACAACATTTGCACCAGTGTTAGCACTGGAATGAACACAAGTGCAAGTGCGGTCACAGCGCCAGCACTGACACCCATGAAAATCCTTTTGTTGTGCCAACAGTAAGATCAGCACAACCTGGCCTTCTACCAGCTTTACACCAGGCATTCTACTAGCTTTACACCCGGCCTTCTACTAGCTTTACATCCGGAATTCTACTAGCTTTACAGCCAGCCTTCTACTAGCTTTACACCCGGCATTCTACTAGCTGTACACCCAGAATTCTACTAGCTTTACACCCGGTCTTTTACTAGCTTTACACCCAGCATTCTCTACTAGCTTTACACCCAGCCTTCTACTAGCTTTACACCCGGCATTCTACTAGCTTTACACCCAGCCTTCTACTAGCTTTACACCCGGCCTTCTACTAGCTTTACACTTGGCATTCTACTAGCTTCACACCCGCCATTCTACTATCTTCACACCCAGCATTCTACTATGGTTACACCCGGCATTCTACTAGCTTTACACCTGGCCTTCTACTAGCTTTACACCCGGCATTCTACTAGCTGTACACCCAGAATTCTACTAGCTTTACACCCGGCCTTTTACTAGCTTTACACCCAGCATTCTCTACTAGCTTTACACCTGGCATTCTACTAGCTTCACACCCGGCATTCTACTATCTTTACACCCAGCATTCTACTATGGTTACACCCGGCATTCTACTAGCTTTACACCTGGCCTTCTACTAGCTTTACACCCGGCATTCTACTAGCTTTACACCCAGCATTCTAGTAGCTTTACACCCGGCATTCTCCTAGCTTTACACCCGGCATTCTACTAGCTTTACACCCGGCATTCTACTAGCTGTACACCCAGAATTCTACTAGCTTTACACCCGGCCTTTTACTAGCTTTACACCCAGGATTCTCTACTAGCTTTACACCCAGCCTTCTACTAGCTTTACACCCGGCATTCTACTAGCTTTACACCTGGCCTTCTACTAGCTTTACACCCGGCCTTCTACTAGCTTTACACCCGGCATTCTAGTAGCTTTACACCTGGCCTTCTAATAGCTTTACACCCGGCATTCTACTAGCTCTACACCCGGCATTCTAGTAGCTTTACAACCGGCATTCTCCTAGCTTTACACCCGGCATTCTACTAGCTTTACACCCAGCATTCTAGTAGCTTTACACCCGGCATTCTCCTAGCTTTACACCCGGCATTCTACTAGCTTTGCAAACAGCAATCTAGGCCTGCCACTGAAGTAGTTCAAGTTGCAAACATTCAACAGCCTCAATGTATTCCAGGTTTGGAGAGACCCAGTATATCCCAGATTGGCAATCCCAGTATGCTTCCACTTTGACACCTGACCTTTCAGGAAAGAACTAAAAACCTGGTTATTCAGCTTACCTGGACAGAATGCAGACCAAGTACCACATACTAATCAACTATGCCGGGGTGTGATATCTTACCATACAAGGCATTACAAACACCAGTCCATAAACTAGTGGACTGAGTGGACCCAGATAACCTAATGCACAGAATCTCTATCGCAGTGTATCAAGAAAAATACACCATAGCCTCCCCAGCAATACCCAAACTACTCCAAACAAATTCTCCCAAACCCAAGTCCCCAAGCTAGTGGACTGAGATGTCTCAGACAACCTAATCCACCATACCTCATACCCAATTCCCAAAACAAAAAATACTACAACTTGAGTCATTTACAAACTCTCCAAACAATAATGAGCACTATCCCAGCTCTTCCGTACTATGTTGCCCGAACGGAGGCAAACCCAACATTATCGTGCGTCCCTGTCAAACAACACACCCCATGCTTCTGCGCGAAATAGGTTGCCCCAACAAATACTAATCGCATAGCTGCACTGTGACCAGAGACTATCCACAACCAGATGTCCAAAACCTACTAACCTTCTCCTTTTTCAACTACCCTCACTCATCACACGCTGATCATACACGCCCCAGCCAGCTAGAAACAACCATCTCAGATGTCCCCCATCTGGAAAACAATACACTTTGAGTGTACAAAACAAAATCCAGAGAAAACACACAAGCACAGACGCCAGTTACACCTGGTTCTACACACATCAACAGCAGAGCACAACGCCTTTTTTTCCCTCATTCCACCCTAACCAACCCACCCCACTTTGCCTTTCAGAACCATGAGAGTACCTGGATTAAAAATGGCACTGGTTCACAGTATAAACCAAATGAACATAACATAACCATCTGCAGAATGGCAGTACAATTTATTATGATATAGCCATGCACTTTTTCTGCAATTTATCAATGTTTTAAATATATTTTCCAAAGATTTTTGCCTGCAAATAGCTGGAATCTCAATAGGAGCAGTTATAGCCCTACAACACGCCAACCTGTTTATATATATATATGTTCAGGACTGATCATGTATTAAGGGACCCAGTTTGGTCCAGATATATTAAGACATAGTAAAGATATATTGACAATGTATTTGTTATCTGAAAGGGTTCAGAAGATGAATGGTAAGGATGTTTGATTTACTTAAACATCGCAGATGAACAAATACAATTAATTTCTGCGAGATGCTCTCTTGAACTACACTTTCTAGATGTTAAACTACACCCACAAGAACACAGATTGACTACAAAACTTTATCGGAAAGAAGCTGATCGTAATCATATTTTTACACAGGTCAGGTTTTCACCCACCAGTTACCATCAAGGGGTTACTATACAGCCAGATGTTGAGAATAAAGAGATTTGTAGGTGATCGTGAAATTTGTCAAACACAACTTAATGAGTTAGAAGAAATGTTTATTAAAAGAAGAAATCAGAAACAACAAATTGCATTGAGGAGATCTAGAACTGAGAAAACCAGTGGAAAAAAGAATGGAGAATAAGTCCAAAAAGTGACCCAAAGATGGGTTATGTGTCAAAATATTTGATACAAAGTCATACATTGAAAGAAAGTATACTCAACTATAGGAAGATATTTGAGGTGGACTCACTACTTTTTACACTTTAACTCAAAATAGTTGACTATGCGGTTGAAGATAACCCTCCTGAAAATAGTAGAGGGGTAGGGAAGGAGAGTGAAAGGCCAGTTGAATGTGAGGTTGTTGGGGCAAGCAGTTGGGTTCATTAGCTGCTGTTTGGCTGTGACTATTTTGTAACAACCTGGGAAGATAGCAGATCAGAGAGATAGCTTGAATACTGTGGAGAGGTGAGTGGAGGTGATAGATTAAAGTTCATTAATAATTTGAGAGCTCTGGTTATGGTCAGTAGATAGTCCTTCTAGGAAGTGAAAAGAGTGAGGATCAGTCTTTGTGCCAACTGCCTAAGCAGTGACACATTGTTGTCCTCATCCGCTGGGTGGCTGGGGAGATCCACGTCTCCTCGTTAGTATAGTGGTCAGTATCCCCGCCTGTCACGCGGGAGACCGGGATTCAATTCCCCGACGGGGAGGTTAAACCTTTTTCGCGCCTTGAAACACCTGTGTATAGGCGCGTTACAAATGCCATATCATATCATATCATATCATGGTTCAAAATGATGGCTGGAGGGGGTGAAGGTGTAGGAACGGTAATGATACTAGAAGGATGTACAGAGTCCATTGTTGATTTTGGCAAAGGCAAAATCAATGACATGAGCAAGTGGAGGAGAGCTCTGAGCAAGATGTTGACTTGGTCAAGATAGGGGACCATGGATTTGGTTTGAATGTATGTTTGGTGATTGAAGAGGGAGGGTGGTGGGAGAGTAAGGGTGGAATTTAGAAGTGAAGAGAATGAGAAAGTGGCCAGAGGGGGCAGTTGTCAACAGCGAGAGCAGAAAAGACTAAAGTGGGCTGTACGATTATGTAATTGAGAGGGTTGCCTTGGGTGTCGGATGGAAGGTTATCTAGGTTGTCTAGTGAGTTGTCAAAGAGAGTGTAATCAAGCTGTGGGGCCATCATCAAATTGGAGAGGTTAAGGTCATCCATTATGAAAGCAGCTTGGAGAGTTTCGCGTAAGAAGTCAAGATCAGATAAGAAGAGGTTAAAGGTGCAAAGTGGCCATTGATGAGGAGGATAGTAAGGGCAGTGGGATTGAGGAGATGGACAGAGATATGCTGAAAATCGCAGCGTGGTAGGAGCACTGATGGTCTGTCCCTGGTGATTATGAGAGAAAGTAATGGTATCCAATGTTATAGTATGCTCTCGTCCCCTGCACTCCTTTGTACTGATAACAGTCAGAGATTAAGCACAAGTAAAACAATTAAGAAGAAAATTCAACAGTAAGTAAATGCAAATGTTTAAACAAACACTACCAGATTATGGGTAATATCCCAAATACATTTGAATGGTGACAACAATAAAATATGTGTATCCTATTTAATCATAGGATTATTCAGCTCAATGCGTTTCGGGATACCTCCCTTCTTCAGGAGAAACATGTTGAAAATCTGTAGAATATAAAAAAATGAAATGGTTGTTAGAAATAATTTACAAAAATGTCTGTAGTTTAGAGAAGAATTCAACAATCATACGTAGGTGAAATATTAATTAGATCTACCTGATGAAATTTAAAAAAGGGGTGGAGTCCTCTAAATCTCCATTATAATGTTCCTTCACCTTAGTAGATCCAGGGAGAATCTGAATGGAGATGTAATATTACCTTTCAAAATTGTGGTATGGGCTTGTATTGCAAGTAGCAAGCAGTCAATAACAAGTATAGGGCGTACCTTGATCAAGATATGGAGGAGAATCCAAAAAGGATAGGGTAATATGCTCAAATTAGTATCCAACCTCTACATTTCAACGAATATGCCTATAACATGATGTGTCGGTGATTTAAATATGAAAACTGATCAAACAAAAATATTTAAAAAGGATTACCTAAACCTTGGGTCAAGCGATCAGCTCCATGAATTTCTTATTTCAGAGTGGTGTAAATAATCGATGAATCAAAGTGGACAATGATTTAACATATAATTAATCAAGAACAATGAATTAGATTAAAGGACAAAAGTTGGTTCCTAATGGGCTCAGAATATTGGATGTATTCATAGAACAAACTCATTCCATTATACGAGTATTGAAGCAAACCAAGGGCTCTTATCTTTATTACTGGTCTTCTCGGCGACTCCTCTATTGATATCTTATATTCTTTTTAACTTCCTTTTGCTGTTTGCTTGTTGGTCCTGTTCTTTTCTAGACTCAAGAGAGTATGACAGTGAAAAGACAAAATTACTAATACTCAGTGAGACCAAGCGCCAAGTTTTACCACCATCACCACAGTTTAATAATGTATTAGTGTGTGCCCTTATACGAGTATCACAAGTGAATGGCCCACTCGTTCCTCATTTCACTGTGTGGTGATTCATACAAAATGGCTGCTCTACAAGGAGCGTCAATGCGTGAAAAATGTGATGAAGTATTAACGTCTTCACGTAATCACGTGACACTGAGCTACATCTTACCTACATTCTTTCATAAAATTAGAGTAGCTATAAATGGACAACATAATTATAATTATAATTGTTCTTTTATAACGGACTTAATACCAGGGACCAGTTTCTAAGCACAAACTCGGGATTTGCTATTCGTTGTCTTGCTTCCAAGACAAACACGTTGCCCCTGAGCTATCATCCCATGGTGACATAACATCAAAATAACATGGTTACGTGGCGAAAATAAGAGAACATAACTGGACATTTTATGGAAAAACATAGTTGTATGAGAACAGATAATAGACTTATTAAAGCGGAATCTGGCTAATGTTAAGAAAAAGGTGAACAGGTGGTTAAATCAGGGATTGTAATGTTAGGTAAAATATATAAATATTCTCAAGAGAAAATGGAACATTGCCAATCAAATGAATACTCACTTGTACAATTCTTTGACGTAAAAAAGTAAAATCAGAACCCTTGAAAGTCACAAATGGTGTCGGCTAGTTGGAAACTAGTAGATACATAAGGAATTTGTAGCGGATATATGCACAAATCTTGCCAATAATCTTGGACAAGGATAAATCACTGTGGGTAATAAGATATACAATTCGAAAAGTGCAAAATGACACAGTGAAATTAATAATAATCCATACAGTGATAAGAAAAATGGCATATAAGGTTGGTTACATTATCTCAGGGTAATGCCTGTTACAGTGAAATGACAGCTTAGTCTAAATAACAATACTTGGCTAACTCAAAACATTTAAGGATGGCTACATAAAGGTGAAGCGACCCTCAGACAGGCGTAGCCCAGGGAGGAACCCGGGGCCGCAAGGTGCGTTCGAAGTGTCGATGATCAATGTGTCCTCCAATTCACACTAATTCTCGCAGCTAGCTGCGTTCTTCATCAACGCGCGAGCCGAGTGATCCACTGCCAAGAGTCACAGGCAATTTTTTGTTTGGTTCCAGACGTCGGCCCGAACCTGCCAGTGTAGGAGAGGCCGGGGGTAGGCAGCGCCACCTGTCCCGCCCGCCGCAGGCGAGACACAGCCCGGCGCCCCGTCTAGCTGCCCCACTTGGGAGTCGGCCGAGACCATCGGGAGTTTTAAGAGAAAACAAAAAAAACATCCAGGCGCTCAGCCCGGGAAGCCTGCGTGGCGGCAGGGCTTCCCACGGCGACAGAGGCAGGCCGCTCCGCCGCCGGCCCACCCGGCCCGATTCCCGCTCAGCCTACCCCCGGCCCCGACCCACTCCGCCGCTCCCCTTGTGGGGAGCCGGACGGAGAGGCGGGCCAGAGTTGGCACGGGCAGGGGGGTCGGGTGGGACCACTAGAGTCTTCAAACCACAGCCCAGCCGCACGGGGCCAGGCTCCAGGTACCTGGTCGAGAGGGAAGATCGCCCGCTGTGCCGGCAGGCCTGGCCATCGCTCGCCCATGCAGACGTGGGCGGCCGGAACCTCGACACCCGCCCGTCGAGTACGCCCGGCTGCGCCATGGCTCAGGGCTCGCCCAGCGTGCCGGGCCCCTGTCCGCCCTGGGGAGGTGTCCCTCGAGAACGGCCGGGCTTCCCTCAGCTCCCGGCTGCTCCCACTCGGGGGCTTCCCTGCCGACCGGGGAGCGCCCGCTCCGACGCCCGGCCTGCTGGCGGGTCGGGGTGGAGGAGCGCACCCCCGCCCGGAGCGGCGGCTCAGGGGCCAGCTCGGCGAGGAGAGATGCAAGGGGGACCCGCTCAGGGCGGACCTCCCTCTCCCCCTCCGGTCGGCTGGGGACGTCCCCCCGGCGGGTTAACCCAACCCCGCCGGGGCGTCCCCGTCCGTCTGCTGGGTCGCGGACCCCCCTCTGGCGGAAGGGGGTCCCGCTCCCCGGGCTGTGGGTCGTGCGCGTCTGGGACGCAACCGAGGTCGGGCCTGCGGCTCTCCCTCCGCCTGCTCCGCCGTTAATGATCCTTCCGCAGGTTCACCTACGGAAACCTTTTTCCTACTTTTACTTCCTCTTGATAGTCAAGTTTGATCGTCTTCTCAGCGCTCCGCCAGGGCCGTTGCCGACCCCAGCGGGGCTGATCCGAGAACCTCACTAAACCATCCAATCGGTAGTAGCGACGGGCGGTGTGTACAAAGGGCAGGGACTTAATCAACGCGAGCTTATGACCCGCACTTACTGGGAATTCCTCGTTCATGGGAAATAATTGCAATCCTCAATCCCTATCACGAACGGGGTTCAGCGGGTTACCCGCTCCTGTGGGCGAAGGGAAGACACACACTGATCCGTTCAGTATAGTGCGCGTGCAGCCCCGGACATCTAAGGGCATCACAGACCTGTTATTGCTCGATCTCGTGCGGCTGAACACCACTTGTCCCTCTAAGAAGTTGAACGCCGACCGCTGGGGGTTGCGTAACTAGTTAGTATGGAGGAGTCTCGTTCGTTATCGGAATTAACCAGATAAATCGCTCCACCAACTAAGAACGGCCATGCACCACCACCCACAGAAACTAGAAAGAGCTATCAATCTGTCAATCCTTTCCGTGTCCGGGCCGGGTGAGGTTTCCCGTGTTGAGTCAAATTAAGCCGCAGGCTCCACTCCTGGTGGTGCCATTCCGTCAATCCCTTTAAGTTTCAGCTTTGCAACCATACTCCCCCCGGAACCCAAAGACCGCCAGCTCGATCCCAAGATCCAACTACGAGCTTTTTAACTGCAGCAACTTTAATATACGCTATTGGAGCTGGAATTACCACGGCTGCTGGCACCAGACTTGCCCTCCAATGGATCCTCGTTAAAGGATTTAAAGTGCACTCATTCCAATTACAGGGCCTCGAAAGAGTCCTGTATTGTTATTTTTCGTCACTACCTCCCCAAGTCGGGAGTGGGTAATTTGTGCGCCTGCTGCCTTCCTTGGATGTGGTAGCCGTTTCTCAGGCTCCCTCTCCGGAATCGAACCCTGATTCCCCGTTACCCGTGGTCACCATGGTAGGCACAGAAAGTACCATCGAAAGTTGATAGGGCAGACATCCGAATGCATCGTCGCCGTCACGGGGACGTGCGATCAGCCTAAGGTTATCTAGAGTCACCAAAGCGGCCGGGCGAGCCCGGATTGGTCTTGGTCTGATAAATGCACGCATCCCGGGAGGTCAACGCTCGTAGGCATGTATTAGCTCTAGAATTACCACAGTTATCCAAGTAACAGATGGAGCGATCAAAGGAACCATAACTGATTTAATGAGCCATTCGCAGTTTCACTGTACCGGCCGTGTGTACTTACACGTGCATGGCTTAATCTTTGAGACAAGCATATGCTACTGGCAGGATCAACCAGGTAGCCGCACCTGCTGGAGGGTGGCAACGGGGGAGCCACGCGCCCGCCTCGGAGCCGACCTTCACGCCCTGCTGGGGGGGGTGGTGGAGGACCCGAGCATCGGGCCCTGGGGCGGACCGGTCGGTCACGCGGGCACCGGCGGCCCGGCCTGCTCCGCCACACCACACGGGGTGGGTGGGAGGTCGAGGCCGGGCCCAGGCACAACTTGGAGCGGTAGGGGGTTCGCCCACAATGCCGCCACCGGAGCGGCTACGCATGGGGTCGGCACCCTACAGAACGTGCATTCCGAGCTGCAGGAGAAACGTGCTCGGTGGAGCAGGGGCCGCGTCGTAGCTTGCAGTAGGCACACCCGTGCTGGGGCTAGCTAGCGCCACCCAACCCCGTCCACTCTGATCGGACCACTGGGGAAGCTGCCGGGCTGATCGGCCTTCACTCTGCTCGGAGGGGAGAGCCACCCACACGGGGGTGGGGGCCCTCCCCAAAGACGGGGGCATACCCTCGACACGGTCCCAAGGCGGGTGGAAGCGAATTGCTTGAAACAACAGCCGAGGTTGGCCAAGCAGTCCAACTCTAGACGGACCAAGCGCTCCAAATCGATCGCATGGAGTGCTCGGAAAAGAGCACCCCCAGCAGCCCAGTCTCTGCTGGGGCGCTGCACGGCCCTCCGGCTGGCCGGGCCCGGGAAGGTGCAGTGGTTTCACCGCGGAGCCCGGGCCGGGCAGCCAGCGGCGAAAAATACCCTGGAGGACACGCAGACAGGTCCCTCTCCTCCCTGTCTATAGTAATCCGCAGGAAGGTGACTGAGCTTTCTTGTAAAGCGCGTGCCCGGAGCGACAGAGGGGGACCTCTCGGCGAAACCGCCCGGGCTCCTTATAGACCCAACTGGAGACGAATTTCAGATTGACGCCCATCCGGACTTCCAGAGCGGCCCGGCCATCTGGTCCTTGCAGTCGTTCCTATGGACCACCACCAGATGGCCGGCCTCGGAGAGCGGCCATCTGGTAGGGCCATGCATTCCAATGGGCCTGGACGGGAAGTGCTCTGTGGGCCCCGGACCCGCCTGGCAAAGGACCAAGGGCCCAAGGGCATGCATGGGCCAGCACCGGCAGGGCCTCCTCGAGCTCCGGCCAGGCCGCCTCAGAGCTTTTCTCCCGCCACATTAGAGCTTTTCCCTACGGGGAGGGACGGGGACCCCGCCGGGCGTGGGGACCTTTGTAGGACCCAAGGCCGGGTTGCAGCAGCCCCCGGCCACCTCCCTGGAGCTCTGGCCCGGGATGCCATAGAGCTCCCCCTCCGCATTGGAGCTTCTCCCGCCGGGGAGGCACGGGGACCGCCGCCGCCACTGCGCACGGGGGACGGGCGCCCAGGGCCAGGTGGCAGCAGCCCGGCCTTGGGCGCCTGCCTGGAGCTCTGGCCCGGGCCTCCTTAGAGCCGCCCCACTCCGCATTAGAGCTTCTCCCTCCGTGGAGGGACAGGGACCCCCTCCGGGGCTCCCCAGGGGC